>NC_040903.2:190211683-190824295 GCF_004126475.2 Phyllostomus discolor | reverse complement strand
TATCAATCTTGTTATATATGGGTATCCTTGTGAGCACCTTAAATCCTTTCCAGAAATGTTGGTTAGAAATTCTAAATGCCATTTCTATCTTCATCCAGATGGAGGTGGGCAAACGTCTCTCCGTGACAGCCAGGCTGATTAACCCTTACTTGGCAGCCGGGCTCTGCTCCTGAGCAGAGTGGCCCATGGGACCCAGAAGCCCTGCCCCTGGGGAGGCTCTAGAGGAGGGCTGGCAGAGGGACAGGCGCCTCCAGTGAACGGGGGCAGGCAGGGCCAGTGTGGGTGCAAGCACTGATGCCAGGGGCCCCTGAGAGCTGCAGGTGTCGTGGGGGCTCTCCAGCAGCCTAGCCCTCAAGGTGTTTGAGAAGGCCCCTTGTCACAGCACTGGGGCCTCGGTTTTTCTAGGCTTGTTTGGCAGGTGCTGGAAGCACCAGTCTGCTGTGGTGCTGGCAGAGGCATCGCCGAGGGTGCCAGGCTGAGCAGAGGAGGACAAGAGGCTGGGGTCCTGGCAGGGCGCAGGTCTGGGTGCGGAGAGGGCATGGGGACATGGAGGGCCCTGGCCAGCGGTGGCCAAGGTCAGGGTCACTTCTCAGAGGTGGTGCTGTCCTGGGCAATGAGAAGATTGGCCACAGAAGAGGCAGGCTGAGTAGTACAGCAGGAAGGCCACTAGCCCTGTGTGCAGCGTTCCCTCAGGAGGCCAGCCCCTCCTTGAGGTGGGCAGTGGCAGGGTGGGCCAGTGAGAAGGGCCCAGGGTGGTCGAGCTGGTGGCACAGCTGTTCAGGGCGGATACAAAGGCATTGTGATCAGGTCTATAGACTCTGCCGTTCTTTTCCTGGGGATAGTGCTCCGACACTTTGGGAACATGCCTTCCCCCACCCTCATTCTCAGACTATATGGTCTCAGTAGGGTGCTACCCCATCCCCAAAGCTGCAGTGTGAGACCAGATCTGGTCATACTATTGATTCACCATGAGCCAACCCACCTAGTGGAGATGCTTCCTCTCTCTCTCTTTTGAACTTGAGTCTGAGAAGATAAAGGTCTGGAACTACTGGCAGCCACATTGTCAGCATAGCCATCCAGAGCAGACTGCAGGGAAGAAACAGAGAGAAGTTAGGGACTGAAGATGTTGTTTTGAGTGACCAAACCCAGCATCACTTGAAGAGAACTTACTGATTCATATACTAAGAATCTGCAGGGATGGTATGGACGCAGGCAGGGCTTGATCAAGCACTCAGTGACATCATGAGGACCCAAAGCCCCTCTGCTTCTCGCCTCCCAGGGTGCTGGCACCATCTGCAGGCTGGCTCTCTCAGCAGCCACCAACAGCAGCGAGGGTCAGGCTCTTTCTCACTTAGAGGGAACTTCTCCCCCCCCACCACCAGAAGCTCCTGTAGTAGACTAGGAAAGCATTTTTTCCTGGAACATCCCCAGCAAATATCTTGGGCTATCTCATTGGCCTGGCTTCGGTCATGCACCTATTCTGGGGCCAATGCCTGTGTCAGGGGGCTGAGACGCCCTGGCTGACCAGGACCAGTAAGGGCCCCACTTGAAGCTGGGAAGTTTGGTTCTTGTTAGGAGGGGTAGGATGTCTGCTGCAGTAGCAGCCAACACCGGTGTACCTCAGTCTGCCTTGGAGTGCTGAACCCAGAGTGGACTGGCTTTAAGTGATGCCTGAAGTGACCACTGGCTAGATTGCGGGCCTCTGGCCCCTCCCCCAGGTCAGGGCTCAGGCAGAAGAGTTGGAAGTTCTGGGTTTTCTCTGGTTCTTGCCTCTGCTCAGTGTCTTTGGGTCTGACTCTAGTTACAGGATCAGTGGGACCAATGCCAGAGCTGGGGTGCCACTGGCAAGGGCACCCCATCCAGCATGAGGCTTAGAGAAGCCAAGGGTGACTGCAATGACAAGCCAGGGGTGGTTGCAGCTCCACCACATCTGCCCTCCATGAGGAGTTTTGCTCAGAGACATGAGCAGCCTCCACTGTTGAGGCAGGTGCACTGCTGCTGGAGACACAGTCCTGCCCTGTTCACTCCAGGAGCCAGTCCCCATCCTGTGAGCCACCCGTGTTCCCAAACGTGCCTATGAAGCTCATGCTTCAGGTCACTGAGATTTGCCTTTCTTGTTCTGAGGTGATGCAGTTAGTAGCACATCTTCATTGATATGTATCAAACTGACACACCTGTCACAGGTCCCCAGGCCCCATCAGCCCTGAAGTCACTGTGAGCCACTGGCAGTGGGTGTGAAGGGCAGGGCTGAGACCAGCCTCGCTGCTGTTTCCCCTCCAAGTAGCCTCTCCTCTGGCCAGTGTCAGCTGCTTCCTGGGAAAGATGCCCTTGAACCCCATATGTACTTAAAACTGAGTCATATCCTACCCGAAGCTGACAGCAATGCAGAAGGACAAAGACCATGGGTGAAGCCCAGGGTGGCCAGCATCCTGCCCTAGGATTCACAGCCTGGTGGTCACATGACTCAGAGGTATGCAGAGCGAGAAGCAAAAGCCATTTCTCCACAGTGCAGCTCTACCCAGGGCGGCAGAGGTACACCAGCCTTGCACCACAGAGTGGATGCAAGGACTGCCTCCTGGACCTGATCTTCCAAGGGGATGGTGCAACTGTCCGAGAGACACTCTGCAGGAACCACAGGAGCCTGCTCTGTCCTCCGGGTGGTGTCAGCACCTAAGGGGACTTGAGGAGAAGAACGGCTTTCAAGCTCGGGAAGCACCTTGCAGCTGAGGCAGGAGCTGGGGGCTGGGGTGCATCAGGGCCGGACAGCAGGGCAAGCGGGCAGGAGGGGCTCAGTCAGGGGCCAATGTAAGGTCCCAGGAGAATTGAGATTTTGGGTGTAATGTGAAGCCATGAGCAGCTTTTCTAAATTATTGTCTTAGCTGCAGCCTAAGTTATGGGAAATAAATGCACCAGTTGTAAGGGTCCAGGCTGATGAATTTGACAGACATCTGTAGTCTTGGACCACCACCCAGTCAAGATATAGAGCTTCCATCATCCCCAGAGTTCCCTGCAACCTTTCAATGCATCATTCCTCCCTGCCCAATGCTCCACGTCCGCCCCCACCCCCCGGAACTGTTCATCTGCATTGTTTCCAGAGACCAGTTGGCCTGCTCTGGAATTCAGTTCTCTGTGTGTCTGGCTTCTTTCACCCTCCAAAATCCTTTTAGAATTTATTCTTTTTTCTTTTTATGTTTATCAATAGCTTTCCTAAATTGCTGCATAGTGTTTTATTTATGAATAGACCAGTATTATCCTCTTGTGGACATGTGGGGCTATATGAGTAAAGCTGCATTAAACAAGGTTTGCATGTCTTTTTTGTGGACACATTTTCATTTCTCTTAGGTAAGCACCTCAGAGTAGGATGGCTGGCTCACGGGATAGGAGGATGTCACATAGCAAACGCCACAGGGTTTCCCAGAGTGCTCGTGCCCAGAGCAATACATGAGAGTTTCCAGTGCCCTGCCTCCTTACCAATACTTGGTGTGGTTGGACTTTCAACTCCAGCCAGTTTACCAAGTGTGAGGTGATATGTCCTTGCAGGTTTAATGTGCATTTTCACAGAGGGCTTTAAACGCTGGAGGGGTATACTCCTCTGGACAGGTGACAAGGTCTCCAGGAGGAATCAGACTTTCTCTTCCCTCTTGAGAGCCTGGTTCTCTCAGTTCCCAGCTGCTCTGCTCCAATTTTCCAGCCCCTTTCAGAAGGCTGTGCTCCTGTGGCACCAGCCGGTAGTAGACCTGTGGTGTCCAATCCGAAATGGGGACAAAGCTCTGACCAGGACTTCTCAGGTACACAGCACAGGGCCTTGGGGGCTCAGGCCAGCCAAGTCCAGTAGAGTCAGCCTTCAGCCCACTGCCAGCACCATCAGGGGGAGAGTTGGCACTTGTTTAGAGGTAGCTTCTTTTTTTGTTTTTTTTTTTTTAATATATTTTATGATTATGCTATTACAGTTGTCCCATTTCCCCCTTCTCTCCCCTCCACCCTGTACCCCCCTTCCACCCACATTTCCCCCTTTAGTTCATGTCCATGTGTCATACTTATGAGTTCTTAGTTTCTACATTTCCCGTACTATTCTTGACCTCCCCCTATCTATTTTCAACCTACATTCTATGCTACTTATTCTCTATACCTTTTCCCCCTCTCCTCCTCCCACCCCCCTGCTGCTAACCCTCCATGTGCCCTCCATTTCTGTGGTTCTGTTCCTGTTCTAATTGTTTACTTAGTTTCTTTTGGTTTTGCTTTAGTGTGGTTGTTAATATTTGTGAGTTTGCTGTCCTTTACTATACATGTTTTTTCTTTATCTTCTTTTCTTAGATAAGTCCCTTTAGCATTTCATAAAATAAGGGCTTGGTGATGATGAACTCCTTTAACTTGACCTTATCTGGGAAGCACTTTTCTGCCCTTCCATTCTAAATGAAGCTTTGCTGGATAGAGCAATCTGGGATGTAGGTCCTTGTCTTTCATGACTTGGAATAGTTCTTTCCAGCCCCTTCTTGCCTGTAAGGTCTCTTTGAGAAATCAGCCGACAGTCTGATGGGAACTCCTTTGTAGGTTACTGTCCCCTTATCTTGCTGCTCTAGGATTCTCTCCTTCGTTTTTACCTTGGCTAATGTAATATGATGTGCCTTGGTGTGTTTCTTCTTGGGTCCAACTTCTTTGGGGCTCTCTGAGCTTCTTGGATTTCTTGGAAGACTGTTCCCTTTGCCAGAATGGGGAAGTTCTCCTTTATTATTTGTTCAAATACGTGCTCAATTTGTTGCTTTTCCCCTTCCGATTCTGGTACCCCTATAATTCGGATATTGGAACGTTTAAGGGTGTCTTAGATGCTCTTAATCTTTTCCTCGATTTTTTGAATTCTTATTTCATCATGCTTTCCTGCTTGGTTGATTCTATCTTCCTTCTGGTCCACTGTATTGTTTTGAGACTCATATTCCTTCCTTTCACTATTGGCTCTCCTCTGCATATCTTCCTGCATCTCTTTTATGGTAACCTGCATTCTTTCATCTAAATTTCGTCCAAAAATCAACCAGTTCCGTGAGCTTTCTGATCACCAGTGTTTGAACTGTGCATCTGATAGATTGGCTATTCTTGGTCGCTCAAAATGATGAGTCCTGGGGGACTGATCTGCTCTGTTGAAAACATATTTTTCCCCTGTCTCTCCTTTTTTTTTTCGGTCTGGTTGCTCTTGTTACGGGGGGGGCGGAGCCTTAGGTGCTCACCTGGGCTGGGCACCCCAGTGGCTAGATTGTGACGTTATATGTGGGGGCGGGAGCAGGGACGGGGACGGGAGGGAACAATGGCAGTAGTTCCGTTCTCCTGGACTCAGACCCTTGTCTGGGCTTCTGGGCTGCGAGTTCTGCCCTGGTCCACAATCGCTACCCCTCTGGGTCTTGCGTACTCAGGGATCACCGCTGCGTTCTTGCGCCCCGGATGGCTGTCGCACCGATTTCGCACCAAACTTTCCCTGACCTCCCTGCGCCACCGACCCGCGCCAGCCCCGAGCCCGCCCGGCTTGTCTTCTCCTACCAGTCTGGATGTACGGGTCTACTTCAACTTCGTGGCTGCCCGACTTCCATTCAGATAAATCCTCTGCCGAATCTGGGTGTTATTCTGATTGTAAATTATTGTTGTAAATTATTGTTTTTCTAATCTTGGTTGTATGAGGAGGTACGGTGTGTCCATCTATTCCTCCATCTTGCCAGAAGAGCTGTATTAAATTTTTATATTTAAGAACTTGTTTTTTCCCTGGCTGGCATAGCTCAGTGGATTGAGCACAGGATCGATTGAGTGGATCGAACCAAAGTGTCGCAGGTTCGATTCCCAGTCAGGGTACATGCCTGGGTTGCAGGCCATGACCCCCAGTAACCGCACATTGATGTTTCTCTCTCTCTCTCTCTCTATCTCCCTCCCTTCCCCTCTCTAAAAATAAATAAATAAAATCTTTAAAAAAAAAGAACTTGTTTTTTAGCAGTTTTAGAGATCATACACTGAGATGCCCAGTGGATTTAGCTAATATAACAAACTGCTGTTGGAGTACAATTTTAAGCACTTGCTTAATTAAGCCCACAAGTATCTTTTCTTTGCAACCAGAGGTGAAACTCAAATGCCAATAGAAATTATATAATGTTTGTTTCTTCTAGGTTTAAAAAAACTGAAATAAAAACCCCATCATATTGATTTGTGTTTCATCTGTTTCTAGTTTTTGCACTGCCAGAAAATTATTGCTCATTAGTGGCAGTAGTAATTGGGACGTTGGTTTTTGACCATTTGGTGATCTCTGTAAATGCATTACAGATTTTTACTCTCTATTGGGTGAAAGATGACAGAGTGCTGTTTATAGTTCTTTTTTATTTGTCCATTCTTCATTTTGAGCTCAACAAGCAAAGAATTGTATGTTGTAGAAAACTGTATTATGTATATACTTGAGCTTTACTGTCTGCTAAAATACATGTATGTATTCAGATAATTCTTAATTACCTATCCCTCCTGATTGTCTCTGTGAAGTAAAAATGTCTTACTTTCATTAAAGGTTATAATTAATATGAGTCACTGAAGTTACCATAGGAGCGAGAGTGTTAGAGAACTACAACTGGGCATGTGCTTTTGTTTTATTAAGGCCAAAACATTTTGTCTAAAGCAGTTTCAAGCTTTTGGTCTCTAGACCATTTACACATTTAAAATTTATTTGGAACTCCTACAGCTTTTGTACAAGTGGGTTATCATTTTCATTATTTACTGAATTATAAATCAACACAAAGCCAAAATTTTAAAATTTTATTAGTTTATTTGAAAAAAGCAAGGATTAACATATGGCATGTTAAGTAAATTGTATCACAGTATTATGAAGATAGTTTTCATCTTGTGGATCATCTGACAAAGACTGCAGTCCTAAAGTAAAGTGTGCTTAAGAATATACTTTAAAAGCCCTGGCTGGCATAGCTCAGTGGATTGAGCACAGGCTGCGAACCAAAGTGTCGCAGGTTCGATTCCCAGTCAGGGTACATGTCTGGGTTGCAGGCCATGACCCCCAACAACCGCACATTGATGTTTCCTCTCTTTCTCCCTCCCTTCCCTCTCTAAAAAATAAATAAATACAATCTTAAAAAAAAAGAATATACTTTAAAGTTTATTTAAGAATATCTGAAAGAACATAATAAAGACTAAAACTTAAAAAGTAAAGTTTATTTCCTTTAGAACCTCACACAGTTCTCCCAGTCCCCATCAGCTCCCCATCATATTTTCCTGAATCTTATCGATGGTCTGAAACCTCTTCCCTTTCGAAGGTGATTTTAGTTTTGGGAAAAGCCCAAAGTCACAGATCACCGAATCTGGGCTGTAGTGAGGCTGAATCACCTGGTTGTTTTGATGTTTTGCCAAAAAACTCTACACAAGACTTGATGCCTGAGCAGTGTGTTGTTGTGATCAAGCGTTCGATCAGCGGTTGCCCATAACTGTGGCCTTCTGAATCGCCCAAATAATTTCTGTGGAGGAATGTTCAAGCTTAACACAAAATTCAATGCAGATTTGTTGCTCTACTTGCTCAGTCATTTTGAATGCGATGGCCACATGGTACACGTATTCACTCAGAGGCTTCTACCACCCCCACTGATTAGTACAGTGAAATTGTCATTGTTCAGGCACGTGCATTCCAGTCCACTCTCCTTGGCTGCCAGGCTACATGAGTGTTGCACATATTGTTCTCGTACTATTAACAATGGCTGGACTTTTTCTGCCATATATGTCCATATATGTTTAAGTTGTTTGATTTTTTTCTTTTTTTTTAAGACTTTGTATTTATTTTTAGAGAGAGGGGAAGGAGGGTGGAAGAGAGGGAAACAACTGTGTGGTTGCCTCTCACATGCCCCCTACATGCTCCCTACTGGGGACCTGGCCTGCAACCCAGGAATGTGCCCTGACTGGAGACAGAGCTGGTAACCTCTTGGTTTGCAAGCCAGCCCTCAGTCCTCTGAGCTACACCAGCCAGGGTGATTTTCTTATCAAAACTTTATAAGTATTTCTGTTTTTTTGTAATGGTATCATTTATTTTCAGACAAATCAATAGGATGGCAGTTTGCTCATTCTAACTGGACTTTTGAATTCAACATATTGTTTTCTCCCTATCCTTTAGCCATAGGAAATCAGCAATTCTTTTTCTTCCCAGGGCAAGCAGCAGGTTTTTTTGTATGCAGTAGAGCCTGGGGATAATCATTATTATGCTGAACTTCTCCAGAAGATTTTATTTCTGTTAGTGAGACAAGATTTCCTATTATCTATCTCTTTGGATATCTTTTTCCTTTGTCTTGAATTCCTCTTTGCCTGTCATTATGACTTGGATTTTTTAAACTATAAGCTGCTTTGAAGCAGCATTGCACAAGTTATAATTTCTTCAAATTTAGATCCAGTCTCTGAAAAAATCTTCACCCTTATTTAGCAACCACAGAGGGAGAGGATTTATTTTCCTTCTTTACCCTCTTTGTGTCACATTCCCCTACTTCCTATCCTTTTGAAACAGGATTCTCACTCAAATATAAAACTTTGGGGATTCCTATTTGATATATTTGTCATTATAAGAAAGACTTTTCACCTGTTTGATGAGATGGTATTTACTGAGGTATATTAGTTAAGATGCTTTTTGGTTTGCAGACAACAGCATGCCCATTTCTATCTCTAATTAACTTTTTAAAAGTAATTTATTGGCTCATGTAACTGAAAAGTAAAGAGGTGGGTAGAGCTCAACAGGGGTTTGAGTGAGCGGTTCAAATCTTGTGAACAGGACCCAATGGCTCTCTTTCTCTTCTGTTCCTCAGGACTGCTTCTTTACTGTTGGTTCCATTATTGCTAGTTATTCCTTTCATGGTCCCAAGATTAAACTCTTGAGGCTGTGTATTTCCTCATTAATATCCAGTAAGAAACAGAGAATTTGTATCCCCAGCAGTTCAAATAAAACTTAAGAGATGAGACTCACTTGCTCCTACCAGCCTGAATTAGGTGTTTCTTGAACTAAAAATTCTGGCTATGTGAAATGGATATGCTGATTATAGTAAGCCAACCTGTCCTGGAGGTTTAGTTAGTCCTCCACCAAACCACGTGACTGGCAAATGCAGTATACAGCTAGAAAGAGGGAATGGGAAATGGCTGCTGGAGAGGGAACTAACAAATATCTATTATAAGAGGCATTCCTCAAGCCTCTTTATTTTCTGAAAAAGCAAATTGATCAGCTTAGCAAAAACTAGTAATCAGATCACTAGTAATTAACCACTGAAGAGCCAGTACATTGATCAGGTTTCACATTCTTTATCATAAGCAGATAATTGAATTTGGAAAGTAAAAAAATAATAATAGAAATAACTCCCTAGTTATATTATGAATTCTTTATAGGCTAGAACAATCTAATTATATTTGCATTCTGAGCATCAAGCATAGAGTTTGGTGCATAGAAAGAATTTTGTAAATATTAAACTCTAAATTTATATAGTTATAATTTTCCCCAATATGCATTATTTGGTACAAAGAAATAACCTCTTGTAACTCACAGGACGATTATTTCCATCTTATACACGAGAAACTGAACTGTGAATGTTGAGTAATTTGCCCCAAATGTTAACTGGGAAACTCAGGACGTAAATCTAGTTTTTCTGATTTTAAGTTGCATAATTTTACATTATTCCACAATGCTTCACATGCCTCAGATTGGGAACCAGCTGAGGGAAATTGTGATGTTTTCTCTCCAACAGGCAATTGGACTATCCTTTTCAAAAATTAATTTTTAAATTTTACATGGGTACATCTTATGAAAATCAGCCAAACAGTCCATAGATAAATTGTGGATGATGTTCTCACATAGAGATCTAAAACACTGACAATAAACCAGTGTACTGAGAACCAATGAGGCTCATTAATGATGTTGGTGCTGGATAAGCATTCACAGAGTTAACATAACTTCTTCAGGAGCATTAAAAACATTAAAAACCTTCCTTTTAATTATTTTCTGTTACCTAGTTCTTTTTTCATTCTTTTCTATGGATGCAAGTTCTGAAAAACTAGAACATTATAGTCTTTTATATATAGAAAGCACAAAAAATGGAAGTCTACTTATAAAACTGGGTTATCTGTGAAAAAGACCATAATACTAAAAGAGGGGATTATTAAATATCAATCAATAAATAAGAAGTTCCTGAGTTATGACATCTAGTTAGAACACTTAAACAGCCATTATCAACTAGTTCCTCCAGAGAATGAAATCCTAATAATAAAAGGAATCCATTGTGTGTAATAATGAATTTCTCTTTCATGCATCTAGGATGGTACTAGTTATGTGCCATCCATGAAAGAACTAAAATATAAGTCACTAAAATTATTTTGAGTGTAATAATATAAAACTCAAAATATAGTAAGTTAAAAGTTTGGTTATGCATACAAATACTTCAGTTTGAAAACCAGGATTATTATTGTAGCTGTTGTTTTGTAAGATGTTGTGGTTTTACAAAAAGAGCCCTGCTTCAAGTTTGGTATATTTTTGAATGTTTGTAATTTATAACAGAGCCATATGGAGAATTCACATACTAGTTGTCAACTGAAATTCATTAATAATTTTACTAATCAATATTTAAATTTTCTACTTGTCCTTTGACTAGCCCAAGTTTATTTCCAACCAGGCAGTGCTTGTTGGATGTAAGGGTTAAAATACCCATTTTGGTAGTGTATCTCCTAAGATACTGCTGATACTAGTTCTCTACACCCCTGCTTCCCCAAATTCTGAGTTTTTGGTCTTCCTAAGTATTTAAAGTCAAATTTTATTTAGTACTTCTTTTTTCCTCTCAGTTTATATCCATGTTGGGGATTGAGATAGTTTTTTTTCTTTTTTTGCATTCGTCGTCTAAAATATCACTTTAATCTTTTCTAGCTTGGCATGTTTTACAAATATAATTCAGCCAGTGACCGAAAGAAGTGGTATGTATCCTTAGAAGTTTCTACTGGAAGATTAGGAATCTAGGATTTGTACTCAGACTCAACTCTATAAATACTTGTAATGAGAACATAGTGAAGGAAAAGAAAACAAGATGCAAAACCATGAGCAAAAAAATCCAACGTTAATTCAAATGAAATATTAGCCTGACCGATCAGTTTAGGTTTTAAGACATAAGGTGAATCTCTTAAAGGGATTACTTTAATAAATTCAGGTAATTTATTTGAAGGTATGTGATAAAATTGCTAAAGACAAAAACAAAGTCTGAGCAATGAATTTCTTGGAAGTCATGTGAAAGCTCACTGCCACATACTACAGAATCTTAATAACATTAGAGTAGTTTAGGTACAGGAGGAACTCCATTCAATTAAATTCTGTGATGGAATGAATATACTCAGTGGCACTTACACTTTCACAAGAAAGCACTGCTGAAGATCCTTCAGAATAAAACACATCTTCCATAATATGTTATAGCCTACCTCCAAGGATAGGAAGTAGGCGGTATGCTTGCAAAATCATTTATGCAAAAGCCTCTTACCCGTTCATCTGCACTGCCTGTTGCATGATGGGAATAATTGATGAGACCAGGGATGGGCTGCTCACCGTGTGCCATGATAACAGCAGGACTGGTGTAGAATGGATGCTTCTAATGCACAACACATAACAACTATGAATATAGTGACAAGAAAACATGAAACTACACAAGCAAAATGACTGGAAAGGAAAAAGGGTGAAAAACAAATGGAACAATGAAATGTCAAACCAGTTTAGATTTCAAATGCTATAACCCTTTTTCTTAAGATTGAAATTGGTGGTACTTTTTACTCTTTTAATTAAGAGTAAAAAAGAAAGAACATACATTTATTTTTAAATGTACCTAATTTACCAATAAGTTCCATAAAAACAAACAAAACAAAACAAACCTCACAACTTAAATACTAGCCTTAAGTAAGAACTTAATGGATAAATAGGTCTGGAGATAGAATCACCTGGTCTTCAGTGAAAGAATCATCTACTGGTTATCTGAATGGACACTTCAAAAGGATCTCCATGATCCTTTATAATCTGTATGTTACGAAACAAAACCCTCATGCTATCATCATAACCAAAATATCTGGATGATCCATAAAACTTTAGGAATTACTTAAAATGGCAATTAGATTTTCAATCTGTATGCTTTCAATCAATAAACAATCATTATTCCCAGAAGTGGTATATTATTTCCTGATGATTTAAAGCATACTGGGTGGATTATACTAGGTATGCATAATATAAATCATATTCTATGGTTTTAAGATGACCAAATTTATTCAAGTACCTCATGGTACTCCACTCCCAGAATTTCCCCAAAAGAAGTTTTAATACTTTGATACTATCCTAACACTAGTACTTTATTAATGAAAATGAAAATACCTTATATCCATTTCCTCTCTACACCACTGTGGTAATTTGTGTAAAGTTATATTTAAATAACTGCTTAGTTAATTGCTGAAAAGCCTTACATTAAACAGCCTTTATTTCCTTTTTAACTACTCTCTTCAATCATCTAAGGTCTCCTACCTTCAGTTTGCTGTTGTTTTAAGAATTGGTCAATATTTGATGTTTTGAATTTATGAACATTGTATATTTAGTATGATAATAAAAATGACACCTCCAAAGAATTCTTCAATGTCACATTGCTTATTATTGCAGCTATTACTTCACTGTACCAGCAGTATCTTTAATGCCTCAGAACTCAGAACATCCTTCAATGTGTTCAAGGACTCTACATTGTGGAAGAAACATAGCTCTGGAGTGTCGTGAGTATCCCAGTTCTTTATAAAGGATGTACTGAAGAGATTTTAAACTTAGGGAATGATGGCATGGGAAGATTGATGAAATCGGTACATTTACCTGTGGGTCCTTTAGATCTTTGAGTCTCTCAGCAGGCTTACCTTGGCAGCAATAGCTGCTGCTGTTATATGTGATGAAGAACTGTCTTCTGTGGAAGCAACGCCACTGTCTTTCTTTCTTCTTCCTCTTCCTCACATTGAACCCCTTTGTCTTCTGTCTGTTTATGAGGGCTAGTTGTGGGAGGAGGGGAAAGAGGAGGTGGTGGGGAAGGTAATCTTCAAGTTCATCATGTACTTCCTTTACTTTTACAATGGCATCACGTAAAAGATCAATGGCATGAGGTAGAGCTGGCAGTATGAACTGAAAGCATTCCTGTGTGCAAGAGGAAAAAAATGAAGATGAAGTACTTTTGTAGGCATATAAAATGGAAGCAATCAAATTTATTTCTGACTTTGGATTTGTATTTCTCTTTATCAGTCTTAAGATAAATCTTAAGTATTATTAAGCAGTCTTAAAGCATTATTGTTGTAATATGAAAATGAAGTAAGTATGGCATATATTACAGTATTCTCTGAAGAACTATAGTACCATATAAGCAAATAGTACATTTAAAACATTTTTTATGCAACTTTGGGGTTTAAAGATACATTATGGGAAAAACAGTTTTCATCTTTCTAATTAGAGCAGAGCACTATAACAAACCAATTGAGGATGGAACTATTTTATTCAGAGATCTCAAGTTCTGACTATCATCACAAGGCATAGCTAGGCAACGTTAGATATAATTTTGTACAGAACACTGCATTGAAGTCAACACAGTCTTCTGCTCAGCTGCTCACTAATAATATATCACCAAAAAGAGAATAGGTGAGAACGTTAACATTAGAACATAGGGCCAGATATGTTTGGGGAACATGTTTGGGCAGCGGCCTTTCTCTTTTACATTAAGTAACTTACCTTAAAATGTAATCTGTAAAGACGTATCTTAAGTTCATGTAGGGTTACTGGACAATGTGAAAGTGTGCCCAATATTTTGATCTCTTTGTATGACTCAATCACTTTACTGATAAAGACTGTATAAAAAAGAATTTAACCTTAACCAAAAGGAGTTCTGGCTTTTACACTCAGACTTTGGGAGTTGATCTCTAGTTCCTTGGAATGTCGTGCTTGATAGAATCATCTTTGTGCCCTGGCCAGGTGCTCAGCAGGTTGGAGCATTGTCCCATACACCAAAAGTTTGTGGGTTCAATTCATAGTCAGGGTGCATATCTAGGTTGCAGGTTTGATCACTGGTTGGGGCATGTATAGGAGGCAACTGATTGATGTTTCTTTTTCTCTCCCTTCCTCTCTCTAAAAGCCTGGGGCTTTAGCTACTGGACAGTGTAACAATGTGGTTTATTATGAGGGCTTAGGGAAATACATCACTTTTGCCTCTGGAAGGAACCAGACAGTAAAGTCATCAGTTTTGCCTTTGGAAAGGGCTAAATGTCAGCTATGTGGGCAATATGTGATCAAGTCCCAATAAAAACTCTAGACACCAGAGGCAAAAGTGAGAGTACCTAGCTAGCAATACTCAGTGTGTATATTCTTATATTACGGAGAGAAGGCAATGAGAGGATGACCAGAAGTTTCTCATTTGGTACCTCTCTTAGACTTCTTCCCTTGGCTGATTTCAATCTGTATTCTTTCCCTGTAAAACACTGTAACCATGAGAATAATAGCTTTCAGGAAGTTCTGTGAGTCCTTCTATTGAATTATTAAAACTGAGGGTGGTTTCAGAAATCCCTTGAATTGCAGCTGGTGTCAGAAGTGAGGGAAATCTTGTGAAGTGTTCCAACGTTGTAGTTGGCTAACTTATGCAGTTGGCCAATACTCCCTACAATTGGTGTTAGAAGTGGCATTTACTAGAAAGACTCTGATGCATGAAACATGTGATCTGGGAGGAGGAAGGATGAGAGTGAGGAATAATGACTCTTTAGAGCCTGAATGAACACAGGTTCACCCACAGAATGGAAACGCAGCTGTGCTGTGATTAGTTATTGAAGATAAAAGTTAGCAATGGAATTTCAAAATGAAAGATTCAACTCCTAAGGAGTTGTGCCATTGGATGCATAAATAAATGCAAAATAACAAGAAACAAGGTACATATACAATCCCTTGGTTACTGTTATCTGTGCTAGCCAAAATTAATGTAAGGGAGAATGCTGGGTGGATCCTGAGGCTGAGCCAAGCTGAAATTCTGGCTGGTCTGATACATATAGTTGGTAGCCTCAGAGCTGCTTCCAAAGGAAAAAGGTTGGGTTGAAGCAATAAATAGTGAATAAAGTTAGAATGATTCATAAGAGAATGGAGAAAGAGAATGAGAGATACAAGGAACTTGTCTTAGCAGGGTGGAAACTGAGAATATCATGCTTGGCAAAATAAGTCAGACAGAAAAAGTTAAGAAGAACCATATGGTTTCACTCATAACTGGAATATAAAACTGAAAGCAACAAATGAACAAACAAACAAACAAAATCCCTTAGACACAGACAACAGTATGGTGGTTACCAGGGGAAAGGGGGGTGGGAGGTAGTCAAGGGTAAAGGGGTCCAATATATGGTGACTAAAGAAGATTTGACTTTGCGTGGTTGGCACACAATGCAATATAGAGATGTATTATGAATTGTACGCTTGAACCCTATATACTCTTATTAGCCAATGTCACCCCAATGAATATAATTAAACAAAGAAACAAAAATGAAAAGGCTAATAAAGTGAGCACTGATGGGGGGCAAAACAAAGGTCTTAATGTAGCACTGTTGTGGGCTGAGTAAACAGCTGGGAGCACTTGCTGGTCTCCTGATAGAAGTGTCTCTGTTTTCCTGGTGACTATGGTCACTGGGTTTAATATGAGGTCCTTGTGGTTTGATATGAGGGCTTTGAATCCTAAACAAATCTCTACTGACCTGAGTTTAGAAATATTTAAAAAGCTAACAGGCAAAGATGACTGTAGAAACCTCACCTTCAATCATTTAAAGTGATGGTACCATAATCTAAACTGAGACAAAGAGTCTGGGTCCCTTGGCCCAATGCAGGACTAGAAATCCAAGGCCGTATGCACAAAAATGAGTAAAATGGTCAGGGAATGAAGAAAAGATTTTGGGGGGAACTTTTTGACATGGGAGTCCCATGTACTGTGATTCTAAAACCTGTTGAAGTCCTAATGAGGGATACTATTAATTTGAGAGGATATAGGAATGAAATAGGAATTAAGGTAAAAGTTTGGATGAAATAGAATGTTTATACAGTGAACTTTTTGTGAGGTGAATATCCTTTACTTGAATGTATTATGGGAATGGATATTGTGTTTGGAGAACTTTCCCCCTACTTAGTATTATAAAACAAGGCATGCAAATCCACTTTTCCACCAATATAGATTTAATATGCTAAGTGGGAATCAGTAAGATTGTTTCAGCCCACAAAGGTCATTAATTTGCTGTACAAGAGCCCTGAGTAGAGTGCAAACTGGGGCTTATGGCAAAAACATGTGAGTGCCACCCAGCAACAACTGCTGGGATTTTGGACCAGAAAATTTCTATTTGAGAAGGCAATTACTAGCTTGTTACTGAACTTTGAGACTTCTCTTATTATTGACAGATAAAATAATATAATCTTGAAACCTGAAATATCCATAATGTCTTAGGTAATGGCAGAGAAATGCTCTAATGGGGAAGGCAATGCCCAGGAGAATTCCATAATAAAATGGAAATGGTGGATATAGGATCATGCTACCAGGAGAATGCAAGGAGGTACTCACGAGCAGGTAGCCTCTTTTCACCTAGGGCCGACTTCGGAACCACCTGAGGAGCTGCTGGATCCTATGGCCACTTGGGCCACTTAGGCGGTGCCCTATAAACAGCTTTCTATTGATCAACAAAGAGCTGCTTGATTTATGGATGGCAATTCCAAGGTGAAGGGACAGCATCCTGTTTGGAAGGCCGCCACTCTGATTGAAGAAGGTAAAAACAAATCAGCTCGATGGGCTGAACTGCATGATGTTTGGCCCTATGTTTGGGTTTTTATTGACTCATGGGAAGTGTCTAATGGCCTGGCCATATGGTCAGGCTGAAGGACAATGGAAAACTGGTCTACTAAAGGGATTCCTGTATGGGACATGGCTATATAGGAATCACTCTGGGAATGCAAGGGGTATATTAAAGTAGAATAATGTTAGTGCCCATCAAAAGAACCCCCTTCCAGAATTAAAAACTGATTGGAACTGGTGAGCAGATGTCGGCATGCTTTTTGAATGGCTACCTGGGCCCCCGAGACCAGTGGACATTAGGGGGCTTCAGAGATGGGATGAATGTAGATATATTCCCCTTGCACTTTCTGAGACACAAAATGCCAACAAGAACTGTTCTGTCTGCTAACAAGAGAGACAGAGATGGCAGAGGGCTATGCAGAAGATCCCACAGGGGGAAGGTCCTGCACACAGCTAGCAAGTTGACCTGATGCCAGTAGTTCCTGGAGGCTACAAATGGGTCCTAACAGGAATAGACACTTACTCTAGAGTGGGCTTTGCTTAACCATAGGTAGATACAAATGCTCAGTGTACTATGAAAAGATCAGAACAGAAGATATTGCATCAATGACCATTACAACAAGGAACACACTTTCATCTACAGAGCAATGATTTGATAGAAAATTTGAATGGACAACTGAAATATTTGTTATCTCAAAGGGGAGGAGATAAAGACATGAAGGGCTGGTGTACACACCTTCATTGCTGTGTGATCACATTCAACATGAGGGAGGCCAACGGACAGTCCCCACTAGACAGATTTCTCTACTTTTCTGGGTAAGTGAGGACTGGGGGAGGATGCTCTTAGGATATACTTTTTACTTTAGGACTATACTTTTTTCTCCCACATCACCTCAAATTTTTTCTTCTACCAGATGTAGAACCTCTAGGACCAGGGCCGTAACTTTGAGTGTCTATTAGTTCTGTACCTGAGTAACCCTACCTTCTATGAATGGAAATGAACTGGGTGGGAGGCACTTGCTAAACAAGTATTACTGATGGCAATCTGGATTGCACAGTGACCAAATCAACTGTCTCATTTAAAGATTTGCAAAGGAAAAGTTTGGGTATAAACGGAGAGAAGAAATGATAGCTAAAAGTTAATGAATGAATAAATGGATTATACAATGAGGGAAATACAATATTATATCGATGTATCAAAAGAGGTTTAAAACAAGAGATGATGTTGTTTCTTAGCTCAGTTGTAACAGATACCAGAAAGGGAAACACCATATGTTGTTGCGACTATTGCTTTAGGAGCATGCCAAGCCTTAAACCTGAGTAGCATCATTCTGGGAGGCATTTTTGTCACATGATATGACGATAGACTAGGCTAACTGTTAATGTGTATGTAGAAATCCAGTTATGCACACCAGTATCTTCTGACTCTCATTTTCCACACTGTATATACTACTATGCTGTGTTATGTTATAATACTGACAGCTCAGTAAGATTATACAACTGATATTGTGGTTATATGCACTAAGAAACTGAGTTAAAGCCTCCTCAAAATGTAATACCAAAGGAAAATGACTGGCCTGAGCAAGACAGCTAATTTCTATGCATATTTCTATGAAACAGTTTTATGTGAATGTATCATAGACTATAAATAGTAGATCAAGGTAGTAAATCAGTACAAAAATATGAAAATGTATGTAATAGCTATAAAAGATGGATTAGCTGTTTCTCTAAATCTATCCCAACCCACACTGGCTTTTCCAAATCTTAAGCATATTCATACTTATACTGTTTTTGTGTCTATAATAAAAATGCTGAAGTCAATAAAGATGTCCAGCCAGACATCTTTCTGATTGTACAAAAAATACAATCATTTTGATATAAGATACAACACTGGCCAAAGGCTGGGGGGTAGCTTGTCTAATAAAGAAGTTAACCTTATTCAAAGAGAGTCTGGTTTTTGCCTCAGTATCTGAGATGTGATAGGAACATCTTTGTACTAGGGATTTGACCACCAGACAGTTTAACAGTGTTATTTATTGTGGGGGGCTTTGGGCAATGTGGTATCAGTTTTGCCTCTGGAAAGTATTGGACATTAAAGGTATCAATCCAACTTCTGGGAAGGGCTAGAGATGAAAGGTCAGCCATATGAGCAGTAGGTGATAAGCCCCAGTAAAAACTCTGGACACCAAAGGTTTGGAGCTTCCCTGATTGGCAGTACTCCCTGGGTTGTTATACATTGATACCAGGAGCTTGATACTTTCAGGACTCCACAGGGAAAGGATAACAGAAGCTCCCATTTGGTAATTCTCCTCTGCTCTTCCCTTGATTGATTTAATCTGTGTCCTTTCCCTGTAACAAGCCATAACCGTGCGTATACCATCTTTCAGTGAGTTCTGTGAGTCTTTTTATTGAATTATTGAAACTGACAGTGGCTTTGGAAATGCACTGAATTGCAACTGGTGTCAGAAGTGAGGGTAGGGTTGTGGTGTACTCCAACTTATTGGTTGGCTAATTGTCACAGCTGACCAAAACTCTGTACACTAAACCATATATTTCTCAAGGTTTCTTACCTGAGATCCTTTCTTGCTACCTGGCAAGTTAATTATGAGAGTTTTCCCTCTGATTCCACACACAGGTCTGAAAGGAAGGAGAAACTTGATGAATAATACTAAATGGCAATGTATTGTTGGTTTAAACACATTCAACAACAAAAATCAATCACTGTACTGTACATGTGAACAACTGTTTTAGAAATAAAATCGTTGTGCCTAGAGACTCACCAATTGCTATCCAAATTGGGAAATCTGCCTGAGGTTTTTACAATAACAGTTAGTGTGGTAGATGGGAAATGTGTGCTGAACATGGAATCAGAATAAATTAAAGCCACTTTAAAGAATAATGATCAAATTATCTTTTTCTTCTAACTTCAGGTTCTTCATATCTCATACAGGTGTGAGATTTTACCATCTAGTTCCCTCATATCTCCTTGCCCCCTGCAATCACCACACTGTTGTCCACATCCATGAGTTCTTTTTCCAGTTTGCTCAATCCCTCCACCTCCAAAATTAAAATAAAATGATTTTAATGACATAGGGTATTAAAATGACTAGCATAATAATATTTATGTTTAAAAGTCTAACACATAAGGCACTCAAGAGCTAAATGAGACATGTGAGCTCTTCTCCGGAAGTCAATAAGTTTTAAAGCAAAATAACGTGTCTCACAAATGAAGGGCGGTGGGGAAGAGTTTGGTGAACTCAGTTGTTAACAGATCCACTGATAAACAGTCAATTTAATGTAAAAGGTCTTTCAGAGATGACTGTAAATTTCCAGGCTACTTTTAAACCAAGTGGTTACATTAGAAACATAAACAGTAGGGAAACACTGGAAAACTGAGATAAGAGTTGAAGGACTCCATGAGTTGGAATCATGCTCTACCAACAGCTGCCTGTGTTACTTTAAGCTGGCAACATCTCATTTTCATCACTTGCATCAAAGGTATTGATTAGATCAGTCGATTTCTAAAACTGCACAGCTAAGATTGAAAAAGTCATGTAAAAATAATTTTCCTAAACTTCTATGGTTGAGTTTATTCCTTAACTACTTCACTTTCTAAAATAACCTGAAATTATCTATTTTGTTTTTTTTTAATTTTCCTATTCACAAAGAGAAGAGCTGACAGCTATTTTTTTAACTTTTCATTATTTGTTTTTGATTGTGATTTAATTGACAAATAACATTGCATTAGCTGTAGGTGTGGAACATAATGGTTTGATATATGTATCTACTGCAATAAATTTATTGTGACTATCACAATAAATTTAGTTAACATCCATAACTATAGTTACAATTTTTTTCTTGTGATGAGAACTTCTTACAATCTACTCTCTTAGAAACTTCCAAACATACAAAATGATATTATTAACTATAATCCCCAGATTTATGTATTTTATAGGTGGAAGACTGTACCTTTTAACCACCTTCACCCATTTCACCTACTCCTCAATCCCTGACTCTGGCAACTGCCAACTTGCTCTCTGTGTCTATGGGTCTGGTTATTTTAGATTCCACATGTGAGATTATATAATATTTGTCTTGTCCTGACTTATTTCACTTAGCAAATGCTTTCAAGGCCCATCCATGTTGTTGCAAGTGGCAGGATTTCCTTTTTTATGGCCGAATATATTTCATTGCACACGTGCACACACACACGTGTGTGTGTGTATCCCTTTCCCCAAGTTAGGGACATTTTCAGCCATGATTTCTTCTTTATCCATTCATCTATCAATGGACACTTAGGTTCTTTCCATGTTTGAGCTATTGTAAATAATCCCATAAACATGGGGGTGCAGGTATCTTTCTGAGACAGTGATTTCATTTCCTTTGGATAAATACCTGAAAGAGAATTGCTGGATCATATGGTACCTCTATTTTTAATTTCTGAGGAATCTTCACACTGTTTTCCATTCTGGCTGAACCATATTACATTTATCCCCACCAACAGTATACAAGGGTTCCCTTTTCTCCACATGTTGATGTTATCACTTGTATTTTGATAATAGACATTCTAACAGGTGTGAGGTGATAACTCATTGTGGCTTTGATTTGCATGTAATGATCAACGATATCGACTATCTTTTATGTACCTATTGGCCATCTGGATGTCTTTGGAAAAATGTGTATTCAGATTCTCTGCCAGTTTATAAATCTGATTTTTTAAAATTTAGTTTCATGACTTCTATATCTTCTATATTTATCTTTGATATTAACCTTTTATCAAGATATATTACTTGCAAATGTCTTCTCCCATTCTGTAGATTTCCTTTTTATTTTGTCAATGGTTTCCTTTGATGCATAGCGTTTCAGTTTGATGTCCCGCTTGGGTGGTTTTGCTTTACTGGCTTTGCTTTTGAAGTCAATTCCAGAAAAGTACTGCTGAGAATGATGTTCAGGATATTATTCTTAATATTTTCTTCTAAGAGTATAGCTTCAGGTATTACATTCAAGTCTTTAATCCATATTGAGTTGACTTTTGTGTTATGGTGTAAGATAGTGGTCCTATTTCTTTCTTTTGCATGTGGCTATCCAGTCTTCCCAACATTTATGGAGACTATCCTTTCCGTATTGTATATTCTTGGTCCCTTTGTCTTAAATTAGTAGGCCATATATATGTGTATTTATTTATGGGTTCTCTATTTTGTTCCACCTATCTGTGTGTCTGTTTTTATGCCGATACCATACTGTCTGGATTACTATGGCTTTGTAATATAGTCTGAAATAAGGAAGTGATTTTTCTTTTTATAAAGATACTTTGGCTATCTGGCCTCTTTTGTGGTTCCATTAGGATTATTTGTTATATTTCTGTGGAAAATGCCATGAAACTCTGATAAGGGTTGCACTGAATGTGTAGAATGCTCTGGGAAATATATACATAAGGTCTTTGTAATGGTAAGGTGGTTTCCTTCTATTTGCAGTTTTTTAAGTGTCATTAACATGAACACATACTCAGTTTTGTCAAATGATTTTTCTGTATCAACTGAGATGCTCAAGTGTTTTTTTACCCTTTATTCTGTAACTGTATATTACATCGATTGCTTTTTTGTATGATGAACTATCCTTGCTTTCTAAAGATAAATTCCACTTGGACATAGTGCATAATTCTTTTAAAATGCCTCTGAATTTGTTTTTCTAGTATATTGTTGAATATTTTTGCACCATGTTCATAAGGAATATTGGTCTGTAGTTTTCTTGTACTTTTTGTCTGTCTTCCTTATCTGGATCATGCTGGCCTCATAGAATTAGTTAGGAAGTATTCCCTTTCCAAATTTTGGGGAGTGTTTGAGAAGGATCAGTGTCCATTTTTAAAAAATGTTAGGTAGAATTATAGTGAAGCCATCTGATATAGGCACTTTATTTATTGGGAGGTTTTTGATTACTGATTCAATCTCCTTACTAGTTATAAATCTTATAGAGCTATTTGGATTTTCTATTTCTTTGTGATTCAATCTACTAGGCTTTGTGTTTGTAGGAATTTGTCCATTTCATCTAAGTTATCTAATTTACCAGCACAATAGTTCATAGTAGTCTTTTATAATCATTTTATTTCTGGAGAAATGGTAGTAATGTACCCACTTTCATTTCTGAGTTTAGTAGTTTACATCTCTTTTTTTCTTAGTCAATATAGCAAAGTTTGTTAATTTTGTTGATCTTTTTGAAGACCCATATTTGGCTTAGTTCATTTTTTTCTGTAGTGTTTTTTGATTTTCTATTTTTTCATTTCTGCCTTAATCTCTATTATTTTATTCCTTTTGCTAGCTTTGGGTTTTGTTTATTCTTCTTTTTCTAGTTTCTTAAGTTGCAATGTTAGGCAGTTATTCTGAAATCTTTCTTCTTAAAGTAAGCATTTATAGCTATAACTTCCCTTATTATATTGTTTTCTCTGAATTGCTTAAGTTTTGGTAGGAATCATGGAGCTGAATATGTAGGAATATGTGCTGAAAGAAAAGGACTATCAATCCAGAATTCTGTACCTACTGAAAATATCCTTCAGAAATGAAGGTAAGAAAAAGGTGTTTTCAGATGAAGGAAAGCTATTAGAAGATCTTTCCAGCAGATTTGTCTAAGAACTGGAAGTCTCAGTCAATAACAACACAACAATGATTAACACTTAAATAAGACATTATAAATCAGTTGCTGTTCTAAGCACTTTACAAAGATTCACTCATTTAATCCAAAGAAGACTGGTACTATTAACATCCTCATTATACAGATGAAAAAACAAAAAAGATGTTAAATAGCTAGTAAGTAGTAGAACCAGAATAGAACCCAAGTCACCTGTCTGACTTCAGACATTATGCTCTTAACCATTACTTGATATATTTCCCAACTTACTTGCACAGAAAACCTGTAGAATGTTAAGTAATCAAGTAGATAAAAATGATTTGAAACAGATTTGGTGAATTTAGAGTTATTATTTAACTCTGCTCTCTAGAGATAAAAACAGGAATGCAAGGCACCAACATGATACATTACCTCAAAAAAATTCTGTTAGAATTAAAATGAAATATTGATTTATCAATAGCAACCATAACAATAAACATTTTTTTGAGTACTTACTATGTGTCAAAAGTTGTTTTGGGGGGCTGAGGATATAAAAATGAATAAGATAAAGCTCTTGTCCTTAAGGATTTTATACAAACTAGGTAATATAGACAAGTAAGTAAATAATTGCAATATAGCATGTGTTATAATAGTAGCATGTACAAAGCCCAAATCACATATGAGGTAAAAATGCCATAGAAAGAAAGCATCAATCTAATCATGGCTGTTTTAGGAGTGAAATTTTAAAAAAGCTTTGAAAAGCACAAAAAATGAACATTCATGGAAATATTCTATAATTCCCTTTTCTATAATTCATGTAGACTATTATCTGTTTCAAATCTGTGAAAACTCTCAGTTAAGTCAGTAATGAAAAAAAGAAAAGTCAGTGGAATCTGTTACCCTTCTTTGTATGTTTTAATTTTCAAAGCCTTCAGTATAAAGATGATGAGCTTATATAAAGTACTTAGAATCAGCTGCTGATTAATTTTCCACTTATTCAGCAGTCTAGTGCTCAGATGTAGATTCAAAAGGTAGGAAGAAATTAATCTGGAAATCTTTCAATAACACAAAAGTAATATTTTTATAATAGATCAAGAAAGCTATAGTCAATTTAAAGAGTTACTTCAACAGATGCAAAGAACAAGTTTTCCACGTTAACTGTGGGATCCTTAAGGTAAGGACCAGACCTTATTTCTTTTTCTATCCTTAGTATCCCTAATGCTTAATATGGGGCCTGGCAAATAGAGCATTACCATGTGTGCTAACTTAGAATTTTTATTACAAAAAATTAACAATAAAAAAGTTTGTCTTTCTTGACTTTATGTCTTGTATGCCAAAAAGAGCCTTTTATGTTCAAAGATCACAACACTTAAGTCCATAGAGAAAAGGGATCAAAGGTGACCCCTTGAATTCATGTGTAGGTAATATGAGAAAGGGTTAAAAAACAAACAATAAAAAAATCAATATGAGCTCCTTAAAGATCAGCATGGACTTCTAAATTTAAAACTCTACCCTTCTACTTTAATTCTACTTTTGCTCTTCAAAATAAAATGTTACAATATAGGGCAAGTGGGAGCAAAGGAAATACAGTATCTAATGATCATTCACATTTCCTAGTAGCTATGCTTCAACTGGCTGCCATTAATGGGATATAAACTTAGTCCAAGCAATAGAATGGGTATTATGACTCATATCCTATGCATTAAATGCATATATTTACTTTTATTCATATTGCACACAGGATCAACACATGGCTATAAATAATTTATGAATGTTTAAATTTTAAAGTTGCTGTGCAGTTAGGTTGCTCTGAGGTCAATTGTCTATTTAATCAAGTTATTAAATCAATAGATTCTCACTAAGTTGACAGTTCTGTCTTTAACTTAAACAATATATGTTGTCATCATTAAGGGGAATTTTAATCTAACAGTTGCTAAAATAACAACCAATAAGTAACTAAACAATCAGACTGAGGATGGATCTCAACATCTATGTCAACAAAGGCACATATTTAAATATACTAATTTAATATAATAATAATAAATCATTAATTGAGCTTTTCATGATCTACATGTTAATATCTCTAGTTAAAAACTGGAATAAAAGTTCCTAACTTATGAAAACAACTTATTTATAAAACTCTACTGCTTAGTTTTATTAAATTAGGATTTAATGACAGTTAATAATATTAATGATTGCAGATAATCACAAAAAAGAATAATTTTACATCTTAATAAACTGGACTCTCCTCTGGGTTAGTATTGACAACTTTTAGCAGTAATATAATACTTTTTAAAACTTTAAATATAATGTTAAAATAAAAAAGAATTTGAAAGAAACTTTGGCCAAGATTTGACTGGACAGAATACTAAGACTTTTAATTCTGGGGAACAAATAGGGCAAACTTAAGTGTTACAACTCAAGGTTCTTGTGCTTGTCAGTCTATTGTAGTGACCAGTGGTATGGAATTAATTTTCCTTGTAACATGTTGGTGACTTTCTTACCTAGAGAGCATGCCCAGAGGTGTAACATTAAGTGATCCCATCAGCATTGCCAGGGCCATCCCTGGCGCTTCCCGTTCTATTACTTCTTTTGTGGCCTGTAATTAAAGATTAAATAGTAAACTGAGTGAAATTAGCCAAAAAGAAGGAATGCAGAGTAGTAAAATTAACTTCAAATTATAAACCATGCTTTCTATAAGTCATTCTTTGTAGATCCTCAAACATTTTTTTTAAGGCATCAAGACTCAGTCCTTTGGGACCACTGAATAAGAGCTCAGGACCAGGACACGGTGGGGGTGGTGTCATTTATATTAGCAGACTTTCTTATCCTTTACAACTCAGAAGTATTTGATAAAAGTCTGATATTGCCTAATAACCTAAATTTTAAAAGGAAGTATCAGACTGCTATAATAGCACAACAGATTTTCATAGGATAAGAAATCTGGGTAATTTTGTTTGGTCAATTACTCTTGAAATAATTAGTCCATGAAAACCTGAGATTATTTTGTATCTCTCCTAGCTCTAATTTTATGATATAATGAAAAGGAACTCAAAAAGTCACCAGTCAACATTTCCCGTGTATTGGGTAGAAGAAAAGCTCTGGATTCCATATCTTCAATATAAATTAACTGTTTTAACAATAATGAATAAAGTGATAGGCTTTAATCATATAATAGAAGTTTTGAGAAAGGGCATTTTTCAGACAAGTGTGTTTAAACCTGGGATAAGCTAATTAAGGAGATAGGAAAATTTCATTTTCTAAAGGTGAACCAAAATAGGCCTATATTTATTATTCTGTGATGGTAAATATATGATTTTGGTTAAAACTTAGGAGTGAAATATATGATTTAATCAATTTCTAATCCTCTGTTTCTATAAATATAGATTTTAATACTTGGAGGTGATAAAAAATGAAATTGGTAAAATGTTCTAGTACATAAGAAAAAATGCAAATATAACAAAAAGTAAATTACAGAGTAACAGAGGGAAAGGTTCATATTTCAATATTTAATTAGAAGTAGAGAGATATTCCTAAATAAGATTGTAGCCCTGGGAGAAATTTCGGTTGAGGACTGGGCAAAGCAGTTATTTTACCTCAAGTATGTTAGAAGTCAGTTGATATTATGAATAAGCTTTTAAGATGATGTAAATTAGTTTATCCCTCAGAATTACACAGAATAAAGGACTACTACAGTTGATGTAATCTACAACACTTAACAATGGCAGAATTTTAAAAATAAAATCTTTATTATATTTTATCCATTACCATTTAGCCTCCTTATCCCCTCCCCTGGCAATCCTGTTGTCCATGTCCATGAGTCCTTTTTCCTTTATGCTCAATCCTTCCACCCCTAAATTCCCCTCCCAAAAATTTTAAAGGAAAATGAACACTACCAAAATGCTTCTCAATAAAATGTGCTTTAAAAATAGAGGGCCAGAAGGCAGGACAAAAGGAAATTCTAAATTCCTAAATTTGGGAGTTGATTACCTTTCTTTAAAAATATAGTTAAAAACTGTCAAGCTACCTTTATGCAGAATCTGTCCCTTGTTTTCCAAATTCAATCTAGTTGGTATGATTTTGAAGTATCTTGGTAAGAAACACCATTTCCATGTTATAATGATGTATTCCAAATATAGTAGCATACTTTAAGGATCAGGGAAGAAAATATCAACATATAGCTGAGAGGAAGTCTTTCACTTAAATAGATGGATGAAATATTTATCCATCTCTATATTAGTTATTAGGGTACCTACTATGTTATAGGAATAATTCTACACATTGATGTTGCATTAATGAAAACAAACATTTAAGAGTGTGCAAACTCACTGTCACCTAGTACATAAAAAACTCAATTGGCAAATTATATTTGAAAACTACCTAAAAGGGATGTAATTCATTAAATTTTCTAGAGACTCTGAAACAGGGGTGTCAAACTCATTTTCACCAGGGGCCACATCAGCCTCAAGGTTGCCTTCAAAGGGCCAAAATAATTTAGGACTGTATAAATGTAACTACTCCTTTAACTGTTAAGGAGTTGAAATTATATTCAGCCCTTCGAAGGCAAATGAAAGGCTGATGTGGCCCCTGGTGAAAATGAATTTGATACCCCTGCTCTAAAATATACAATTGGATTTGGCCAGATCACAGTGGACTACCTGTAATGCCTCATCTCACTTTTCAAATAATTGTTTTACTGGATGTTTCTTCTGTGGCATGCAACTGAAGCCAATGAACTGTCTCAGTGAAATGCATATTTATATTAGAAAGTATTTGAGGCTACTGTTTACCACATTGTGGTTTGCTTTAGGAAAATCTACAGGAGAAAGTTCCTCTTAAGTGTCACAACTAGAAATGGGTTCTTTTCTGTGATACCAGTATTTTTTTAAAAAATCATGTGGCTTGTGAATGAAGCGACCAGAGGGCAGGGAGTGGGGAAGGAGATAGAGGGGAAAGAAGGGGAAGGATCTAATCAAGGAACAGGTATAAATGATCCATGGTCATGGACAACAGGGTGGGGACTGACTGTGGGATCGGTGGGCAGGAGAGAGCAATGGGGGGAAATTGTGAAAATTGTAATAGAACAACAATAAAAAAAAAGTTACCCTTGAGGACAGAGCCAAATTCATAGACACCTTTTTAGTAGGCTTCCTGAACACAACTTAATTTCACCTTATTTTTCCATATTTATCTTATTAAAGTTATGTTTTATATATTTGGGTAATCATCTTAATTATTTTTAGGCCATATATATGGATGGATGGAATGAACGTTATATACTTTACACAGAGGTCTTCATCTTTTTCCAAACATAATTTAGGGAGCACAGTTAATTCTTTCTGAAGACTTTCTAGAGAATTTTGGCTTATAGATATAAATCTTGTTTTAGAACAGAAAAGGAAAATATATATTGTGTGATGTCACTAAAAGGCATTAGTGCTGACAGTGGTGATAGAGATTGTCAGACTCTTTGGGACTAGATACACACCAGCCTTTTCTATGGGGTATCCCTAAGTAATGCACAAATTAGGCCTTTCTCACATCTAGGTCAAATATATTTTCCATAAAACATTGGAACCTTCTACTTCTTTTTATTTTCTCTTCCTCTTAAGCTGTTTGGTATAGCAGTGAGATCACCATACAATGCCACATATAGTTAAGGTCCATGAGAAAACAGGCTGGATATATTGCAGCACATAGCACAATACTCAACATGTAGTATGTATACTCAATAAATTTTGTTGAATAAAAGAATTCACGAATGAGCAAACCAATAGGGATTTGAAACCTGGCTTTATCACTTAGTTGTTCAGCACATTAGAACAAAATATTCGATCTCTCTGAGTTTCTATGTAATTATGAATAAAATGGAGATAATGATAAAACATACCTACATCTTATGCGAACTGATATAAATAAATCACCTAGCACACAGTAGTTATTCAATACATGTCAACTCTATGTCTCTACTTTCCAATTGACCTTACATCCTTGCAGTTTTGATCATACTGGTTAGAGAACAGAATTAATACAAAATCCAGAAACCAAACCTATAAACAGTGGTTGATAACTAAAGATAAAGGAAAAGAGGGTGGAGAGCAAGAACCTAAATCTCAGAGTGTTGGCAAATGGGGGCAGGAAGCAGAACACTGAAATAGTGACATCTAAAGGGAACAGGAGATCAAATGGCGTGGGAATTAGGAGATAGGAGAGTAAGAGCTGGTGAACACATCTATAAACCATAGATGGGAAGCACAACTAGAAGGAAAAGAACAAGAAAATAAAACAAGAAAAAGTGGTCTAAGATATTAAAAAGTTCAAACAAAAGAATAGTTTTAACAAATATAGCTTTATTCTTTCAATCATGTACACTAGTTTGCTATAGATAATGAAGGTTATCCATGCCATTATTGTCTAAGTAGATAACAATTATTCATTATCAGTAAACTATTCATAATCAGTGGCAAAAGGATGCCATTAAAAGTTTGAAACCATTTTTCTTAATTAGCTTAACATTCCTACTCTCTTATACATTATTAATTTGATTATCAAATTCTTTTTCCTTGAGCAATAGTAGAAATTTATATTCCTACTTCAGATATAACCTTTTCTGAACTAGAAGAGTCCAACACAATGAAGTTTAATTGGATCCAGCTTTTATCTTTAAATTACACATTTTATCTTTAACTTCTAAACACTTTCTAAACTATGAAAGTTGCAACTTCCTATGTAAAATCACTTATTGTGGTCTTTTAATTTTACCCTTGACACTTTGAAGATAACATTAAAGTCAGAAAGATGCTTCAAAGACTGCTCAAAGTTTCGGGAAAAGAAAGTGTGCATAAACAATGATTCTATAGGCTGGGGAACTTGCCGGTGAAATTCAGGTCCATTTGTAACTTCACAGGAAAAATGACCTTAAAAAATGTTATTGCTAACAGACAATTATGTTTAAATATTTCCAGGACACCCAATAGTTACATGTAAATGTGTAGAAATTCCTTACAAGCATGGTGATTGTGAAAAAAGCACTTAGTATAGTGCTTTCACTTGTTTTTATAGGCATTTACTAAGAGCATAATTTGTATTAATATTCACATGCTTGTTATTTGACTACATGTAGATTTAATAAAATTCCCTTGTAATAATTACTGCAGTGCCCTCTGCTGATTAAATAATCTTAAGTAACAAAGAAAATCTTTGAAACACTGTCTAATGGCTATTAATAATGTTGTAAAGCTATTAAGATAGGATATGGTCAGAGGAGAGGTTCTCAAACTTTAATGTGCATCAGAATCTTCCAGAGGTCTTGATCAACAATGATTGATGGGCCCCACCCAGAGATTTAGATTTCAAAATTTGCATTTCTAACAAATGCCAGCTTATGCTTACAATGCTGGTCAGAAGACCACACTTTGAAAAACATACCGCAGATGGAAGTAATAAGGTAGATTCATGGTAATGTGCATTACTTGATCTAATCTTCATGATCACCTTACATTCAACTTTGTAAAGTAGACTGAAATAAATGTCAGGATCCTTCATAAAAGCAAAATGTAGGCCCAATGAGGAGATAAATTAGTAAAAATAAGCACTCGAATGACAATCAATTAAATTTTCCTTACTCTATCCATTAAAGGGCAAACACATTAATATTATTGTATACTTTAAAAAACGGTTATAATAAAATAACAATTCAGAGCCCCTTTAAGTATCCTACGGTACACAGATGATATCTTTAACATAATTTTTCTCAGGACTATGTAGACATGATATACAAAACTTACATGTATGAGAAACTCCTAGGAATGTTCAAGGAATTTCAGATATAAATCTACTCCTCTCTCCTCTCATTTAAGAAATAAAGAATGAAAGTTAACAGTCACATATACTATAAGGGTAGCTTTAAATTTATTCTAATTAATTAAAAATTCATTTGCATTTTATTAATTTTATACTAGTTGCAAACACCTTTTAATCAATCACAAACATCAATGTCTCGTTAACAGTGTGACTAAGTAGGTAAGAAGCTGCAACTGAGAAATACAGGAAGTTATCCCAGTTTTACTTGGGAAATATAATCTGATGTAATGTATTTTTTCCTATGAAGTTTTAGCCTCCTTCTTAAACATTTACATCTTCTTCCACTCCTGGAAAAAGCAGAAAGCTTTTCAAAATGGATATACTTCATTTTGTTTTTCATTTAAAGTTGTACAATATTTAAATAAAATCTGGTTATGACAAAAAATTAAAGGAGACAGTATAAATGTAGAGAGAAAGCAAAAATAAAAAAGAGTAAAGGCAGAAGACTATACTTGAAAAACAATAAAAATTAAAAAAGAGTAAAAGTTTAAGTACTGCTGGCAATTTTATCTTCCATTCCATTCTGTGAATATACAAGTATACTTTCCAATGAGCATAAGATGCCAAGTTAATTCTACTGTTTCTACAGTTCATCTCAGCTCCCAAAGGCATCACTGAATTAACATAACACTGTGCTAAGGGGTTCTAATGTTTAAAGGTAAGTGTTTCCCTATAACATGGTCCCTAAGGCAAACCAGCAAATTTGTCTGACTCAACAAAATTATTTGTTTCAATGTTAGAGTAAAAACTAATTGTTGAGCCACTGAGAACATGTCTTCTATAATAAACCAGTTATTTTATGAAAAATCTCATCCTGTTTGCTAATATTTAGATTCCAACTCTTGTTAAACAACCAACTTCAGTACACAGCAGTGATTATTCCTTAGCTTTAAAACCTTTTCCTGTATGCAGTTATTACTCACATTATTTTCCTCCTGTATCTAAAAATTAATTTAATAAATAAAAAATTATCATACGAAAAATCAGGGAATTCAGGTAAAAATTATATTTTATAAGAGATTTCACAAGAATACATATCTTTATATTCTACTTATATAAATAGTATTACTCTATATCTCACCAGGTAAATGGGAAAGAATAGTGATATTTCAATGGGAATCATTTTTATATCTGCAACATGCATTTATTTAGTTTTGGCACTGTGTGAAAAACAAAGTTATCTTTTATGGTTGGGTGTTGGTTATATGTCTTCTAACTATATAGGAAAAAAATGTTATTCATTCATGCTCCTCAAAAGTTAATATGTAGATAATGGGGAAATAACCTGTTTACTCAAATCTGAAGTAAGATGAAGTTGGAAGATGATCCATTTGAAACAGTACTGAAAGTCTGTTGTTTGGCCAGTGAACTGGTGAATATATAACCCAGTCTATCTACTCCAGGTACTCTGGATTTTTATTTTACTTTATTTTATTTTATTTTATTTTATTTTATTTTGCAATTACAATTGGCATTCAATATTATATTAGGTTAGTAGTGTATATGCAGAAATCTAACAGCTTCCTAAAAAATCTATATGTTGAATTTCCACTGTATTAAAGATTATACATAAATTACTTGGTTTACTAAAAACAGTGCAGTTTTTAATGTTCATATAATAATATAACTTTAGGCTGTCCTTAAACATTAATTAAGAAGAAACAAGCTCCTACTTTAGGCTTCTAAGTACTATTGGCCAAGTGTCTCACTGAAAACTGATTTTAGAAAGTAGAAAACTCTGCTCCTTTGCCCAGAGATGTGATAATTCTCACTGCTGGCATCTTTAGAAAGTATCCACATGAGAAACATGAAATTGCCATGTTTGGTTCTCTTTCTGCAAAACTAGAGTCTCACCACAACAGGCACAAGTGACAAAGTGAGGGAAAGAAGAAATAGGTGAGGCAAAGGATATGAAATAAGTGAAAAAATTGCTGAGAAGAGACAGAAAACCCCCACAAAAACAGTTCCTTTCTATTTAATTATTAATTATAACTTTATAACATTTGATCATCTCATCCACCTCCGTTTTAATTAGGGGCCAGGTGAGGAAAGGGAAATGAGTACAGTACTTCCCTGAAAGCAAGAAATTTGATCTATCTCTGTCTTGAGATAAGCTTAACTCAGAGTTCCAGGAGGGCAATAATAAAAAAAGTTCAAAACATAAATCAAATAATACCAAATTTATCTATTTAAAAAGATTTAAAAATGTATACACGTGAATAAACTGTCCTCTACAGTTTGTTCCTCTGAAGATCTCAGAGCTCCTAACTTCTCACTTTATGATCAGGCCTGTTGTTCATCACCTATAATCGAACCATCCTTTATTATTCACATGTTAAGTGAATATCAGTTTTTGTTATGCTTCCAGAAATTTATTTCTCTCAATTTTCCATTTGTAAAAAGGGGTAATGATATTTGTTACCCTGCTTAAAAACTAAAGTGTTAACACTACATAGAAGGCATTTTTAGTTAATTCAAAGAATGTCACAATATTTATAACGCTAGTATTATAATATTATATACCATATACATTTATAATGCTCTGAAAAAACTCTTTAATTTCTCTTATTCATTACATTGGCAAGCTAAACATGAATACTATTATTTAGCTACATAATTCAATAATTAAAGAAATATTCACATCAGAAGTTATGGTACCTTTCTTACAAACACCTATATTCTCTATTTAAATAGTTAAATATTCCTATATAACATAATACAGAGGAAATATATTTATTACTTCTCTTTTGTGAGTGAAGAAACAGACACAACATAAGTTTTATGACTAATCCAAAGCCACACAATAAACCAATGGGGGAATTTAGGACTGTAGACTCCAGTTCTGAACTTAATCCATTAATATTTATTGTGTACTTTTAGTTTATAAGGCACTATCCCCTATTAAGATACAGGAAGGATCTCTTTCTCTGTTTAAATGAGACAGAATATATAAAATGCTCAGTATCATTCCTAACACATAGCAAGGACTTCACAAATGTTGGTACTATTATTTGTACTAAAGCACAAATCTAGTCATCTATACTGCAGAAAATGCAGTTATAGTCAAGGCAGTTATGAAAACTGACAGTTCTAAATAAGCAGTGTAGAAGCTACGAGTATGTCTGTTTTGAGTATGTATGAATTACCAGATGTTTGAAGAATGAAACATACCATCAAGAATCTTGAAAGCTTAATAAATATTTATCAAGTAACAGTTTTGGAGATACCAGTTACTAGGTATATATAGTCTTGGACATTCCCACAAAACCTCCAAAGTAGACTGGGGGAAGAACCTGAGAAGATTGAAAATCTTTGAAGATAAAGGACAGCACCTTGTTCTTTTTGCTTTCACCTTAGGTGAATTTTTGCTTTCACCTAAGTCCAAAAGAAAAATAGCAATGTAATTATGTAACTAAGCAAAGATGAACAAAATACAACTATGTGTCTATAACCACTTGTGGTAAATAGTTTAAATTGGTAATCCAAATAAGTTTATTGATTTTAATTTCCATAGCAACCATACACTAAAATTGAAAGCTGCAGCCTGGGTCTTTTCTCTTGTCAAGGCTGGAATATGACTCAAGATGATGTAAAATTGGGGATTACAAAAAGTCTGTTCAATTCAATTAATGCTTTGCTGCTCATACTAAACAGATGGATCTTACCATAGTCATTTTAAGCCAGTCATTATTATACTAGTAGAAAGACCTACTTTGTAAGAGTCTCTACAAATACAAGAATGGATTAAAAAATTCAGTGAGCTATAATCGACAAGAAATATAAAGGGAAAAATATTTGTTAAGTAAAATTGACATAAGTTAGATCAAAGAAAAATTTTACCTTTATTATAGAAGATAAATGTCTAAACAAAGGACAAAAAATCTAAGGCCTAATTTTAAAAAACTATTCTGAAAAGAGGTGTAACTTTTTAAAAAAAGATTTTATTTATTTATTTTTAGAGAAAGGGGGAAGGGAAAGAGAAAGAGAAAGAAACATCAATGTGTAGTTGCCTCTCATGCACCACCTACTGGGGAACCTGGCCCACAATCCAGGTATGTGCCCTGACTGGGAATCAAACTAGTGACCTTTTGGTTTCCAGTACTCAATCCACTGAGCTACACACCAGGGCAGAGGTACAACTTTTTCCTTAATCCCTTCACTTTTTTTAACCCAGCTCCACAACCCTCCTCACATCTGACAGCTGTCAGTCTGATTACCAGAGGCAAAGGAGTTAGGGGGAAGTAGAAGAGGGCATGGGGGGATAAATGGTGATGGAAGGAGATTTGACTTGGTGTGGTGAACACATTGCAATATACAAATGATGGATTATAGAACTGTACACCTGAAACCTATATAATTTTATTAACCAATGTCATTCCAATAAGTTCAATAAAAAATAAAAGAGGTGCAGCTATCTTTTGCCACCAAAAAGGTAAAACTGCAGAAATGAAAGAAAGATCATAAAAATTTTTAAAATTCTCTTAATTTTTATTTTTACTGTTGATACTATTACAAATGCCCTCTTCTTTCTTCACCTTCACCCAGCCCCTGCAGCCTCCTTCCCTCTGGCCATCACCACACTGTTGTTTGTGTCTATGGGTTATGCGTATATGTTCTTTGGCTAATTCTTTCACTTTCTTTCATCCAGTCCTCCCTCCCTGCTCCCAACCCAACAGCTGTCAGTCTGTTTTCATGGATTCATGCCTCTGTCTCCTATTTTGTTCATTAGACTCCTCATATAAGTGAGATCATATGCTATTGTTTTCTCTGGCTTATTTCACTTAGCATAATAATCTCCAGGGTCAATCCACGCTGTTGCAAAAGGTAAGAAAAAATTAAGTAACAGTTCTTTTGCATACTTTAATTTGAAAGATAAAAGAAGTATTTTATTCTGTAATTATAAGAATCTTTCAAGGAATCATTATAAACAGATGCACACAGACACATGTATTTTTATGGGTATGGGATTTTGGGTTGATATTTCAGAATCAAGATCTGAAATTTAAGGTCTGAAGATCCCAGACACTTTCAGAACATCCAGACTATGGTGCTCAGAACAAGGTAGTTCGCTCTCCAAAAAAAAGCCTATGTCACTTTCAAGTTTATGATTTAAAAGAAGTCAAATACAGTCTAACCTTCTACAACGCAACAAAAAATTCATTTCATAAAACTAAGGATAATGTATATGTGTGTAGGTACACACACATCCTAAGACTGGAATGAGTTCCTAGGGCTATAGGCAACTGAAAGCTGATGTTATTAGGACAGTTGGTAGGACTGGGGCAGACGCAGTGGTTGCCATCACCTAGTCAGAATGGGTGGAGATGAACACCCCTACTAACACACACATTTGTATGCATGCCTTAGGCTACTTATTTATAATATTTTCTTTTCCAGTGCTACCTTGATGATCATTTTAGCTGAATGATCTGCTGTAGAAATTATATCCTGGAGTGTGGCTTAGGATATGCAGGAGTCAAACCAAATTACAAGAATCAACCAACGAAGGATATTTAAAATTCAGGTTTATAAAACAAACCTGAAGACTTGATAACTAGGTAATATCATTTTATATTAAGATAACTATGAACAGTTTTAACTCAGGTCCTCACATAATAATTTAAGTATCCAAGCAGAGAGAATACCCAAGCAGGAATATTAAGTGGGATAACAGACAAACTGACATTTTGTTCAACACTGTAATAGGAAGGGCAGACTTCTATACTAACCAAATTTGCTGCTAGGGAAAGAAGAGCAAACAAAAAATAGGGAGGATGCAGGGGTCACATCCTGGTTTCCCAGAATTTTTCTTCTTCTTTTATTAATGTAGGTTGTCCAGAAGCTATCAGATCTTTATAATTATTTCAGAATATTTTCAGATATCACAGCTTCTGAAATTCTCTATTTTAAAAACATTTTCATATTATAAAATGATGGGTTACATAAGAAATATTTTCCTTAATCTTGACCTGTCTCTGATTGTCAACAGAAATGACAAGAAAACATCAAAGAGATGTTTGTTTCAAAAGAAATAAGAAAAAAACGAATAAAATTATGAAAGTATTCATTTGAGTAGCTCAAAATAAATCTGGCCTAAATCAATCAGGGGAATATAGGTATATTCTTAAGTTATGTATAAAAAATGTTCTTGTGTCATTCACAGAGGTAGGTCAGAAAGGTAAATAAATGGCTATTAATAGAAATTCAAAATACTAGTCTGTTAAAAGCAGTAAGATTATGTAAAACAAAGGACAAGTGATATGGCTCATTATTATAACAGAAAAGTAACTTCACAATTACTGATGTGCTACCTCAGAACAATGTAATGTTTGAGTCTAATATGACATATTCTGGGCATAAATCTTTAACGATTAAAGGAAATGCTTTTGGTTAAACTATGGGTAACTATGACATGAGGCTAAAAATGAATGAGTTTTCAATCCTGACATATTAAGACTGTGCTATGGATTGTGTTCAAGATTTTCCAAAGTTTTTCAATTAAGTGGAACACTGAAATTATTATAAGAGGCCAAATTATTTGAGAGAAGCAAAACTTTCAATGTATCATTTTTATTATATGATGAAATTTTTAAAAAATTGCTCCCCAAAACATCAAACTGAGATGGCAGAAGAAAATTTATCATACCATTTACCATATTTTGCCATGTATAATGCACACTCAAGTTTTTTGTATGCATCATACATGGGATTATTACACTCATTATTATGCCTATTCTATGTAATCCTTATCCCCATGTATAATGCACATCCTTATTTTTCCCTAAAAATTGGGCAAAAAAGTGCACATCATACGTGGTAAAATATGGTAAATAAAGTAAAACATGATTACTACATTTAAAAAAACTAATATACTTAGGAACTATCAATTCTGTCTCTAAATCAAATACTATCTTAATTTAAAAATCACTTTATAACTTTTATATAAACCACAAATGCAATGGGTAAATGTCACCCTAGGATTTGATATCGGTGTTGTCCTGACCTTATGAATATGGTCTAAATGTCTCTATGTAAACTTTAGAACAAATTTCTGTATTATATTGTGAACCTCAAAGTAAACACTTCACATATGTACATCACAAAATGATAAGCTATACAAAGTAATTTCCAACATAACTCCTTCAATACTTTGAAGAATACTTTTTAAATACCCTGAAGAATACTCCTTCAATATTGTTTTATTATTATTCTGTCTGCTGTCATTCCTATATAAGGGATTTGTCCTTTCTCTCTGGTATTTTTAAGATCATTTCCTTTCCTCCATTCTCTCCTTTTTGGGCCATGATGTAATATATTCTGGTCCTTCTCATTTCATTCTCCATACCTATGTTTCTCTCACATTTCCATTAAATGACGTCTCTAGGTAATTTTTCCAATATGAGGTAATTCCCTCAAATACTTCAGTATGCTAATTATCTCTTGTGCTGATCTAATATGCTCTTTTACCTGTTTACTGATTTTTTTTTAAACTTATGCTTTTCTTATTTATAAGAGTATCATCTCCTCCCAAACTTTCTCATTCCTAAATGATGGTCTCTTGTATGTATCTCTGTTAGCCTGTTTTTATTCTTTTGGACATTTTACCATAGGCAGGCTAACCATGCATCCTGGCTTGCCATGGACAGTTTGATGTACTTCTGTTGTGTCTGCATCCTGTCTGGTTTAGCATTTGTCCTAAACAAAAGTTCTCCATAATGAACAATAAAAGATAACAGTCACCTAATTATTAGATGTCCTATATTTTTATATTTGATAGTTCTAGCTGTTGTCAGTTTTTTTCAGTCCATCTACTGAATAAGGGTTTTGCTGACTTAGTTGTGGTTGGTGTGTTTAGGTAGCACATTGATTACTTGATTTTTAAAAAAATTGATGGCAAAATAAAATTTATTTTATTTACTTGCTTTAAAATTAAGTATCTAAAACAAAAATAGCAATGTGTTACATGTTATTGCATAGGTGAATTAAAATGTACAGCAACAACAGCATAAAGAATGGAAGAAGGACGTAAGGAAATCCAGTTGTGAGAAACATACTACATTTGAATAGAATTTGAATCTAATATAATAGTAATTGAAGGCATATGATCTTCTGCTAGGAGTACAGTTGAACTTAAACTAGGGAAATTTTCCTTTGGAGAAAAATTATTTCCTTCTTTACCTTTAGCCGGAGAGCACCACCAACAGTTTCCACTTTGGCCTCCCACAGTGTCTCACAGTCTCAGGGAATCCCACACTGAAGTTAACACATTGTTGCTGTCCAAGGACAAGTGTCTCACCATCAGTGGTGCTATGAGTATCTGTCTCAGGGAACCCTGTGTCTCTCCTAAGTCCTGGTTTCCTATAGTTCTAGCTCCTGCTCCCTGATGCTCTGACCTGCAACTCACAGTATTTGGGGAAAGAGTAAATCTCAAGACTGCCAGTGCACATCCTTTTAGAGGGTATGCTTCAGAGGGTATGTCCTTTTACTCGGTCAAGTTGCTCTACAGTGGGAAGGTTTCTCAAAGTACCAAATCAACAATTATTTCAGACCATACACTATTTGTAAACTATGTTATTCCTTTATGAAATGGATGTCTTTTATATTATCACACTGAAATTTATGACACATCACAGACTACCTTACAGAGAGATGGTACCAATTTACCTCCTAAACAAAACGTGCTTTTTACCCAATCCTTGCCGTTTCTAGGCAATCTCAATTTTAAATAGTTACTTAATTGGTGTGTATAACGCAACTGAATCTTTTTACCTATTATAACACGTATATATTTAAAGCAACTTCTTCCTTGCAAGTTGCCTATTATAACTTTTGCCTACTATTCTCTATTGATGGACATGTTCTTCCTATTGAATTATTTGAAAATTTTATAGATTGAAAACATTAAACTGTTGGCAGCTAAATATATTACAAATATTAATTTGTAAGTTTAATATTTGTAACAATTTTTGTGTATCTGATATTTCCATTAAGAGATTCAAATGCTCCTATAGGAGGTTCTATAAATATTTGTATTATATCTTTTGGGTTCATGTTTCAACTAGAAAGGTTTCTCTTACTTGGAGATCATATGCACAACCTATTAATTTTTAAATCATAAACTTACAGTTTTTTTATTTCAATGTTTAATCCATCTGTAGTTTGATTTTTTGTTGCATGATCAGTCTTCTCTACCAAAATGGATATACAGTTTTCTCAACACCTTTTATTGAATAATCTTTCTTTCCTCCAATGTCTTGAAATGTTACACTTATAAAATATTAAATTCAAGTTTATACATACGTAGATTGATGAATTATCATTAGGTTGGATTTATCTCTGAGTTTGTTTTCATTTAATGTACTAAATATTCAATTAGTGTGCCTTATGTTTTTACATCTAAAGTGAGTAAGGCAATGTCATTTTACTTAAAAAAATCACTAGCTATTTTTATACATTTTGTTCTTTAAAAATTTTTTTTATTATTGATTTTAGAGAGAGAAAGTGGAGAGTGATGGAGAGAGAGAGAGATTTGCTATTCCACCCATTTATGCACTCACTGGTTGACTCTTGTATGTGCTCTGACAGGGGATGGAACTTGCAACCTTGGCCTAGTAGGATGACATTCTTACCAACTTAGCTACCTGGCCAGGGCATATATTTGTTCATTTAAAATGACACCATCAACCTGGTATATTCCCTCCCACAATCAATGGGAATTATATCACATTTACAAATCGATTTAAGGTAAACCAACAATTTCACAGAAATATTTGCATCTAAGAACATGCTATGACTTCCTAATCACTCAAGTGATATTGTATGTCCTTTAACAAAGTTTTTTTCATTCAAAATTGGCAAACTTCTTAAGTTTATTCTTAGGTATTATGTTTCCTTTTTTTCTGCTTTGCGAAGGAGATATTTTTCCAGTATGTTTTCTACTGGGTTGTTTCTAATTTAAATAATATTAGTCTATAGATATTTATAAAATAAATACTCTTGTATTCAGCCACCATGATCTTTTCTTGATTTGAATACTTTTACAATGGATTCTTTTGGGTTTTCTAGGTGAATAATCCTATCTATAAATACAGGGTTTACAACTTAAAAAATCATGTTAAAGTTCTTCATCTTTCAAAACACTGACAGACAGTGCTATGCTATCAAAAGCTAACTGTACTCATTCTCTAGGTCACAAAGAGACAACTAACTTTACCATTGTCTCAGAGAGCTAGCAATACATCTTGGAAGTGATGCTACTGCTCGTTGCCTACAGGGAATTTTCTGACTTACTGCCTTTATTCTCTTCAGTGATGCAGGCACAAACAAATTAAAATGCAGTAATCATCCCATCATAGAGATGCAATATTTAAGCATATTTTAACTCCTTTCTTCCTTTCTTCTCCCAACTCTTCCATTTAACACATACATATGCATACATACCCTCTCATTTTTTCTTCCTGAGCTGAAGACAACTTTATTCATTACTAAATGTATAAATTAGTGAAAGTAAGACTAGTAAAATCTGAAACAACAACAAAAAGACTTAAATTTTAAATTAAAACGAAAACAAAGGCCAATACCATTAATCAGTCTAGACTATTATCAATTTCCCTACAGATTCTCCATGAAGATTTCCATCAGTTCACTCATTTTCAACTAATGATACTTATTTTTCTATAACTATGAACACTAAAGATAAATTTGGACATTATTTTTAATTCAATTTTTATTACTGACATCAAATTCTATTCTTTTCCTTCATTGCTATTTCAGTAACACATACAAGTTTTTGAAGGTTGGCTCAGGAAACCACCTTCTGTGATCTCCATAACCAGTTAGTCAGTAAGCGCTATAAATTACATCCCAAGAGAGTCATCTATCCCTTTCTATCCTCAACAGCATTTAGATTCTCAGCATTTTTTCAAATTTTTCAATAACCTCCTGATTGGTGGTATAACTAAGTTTACTCTCACTCAACTCATTCTATACTCTGCTGCTAAAGTGGTCTTTCTAAAGTGCAAATATTAAATTTACCACTGTTTAACATCTTTCAAAAAAACTTCATTTCCTTCTACAGAAAAATCCAAAAGCCTTTTAGAAGACACAGAGAGTCTCCATCATATGACCTCATCGCCCTCTCTACGTTCTCTCCTGCCACTTCTCAAAACCCAGTCTGCCACTAGACTGGCCTATTGGGGGATTTATGATTTCAGCCATTTGCCTGCATAGAATTGATACACTCTTTACAATATGAATCAATTTTACAAACATAATGTTGAGCAAAAGAATACAGACATACTAAGTTATGTAGATGTCACTGAAAGCGGACACAAGTGGATTTTTGGGATGCTAATATTCTAGTCTTGATTTGGAGGCTGTTGGCTACATGGGTATGTTTGTTTTCTGAAAAATCCATTAAACTATAACTATACTACTTGTGTGCTTTTTGTAAAGCCAAGTAAAAGAAAAACAGTATAAACAACAAAAACAGTTCCATTACTACTTCTTTGAAAATTTCTCTAATTCCCTCAGATGAACTTTATCTTGTCCTAATATATCATATACACACACTACTATATTGAAGATCATGTTATTTTTATTTATTCAATTCTTTCCATTTACAAACTATAATGTAACTTCCTTGAGTGCTAAGACTATAACTTTTAAAACATTTTTATTTTTTGATTTTAGAGACAGAAGAAGGAAGAAGGGGAGGGAGAGAGGAGAGAAAGAAGGAGAGCGAGGAAAAGAGAAAGATCGTTTTCTTTGTAGTTCTACCCATTTATGCACTCATTGATTGCTTCTTATATGTGTCTTGACTGGGGATCGAACCTGCAACCTTGGTATATCCAGACAATGCTACAACCAACTGAGCCACGCAGCCAGGACTAAGATCATAACTTTCTGTCCATGTGTTCCCAGCCCCTGGCAGAGTGCATGGCACTTAGTGAGTACTCAATAATATTACTCTCTCTCTATATAATATATATTGTATAATATATAGTACTCAATACAAACAAGGGTTTTTCAGTTTCTCACTATTAACACTTTGGGCCAGAGAATTCTTTGTTGTGGGGCCTGTTCAGTACATCGTAGGACGTTTAGAAGCATCCTCAGCCTCTACTCACATCATGTCAGTAGCATACCCCCTGCCAGTGGTGGCACTGCCAAATGTTCCCTGGGGACCAGATATGCCCCATGATTGAGAATCACTTACACAGATGAATGTTTCCGTGGAAAAATACAAGCCAAGTGTTAAACGATTCACTTACCCAAACACTTTGGGCCTGAGATGATTTACATGTTAGAAGAGACTAAAAAAATATTGGAACTTTTGAGGGAAGTTAAGCTCTACCTGCCAGAAAAAAGTTTATAAAACGCTTTAAGCATCTATATAATACAAACATTAATCACATGCCTGAATATTGTTTTCACTGGAATTCTTATGTAGAAAAATGATTTGTGCAAAATGATTTGCAAATAGAACTATATATTTGGTATTTTTAAAAATGACTAATAGTAGCTACATGTAGTCAATGTCCTAATTATAAATTATTTCCATGGTTTGTTATGTATGAACAAAACATTCATTCTAAAATATTTAGGTTCAATAAGTTTTTATCTGTAAAGTTTTTATCACAAACTTTCCACAAGAAAAAATAGCTAGAAAATAAACTATTGTACACCAGCTATTAAAAAAAAAAACCTCGCCCTGGCTGGTGTAGCTCAGTGGATTGAGCGCGGGCTGGGAACCAAAGTGTCCCAGGTTCGATTCCCAGCCAGGGCACATTCCTTGGTTGCAGGCCATAACCCCCCAGCAACTGCACATTGATGTTTCTCTCTCTCTCTCTCTCTCTCTCTCTCTCCCTCCCTTCCCCTCTCTAAAAATAAATCAATAAAATCTTTAAAAAAAAAAAAAGAGGCTTAACTTTAAAAAAAAAAAAAAACCCTCACAAAGGGCACAAGTAATTTGTTAGATAGAATATAATGTGTTTGTATTTTATTAACTGCATACCTTTGATTCAGAATGTATTTTGAGCTTGACCTGTTGTAACAGGGTGAGTAATAAAATAATTGAGTACTATTATATTAATGGAATTTGAGAAAAGAGAAGATAAATCAGTGTGTACTTATATGACAAATGATATAGTTAAAATATAAATTTGACTGTGCTAAAAGTATTTCCTTCTCTCTGTAATTACAGTCTGTAAGTACTTTTCTGAGCCAAAAGAAACCTGAACAAAGAAAACAGGCAATTTATAGAACAAGAAACAAAATTGGACAAATATAAAAAATATCTTTCATCTCACTATCAGTCTACAATATGCCAATAAAAGCATACGGTTTTCACCTATCAAACTGGTAAATTAAAAATGATAATGGATATGCATTCTCACAAACTGACAGTATGAATACACAAATTTGTATACATATTCTAGAAGGCAATTTTGAGTCAGTTATTCTAGTTTAAGAAATATTTCTAAAGTGATAATCAGAAATATATTTGATAATTTATATAAAGAGAATGTTTATGGTAGGAAATAAGAAAGAACTTAAATAAACAATGATGGAAATTAATTTACTTATAGCTTATTTATACTCTGATATGATTGATAGGTCTCCCTTTTTAAAGAACAGAATAGTTATTACATAAAGAAAGCTTAATTTATATAAAAAAGGGAGTGATTAAGAGCAAAGTCTCTGGAGTAAGAGTACCTATTTCAAATTCTAGTTCTATTATCTTCTACTAGCTCTGAGATCTGGGTTATATCATTTAGTGATTTAATCTTTCTAAATATAATTTTCTTATCTGTGGAATGGTACCCATTTGATAGGCTTGTTGTGAGGATTTAAATAAGATGTTATATAGCCTGGCACACAGTAAGTGCACAATAAATTGTAGCAGCTATGGTAACAAGATGATGTTATTAAGAAACCCAAACCTGTATTTATGATGGGCTCCTAATTGTTCAAATTAATCAATTAGTCCTAGCTAAAATTACGTGTTGAGATTATTGGTAGTTTATACTTACCTCATAAATAAATCTATATTCATAAAAACAGGAGTTTTTAAAGCAATTAATAAAAGGCAAGATAAATAGCAAAAAATCTTTTCTTTCTCCTAAATGTATATACTTTTAAGTTAAAATTTCATCTTTAATACTAGGTCACAATAAAAAGGTCACCATTTTATGCCGTTATTGAACACCTCTGATATATACTAAGTACTGTGATCCTAAAATTCCAACAATAGGAATAGAAGAAAACTTTGAAGATAGATCTTGCTAATAAAATAGGATCTTCCTGAAGATGATTTTATTTTAAAATTAGTAAACATTATGAAAGCAGAATATCTCAAAAAGCTCTCTGCCTTTTAATCCTCTCACAAATTGACTTATTTTTAACCAGAAGGCAGTGAGTTGGGATGAAAAAATAATTAACTTATAAGAGGTATTTTCTTTCAGAATATTTGCTTAAGATCTCTATAATGGAATTATCTGATCATAAAATAAATATGTACATGTCTACTACTGTAATATAGTTATGAACAAACAAAAAATATTAATTCCTGAATATCTGAGATGTTTTTAATGCTGCTGATATGAACAGAAAATAATCTCTAAGTACTAAAGTGAAGTACTTTAGCACTTCATAAATACTAAATAATGTAAGAAATCTAAAAGCATTCAGAGATAAATACAAAAAATTTGGAAATGCTTTGTATTTTATAAGCATCCAAATGTCTAACAAGTATATTTTTCAGGTAATTATTTTGATGTTAAAGACTATTAAATATATATAAAGGAGTTTTAAACCAAATAGTTTATGTGTCTGAGGCAATTAACTTTCCCTTTCACTCCACCGACCTCTTGTACTACAGGTGTAATGTGTGAGTTTTTGCCAGCACCACTGAAACATTTAATGGTAGGAGAGCAAAGGGGAGAAAAAAAGATTAGGGGACACAGAGACTGGTTATTACTGCCTGTTATTCACTGTCTATCTTTAAAACTAGGGGGTGAAACCACCTTCATAAAATGTTCATGTAAGGAAGCTACATCTTCCTTTGCAAGGTCCAGAATATGCCCTACTGTTAATTCTTCAGGAGAGAAAGGGGTGGGGGGGTGGGAATTAGATGACAACTTGTTTGTTATGAGAATTTGCCTATAAGGAATCTGAAGATCACAAGGAAATTTATAGGATATTCTTGATATTAAATATAGAAAGGACTTGAAGACTAATAAGGGAATGGTAAAGATATGGTCTCTTCAGGTTAACGTTCACACACAAAGGAAACACATTATACAACTCTATTTTCAATTTATCATTCCTCAAAATAAAAATAGGATTTCACAGATCACAAAAAGTATATTTATTATTAATAAATGAGTTAAATAAAATTATGTTATTCTTATATTTTCCTTTATCCCAGATCTTATACTTTAAAATATCTGTATAATTTTTTCTTGCATTAAAAAATGTTTTTCAGAATAAATGCAAGCAAAATCTTTAAACTCATTTATAATTAAGAAAACAAGTTACACCTGGGTATAATTTCTATTTTAGTGCTTCTCTCCTGACAAAAGTACTTTTTAATTGAATTTAAGTGGTGACATTGAGTAACCAAACCATACAGGTTTCAAGTAAAAACTCAGAAAAACATCAACTGCATACTGCGTGATGTGCCCACTGCCCAAGCAAAGTCTCTTCATCCCCATCTTCCTCCCCACTTTGACCACCTCCACAAGAGGACATACAGATAGCCAATAGACAGATGAAAAAATGCTCAATGTCACTAATCATCAGAGAGATGCAAATTAAAACCACAATGAGATTATCACCTCACACCTGCCAGGACAGCCATCATCAATAAATCAACAAATAAGTGCTGGCAAGGATGTGGAGAAAAGGGAACTCTTGTGCACCGTTGGTGGGAATGCAGACTGGTGTAAGCCACTGTGGAAAACAACACTGAGTTTCCTCAGAAAAATTAAAAATGGAACTGCTTTTGTCCCAAAGATCCTACATACGGGAATATATCCTAAGAAACCCAAAACATTAATTTGAAAGGATATATGCACCCCTCTGTTCATTGCAGCACTATTTACAATAGCCAAGTTCTGGAAACAGCCCAAGCACCCATCACTAGATGAGTGGATAAAAAAGCTGTGGTACATTTACACAATGGAATACTGACGCAAGTACTTTGATCTTTCCATAGCTGTGTTGTTAAAAATAAATTACTAGTAGGACATCAGGAGATGGGAGGAAAAATAGGATACTAAAACTTAACTGTAGTACTTTAAAGAGATTTCTTTAGAAAAATCCGTGTGAAGCACTGAGCAATAAGAATAAAGCTAACTGCGTCCAACTTTAAAGGCACACATTAATTTAAGGAGGACAAATAAATTCCTAGTTTGAATGACTAATTAACCATATCCCTCACAAAAACTAATTAATATGACTGAACTTTCTGACACCAGGAATTCAAGTGAGCTTTAGTTGATAATGGAAATAAATTAATCCCAAACCTTTTCAATATTAGTATATAGCTATACTTATGGGGAGAAGAGGGTATCCTCATTGTGCTTATAATTACATTCAAGAACTTCCTAAACATTAGTTATCTACTTATCTCTAGCCAACCTCTACTTTCCACTATAAAACTAATAACCTTGGTTTCAGGTGATGCTGTTTATTAACAGTTACCAATGGAATCACTAATCTGTCACTAAGAGCTCAAGGTTTTAAAATTAAAGAGATTCTTATTGGCATTTAAATTATTACCAGAATCCTTCAGCTGTGACGAGGCATTAACATAGAAGACATTCTTATTCCTGAATCAATGATGCTTACAAGAGGTGAAAGAATGTTCTGATATACAATCAGTCTTTGAATATTTTTCCTAAAGAATTAAAAGAAAATAACAAAATTTTGTGGGTACTACATTTTTTGTTGAATATTTTTTCCCTCTCTTGGGATGTAAATTCCTTGAGAGCAAGGCATTATCTTTGTGTTATATACTCCTAACATACAAATGGCATAGAGCAAGCCTTTTAAATAGATCCTAGCAGAATTATTGGATGTAATGAAACAATTTCTCTCCTATGCATATAGAGTAGTACAAGTTTATGTACCACCTTTGGAGAGCTGAGAAGAGAGTCACTCAGTTTTTGCTGTTTTGACAGGTTACATGAGGAACCTTGGCTGAGAAAGGCTGGATTGAGCATGTAAAATCACCAAAATAAATTGTGAAAACATTATCTACCAATGGATTGAAAATCTTTCCTAAATTCATTATTATTACAAATTTAACTACTACAGTTTTAAATTCCTTGAAGACAAGGACCAATTCTCTCCAATTTTTGTTACTCTTGTAAGGTCTAGGACACTATGCTACACAGTTCAATTTAATGAATGTTGTTTTTTTACCAGTACATTAAAACACATACACTCTCATGCACACATTGCCTAAATCATATTCCCAGTTCATCATCTCTAGGGGTTAGGCCCAGGAATCTTTTTAGAAAAACCTCTATAGGTAGAAGGCTTGGGTATCCAGGATTACAGACTACTGAATTGAAATGAATTCCTATTCTCATGGCTGGTTCTTCTAAACACACCCTGATTGACTTATTTCAGTCCCATTATCTTCATTAACACCTTCTCTTTCAAATGCATCCCTCTTTTCTTCTTTAAAAGCGAGCCTTACTCTGTTTCAAAGACATGCCATCATTTTGTCCTGAAGTTGGTATTTTTTAATTCAACCTTGAAGTCCTTCATCTGTGTTATTTCACTTCATTCTCCTTTTCATTCTTAGAATCTAGGGTCTTCTAAATTTCACATGGCCTTCTGTAACCTTTCTAAAGTTTATAATTTATTCTCCTAATACAGTATCTTGAACTTATCCATCTTTCATGTTAATTATGTAGTTTCCTGATGTCTTTGTCATTGATTTAATTTCCTCATAGACGAAAGCATTAAAAGTTCTGAATACACTTCTAGGTAAATACTCAAAATATTTGAAAGAAACACAGCACCTGCATACCAATGTTTATAGCTGCATTGTTCATAGCCAAAACATGAAACAACTCAAGTGTCCTAATGAATGAATAAACAAATTGTGGTATAAACATACAATAGTAGAGTAGTCTCAAAAAAGAATGAAATTCTAATATATGCTACGACATGAATGAATGTTGAAAATATAATGTTAAGTATAAATCAGACATAGAAGAACAAAAATGGTATAATTCCACTTATATAAGGTTCCTAGAATAGGCAAAATCAGAGGCAGTAAGTAAAATAGAGGAGACCAGGGCCTGTAGGAGGAAGAAATGGGGAGCTACTATTTAATGGGTACAGAGTTTCTGTTGAGATGATTAAAAAGTTATAGAAACAGAGAGATGTGATGGTTTTAAAAAATCATGACTGTACTAATGCCAATGAACTGTACACTTAAAACTAGTTAAAATAGTACATTTTATGTTATGTGTATTTTACCATAATAAAAAGCTACTGATATATTATTATTAGAGGAAAATAAATTTTAAAAACCCTGTCCATATCTTTTTTCTATATTCCCTAAATTTATAACTTTCTTTTTAGCTTTTTCCCTTTCATTTTTGAAAAAATAAGACAAAATTTAATATAGATACTCCACATTTACCACACTGCAAGCACAATGATGCTGTAGACATGTACACACATAGATATACACACATTTGTATGCAAGTGTACATAGCCTACTTTAAATCTCCTTGGACTCTTTACACTATTTGCAAAATCTCCATTTTTTGTTTGATCTTGACTTTTATTTAAATATCAGTGAATAAGACAATAAGCTTTACAATGCAGATAATTTTTTATTCCAAGTATTTTTAGATGCTAGGTACTCAGCAAATTTTGGGAAAATGTCAATTTTAACAGTTTACCCACACACAAGAAAAAATAGCCTGAAAGGAGGGAAAGATAAGTATATGGAAAGAATCTCTAAAGAATTGATATTATATAAATTATAGGATGGCTGAGAAATGATATTCTCAAAGGAGAAAAGTGAATCTGAGTGGAAAGCTACTTTAATCTTAACTACAAAAAGCTGTAAGTAAAATTATTATTTTTAGAGATGATACTTTTAAATTTTAAATAAAATTAATAGTAATCTGTCCTCATGATGCCCTGGAAAAATTAGGGGAAATAAATTAGAAAATGAACTTAGTATATGAAAAATTATTAAAAGATTCTATATGCAAGGAACAAAAGTATATAATATATGATGTGAAAAGGCAACTGAAGCAATGATAACAAATGACTTAGAAAGAAATGTATTTCTAACTAAAGAGAAAATTGTAGAGTTGTATAAAAAAGCTGAAAGGATGGTGGTAATGAGTTTGAAAGTCAGTTTAGGAATAAAGTGGACTGGACTGTTAAACAGTGAAGCATTTTTCTATTTATAAGATATGTTTGGACAACATGTAGGCAACACTTTTCTTGGAAATAAAATCTGATCAGGGTTACAAGATAACAGAGGAACAATGTCAGTGATTTATCAAATGTAGACAAGTATAAAGGAGGCAATATGGGCCAATCAGCATGTTTCAAGGCTGAATGCATAGGAGATAAACATAACATCTGAAGTTAATTAATAGGGCAGCCATGTACATTAGATAGGTAGAGGAGACAGTAGTCAAGCAAACTTAGTTAGCAGTCCAACTTAGTGGCATAAGGCAAGTAGAGAAAGATAGCAGAAGTGCTAAACAATCTGAACCTATGTAAAATATTACAGGCATAGACTGGGCAGGGCAAGATCAGGCAGGCAGATGGCATAGGACTATGGTAGGAGAGCTGAGAGAATGCTGAGCAGCCTAAAATGCTAAAATAGCAGATGGATATGGCAGTACCAAGCCATTTGTTGATGGACAAAGCACCAGTGAGTAAAGAATGCAAATCAATTAGCAGAGGAGTAAAGTGGGGAAAAAAGTTGAGAAAAAAATCAAAGGCAGTCAAAGCAGGAAGACAGAAGAGCAGAGAGGCAATGGCAGATCATCAGAAGCAGTTGGGTAGGGGAGTGAAAAGCTGTCAGCAGGGGAACAAAACACCATTCAGGAAAAAATGACACTGAGAATGAAGCAATCTCCTGAATTTGGTGTCTTCAATCTAGGAAACAGTCACAATAAACTGCATACGTGAATTCACAAGAGAAAAGCACACAAATGGAAATAGCCAATTGATAGGAACTCTACTGCCCAGGGATACAGAGTGACCCTAGAACATAGATACATAACAATCCACAAAAAATAAAACAGATGGGAAAAATGGGTCAAAGCATTTTTATAATGATAAAAAAACCAAAACACTAAAAATTATTAATTTGGAAATGATTGGCTGGGATTGAAGTCTTTGCTTACCCCTTTCTGGAGCCCACAAAATGGGAATGTTGGGAATTTCTGCAGCAGAAAAACAGAAGAGAAAAGGGATTTCTGACTCCTAGTTTGAGGAAAGCAGATCAAATTTAGGGCTGTATGAACTGGCTCATGGAAATAAAAACCAGCCTGAACCTTCTCCTTTCCTCAGAATTAAGCCATTTCTGAGGTTTGGGAAAGGTTTTGAAAGCCCTCACCCCAACATTTCCCACAACCTCCCCTTTCACACTTACCTCCAGTGCAAACAGTTTTCCAGCAAGGAGGTACTTGGGAAAATTCACTCCCATGTTTACACCATGGTAAAATTTGAGAATGGCCTACTAATAGTACTACTTCCTGTGTAGGTCTGGTTTCTGATTCAGTGGGAATCCCTTCCACCCTTTTTTGTGTGTGTGAGCAGAGGGAACAGATTACTAGAAGCAGCCTACTTCTTTGAAAGTGAATGAGAAAAAGAACAGGGGCAGTAATACCAATAAAGGAATACTAATACTAATCAGTTCCTTGGTGATCTCAATTGTCATGGGTTTTAATTCCATTAAGATAGCCACACCTCGAAATTCATCAGCTTTAGAACCTGTCAAACCCTGTATTCATCACATTCTGACAAGAAAAAATATCTCAGCGCTTGGCACTTGCTCAGGACTCATCACACTTGCTAGAACTTGGAAGAGTCATGATGCTGCTCACAGGAGAAAATGCTTCCTTGTTCTGTACTTGTCGGTTTCAGCTCTTGTCACAAGTTCCAGAATGAATTAACTATGAGTACCAACACACCACTATATGTCTAGCCCAGACTCCTCCTCCGAACTCCAGATGCAAATATCTAACAGCCAACTTAACATCTCCACTTGGATACCTTAAAGACAGTTCAAGTTTCCATGACCAAAGTGAAACTCCTGACCTTCCTCTTCAAACCTACTCTTTCTAGTCTTTTTAATGAATGGAAAAATTCAAAAGAAATACATTTCATGACACATGAAAATTATATGAAATCCAATCTCATTATCTATAAATAAAGTTTGATCAGAGCACAGTAAAGCCCATTCATTTATATCCTCTTATGGTGGTTTTTGGGCTGGCAAGAGAGCGCAGTTATGGTAGAGACCATATATTCCACAAAGCCTAAAATATTTACTATCTAGACTTCTAAAGAATAAGTTTACTGACCCCTGTCCTAAAGCGTTTTTTTTTTTTGTTGAGAAAGCAAGGAATAATAACTAAAATTCAAACAAAAATAAACTAGAATATTATTGTTACTACTGTTGTTATTGGTATACAAGGTAAACGTATGAGGAAAGGTCCATTTATACTAGGCTTTGTTTTCAGTATTATATAAAAGCAGCCCTCTCATTTCTCTAAATTTTATTTAATATTGACGGTGACATTCATTCATCTACTCAACACACAGAATAGCCCCATCTTAAGGGACAGGGTATAGTATAGGAAAGTCCTGAAAATGGCAGAAAGGAGAAATGAGGAAAGAAACTATTAGGGCCCACAAATAAACCTCCTATCAAAGAATCATAATACCCTGTTTAACGATAAGGGGAGCCCTGGCTGGTGTGGCTCAGTGAATTGAGTGCCAGCCCTTGAACCAAAGGGTCACCAGTTCAATTCCCAGTCTAGGGCACATGCCTGGGTTGCAGGCCAAATCTCCAGTGGGGCGTGGGTGTGAGAGGCAACCACACATTGATGTTTCCTTCTCTTTCTCCCTTCCTCTCCCTCTCTAAAAATAAATAAATGAAATTAAAAAAAAAACCAATAATGGGAAATTGGCATCATGTGAATCTCTTTTGAACTTCATCAATGGGGTTATACTAAAGTGACCTCATGAGAATGGAGGTCTGTATGCACGTAGCCTTAAATCATAACAAGCAATAGACACATTATAACAAGATTCCATTATATTTATATAATATTCAAAACTAACAGTCATCCTCTTATTGGCTGTAATGCCTACACTTTATAGAAAAGTATTTTTAAACTTTGCAAAACTGACCTATCTTCTCAGTACTTAAAGTTTTATCCTGAGAATTATTACATGAAAGGATGCTATATCATATACTGCAATCAAAATAAATAAAATTATGTAGTTTATTTATCCTGAGAATTGTGTAGTTTTATCCTGGGAATTATTAGATGAAAGGATATTCTATCATATACTGCAATCAAACTATGGAAAGTGGTGAAGAAGGTGGGGGGAAATGGTTATGTAATCATTAATGATTACCTAAAATGGTTACTACCCCCAATGGCCATTTGTCCTCCATACTTTAATAGCAGCCATGTGCTTTCCAAGTTCCAACATGAGGAAATAATGTTTGTAAAATTACTAGAATAATTCCAAATACTTTATTGTTATATGAATCTACTTTCTGACTATCAGTTCCCTGTAAGTTTCCTTTTTTGGCAGGCAATAAAAAAGTTATAAATATTTTGCCCTCCTCAATACAGTGATATAATTCTAAGAAGCTCAGAGGGCCTGACAGATATAAATTTGTTGTCATTACATTTTGTGTGAAAAGCAACATTAAATCCATTTAATAGGTGGGGCTCTAACATAGAGAGATGAGTACACATTTATGATTTCAGACAATAATAATAAAGAAATATCCTGAAATCTTCATTCTTAAAAATATATCTCTATATAAACATACTTTAGCACTTGCATTTGCAATTTATTTAATGATATTTAGTTGTCAGTATCTTAGCATATATTTTGCAAAACTAAAGTATTCAGGTATGCCAGCCTCTGTACATTTTATGCGAGTACACTTATAAGGGTGAGCTGGAAAGACAATTTCAAGATTTTATCATTTTGGCAGATTCAAGGTAAAAAATATCAATATTTAACACATCGTCTCTTTTTCTTTTAACTTTTCCACAACTACACTATTGTAAACTTTAGGTCCTATCTTGCTTGATGTTTCCCCAAGGAAAAATTCTTTCAGTATTTATTCAATTATTATCTACTTATTTTTTAAACTAAAGATCTTTCTATTATATTGCAGGTAAGAACAGCAAATATTTATGTAGCAAATATTTACATAGTAAATAAATATTTTTACTTTACTAATTCACATAATATAATTACTTTATGAAGGAAGTACTTTTATTCTCTCGATTTTACACATAATAAATATAGGAAGTTAGTAAAGTTGTATAAGGTCACACACTGGTAAGACGTGAATCTAGTATTCAACCCACATAGTCCATGCTTTTAACCACTACGTTATAGTGCCTCATATATGGTTAAATGGGCAACACTACCTTTCTAGTAAGAGTTCTATTTAGACATAGATATTGTCATAATAAATATATTTTTATTCTACTGATATAATCTCTCTGCCCCATAAGACCCCCAAAAAGCTGAGTACATATTCTGGTGCACTGTAGGCATGCGATTAAGAAATATACTTAAGGGAAAATGAAGCCAGCATTTTATTTATAGGCTCTTTATATATGAAATTTTAAAAAAGATTTATTTACTTAATTTTAGAGAGAGGAGAAGGGAGGGAGAAAGAAATGTAGAGAAACATCAATGCGTAGTTGCCTCTTGCATGCTCCCTACTGGGGACCTGCCCCGTAACCCAGGCACATGCCCTGACCTGGAATGGAACCAGTGACCCCCTGGTTTGCAGGCTGGCCCTCAATCCACTGAGCCACAGCAGCCAGGGCTATATATGAAATTTTTATTTTTGCCTTATACTCAAAATTCTGACCTCAAGGATCAATGTGCTTTCCCCTCTTTTGTGTGGCAATATGAAATGATAGCCTTTCAACATGATAGCTTTAAATGTAATGTCACTTACTGCCCTAATTACATCATCTAAATGGTTTAATTTTGTACCTGTAACTTTGTATTGGTACAATTATACTAAAGAGCTTTTCTTTTTAATGCATAAATAAAGTAGAGGGTAGTTGTTTTAGGAAAGGCTGTGGCTGATGGAAAAAATGAGTGCAAAAATCATACTAAAGTAAGTGGACTTAAGGGAGGAATGTACTGTTTACCTTCAAATATTATAATTGTCATGCAAAAGAGAAATTTACCTCCTTTTGTGCACTGCAAAGGGTAGAACTAGGACTACTAGGTAGAAATTATAAGACATCAAGTTTCAATTTGATATGTTGAGACTTTTAAACAATTAGAGTTCCACAAATAATGAACTCCCAGATGGAAAAAGCAGTGATTGAGATGTTCAGGCAAAGGCTGGGAATGATAAAAAGGACATGCTAGGACTTTGAACACAGAATCTCCTCAAAATCTGAGAAATTATGATTTCTCAATTATTATACTGTTTGTAGCTTTATTTAAAATGCTAAGTCAACTCAAGATTCAACAAGGATAAAAATCTATGATAAGAAACTATTCCTTGAGTGTCTCTATTGTAAGATTAGTATTAACTAAAAAGGTTTCCAAACAACAAATCAAAATTGGAATTTCATACTTCACAGCAATTTAAATTTTATTCACATACAATGGTGTAGATAGTAACTAGGTTTGCAAATTACAACAGGACTTTAAAAAAAACCAGTGCATGAAAATAATCTTGAAAGAGAATGACGTTAGATCTGGGGAATGTACTGATATGCATTCGAATAAATTCCAAATCTCAAAAAGGGTCTATTTTTAGAGCACTTTCATGGCATGATTTAACTGTGTTGATAGTAGACTTCTGAATCTGGCTTCTAAAGAATCTCTGAATAATGACAGTTGCTGTTTTTCATCTCTACAGATGGTACTCTAGCTGTTCTAAGAAAGATTAAAATAACATAGGTCTAGTTTATCCATCCTTCTATATAAAGTAAATTATCTGCTGTTGCCAGAAAGATTTTCTTAATTCCTCTATAGCTTGTTCTGTAGCTTGTTATACAGTTCCCCTTCTTCTTGACTCTTATCAGTAATGTCTGTCCTCTTCTCTCCTGATCTAAATACTATTTTTCTCCCTCAATTTTAGCTTAAATTCTACTTGTGTAAAAATTTCCCCAACTACTTGGCTCTTTCTTAATTTTCCTTTTAAAGACATCTTTTGCACTGAAATGACTGAACATTTCTGGTACTAGCTTTATATTCTTTGACTTGTAAAGTCACTATTTTAGGAGTACATGTACTTTAGCATTCACTCATTAAGGCTTAAAGTGCTTGTTAAATGCCTGTTAAATGGGACAAAGGCTATGAATATTTTCTCTGATATTTTATCAGCTTTTCAATGCACAATGCAAAATAATTATAAACCCCATGATAAAGTGGGCTATTACAAAAATGTTATCCTATCACATATCTGAGCCATTTAAAGCCATTTTCCAACAATTTTAAACGACGGAGAAATTAGAGACCTAAAACAAAACACATAACCCACATTCTTCATATCATATAGATCACAGGTGGCAAACACAAAGCCTGCTGGACAAATCCAGCCCTACACCTTGCTTTATCTGGCCCAACACTTGTTTCTACCTGGCGGCAGTGCCCAGCTCTCGCTTAACTGTTAAAGAGTAGTTATATTTATACAGTACTAAAATTACATTTGGCCCTTTGAAGGCTGATGTGGCTCCTGGTGAAAATGAGTTCGACACCTCTGAGATAGATTACAGAAATTCTTATTATTGTTCCTTTGCCCTATACCTTAGTGGAAACATGTTGACTTACTTTAGACATATGTACCAGATATATTAGAAGTTAACATATAAGAAGTATAATGGTAAATAGATTTATTTCGGGCTGCCATGTCTAATTAGAGGTATATAGGTAATGACATTAATTAAATGAGAAAGAAAAAGTTAAGAAACAAAAATGTTTACCAAACATCTAAAAGGTACCAGGCACTGCACTAGATACTTTTGCATGTATTATAATCACTAGCTTGGATGAGTAAGTCAATTAATTGATCTCTGCCTCAGTATCTCCATCTTTAAAACAGATACAACAATAATATCTGCCTCAGTGGATTAATATGTGCTTAAAACAGCACCCAACACATACTATGTTCTATATACAAGTGCTAGTTACTATTATTATGTTACTTTTATCTCAATTATTAGAAAAACAGCCTTAAGTAGGAATTAGCTAATTTAGCAAATGAGAAAATTGAACTTTGAATAGGTTAATTTGCCTTAATTTCATAGTTAGTAGTAGAGATGGAGTTCAAATTCAGGTCTGACTTTATAGTTTTAGTGTTTTCACTATAGCATATTGCATGCCAAAATGTTTAGACAAAGATAAGACAAATAAACCTATTTTCCATTTTCAAGACTACTTTATAAAAATTATAGAAAGAGCTCCTTAACATGGCATGAAATATAACTTTCTCTGACCATAAAGTAGTGGTGTATTTTATTCAATTTAGTTTTAAATATTTCAGGTATAAGGGTTTCTTGTATTCTAATCTGTTTTCTTGTATTCTGCTCTGTTATCAATTCCATATTGTTGAGTTATTCTACTGGCATTTTATTTAGTCAAAACAATCCTAGAACTATAAAATAAATATTCAGTACCAGTATATGATATTTTGCTAGGGAAGTAATCAATGTTTTCTAGACAATATTGATATATACTTGAGAACAACTATATACAAGGTCTGGCACAAATCATGCCCCTTTTTTATTACAAAATCTTTTATTACAAAATAATAAGCATGTAATTCTGTAGTATAACAATATCACATTCAAGCACACCATAGGACATTTTGGGTGAAATGCTCAAATTAAAACTATAAATTATTACACCCATATTGTTACTCTACCAACCACACACAAGCAGGTATTACTTCTGCTGGACCCTGTATTTTAAATGACATAAGTTAGAGACCAAATTCTTTCAAAAACAATATTACTGACTATGTTTCCTATGCTTTACTTACTTTACCATGACTATTTTATAACTACCAATTTGTGTTTCTCGGTTTCTCAGTCTCTTCACCTCAATATTGTAGTAAATATGTGTGGTGCCAGATGGGGTGTTGGAAATGTTGAGTGGAACACTACATAAAATATATGATTGTCTAACCACTAAACTGTACACCTGAAACCAATACAAATAAAATTGAAAGAAAAATTTCTTTCAAAAACAGAAATTATTAAACATGGTGTTTTTGCTATGTTGCTATAATGTAGGAGAGTTTCTCTGATTGCTAACATGTCAAATGTTAACTTTTAGGTGAAACTGTTAACTGTCAATTTTCATGAGTCACCAACTGATGATCAATAACATACAGTCAGTAACTCAGGGCAATTATGTCTCCTTCCTTTAACTTATACAGTGTTCATGTTTTTAAAGTGTTATAACATAAGAAAGAAAAATTGTTAATGACTACATGAACTCACACCTTATACTTGTTAGGGGTGAGTATAATCTAAACCTTTATACTCACATCTAAAATTATAAAATACATAAATTTCAACAACTAGGTTATAAAACAGATTTTATAAAATAAATATTTTTTCTGTGATTTGATATTTTAGAAAATATTACTCATAACCTAAGAGAAAAATATTTGTGGACAGGCTTAGATTTGTTCCAAAAAGTACAATATAAATATTATACAGGCTATAAACAGAATATGATTTCTGAAAATCACAGTCTTTCCCTAGAAATTCATCCTTTGTACCAGACTATGAGTAGTCTCCCCGTTTTAGCACTGGTCATTTTGTCAGATGCCTCTTCACTTACATAATGAAGCATAAGCATCCTTTTAAATGAATATCCCTTATATCAAGTTTATAGCTTTCTGAAATTTTTGCTATTCCTCCTTTTGTTTATTTTATAATGACCATTTATATCAGGAGGTATTGTTAGGAGGTATTGCTAAGAACTACAGTTTGAAAATATTTTAAGAGAGAGATTTTACACACTGTATAATAAATCCATTAATTTGACCAGTTTTGAAAGTTAAAAATTTTATACATTATTTAGAATAAGGGATCTTTTATTTTTGTTATACTACACTGTCTATTAAGTCAATGGGACAATACATTTTATTATGGCAAAAAAAAGTTTTTTTTAAGTTCCTTCTAAAGTTCAAGAAATGAAACCCAACATCATTTCAGATTAGTAGAAACAAAGGTAAAAATCAATAAAAGTCAATTAAATATCAATTTAAAAAGTCAATAAAAATGTGAGTAAAGATGAATTACCATTGTCCAACAGAACAGGGGCTGACAAACTTTTGACCATAACTTACCATGACAAAGAGTCATATGGTAAATATTTTAGGCTTTGCAGGATATAGAATTTTGATTGCAAGTATTCCACTTTGCTTTTGCAGCCAAGGCAATATATAAATGAATTAGTGTGGAATGTTCCAATAAAACTTCATCTATGAATAGTGAAATTGAATTTGCAAATAATTTTCATGTGTCACAAAAGATTATTCTCCTTTTGAGTTTTTCCAGTCATTTAAAAATGCAAAATCCATACCTTAGCTCATAAGTCATACCAAAAGATGACAGGCTGTATTTGGCCTATGGGCCATAATTTGCCCCTGTGATAGATTAAGAGTTTCTTGAGGATAGGGAATACACCTTATGTTTTTAATTCTAGCACTCAGTATGGCATCAAATACATATTAAGAATTAAAAATACCAAACTTGATGAATGAATCAAAGTAGTGGATGAAAACTAAAATGTATTATATAGGCTTTGATTAACTCTTTAATTCATGATCAACATAATATATTAGTATACAGTCCTTCATTCTGGTGTAGCATAGTACTCAAATGTGATGAAAATTATTTTCACCTTATAAATATTAAGTAGCTTAATATTTTCTAATTACCATAACATACTAAATATTTCTTTTTAATTATATAGATCTTTTAATGCTTAATCTTTGAGCCTCTTCTAAAATTTACATCTAAAAGATTTTTACTTCAACTCACTTATATACCCTTAATTATACTTTTACTTTTAAAAAGTAATTAAAAACTACACAATAATACCTATTTTGGAAATAAATCATATTGAAAAGATAATGGGACATGAAGAGATAATACTTTGTATGGTAATGAGTTCTTATGTTCCACAGAATATTATAATAAATAGCATTTCACTAATGTCAACAGATTATTCAACCTTTTTATAAGATCAGAGATAATGCAATTAGTTTTTTTAAAAATAAAGCTTTTCATATGAAAATAAAACCCTAAAAAGTTGAAAAGAATGGATTATTATGCTATATGTTAGCTTTGATAGTATCTCATGTTTAAAGGCAGAGAGCAGGCCAGCAGGCATGTAACTATCAGATGAATTATATTCTAGGATACAAAGCATAAAAATAGGAACAAATTCATAATTTAGAAAAATTCATTGATTGCATTATTCCTATAAAATATGTAAATAGAATATTCTTTTCTAAACTTGTTATTCCTTATTTTTTAAATAGACCTGGGAAGAAATCTAAGTCTATTAAACTTTTCATTTTCTTTACAGCTCATTCCCACTGATAAGTTTAGAATGCTTTATTTCTTTCATTCAGTTTATTTCCCCCTTCATTTTTCCCTAACAACACACACATCTCACAAACAATCATCCTTTCTGATTGTAGATAAAACTAATTATTGAAAATTACTCACTGTAAAATACTAGTATGTGAAGGGAGAAGTTTTATATTATTTTATATTTACCATTAATGTTTGTGTTTTCTATCAGTAACTTCTGAGTCTACTTAAAAATATTTGCAACCCTAAGTTTTATATAGGTAAATGTGGTCTAGAAACAGCTTCTTCTCTTTTTAGGCATAATTATATAAGACAAACAAGTGAAAGACAAATAACTATATTATTACAAGCTCAAAATTGTATTTCTGGATTCCGGTCATCTCAGTGTTGTTTTTAAATATTACAAGAATTGCAACTATTCATGGGTGTAGAGGAAATGGGCAATTAGAATTATTTTGGGTGGCCCTATATTGCTTTCATGTTTATTTTTTCAAAGGCTTAACAGTCCAATGGACTTTTGCTGTACATAATAATACCATATATATTTATATATAAAATATAAAGTGATTCTATTAAAGATCAAGAATTTATAATCACCTGTTTTCAAAAACAGAATACATATTCATGTATATTTTTAAATCATTAAAAAATAACCTAATACAATTTTACCCAGTTGGTTGCTATAGGTATATATGAATATAAGAATATAAGAACACCTCAAAGTTTTATAGGTAGCTGAAGAATAAAGAACTTCTTAAGATCATAGAAAGGGATAGACTTCTGTCAACTAACAGTCCCCCAAAAAGGGAATAGGAGAATAAACAGATATTAGAAATGGTAGAAATCTAAGACTCCTGATTTATATGGAGATGTAAAAAGTAAAATACAAAGCTTACTATATCAAAATTTAAAATAATAGGATTGTGACAATTTCATGGATATACTTTAAATCTAGTATAAGATTTTTTGTTCATTTGGTAGTTACATACAAAAAACTATCAGATTTCTCCACTTGGTAGTTATATAGTAACTAATAAAAAAATCTTTACCCCTTATAAGTTAACCCTTACCTAGCACTAGTACTGAATCCTCACATTTACCCTGATACATATGTATTTTTTAATTTTGCTCCTTTTACAGGAATCTGAGGCACAGAGCAGTTTAGTCTATAGCCAGAATTCAAAGGTTTAAATTTTCAGCCTAGTATTTTGGTATTGAAATTCCATAGAATACAATAATACTAAACTTTGTGATATAAATTATTTTTCTATAATTAAAAATAATATTATCTGGTTGTAAATGAATTCATGGTAACTTTTTTATACTTTTCTGATGTGAAAATAAGTAATATGAAAATATCAAACCATCACACACTAAAATAGACATATAAACTTAATTTCATTTACTTCAAACACAACACAACACCTAACTCCAAAAGTCAATGCCCTCACATACATAGGCAATTTTCTTATAAACAAAACAAAACAAACACATCTCTACAGGAGATGGTTTCCCTCCAACTGTACTTATTAATTTAGCCTCACAGTTTAAAAGAAGTGTAAAAGTTGGTCAAAGGACCATTTCCCCTTAGGGCCCAGGAACTAAATAAATTATGCAAGGATGACTTCATTTTTAAACACTTGAAGTTAAGGATTTCTCCATACAACACTATTATAACTGACTTAAAAGTAAAACCATTTTATTTATAAGCCTACTAATAATAGTATCCAGAAAATTTCTGTCATGATTTTTACATAGAATAGAAATTAATTTACAACTTGTTTAAAAATTTGTAATTTCATATACTAAAACAGTGGTTCTCAAAGTTTGGAAGTAGGGTCTATGGGCCAGTAACATCTGCATCACCTGGAGCTTTGTTAAAAATACAAAATTTCAGCACCCATTGCAGATTTTACTGAATAAGACACTCTGTGGGTAGTGCCCAGCAATCTGTTTTAAGAAGCCCACTTTGTGGTGCAGGATAAAGTTTGAAAAAGACAGTATAATATTTAATATGTGCAGAGCAAAAAGTCTCCTGCTATTAATAAGATAGTAGATAGTGTACTGGTTTGAAAATAGAAGGACACAGTTAACATTAACTTGAAATTCTGCCAAGAAACACTTTTTGGGAGAGGTAAAAAAAACAATGCATATAACTCTAAAATGACACCAGGTTTACAGCTTCCTTAAAAAGAAAGCCTTTCCTCCCCCCGCCCCCCCCCCAAACCACTGAGCACTGGCTACTCTTCACTCTTTCTCTAATTTCTCCCACTGTGCAAAGGTTGAGGTAATTCTTGTGGCATAAAGCCTAGATATTAATTCTGCTTTTTGACTTATTAAGTTCACATTTAAAATGATAGAAATATACAACTTTTTCTCATTAAAAGAACAGTAATACTGGTATAAATATTCTATTGCAACCATTCTACTGTGCTACTGTGCTTTAAAACCTGTGACAAGTGTATATAAGAAAAGAGAAATCAGATACATTCCGAAGTATATTAAGAAAGCACATCAGACCAGATATCATGCTAAGAGTCAGAGTTCTGATATCACCTCCTCTGACAATATGCCTGAATTTTAGCTGATAACCAGAGACCACTGAGCAAATTCAGGAGTATATTCTGGATCAGCTCACTCTTCCTCATATTCTATCACTTCTAGCTTGAGTACAAAGAAAAAAGTCAAGAAACATTTTAGATAATTTTTCCACAGTAAGTTTTTCACATCCTCAGCACACCAATATAAGAAAAGCATATTCTATCTCACCTCTGGAGTGACATCTCGTGGTGCAAACCCTGTTCCTCCAGTTGTTAATATCAAATTAAGTTCCTTTTCGTCACACCAATCTATCAGGGTTTCCTGAAAGAAAACAGTAATAATGTCATATGCAGAAGGATGTTTCTGTCTGCTCAAAACATCCACATACTCAAATATATTATGTATTGTGAAGAAAAACAGATTCTTTTCAACAATCAACATAAAAATTTTGAAGCACAATTCATGGAACAATTTCACTGTTAATGAAAACACACTGCGGTTTTGGGTATTTAGTTTACTCATAGAAAATAAGGCAGTTTCATTTTTAGTTTTCTGAGCAAATGCCATACTATTTTCAACGGTGGCTGCACCAGTCTGCATTCCCACCAACAGTGCACTAGGGTTCCTTTTTCTCCACAATCTCGCCAGCACTTGTTTATTGATTTGATTATGATGACCATTTTGGCCAGTGTGAAGTGATATATTATTGTGGTTTTATTTGCATGTCTCTGATGGCTACTGATGCTGAGCATCCTTTTATATGGGCCTTCTGTATGTCCTCCTTGGAGAAGTGTCTGCTCATGTCCTTTTCCCATTTTTTAATTGAGTTGTGTTCCTGGAGTGAAGTTGTGAGAGTTCTTTATATATTTTGGAGATCAAACCCTTGTCTGAGGTATCAATGGCAAATATGTTTTCCCATACAGTTGGTTATCTCTTAATACTGTTTTCTTTAGCCATGCAGAAGCTTTTTATTTTGATGAAGTCCCATTTGTTTATTTTTTCATTTATGTCCCTTGTTCTAGGGGACAGATCAGTGAAAATATTGCTGCTTGGAATGTCTGATATTTTCCTGCCTATGTTCTCCTCTAGGACTTTTATGGTGTTGCAAATTACATTTAAGTCTTTCCCATATGCAAGCATCAAAGTCTTGAAAGTAAATGAAACACGTTTACTTTCAATGAAATACCATAAGTTTATAACTAATGTTTGTTATATACTCATATGGCATATCTAAGTTACTTAAACATATTTTATTGTTTATGCCATTACTGTTATCTCAATTTCCCCCTTTCACATATCTAAGTTCTTTTCAGCCATTCAAAATCTATTCAGGTATAAAAAACTGAACACTATCTATGTGTCAATTATATCATCTTATTATTAAAAACTGCACCAATCTCACTCTGTAAATATTCATACTTCAATTTCCTATTTAAAGAAAGAGACTCATTCATTTTTCAATAATGGACTCTGAGAGATCAAGAAACTTATTTGCTTATGGGCTCAGAAGCTAAAGGAGAAAGAGCTAGGATTCAAACCAGATCTGTGGGATCCTCAATATATGTTCCCCTATATTCTACCTGTGATTGTCAATATTTTCCACCAAGTCTCAAGTTTGCTATGGAAGTTTTACAGTATTTTGGGATTTACTTTACATGGTTGCCTTAAATAAAAGATGTAGGAATAAATGATTGCTTACATTTTTCCCCCCACAATACTATGACATGTATAGAGACTACCATTACAGAATTATATACTAAAAAATTTTTGAGTTAGTAGAGTCTTTCGAAGATTTGGCTCTTATCAAATGCTTTCCTGTATCTATTGATACGATCACGTGATTTTTGTCTTTCCTTTTGTTTATGTGATGTATTATGTTTATTGATTTGTGAATATTGTACCATCCTTGCATCCCTGGGATGAATCCCACTGGGTCACGGTGTATGATCTTTTTAATGTATTGCTGGATGCAGTTTGCCAATATTTTGTTGAGGATTTTAGTGTCTATGTTCATCAGCAATACTGGCCTGTAGTTTTCTCTCTTGAAATTAGGATGATGTTGGTTTTGTAAAAAGAGTTGGGAGTCTTCCTTCTTCTTGGATTTTTTGGAATAGTCTGAGAAGGATGGGGGTTAGCTCTTCCTTAAATGTTTTGTTAAATTCTCTCGTGAAACCATTAGGTCTAGGGCATTTTTTTGCTGGGAATTTTTTGATTACCATTTCAATTTCATTAGCTGTTATTGGTCTGTTCAGGCTTTCTGATGCTTCTTCATTCAGTTTTGGAAGATTTTATTTTTCTAGAAATTTGTCCATTTCACCTTGGTTTTCAAATTTCTTGGCATATAGTTGTTCGTAATAATTTCTTACAGTCCTTTGTATTTCTGTGGTATCCACTGTAATCTTTCCTCTTTCATTTCTGATTGTGTTTATTTGGGTCCTCTCTCTTTTTTCTCGATGAGTCTGCTTAAAAGCTTGTTGATTTTGTTTATCTTTTCAAAGAACCAGCTCCTGGATTTATTGATTCTTTGGATTGTTCTTTTAGTCTCTATGTCATTTAATTCTGCTCTGATTGTAGTTATATCCTTCCTTCTACTTGCTCTGGGCTTTGTTTGTTGTTCTTCCAGTTCTTGTAGATGTAGGTTGTTTATTTGAAAAGTTTCTATCTTTTTTTAGGTATGCCTGTATCACTACGAACTTCCCTCTCAGGATTCCCCTTGCTGTGTACCATAAGGTTTGGACTATTGTGAGTCCATTTTAATTTGTTTCCAGAAACTTTTTGATTTCTTCTTTGATCTCATTACTAACCCATTCATTGTTTAATAGGATGCTACTCAATCTCCATGAATTTGAATGTTTTTGAAAATTTTCATCTAGATTAGTTTCCAGTTTCAGGCCCTTTGGTCCAAGAAAATGCATGATATAATTTCAATTTTCATGAATTTTTTGAGGCTTGTTTTGTCCTAATATGGTCTATGTTTAAAAATGTTCGATGTGCATTTGAAAATAATGTATATTTTGCTTCTTTGGGATGAAAGGTTCTATATATACCTGTTCAGTCCATTTGCTCTAGGGCATTGTTAAATGCCACAATACCCTTGTTGATAATTTGTTTGGAAGATCTATCCATTTTGGACAGTGGGGTGTTAAAATCCCCTAGTATAAGTATGTTGCTGTCTATATCTTTCTTGAAGTCCCCCAAGACTTTCCTTATACATCTGTGTGCTCCTATACAGGGTGCATATATGTTTACAATGTTTATGTCTTCTTGATGAATTCTTCCTTTGAGTATTATGAAATGTCCTTCGGTGTCTCTTTTTATGGCTTGTGTTGAAGTCTATTTTGTCTAGGTATTGCTACCCCAGCTTTTTTTCTTGTTCATTTGCTTGGAATATTCACTTTCAGTCTGTAGGTCTTTTTTCTAAGGTGGGTCTCTTGTAGGCAGCATATGTGTGGGCCATGCTTTCTTATCCATTCAGCTATACGCTATGTCTTTTGATTGGAACATTTAATCCATTAACATTTAAGGTTATTACTGATAGGTACTTATTCATTTTACCGTTTTTGTAGTTGTGTTCTTCTCTCTCTCTCTCTCACTCTTTTTCTTCCTGTTCTTATAGTAGTCCCTTTAGCATCTCTTGCAGTGATACTTTGGTGGGGGTGTATTCCTTCAGCCTTCTTTTGTCTGGGAAACTCCTTATTTGGCCTTCCCATTTTAATTGAGAGCCTCGCTGGGCAGAGTAGTCTTGGTTGCTTTGGTTTTCATTATTTGGAATATTTCTTGCCATTCTCTCCTGGCTTTCAGTATTTCTTTTGAGAAATCAGATGCTGGCCTTATCGGAGTTCCTTTGTATATTTACTTCTCATTTCTCCCTTACTGCTTTTGAGATTCTCTCTTTGTCTTTAAAACTTGGCATTTTAATTATGATGCATCTTAGAGTAGGCCTCTTTGGGTTCATCTTGATTGGGACCCTCTGTGCTGTCTGAACTTGTGTGTATTTTCCTCTCTCCAAGTTCAGAAAGTTTTCTGTCATTATTTTTTCAAACAGGGTTTCTATTCCTTGCTCCTTTTCTTCTCCTTCTGGTATTCCTATGATTCAAATGTTGTTGTGTTTCATGTTGTCTGCAGTTCCTTTAAGCTATCTTCATATTTTTTGAGTCCTTTTTTGTGTAGCTGCCCCAGCCTCGGTGTTTCTTTCTACCTTGTCTTCCAGCTCACTAATTTGGTCCTTTGCTTTACCCAGCCTGTTTGTAATTCCTTCTAGTGTGTTTTTTTTTTTTTATTTCAGAAATTGTATTCTTCATTTCCTTCTGGTTATTGTTTATAGTTTCTATTTCCTTTTTCATATTGTTGTAGTTCTCGCTCAGTTCCTTGTAGTTGTCTGTGAGCTCCTTGAACATCCTTATAACCATTCTTTTGAATTCTATATGTGATAGTTTGCTTGCCTCTATTTCATTTAGCTCTTTTAGTGGGGAATCTTCCATTCCTTTCGATTGCAAGTTCTTTCTTTGTCTCCCCGTTTTAGTTGAGTCTTTTTGTTTCTATGATTCCCGATGCTCTGCTTTGCTAGCTGTCTTTGTAGGGTGAACTTCTATGGTAGGAGTTCTGTGGGACTCAGTAGTATGATCTCTTTGGCCTCTTTGTCTGGATGCTCTAGTGTTATCCTTTATTCCATTTGTGTGGTTTCCTTATTGTACTTGGGGTTTACCTTTGGTGGCTCCTTTGTTGGGTTCTCTCCTCCAGCAGGTTTACTGGTATCACAACTCCCACCTTGTCTTGCATGTGATCAGGGGCATCTGTTTTAAAATGTCCTCTGCAATCTTTGGCTTCCAAACTTCATATAAGCTGGGATTCTGTTGGCTGTTCACTCTGTCTTCAGAAGATTGGTGTCCTAGTTGGGTGCACAAACAAGTGGGCTCAGCTCCCATCTACCTTGCTGCCATCTTTTGCCTCCAAAGACTCCTGATTCTTTTAAATTAAAACCATGAGTTGTAAAGCTAATTATACATAATTAAAGTCTACATTAAATTATTACTTACTAGTCCTTTAATCGTTTCCATTTTGTCACTATTGTGCCCATGCTGTGAAATAAGCTTACTTAAAACATTGTGTATTGTGTAAGTCTATAACCTTTTTTAAAGAGCTTTATTGAGACATATTTCACATATCATAAAGTCATATTTTTAAAATATACAGTTCAGTGGTCTTTAGTATATTCACAGTGCTGTACAACCATTACCACAATCTAATTTTAGAACTTTTTAGCAACCCCCAAAAAACCTGGTAAGCACTAGCAGTCACTTTTCTTCTTATTGGGAGATCCAAAGCAACCACAAATTTACATTCACAAAACTGGAAACATACAGTATATAGTCTTTTGTGACTGGCTTCTTTTACATAGCATAATGTTTTCAAGATTTATACATGTTATAACATTTATCAATATATCATTCTACTTTTATCAAAAATTTTTAGTATGGTAAAAAATATTTATATAATAAAACTTACCATCTTCATCAGTTATAGGTGTACAATTCAGTAGCATTAATTACATTCACAATATAGTGCAACTATTACCACTATCTATTTTTAAAACTGTGCACTACCCATCCCACTATGGCTCAGTTGGTTGGAGTGTTGTCCTGTAACCAAAGGGTTGCAGGATGGCTTGCTGGTCCAGGGACATAAGATCCTGGGCTGGGTGCCTACAGGAGGCAACCAATCAATGTTCCTCTCACACTGATGTTTGTCTGTCTTCCTTCCTCTCTTTAAAAGCAATGAAAACAATGTCCTCAGGTGAGGATAAAAAAAAAAACAAAAACAGAACTTTTTTATCAACCTAAACAAATCAAGATTCTTGATTCAGCGTTTGCTTGGTTGCTATAATTCTTTGACTGTTTTTTGAATCAGTTCTGAAAAAGTTGGTTCTAACAGTTTCTGCTTATTTTACAGTGTTTCTGTGGAGGGATGGGAGCCTGGAGCTCTAAAACTAGTTATTTTACTGCCCATTAGTAATCTAAATTACTATGCCATTTTATACAAGAAATTTGTCAAGGTAAAACAGTGCATTATCTTTAGTGTGGTTTCTATCTCATTCTCAAATATTTTTTCAGAGTAAGAATTCTGAATATTTTCCAATTTTTCTTTTATTCTACCTATAATTTCCATAATATAGTTCCATTAATAAACAATACCAAAGCTTTCCATATACAAATAACTAGGTATGAATTTTATTTGTTTAAAAGCTAATCCAATGTGCTTTAAAGTTTTATTTAATAACACTGTATATTTATTACATAATTTTATTGCCATCAATTTTAAACTAGTTCATATGGGACTCTGAATTTAAAGATAAAAGGATGCTTTCAACATACTTTGCTGTTATTATATTTTTCAGTTCTAAAATTTTCATTTGATTATTTTTAATAGTTCCTATTTTTATACTAAGATTTCATGCCTCTTCATTCATTACAAGTATATTTTCCTGTCCTACTTAAGCTGGGTTATAGTAACTACTTGAAAAATCTTTATCTGTTAAGTCCAATTAGCCGGATCATCTTGGGGTCAGTATCAGTTGATTATGAATAATTTTGTACTGTAGCCTAGACATGGTAAATGATATGTTGAGGAGATACTCAGTTTTGGTATATTATTCTAAAGAATGTTGATTTGTTTTTATTCTTATAAGCAGATGACTTGTCAAGACTCAACTGCAAACTCCGTCTGCTCTGTGGTAGATTCCAATTCAAAATTTAATTCTTTTAGTCCTAGCTATGCTGCTTGTAGTTTACCCAGCACATTCATGGTTTAGATGTCAGTCAGAGATCTAGGAAGCTATTTACAAAATTTGAGGCTACCTTCCTTGGCTTGCTCCTTTTTTGCATTTCCCTCTTCACTTTAAAGCAGATGTTGGTTGCCCCAAACTGTTCTTCAGGCCAGTAAGCCTGAATATGTGAGCTGCCAGGTAGGTCAGACTGGGGCTTACTGGGTAAAAGTGATACAAATGGGATACTCAACCAGTGCCTCCTTCCAAATGTCAGAATCTGCTTGATTTTGGTCAGTCTCCACTACTTTCAGATAGTAATGATTTGTTTGGTTCAGAGTCTATAACTGTTATTTGTGATAGCAGATAGGAGCTCCTGAGGTAAACTACAATAGAGCTTCCCACCAAAGAAACACCTATTATTTTATTTATCAATACAATTTTGCATGTCCCTTTATGAGTCTAGCATTTCAAACCATTCTACTCACTGCTGCAATATGAAAAAAAATTAGTGGCTATGCGAAAGAAGCTTGATTAAATGTATCATTTGTTACACAATTGTAAAATAGGTTCTAGAAATGATAATAAATGAGAAAAAGTGTTCCCTATTTTACCCTGTTCTCATTTTTTGTTCCACTTTTAATTTTTTTTGGCTCCAAGTGAGAATAGTTTTAGTGATTTTTATGATTCTAAAAATATATGCTTATTGAAAAGAAAAAAATAATTCAATCAACATAAAGGACTGAAAATCACCAAAATTTTACCAGAGATAACTTATTTTAAACTTTGGCTAATCATCCTTACATAAAAATTTCCATACATAAATAAATATAGACAACATATACAGATGCAGATAATTATGCACAGGTGTTTTTAACTTGCTTTTTCAATTCAACAATATGTCATAAATAAATTCACTATAATGATTTTTAAGTCTATAGAATAGTCTGTATATTTTAATTAAAAACTCTACTAATAAACATTTATGCTGCTTTTGGTTTTTCCCATCTATAAACACTGTTTACCCTTTATAAATTTTCTATGAGGCACTAGGGTAGAAGAAGAGGTAATGGAAAGGGAATAAATAGGTTTGAGGGCAAGACAGATCTGGGTGCCCATTCCATTTCTAGTTGACTTACTGATTTTCAGTCCATAGACAAATTACTGAAACTCATAAAAAAGTGTGTGTGTGTGTGTGTGTGTGTGTGTATATATATATATATAATGAATAGGAAAAGGAAGACTATTACAATTACATCACCTTTTTACAAATGTCAATGATAAACTTCAGACAAAGTTTTGTATATGATGTGACTTTTCCTTTGAACATTTTGTCCAGGATGAATATTGCTAGAAAAATTACTGTGCATGAATACCACATTATGTAATTAATTTAATTCCACTTAAAAATCTTAACAAAAACCATCTGGACACAGTTTTATTTTCTGACAGCTTTCAATAACTTTTATATAATAACTGTCACTGTGGTTTTTACATTAGAATATCAATAACAAAATCTTTAAGATATTACAATATAATTTATATGTCCATTAGTAAGAAATAGCAGAGGAAATTCATTTTAGCAAGGTTAAAGAAATCATAGTATTCTGGTGGAATTTTAGTCCAGACTTCTCTATAAAGACATTATGTAATACTTAGTAAAAGAAACAATAGAATATTGATCTATAGGCAGCAAAAAAGAAAGAAAAAACAGAAGGACAGGTAGATTTAAACTATCTTTTCAAAGGTAGGCAAGAACTTTTCCCGTTACCAGGTCAGACTGTTCTGACGTTGAGAGGAAAATCACATATTCCATATTATACAATGATAATGCTAAATGTTGGTTTTTAAAGGGGGCAGTGCTAAATGATGAGAAATACAGTAGAGAGAAAACCTATAGCAATTTATATTCTTTATACTTGAAATATAAATATGTTTTCCATCATTTCTCTGGGATGCTCTTATTCTGAGGAGAAGATAACATAAGAAAAGAAGCTCTCAATTAAACAAACAGTACCAGTGAAGAAGAGATGAAAGTCATCAACAGTGAACAAACCAGATAAAAATATTAAATTATTTGTTTGGGGAAATGAATAAACTTCCAGTTATAGGCTATTACCTGTATGCCTTAAAGACTCGCAACATTCATTATGCCCCTCAAATATGATTCTTCCATGAAGTTGTCTAAGCTAAAAATCTGAGTTAAACTTTATTTCTAACCCTCATTCCTCAAGTCTACTTGTATCATTTCACATAACTCTCATTTAGTGTGTTTACCATGTACCAGGTACTATGCTAAGTACATTATAAACATTTAATCTTCAAAACAACAGTAGGTTTTACAATCCAACAAAAGCATGTTTAGGAAAACACAAAATGATCACAATATACACAAGGCCACAGCTCAGTTAAGGTGCAGAGACTGTTTTATTAACCACTGTGATGTACCTCCCATACTGTTCATTACTGCTGCCATTGACATGAGCCTTGTCTTTATCCTTGTCCATCTAGATTGGTAGATAGCACCTAAGTGTTCTGCTTTTCTCCTGCCTCCTTCCAATTGGTTTTGATATGGACAGTAAATCCTCTAAAATAAAATCTGAAAATGTCTTTGCTTCAAATTCTCTAGAAACTTTCCTTCCTAACACATTCAAATCATTTAATGAGACTCCAACCTAACTTTCCAGCCTTATTTCCTGTAAATATTCTCAGTAATCCCTTGACTAGAGCCAAGCATGACTGTTTTTTCTCATATGACCAATTGTAAATTATGGTGCTGTACATAAAGAAGACAGAGTGATATTTGCCAGTTTTTGAGGCCTATACTGACTAAGCTACAGGCTATAGAGCTAGGGCAGAATCTATGAATATACAGTTAAACCTCCTATTATCATTCAGGAATGAGATTGAAACCTACTATATGCTCAACCCATCTCTAACCCAGCTCAATTCCAAATTGGACTGGAGTGATCATTTTCTCATACTTTGTGCCTATCAGTAGAAAGGAAAACAATCTATGATGGATGTTAAATCTTTATTACCAATATGGTTCTTTTATACTCAAAATAAATTTATAAAAATGACTTGGCATGCAAGAAAACAGACCCACTATTAACATAAAAAATACTAAAAAAACTTCAAAATAAATATGTGGGGAGTGGCAGCAAAGGACTTTAAAGTAAAATATAATTAATATATTAAAAAACAGAAGATATATAAAACAAAACAGATGAAATAATGGAGAATTTCACCAGAAAACTGGTAATAGAACATAAAACTACAATTCCTGAAATTCAGATCTAACTGAATAGGTTTATTAAAATTAAAGAATGTAAATACAGATAAAAATGCAGCAGAAGTCAGGAATATTAAACTCAAAGACAAATTAGCAAAAAAGTACAGATATGTGAGACATACTCAAAAGGTGTAGTTTATGTAGAATTAGATCCCCCAAAGAGAGAAAAGACAGAATGGGAAGAAGCAATAGTCAAGAACAATATGGACAATTTCTCCTAAATTGATGAAAGGTATCAATAAAAAGCAGTCATTACTATTGGAAATGATAAAAGTAGTTATTAGCATTCATAAAGGTAACAGAGGTGTGTTGTAATACACACTGGGATAAATCACCAACCCTCCGCCAAAACCTGCAAAAAATTTCAAACAAAACACACTCATATATATATAACAAATAAATAAAAGGAAAAAATTGAATAATAAAAGCTACTCTATTAGAAGATTTGTCTATATTTTCACTATTTATATGCAACACTAAATCCAACTTACCACAGAACATCTCAAAATTTTAAAGAACTGAAATCATACAAAGAGAAGAACTTATGCTGATTTTTTCTGTATGAACTGTATCACTGCATAACTAAACAATAGGTAAGATGAAGCATCTCTTCATAAGTATATTTCAGTTAACTGAAAAATTTTAATTCTGGCCCCGGCTGGGTGGTGCAGTTGGTTGAAGTGCCATCCCATACACCAAAAAGTTGTGGGTTTGACCCTGGTTAGGGCACATACCTAGGTTGCAGGTTCAATCTCTGGTTGGGGTGTGTATGGGAGGCAACCAACAGATGTCTCTCTTTCTCCCTCTCTCTCAAACCTCCCCCCACAGAAAATCCCCCCAAAACCAATAAAACATATCTTCAGGTGACGATTAAAAAAAGAATTTTGTCATTTCTTTTGGTTGTTTGCATGCTATTTTATTTTCTATTCTTTTTTAAAGAATTTTTAAATTCTTATTTATTCTATTACAGTTGTCCCAATTTTTCCCCCTTTGCCCTCATCCATCTCCCCCATCCCCTGCTCCCAGAGTCCATCCTTAATCTGTTGTCCATGCCCATGAGTCATTCATACATGTTCCTTGATTACTCCCTTCCCCCCTTTTCCACCATTCACCCTCTCCCCACTTTCCTCTGACAGCTGTCAATCTGTTCCCTGTTTCCATGTCTTTGGTTTTGTTTTGCTGGTTAGTTTATTTTGTTCATTAGATTCCTCTTATAAATGAGATCATATGGTATTTGTCTTTCACTGAGTGGTTTATTTCACTTAGCGTAATAGTCTTCAGTTCCATCCATGCTGTCACAAAGGGTAGGAATTCCTTCTTCTGTCTTTCTGCTGTACAGTATTCCATTGTATAGATGTACCATGGTTTTTTAATCCATTCATCTACTAATGGCACTTAGGCTGTTTCCAGCAATTGGCTATTGTAAATACTGATGCAAGAACATCAAGGTGCACAAGTTCTTTTGAATTGGTGTTTCAGGATTCTTAGGGTATAGTCCCAGCAGTGGAATAGCTGATTCAAAAGGCTGTTCCATTTTTAATTTTTTGAGGAAATTCCATGTTGTTTTCCACAGTAGGTTTCTATTCTTTTAATATCAACCTATATGGCATCTTTCAATATATAATATCTCTACTGTAGATAACATATACTTGGGTCTTTACAAAATTTTTTTATTCAGTTTAACAGTGTGTACCTTTTGATCGAACTATTAAATCCATTTTCATTCAACACTATTATTGCTATAGCTAGATTTATATCTGCCATTTTATTTAATGTGTTTGATTTGTTTATTAATTCCTGTATTACTCTTTCACTCTTTTCTTTTATATGAAGTAAATATTTTCTAATGTAACATTTTAATTCCTTTAATATTTTTTCACTACATTTTATTTTAGCTATTTTCTTAGTGGTTGCTCTAGGTTTTACCATGTATATCTTACTAGAATCTACTTTATATTTATATTAACTTAATTCATCAGATACATAAATGTTACTCCTATATAGTTTTATTCTCTATTCTTCCTTTTTGTGTGATTATTGTTATCCATGTTATATATATTTTTACACATAAATATATATGGGTATACATATATCAAATACAACAATAAGCACTGCTATAATTAATAATGTTAAAGAAGTTGTGAAAATATATAGGACAAATATATATTTATAGAGTTTGTTACAATAACTTATTTACTGTTTATGGTTCTCCTATTTTGTTCTTTTGGATTCAAGATACCATCTATGCAGCTTTGCTTTCCCACCTTCTTGGTTTGTGCTGTTATTTCTAAATATATTGCATCCGTATTTTATAGACTCAATAAAACAGCTATATATGTATTGTTTTATACAATTGACTTTTCAATCAGTTGAAAGAACATGAAATATGCATTTATACATATAATTATATATTATATGTATAAATTATATGTATATAATGTATAATTATATATGTATAATTATATGTCTTTTACAATTATATAATTACCTTTGCCAGTGTTCTGTGTGTGTGTGTGTGTGTGTGTGTGTGAGGGGGGGGGTTGAATTACTGTCTGTTGTTACTTGCTTTCAGCATGAAGAATTTTATTTAAATATTCCCTGCAAGGTGGATCACCTAGGAACAAATTCTTTCAGTTTCTGTTTATCCGGGAATTTCTTTATTTCATTTTCAATTCTGAAAGACAGTTTTCTTAGATAAAAGATTCTTGGTTTGTTGACAGCTTTTTTCCTTCTGTATTTAAATATGTCATCCTACTGCTTCTGGTCTCCATTTTTACTGATAATAAAGTCGAGTTAATTTTATTGCAGTTCACTAGTACAGTATGTGATTGCCAAGAGCCAACCCAACCCTGCTGTCTGACACAGTCACAGAGGGAGCTGCAGGTCCACACAGCAGACACAGCGGGGGGAAAGTACTTGGCACTCCTCTTCGTAATCATTGTATTACTACCTGTGCTTAGGGTCTATGTGATTTATCATGGGACTGGGACAAATGGCAATTCCACAGAAGAAATACAGTTCTTTGGAAGTAAGCAAGAAAATGACAGCTTATTGGATGGAGAGTGACTCCCCACCAGAGTGTCCTCCTAAGTGGGTTAGAGAATTCAAAGAATGGGAATGGAAAAGACTCCTAGGATTACTCCCTACAAAAGCCCCTACACCCACCCTTATTACACAATTCCTTAAAACCAGGACTCTGGGAGCTAGACATAGATTCTAAAAACACATTTGGTCAGCATAGTACCAGTATCCATGATCTGTTTCCCCTCTAACTCCTAGGCCTACTGATCCCCCTTTACCCTATACCAGAATCTATCATAAAGGGACATGATGGGTAAATATAAATGGATATTGGAAAGATTATTATACACTCCCCTTCTATGAAATGCTTAAGCGATCAGGACCCCCATGGTGTTTATTGCTTAAAAAGTCAGACATCAAAGATGGAAACAAATAATAAAAATACATCAACACCAAGGTAGGATGGCAGGCAGCCAAATGGACTGAGCAAAACAAAGATGATTACTTGCACAAGATGACAGGGTTCTGGTGCTGAAGTGAGAGACAGGTACTAACAACATTGACCATGAAAGCCTTCTGCATGGCCTTCGCCAGTGAGCTAAAACAGTCTTGTGCCCAGCTACGTGCCCAGCTTGCAACTTTAGAATATATACATTAAAATTAAGTTAAGCTTTAAGAAATTAAGGTGTCATATAATGTAAAATGTGTTACTGATTAATTGCAAAGATTAGGAGCTAAAAGCTTGCACAATAATATGCAATAGACAGTTGCTTCCTCTTTTCTGCAGAATAAGGATAAAGCAAATATGCCTTAAAAACCTCATTTTTTATTGCTTTCACATATGCCACATGTACACACCCAACTGTATAAAAATAAAAAACCTCAAGAGCCCAAGCAGAGATGCCTGGCTGTTGAGCTTGAAACTGCACCTCTCGTGTCATTCCTTTGCTGACACCGTCCATCCACTGGGAATCCCTGGACCTGCTGGAGCTGGACTCTGGCATATGTTGATTCTTTTTCTCTTACTGATTTCTATTTTATTCTCTCTGTCTTTGTTTTTTGGCACTTCTACTATGATGGGTGGTATGGAATGGAAGTTTTTGTTTCATCAAAATTCATATGTTGATACCCTAATTCCAATGTGATGCTAATTGCATGTGGGGCCTTTGTGAGGTAATTAGGTCATGAGGGCAGGATCCCTGCAAATGGGATTAGTGCCCTTATAAAGAAGAGGTCAGGGAACTAGCTAGCTCTCTTTCTGCCAGGCCATTTACTAATAGAAGTGATTTTGTTACTATTGAGGTTGAGAATTTTTATTATATTCTACATATAAACACTTTTGGATATGTGGTTTGCAAATAATTTCTCCCAGTGTGCAGCTTCTGTTTTCACTTACAGGTTCATTTGCACAGAAAAATTTTAGAATTAAAAAATTTTCCTTTTGTCAATTATGCTTTTTAATATTGAGTCTAAAAACTCTTTGCTGAAGCATAGGTCCTGAACATTTTTCCTTTTATTCTCTAACAGTTTTATGCTTCACACTTAAGTCTGTTATTCATTTTGAGTTAATTTTTATATAAAGGAGAAGATTTAGGTGAGGTTCATTTTCTTTTTTTTTTCACTAATGAATGTCCAATTCTTCTGCCATCATTGGTTGAAAAGATTATCCAATGAATTGCCTTTGCAGCTCTATTAAAAATCAACTGACTATACATGTATTGGTCTACTCAGGAGTTCCATCAATATATGTGTCTATCTTTTTGCCAATACTACAATGTCTTAATTATTATAGCTAATAGTAAACCTTATTATTAAGTAGAGATAGTCTTCGTACTATGTCCCCCACCCCCAAAAGCTGTTCTAGGACCAATGCCTTTCAAAATAAATTTATATAATACTAGATACAAAATATCTGATGGGTTTTGGATAGGAATCACATAAACCTGTATGTCATTTTGGGAGAACTAACATTTTCTATGTTGAATCTTCCAATCCATGAATATGGTATATCTGACCGTTTCTTTAAGTACCCTTTTATTTGTTCAGCATTTTGTAATTTTCAGCATAGATATATTTGTGTGTTCTCAAGTATATCCCTAAGTATTTAATTATCATTAGAGTAACTATAAATGGTATTGTTTTAAACTTCATTTTCCAACTGTAGGGTGTACATAAAACTCACAATAGTATATATGCTAATTAATAGTTTTGGGGGGAAGTTGATCTTACATGCCCAAATTAATTGAGGATTTTAAGTTCATGAGAGATATTTGTCAGTTTTCTTTCTTTTCTCCTTCCTTTCTTTTCTTTCTCGTTCCTTTTTTTCTTCTTTCTTTTTTTTTTTGTATTTTCTTTCTTTGATTTGGTATCAGTATAACACTAGCCTCATAAAATAAGTTGAGAAATATTCCTCCTCTTCTATTTTCTGAAAAAGACTCAGTAAAATTGATGCTAATTCTTCTTTAATGTTTGACTTCTTCAGTAAAACTATCTGAACCTAAAGATTTCCTTTTAGGTGGTTTTTCAAGTTATAAGTCTATACAAATTGTCTATTTTATTTTGGTTAGTTTTAGTAATTTGTGAGTTTTTAGGAACTACTCCATTTTTTCTAAGTTATTCAATTTATGAGTATAAAGTTTTTCACAGTATTTTCTAAGCATCCTCTTAATGGATGGGAAATATGTAGTAAAATTGTTTGTTCAATCCTGATATTGATGATTATGTCTTCTTTCCTTTATCTTTGTTATTCTAGTAAGAGGTATATTAATTTTATTGAGATTTTAAAAGAACCAGATTTTTATTTCATTGATTTTTCCCTATTGTTTCCCTGTTTTCAATTTCATTGATTCCAATTCCTAAGTATTTCCTGTCTTCTGGTTATGACTATATCTGGCTCTTCTTCTTTTAGTTTCTTGAGGAAGAAACATAGATTATTGACATAAGAGCTTTCCTTTTCTTTAAAAATTAATGTTTTCATGGTATATCTTTTTATATCTTTTTACTTCTAACCTACCTGACTCATTGGTTTTGAAATAATTTATTTGAGAACAGCATATGTTGGGTCATTTCTAAAAATCCATTATATCAATTTGTCTTTACATTATTTATAATTAAGGTAATTACTTGATATTTTAGGACTTAAATCTGTGCCTTCTGTTTCTCATTCCTGTTTCTTCATGCTTTATTGTGGACTACTTCAAGACTTTTTAGGATTTCATCTTATTTTATAGGTTTTTGGTCTATATTATTTTGGATATGTACTTCTTTTAGGGGTTGCTCTGAATATTACAATTTATAGATGAAATATATGACAGTCCACTGGTATTGACATTTTATCATTTCAAGTCAAATATAGAAACTTTACTTCCATTTAGGCACCTTTACCCTCCTACATTTTAAATATAACTGTGTTCATTATTTACTCTACATACATATACACCACATTATAGGATTTATAAATTTTGTTTTCATCTACAGATGTGATTTAATAATATCAGTTTTAAAAAGATAGTCTACTATATTTACACATTCTGTTGTTTTTCCTTCTTTCTGAAGTTTTAAGCCTTTTTCTGTTATGAATTTTTTCTCTTTAGGGTATTTATTAAGCCATTCTTTCAGGGTAGGTTTTCTAGTGACAAATTCTTTCAGTTTTATTTGTCTGAGTGTGTTCTTATTTCCCAATTATTCCTAAAGAATAACTTCACTGGTTATAGACCTTGTGGTTGACAGTTCTTTTTTTTAGCATTTGAAAAATGTTGTGCCACCACCCTCACCCAACCCCTGCCCCTCCATGTATAGCACTAGCAAAAAAAAAAAAAAAGAAAGATAAATATAAATAGATCAATGAAACAAAAGACTGACATATATGTGTATGTTTCTGTACAACTATGGAAATGTAGTATACGATAAATGAGGCAATTCAAACCAGGGGTTGGCAATAGTTTTTCAATAAACGGGGCTGCAAATTGTCATCCCATATACAGGCTGTCATCCATATATAAATAAAAAATAAATTCATACCAATGTAAATTACAGATAGATTAAAGAGTTAATATTTAAACATCTCTATTTTTTATATATTTTACTGATTATGCTATTACAGTTATCCCATTTCCCCCCCATTCATTCCCCTGCACCCCCTCCCACCCACATTCCCCCCCTTTAGTTCAAGTTCATGGGTCATGCATATAAGTTCTTTGGCTTCCACATTTCCTATACTATTCTTAACCTCCCCCTGTCTATTTTGTACCTACCATTTATGCTTCTTATTCCTTATACCTCCCCCCACCCCGCTGATAACCCTCCACATGATATTCATTTCTGTGATTCTGTTCCTGTTCTAGTTGTTTGCTTAGTTTGTTTTACGTTCAGTTGTTGATAGTTGTGAGTTGTTATTTTACTGTTTATATTTTTTATCTGCTTTTTTTAAGATAAATTTCTTTAACATTTCATATAATAAGGGCTTAGTGATAATGAACTCCTTGAACTGGACCTTATCTGGGAAGCACTTTATCTGCCTTTCCATTCTAAATGATACCTTTGTGGCATGGAATAATCTTGGATGAAGGTCCTTGCCTTTCATGACTTGGAATACTTCTTTCCAGCCCCTTCGTGCCTGTAAGGTTTCTTTCAAGGAATCAGATAGTCTAATGGAAACTCCTTTGTAGGTAACAGTCTCCTTTTCTCTTGCTGCTTTTAAGATTCTCTCCTTATCTTTAATCTTGGGTAATTTAATTATAATGTATCTTGGTGTGTTCCTCATTGGGTCCAATTTCTTCGGGACTCTTTGAGCTTCCTGGACTTCCCGGAAGTCTATTTCCTTGCCAGATTGGGGGAGTTTTCCTTCATTATGTTTTCTAATAAGTTTTCCATTTCTTGCTCTTCCTTTTCTCCTTTTGGCACCCCTATAATTCAGATGTTGGAAAGTTTAAAGTTGTCTCATAAGTTCCTAAGCCTCTCCTCATTTTTTTGAATTCTTGTTTCTTCATTCTGTTCTGGTTGACTGTTTCTTTCTTCCTTCTGGTCCACTCCATTGATTTGAGTCCCAGTTTCCTTCCCTTCACTGTTGTTCCCTGTACATTTTTCTTTATTTCACTTTTCATAGCCTTTATGTTTTCCTCTATTTTGCGACTATACTCAACTAATTCTGTGAGAATGCTGATTACCAGTGTTTTGAACTGTGCATCTGATAGTTTGGCTATCTCTTTGTCAGTTACTTGTATATTTTCTGGAGCTTTGATCTGTTCTTTCATATGAGCCATTTTTGTTGTCTTGGTGTGCCTATTATGTGATAAGGGGTAGAGCCTTAAGCATTCGCCAGGGTGGGGAAACCCGCGTTGTTGAGTTGTGGCACTGTAGGTGGGTGAGGGGTCCGAGAAGGAACACTACCACTTGCTTGCTCCTGGCTGGCTTTCAGTCACTTCCCCCACTTCCCAGAAGCAAATCTAGCCTTTCTGGTACTGATTCCTGTGTGGGTGGGCTTGTGTACATTCTAGGACCCTATGGGTCTCTCCAATGAACTCTCCTGTGAGGCTGGGAGTTTCTCCCACCACCTCAACTCCCAAAGGTTTTTTCCATTAGAGGTTTTGAGGCTTTATTTCCCTGCACTGGAATCCTGGGTTGCGTAGTCTTTCTTGCTCCCCAGTTGTTCCTCTGGTTTATCTGCATGCAAATGTAGGACTGCCCAGTTCACCAGCCACTGCCTCATCCACCTTGGTCCTCTGGTTGTCGTCTTGCTGTGAGTCCTCTCCGCCCCTCCTACCGGTTTAGATGAATGTTTCTCTTTTACTTCCTTGGTAGTCAGCCTTCCATACAGTTCAACTTTCTGGCACTTCTGGTTGTGTTTTGTTTTTAAATTTGTTGTTGTCCTTCTTTTGGTTGTGGGAGGAGGCCAAGTATGCCACCTACGCCTCCATCTTGGCTGGAAGTCTCTCTTTAAAATAACTACACTGAAGCTGGTAGCATAAATTAGCTTAACTACCTTGGAAGACAGTGATTTCATCCAGAAAAGTTGCAAATACACACTACTTAAAGACCAGGAATTTCTTTCTCAGTATATATTCAGAGAAACTTTTACACAGGATGGTTTTATAAGAAGTTTTCACAATAACTCCAACTGGAAACCAGCTCAATGTCCATCAACAGTATTTCCCAATAATTTGTGACATGATGGAGTATTTCATGGGAAGAAGGCAGGCAGGCAGGCGAGGCGGGGGGGAGACAGAGAGAGAGAGAGAAGGAAGGGAGGAAGGAAGGAAGGAAGGGAGGAAGGAAGGAAGGAAGGAAGGAAGGAAGGAAGGAAGGAAAGAAAGAAAGGAAGGAAGGAAGAAAGAAAAGAGGGAGGGAGGAGGGAGGGAAGGAAGGAAGGAAGGAAGGGGAAAGAAAGAAGGAAAGAGGCAAGGGAGAGGGAGGGAGGGAGGGAAAGAAAAGGGAAAAGGGAAAAGGGAAGGGAAGGGAAGGGAAACATGAAAAATAAAACATTTATGAAGAAGATACAAGATACAAGGGAAGGGAAGGGAAGAGAAAACACTAACTTAGCTATCGGCAACATGGATGAAGTCCAGTGTTGAGCAAATGAAGTAAAGCACAAAAGATTACATACAGTGTGACTCAATCCATATAAAGTTTAAGCAGAAGCACAGATAAGTTACAATGTTTAAGAATGTGCATATAAGTGGTAAACTAAATAAAAGCAAGGAACTAATAATGATAAAAACTCAGGATATTGGGTGGAAAGGATGGTTGTGATTGCACCAGGAATGTATTCACTCTTTATCCCTTAAGCCTTTGGCCAGGCATCCATTCACCATGAGGTGATTTAGTGTAATCAATATATGTATATTTAATTCAAATTATGTATGAACTAAATAATGAATAGTTCAAATTTAAACTCAGCTGCTCTATTTAAATAATTTAAAATCATTCAGATATTACCCAGCTAAATGAGTATTACAACCAGATGTTTTACATTTCCTCCAATGAAAACAAAAAAATTATACATATTTTCTGATTTCAGCTGAAAATGTTAATGGTGGCATCATATGCTGGTAAAAGATTTTATAACAGTTTTTCTTCTAACACTTTAGAATACAAGAATCAATTTCATATTTTTTATGCCTCGGGCCCCAAGCTCTCTGAAGTTGTTTTAGATAGAATACTAGTAATTGATAGAAAAAAATCATATTACCATATGTCATCTGTGAACTGTGCTTTTTTCATGAAAATCTCTTAAGTGATAACTCGTGTAACTCTAGAATTTTTAAAAAACAATAAAAAAAACCCTTTAGAGAAAAATCACTTTAATAAATAGGCAATATTTCTGTGCTTAATTAAACTGAAACAATAATATATTAGTCCTCTGGTTCTATAATAGCCCTTCCCAAGGGGAAGGGTTTCAGTCCACTGTTATTACCTCAGGCAGATTTTTTAGGTGATTGCATGTATGAGCATGGCCTCAACTAACTTGAATAATGACAATCCCAATATCAATCAAGAGACAGAGCTATCTTTTCTGAGTTCCAGCTGATTCATCCAATGACTTAGTGAATATTTGGTTATCTGAGAGGGATATATAATACAAAGTAAGTAAGTCCAAAACTTACCCTCTTTTCTCTCAACTTAGTCCTTTGCTTGTATTTTTTCTTGAAGTTAACAGTTAATACAATCTACTCAATTTCCTAATGCAAACACCTGGGTCCATCTTTCCTAAACATCCAATAAATTGCCAAGTATTTTTTTATTCTACTTTAATATTTCTTGAATTTGAGTTTACTCTTAAGCCTTACTGTCACCACTTAAGCTCAGGTTTTAATCATTTTGTGCCTATATTCCTGCAACCTGGTCTCCTTTGTTATAGGTGGAAACTCCTCTTCACTGAAATCATTTTCCTCACACATGACAGAAAAACCTAAAAATTTTTACAAGCTGATTATGTTACTTTCTGTCTTCCAATCCCATGACAGCACCTTGTAGTTTTCAGCATAAAATCTAAATTTCTTAACATGGCATAAACACTCAATGTCAGCCCTATAGCTCAACAGTATATTTTACACCCTGTGATCTGTTGCCATATTATCTAATTTTTATATGCTTTCACAGAATATAGAACTGTATAAAACTCCAATTTCCTGAGTTCTTGGAAAGACTGCTGATTATCTTTTCCAAATGGCCAAGTGCTCTTCCTATGTCTTTCAAGAACATTTCGTTTACCTTAACCACTTAACATTATTGTAAATAAGACAGAGCACCTTTTAGAGAGATGGATTTCAACTCTACATCCTCTATATTAATACTGCTTAATTATATATATATATTTACTGATTATTCAAAGTTTCTACAGTTTAAGTTTTTCTAACACATAATATATATTTCAAGAAGTAAGCTCACATTATTCTGACCCTTTAAACCCTTGATTATATTTCTGGAGGTAACAGATCTCAAACAATTAATTTTAAGAAATTCACCTTTATTAATTCCCATTTTCTCTTTTGAAAAAATGAGAGATTTGAATTAGATCAAAGGTTCCTCCCAGCCAATTATTTTGTGAATTTATATCAAGTTTAAATAAGTGTCTTGACACTCCTTTCTTTTAAATACTAGAATATATTCATGGCATTAATTTCTGATGACTACACATAACACCTGACATATTGAAACTAATAGTATATAATAAAGAACAATGAGCTCAACTAATTTAAAAATTAAATAAACAAATTAAGGAATTATTTATTAAGACTGAACTTATTGAACTTGGTTTTGAAAAGATAACCAAATCAACCTTAATGATTTGTTGAGCTTTACATGTTATTTTAAAGAACTTAATTCAGTATTGTTTATCCTTGACTATTGTTATCCAAATTATTCAAATTCTATTTATCAAAAAGGTAGTAAGTTCAGTTATTGTTAGGTTGTAATTTTTTTAATTATAGGCACTTTTACGATGTTCCCCATTTTCCCTCTCTTTGCCCTCTGCCACCAAGGCCCTGCCCCTGGCCTTTACCACATTGTCTGTGCCATTGGGCTATGCATATACTGAGGTCTGTCTAGTAAGTACTCAGCCACATAACATGAAAAATAGAAACATTTATTGAAGAAGATACAAGATACAAGAAACACTGTATATAGGACAAGGATGTCTCACTCCCCTTCTAAGTAGGCAATGTGGGATGTCATACAGTTCTCTCAATCACCATCAGCTGCCCTGCTGTATTTCCCTGAATCTCATTGATGGTCTGAAATCTCTTCCCTTTCAAAGGTGATTTTAGTTTTGGAAAAAGCCAGAAGTTTCAGGGTGCCAAATCTGGGCTGTAGAGGGGCTGAGTCAGCTGGGTGATTTGATGTTTTGCCAAAAAAATTCTGCAGGAGACGTGTTGTATGAGTGGGCATGTTGGCATGATGAAGCTGCCAATCACCAACTGCTTATAGCTGTGGCCTTCTGAATAATCCAATAGTTCCTGTGAAGGAATGTTCAGGCTTAATGCAAAATTTGATGCAGATTCATTGCTCTATTTGCTCATTTTGAATGTGACAGTGATAGAGTACACATGCCACTCAATGGCATCCACTGCCCTCACTGACTAGTACATTGAAGTTGTCAATGTTCATGCATGAGCATTCTAGTCCACTCTCCTTGGCTGCCAGGTTACTTTGAAGTCGCACAAACCATTCTCCTTACATGGATGGACTTTTCTGGACAGACCTTGTCATATGCATCTATGTATTTTGGCTAAATTACTTTCTCCTTGGCTAAGGACAGACCTTGTCATATGCATCTACGTATTTTGGCTAAACCATTCTCCTTAATAATGGCTGGACTTTTTCTGGACAGACCTTGTCATATGCATCTATGTATTTTGGCTAAATTACTTTTAAACAAGGGCCACATGTTATGTTAGAAGACCAACAGTCCATAGGATTTAGTAAAATGTTAGAGACAGACAGAAGATTGTAGTAATGCTTTAATTTTCAAAAGGTCAGTTTTAAATTTTATTCTGTATTGTACATTTTTGTACTGTACTGTAAATTTTAAATTGACATACTGTTTTCAAAGGAACTAGAAGATATTTACTAGGAGACTGATATTATTTGTAACTGCTGCAAGCTCATAGGGAAAAGAAATTAAAACAAGATATAAGATAATACATTGTGCATGCTAATGCTTACATGCAGTGTTTTTCTAAGTATATTTTCAATGAATTTCACAGGAAAGGGTTTCTTTTTGATTGTCTTAACATTTTTCTTAGAAATGCATTGATAATGATAGATGAAATCTGATGGTGGTTATCTGATACACACACACACACACACACACACACACACACAACATAGAGCTTGGCATAAATAATGCCCATTTTTACTACAAAATCTTATAAAATCATAAGCAAACAATTCTGTAACATAACATCACACTCAAGCTTACCATATGACATATTAGGTGAAGTGTTCAAATTAAAACTATAAATTACTACACCCTTATTATTACCATACCAACCACACTCAAGCAGGTGCTACTTTTGCTGGACCCTGTGTGTGCATGTGTGCGTGTGTGTGTGTAAAATTCAAATAAGATAACTGGGAATTAAATGCTATACTAACATACCTAAATATTCAATAGCATAAAGAATAAGATATTATTCTCCCACTTCCCACCAAGATTCTAAATCTTTGTAGAGGTGAAAAATGCCATACTATACCTTGATTTCTTCTATTTCATCTGGTACTATCTTGTATGCTGATATCGTCCCACCCAACCTGAAATCAGAAGAAAATATTCTCAAAACTGGCAATAGTGTATAAAAAAATAGGACTATTTCTGCCAGTAGCATTACAGTGCCACCAATAATCCCTAGTGTCCACCTCAATAATTGTGGAGGAAAAAAACCACTTTGTGATTACTTTTTCCATATTGTAGTTAAAAGGAAGCAGATAGCGAATGAGGAAAAACATTAAGTTAGATTTTTAACCAAAACTAAACTTTTATAATTGATGGTTTCAATGAATCTGAAATGGCCACTTTTACAGATGGATTCTGTCACTAAGATATATCAAAATGAAACAGCAGATATGGTGTTTGTTTTTTTTGGTTGTTTTGTTTTTTATAACAGACTTTATTTTTTACATAGTTTTAGGTTTACAGATAAATTAAGCAATAAGTAAAGAAATTTATTTCACAGATCCCCCACCAGTTTTCTCTTTTAAAATTCTGCATTAGTGTGGTATATTTGTCACAACTGATAAAACAATACTAATTTTGCTTCCTTTAAAAACAACTTAAACAAGGATTCAGAGAGATCTGTGTACTCAGCACTGTGCAATAAAAAGAGATGATGTTTCAGGGTTACAAATTTAATGTTTAACATATGATCTTTGCCTTGAGGCAGTAATGTCATGACATGTCACGTTCATGTGTTTGAAATATTTTTGGAAAGCAACTAAGGTTTATGTAATACCTACCATTTCCTAGGCATGTTATATATTATCTAATTTAACTGTTATAACTGTCTCCATTGTAAAAAATGAGGAAATTGAGACACAGAAATATTCAGTAATTTTCTTAAGTAACTGAAGGATTTAGTAAGTAAAGGTGCTAATTAACATATAAATTGTCAAATACATACCAGACTTTAAATACTTAGTATAAAAAAGGTTAATTTTAAAATAGTGACTACATGTTAAAATAACATTGTGGATATATTGAGTTAAATAAGCTATACTGTATTAAAATTAACTTCGTTGACTTCTTTTTCATTTTTAAAATGTGCTACTAAAATTTTTTAATTACATATAAGACTTGCATTTGTGGCTACTATCATATCTCTCTCAGACCGGTGCTCTAGGTTCTTAAAATTCCTAGATACCGACTTAACACTGCTCTAATTCAGTGCTTAAAAAGGAACTTTCTGATTATTTATTTGACTTTATAAGTACTAGATGTCAAAAAAGGAGTATCATAAGTAAGGAACTTATATATTACAGATACTTTAGGATATATCCTGTCTCATATAAATTAATAAATGACACTCTTGTTTCCATTAGAAAATAACAATCTAACCAAATTATCTTTATTGAAAACTCTACATTTAAACTCTTTAATGTTACCATTTATTCTTGCTAATGGAACTAGTGTTCAGATTTTTTTTGAGATTTCACATACTTAAAGTGTCATGACTGAATGATAAAAAACACTAATGAAATTTAACTTAATTCATATCATATAATACCTTACTGACATACTGACATACTATTACTGACATACTAAATAAGACCATAGTAAAATAACTAGAGCAGCACTAGATGTTACTAAAATGACAAATTATATAACTCTGTAGGAGGTTTAAAATAGCCATTTAAAAAATCATTTTCATTGTCAGTTATTAAACCTATACAATTAGGAGGTGAGATTGTTGGTGTATTAGTAAACACATTAGAGCAAAAACACTACTGAAAACTTAAGGACTTCAATTTACAGCCTTGCAAATAATGAGTGCATTGTTTTACTCACAGGGTTCATATTATGTAACGGATACAATCGAGAGAATGAGAAAGCTGAGAAATCAAAGTTTTGTAGGGAAGCAGATGAATACACAAATATCTGTAATATAGTACACTAGAGGCTGAAAGTTTGAAATTATTTCAAAATAAAAATTTAAAGCACCCATCATTGTAAAGTAGACTGGCTATAATATAAGCAGTCCATAATGCCTATTACATAAATGGCATAGATTACAGAAGTATTTCAATTCATTAGTACAATAATGATTCAAGAATGCCATGATATTAATGTTTGATTTACAGAAGAAAAATAAAAAGAAATTTGCTGTGATGAACTTCAATTTTACTCAACAAACAACTTATTTTTCTTTTGATAAATGCTGAGTAACACTACCTCAAATATTGCCTTTCCTGGAATCCCAACCTGGGGAAGGTAAACTTCCAGATTAGTATTCCTACATCAACTTCAAATCAATGATAATGGTTTCAACTGTTAAGGTAGGTAAGTGGGGATGGGGAGTAACACAAGAAGGTGGTAGAGGGGGGATAAATGGTGATGGAAGAAGACTTGATGGGATGGTGAACACATAATGTAATATACAGATGGCATATTACAGAATTACACACCTTAAACCTATATAATTTTTAAAGTAATATCACTCCAATAAATACAATAAATAAAACTTTAAAAAAAAAGGCGGGTAGCCCCAACTGGTGTGGCTCAGTTGATTTAGGGTCATCTTATAAACTGAAAGGTCATTGATTCTTAGTCAGGGCACACGCCTAGGTTGAGGGGTTTGGTCCCTGTTCAGGATGCAACTGAATGATGTTTCCCTCTCTCATCAATGTTTCTCTCCGTCTTTCTCTCCTTCCCTTCCCGTCTCTCTAAAATACATAAGTATGCCCTCAGGAGAGGCTAAAAAAATGTCAGATAAAATATATGATTTAATGTATCGCTATTTGTTTTAAAATGAATGTATGACATAAATATTATGCATATGAATAATACATTGACAAAATAGGGTAATGATATGATTGAATAACTAAAAACACAAGAAAGTTGGAGTGTGTCTGTACTACACTAAACAAAGAAATGAGAAAGGAGGTTAAAACTGATAAAAACACCAGGAAAAAATTCAGTAAAAAGAAACTACCTAGGATTCCAAGATGGCTGCAGAGTAGATGGAAGCTAAACTCACCTGTTCCCAGTGCCAAAATGTTTTACAGGTAAATTATAGAGCAATCAACCTGAATAACCAACTGAATACTAGCTGAACTAAAATACAGTCATACCTGGGTACTTGTCAGCTTCAGAACTCATTAAACCCTGTACTCATTGCATTTTGACAAAAAAAAAAAATGTTTCAGCACTCGGCACTTGCTCAGGACTCATCACACTTGCTAGAACTTGTATGAGTCACAATGCTGCCGCGCAAGAGAAAGTGCTTTATCACTTGTCATGTTAGGTACTCAGCAGTTTTGGCACTCTTCACAAGTTCTGAAATGAATTAACAATGAGTCCCGAGGTACCACTGTACTGCAACCAAGGATTTACAGAACCCACATAAAGACTGGTAAGAAGGACAAAGATTTAGAAAGGGCTGGCCCCTGCACCTACGTGTGGCGGCTGAAAAGCTGGAGGGATATCTTGGCTGCAAAACTCCTGCCCTCCCCCACCCACCCAGGAGTCTGGAATCTCTACCCCAGGCAGGGATCCTCAACACAGAGCAACACAGAGCAACAGAGAGCAACTGCACTGATTATCATAACCACTAGCATCTGGTTATGATAATCAGTGCAGTCCATCTGAGAAAGAAGAGAGTCTGCTAGAGACCCAGAACCCACCATCCCAGGGTTGAACACTCTAATCATTACTGCACAAGCGTGGGGAGTGCAGTGCCTGGTCCTACAACTATAGGTGACACCACTCTGCTGTGCTTGAGTACTGCAGAGGGGACTGCTGACTGCACCCGGCAGGGATCTTTGGGGTGCTCTTTTTCTGGAGAAGCTCTTGGCAGGGACTCAGGCAGCGACTGAACTGTGTAGCTTTGGAAAGGAGACCAATCTTCCCTACCTCAAGCACCCTGTTAAATCAACCTGGCCTGCCCTTCCACTCTGTGGCCCCACCCTGCTGAGTTTAGTTGTTAGTTGGGGTAAGAGTGCCATGCAGAGCTGGATCTTTCACAGAGTATATCCCCTGAGGAAGCTTTTAACTGGGAGTCTCTCAAGTGGATAGTGGGTTATGTGGCTAGATCCTGAGGGGGTGGGGGGCATTCCTACGTCTCCTGTGAGCTCTGACTGTGCTATACTTGGAAGAGGAAGAAGTGACCACCTCACTTTTACAGGTTTGCTGGCACCACCCCCAATGGGAGATTGGATTTGTCCTTCTAAGTCCCAGGGGCCACACTCTGCTGAGCTCAGTTCTGCAGAGGCAATGGGGTACTGCTCAGATCTGGGTCATTCAGAGTGTGTCTCCCTTGGAGGCTATTGTCTGGGACCAGGAAAAAGTACTTGTCTCCCTCCTGCGGGTTTGCCCAGCATACCCTAATGGGAGACTCTTTAGATATGTCCTCCCCAGTCCTGGTAGATCTGCCCTGCTGAGCTTGCTCCAGCAGAGGGGATGGCTGGCTGCACCCAACCTGAAACTGCAGCATGCTCTTCCTGAAGAGCTAGGGTTGGAGTCTCTGGCAGAGACTGAGTAGTTAGGCTCTGGGCCACTTTCCCCTCATTGAGTGCCTGACTGCATGGCTCCCAAGTAGGGGAGCCATTAGCCCTGATCTCCTGACCCTAGTCACCCAACCCTACTAAGCCCTCAAACAGAAGGGTCTGTGCGTCACAGCCAGCCTAAGCCAACTCTGCATTCTTTATTTGGAAGGCTCTGGAGGAAGACCAGGTAACCTTGGCGGGGGGCCAGCGGGCAGAGTAGCTGGCAGGTGGAAGTGGACCTCGGGGAGCCTCAGACCTTTTATAGATCTGCCCCAGTTCTAATCTAGAAGAAGCCAACCCTTGTACACATATCAGCATCTCCCACACACATCCAGGCCCAGTAGATGCAGCCACAAACAGTGAATAGGGTGGTAGCTCCAGATAGGTAGCCCAAGGCCAGTTAAACACAATGTCTGACATGGACCTGTATCTGAATCCAGCCAAAGTGGACCCAGAGCCAACACAACTAGTGATGGCCTCATACCATACCAGAGCTTGACCCAGCTAGCCGCACAAATGGCACACCAAAAGGGAGATTCTGGCAGGCACCAGATGATGCTGGGAACAAATCCATCTTTGGGGGCAGCCTCTGTACAGTGACTCATACACAGTGACTGAGGTTTATCCTTACAGTAAGTCAGCCTGAAGGGTTAACTTCACCCATGAAAGGCCAAAAGGATTTAAGACTCAACTAAAACAGAAGAGTGCACATAACCCACAGGAAACATTCCTGGGGTAACAAGCTCAGCTGATCTGGAAGAATGTGTCACTGGGCCCAACAAGACACCTACATCATAAAGTGAACACAACAAGACTCTGAGTCACAGCATATCTACCTAGTACACAGAGACAAAATGGGGAGACAAAGAAGTAAGTTCCATAATGTAACAACAAGAGAAATCCCCCACAAAAAGAGAAAATGAAATGGAATCAACCAAAGAAGCCAGATGCAGAGTTTATGACAATGGTTACAAGAATGTTCAAGGACCTTAGGGGAAGAATGAATGATTTCAGTGAGAACTTCAACAAAGAGAGAGTAAGCATTAAAAATGAACATAGAAATAATAAAAAAGAATCAGTCAGAAATGAATACAATATCTGAAATGAAGAATACACTAGAAGGAATCAACAGCAGGTTAGATGAAGCAGAGGATCAAATCAGTGATTTAGAGGATAACAGTAAGCACCCAAGCAGAGCATCAGAAAGAAGAGAAATTTTTAAATAATTACAAAAGTCTAAGGGACCTAAGGGACAACATCAAGCTTAACGACATCCACATTGTATGGGTACCAAAAGGAGAAGAGAATGAGCAAGGAACAGAGAACCTGTTTCAAGAAATAATGGCTGAAAACTTCCCTAACCTGGTGAAGGAAGAAGTCAAACAAGTTCAGGAAGCACAGAGAGTCCCAATAAAGATAAACTCAAAGACTCCCATATCACAACATATCACAATTGAAATGCTAAAGGTTGAAGACAAAGGGAGAATTTTAAAATCGGCAAGAGAGAAGCAATTAGTTACCTACAAAGGAGCTCCCATAAGGCTATCAGATGATTTCTCAACACAAACACTTCAGGCCAGAAGACTGGCATGAAATAGTCAAAGTGATAAAAATTAAGGACCTACTATGGAAGGAGACTTTACTTTGGGTGATGAACACACAATACTGTGTAGAAATGATGTGTTGTGAAATTGTGCACCTCGAACCTGCATATATTGTTAATTAGTATCACCCCAATATATTCAATTAAAAGGAAAAATAAAAAAAGAAAGAAAAGCAAGAACTTACAACCAAGACTACTTTATCCAGTATGGCTGTCACTTAAAATTGAAGGTGAAATAAAGAGCTTTCCAGACTAACTAACTAAAGGAGTTCATTTGCACTAAACAAGTACTGTAAGAAATGTTAAAAGGCCTCCTTTAAGAAGAGGAAAAAACAAAGAAATGCATAAGAAAGGAACATAGGAATAAAGAATAAAATGGCAGTAAATAAGTACCTATTAATAATAGCTTCAAATGTGAATCAATTAAATGCTCCAATAAAAAAACATAGGGTAGCTAAATGGATAAGAATACATAATCCATACATATGTGGTCTACAAGAGACCTACCTTAGAACAAAGGATACACAAATAATGAAAGTGAAGGGATAGAAAAAAATATTCCATGCAAATTGAAACAAAAAAATGCTGGGGTAGTAATACTTGTATCAGATACAACAGACTTTAAAACAAAGGTTATAACAACTGGATGTAACTTTTGTAAACATATATACAGCCAACATAGGAACACCTAAAAATACAAAGAACATCTGGTGGACATTAAGGGAAAGATCAATAGGAATATAGTCACAGTAGGGATTTTTTTAAATCATTGCTGTTCAAGTATACTTGTCTCCATTTTCATCCCACTGTGACCCCCTGCCCCACCCATCCCTGCTTCCCACCCTTGAACCTACCCCCTTTGGCTTTGTCCATGTGTCCCCCATACATGTTCTGTGATGGACCTTCCTCTATTTTCCCCCATTATCCCTCTCCCCGCTAGTTACTATCAGTTTGTTCCCCATTTCAGTGTTTCTGGTTATATTTTGCTTGCTTGCTTGTTTTGTTGATTAGGTTCCACTTATAGTAGAGGATTTTAACACTCCACTGGCATCAATGGATAAATCTTCCATACAAAAATCAGCAAGGTAACAGTGACCTTAAATGACACAGTGGATCACATGGATTTAATTGATATTTACAAAACATGTTATCCCAAAGCAAAAGATATACATTCTTCTCAAATGCACAGGGAACATTCTCAAAGAAAGGGCACATGTTAAGACACAAATTAAGTCTTAATAAATCTAAGAAGACTGAAATCATATCAAGCATTTTCTCTGGTATGAAACTATTAATAGAAATCGACTACAATAAAAAATTTTAAAACATTCAAACACATGGAGGCTAAATAGTATGTTATTAAACAATGAATGAGTTACTGATGAGATGAAGGGAGATATTGAAAGTTGCCTGGAAACAACTAAACATCTACTACAACCCAAAATCTATGGGACATAGTGAAAACAGCCCTGAGAGGGAATTTCAGAATAGCATTACAGGCCTACCTCAAAAGAAGCAAGAAAAATCTCAAACAATCTAAATGCTATACCTAAAAGAATTACAAAATGAACAAAAGAGTCCAGAGAAAGTAGGAGAAAGGAAACAATAAAGGTCAGAATGGAAATAAATGACATGGAGGTTAAAAAGCAATATAAAAGATCAATGAAACCAAGAACTGGTTCTTTGAAAAGATAAATAAGATTGACTAATCTTTATCCAGACCCACCAAGAAAAAAAGAGAAAGGATACAAATAAATAAAATCAGAAATAAAAGAGAAGTAACACTGACATCACAGAAAATCAAAAGATTGTAAGAAATTATTATGAACAACTATACACCAAAAAGTTGAACAACCTGGGTGAAATAAATAAACTCCTAGAAACATACAATATTCAAAAGATGAATCAGGAAGAATCAGAAAACCAGAATAGACTGATTACAGCTAAGGAAATTGAAGTAGTAATTAAAAAAAAAAAGATAAACTCCCAGCAAACAAAAGTCCTGGAGTGGATGGCTTCACAGGAGAATTTTATCAAACATTCAAATAAGAATTAATACCTATCCTTCTCAAACTATTTTGAAAAATTCAAGAGGAGGGAAGTCTTCCAAGCTCTTTTAACGAGGCCAGCATTACCCTAATTCCAAAACCAGATAGACACTACAAAGAGAGGAAATTATAGGCCAATATCCCTGATGAACATAGATGCTTAAGTCCTCCACAATCTAGAAGTAATTAAAGAAAACAAGTAAGTCATAAGCGTTATATAACAAGAATCAAGAATAAACTTACTTTAACCCCCCTTTTTTCTGTTCCCTGACTACAACTAAATAATAACTTTACCAACTATTAATTCTGACCCTTGAACTGATTTCTGAAAATGACATTTCTATTTTCATGGTATCATAAAACACAGCTTGATTTAATATACCTATAAATTCAACACACTATCAGTATTCCATAGTTACTGTATTCAGGCAGACTCATTCCAAATTTCCTGTTCTTTCTCCATTATAACACACTGTCCTCATTGTAAAAGAAAGAATACACTTAAGTCAGAGTTCTATTTTACTTTACTGTTTACTGAAGTAAAATATGCATGTTTATATGTATATGTAATACCATATGCACATATATGGTATATATGTAATACTGTATGTATATGGTATTACATTGGCAGCAACAGTAGTAAATAATAGTAGCAATACTATTAATAGTAGTATTGGGATGTCCAAAAAGTCTGTTACATTTTTTTCTCTAAAATAAAACACACATTTTTCATTTTCACTAATAATTATTGATTTAGATATTTTGAGTATGTCAGCTATCTCCCGTTATTGGCTTCTAGTGGGTAGAAGCCAGGGGTGCTGCTAAACATCTTCTAATGCATAAGACAACCCCACAGCAAAGAATTATTTGGCCAAAATGTTAATAGTACCAAGAAACTTGGCAAACAGCTTTTGTCACGTTTGATCAGTCATAGCACCTTCTCTATACACTGCACAAATCTTTTATTACGTTTCTGTTGTATTTTTACCTTTCTTGAAATAATAAAGTATAATATACTGAAAATGTTGTATATCTTCTTCCATCTTCTATACCATTTTGTGCAATATTAAAATAGTTACACAAAAATTCACCAATTTTGATTTTTTAAATGTACCCTGATATGACAGCTGTAACAATACAATCTAACAAAATTGTTTTGAATGAAGTTAAAGACAACTAAGCACTACTAGAGCTATCTTATGGGAAAAACATAATGGATTTTTTGCCCAACCCAATATATTAAGCATTTTCTATATGCTAAGCATTATGTTAGGCTTTCCATATACTGTCTCATTTAACTCTCATAACCCATAATAATAACTATGAAAAAATGAAAGGAGCAATTTTCAAAGGTTTCATAACAAAGAGCAGCAGAGCTGGGCTTAAGACTCAGTTCCAAAAAGTGATAAGCAAATTCTAAAATTCAAATGGATCTTCAAGGGAAACAGAATAGTCAATCTTGGAAAGAAGAAAGTTGGAGGATTCTCACTTCCTGATTTCAAGTTACTACAAAGCTCCAGTAAAAAAGACTATATGGTACTTGCATAAGGATAGACATAAAGCAAGAGAATAGAACAAAGTCCAGGAATAAATGTCACATTATGTCACATTATAGTTTTTGCTTTCCTTTTTATTTTACCGTGGTAACTATAACTTTAAAAATTTACATTTTAGCCCTGGCTGGCATAGCTCAGTGGATTGAGCACGGGCTGGGAACCAAAGTGTCCCAGGTTCGATTCCCAGCCAGGGTACATTCCTGGGTTGCAGGCCATAACCCCCAGCAACCGCACATTGATGTTTCTCTCCCTCTCTCTCTCCCTCTCCCTCCCTCCCTTCCCTCTCTAAAAATAAATAAACAAAATCTTTAAAAAAAATTTACATTTTAGCCATTTTTGTTTTAAATTTTTTAAAAATACATTTTATTGATTATGCTATTACAGTTGTCTCATTTTCCCCCCTTCACTCTCCTCCACCCCTCATACCCACTACCACACACATTCCCCCCCTTTAGTTCATGTCCATGTGTCATACTTATAAGTTCTTTAGCTTCTACATTTCCCATACTATTCTTACCCTCGCCCTGTCTTTTTTCTACCTTTTCCCCCTCTCTTCTCCTTTCACTCCCCTGTTACTAACCCTCCACATGATCTTAATTTCTGTGGTTCTGTTCCTGTTCTAGTTGTTTGCTTAGTTTCTTTTGGTTTTGTTTTAGGTATGGTTGTTAATAATTGTGAGTGTGCTGTCATTTTACTATACATGGTTTTTTTTATCTTCTTTTCTTAGATAAATCCCTTTAACATGTCATATAATAAGGGCTTGGTGATGATGAACTCCTTTAACTTGACCTTATCTGGGAAGCACTTGATCTGTCCTTCCATTCTAAATGAAAGCTTTGCTGGATAGAGAATCTTGGATGTAGGTCCTTGCCTTTCATGATTTGGAATACTCTTTTCGCCCCTTCTTGCCTATAAGGTCTCTTTTGAGAAATCAGCTGACAGTCTTTTGGGCACTCCTTAGTAGGCAACTCTCTCCTTTTGTCTTGTTGCTTTTAAGATTCTCTCCTTATCTTTCATCTTGGGTAATGTAATTGTGATGTGCCTTAGTGTGTTCCTCCTTCAGTCCAACTTCTTTGGGATTCTCTGAGCTTCCTGGACTTCCTGGAAGTCTATTTCCTTTGCCAGAATGGGGGAGTTCTCCTTTATTATTTGTTCAAATAACTTCCACTTGTAGCTCTTCCTCTTCTCCATTCTGGCACCCCTATAATTCGGATGTTGGAACATTTAAAGATGTCCTGGAGGTTCCTAAGCTTCTGCTCATTTTTTTGAATTCTTGTTTCTTCATTCTTTTCTGACTGGATGTTTCTTTCTTCCTTCTGATCTACTCCATTGATATGAGTCCCAGTTTCCTTCCCATCACTATTGGTTCCCTGTATATTTTCCTTTACATTTTAACCATTTTTAAGTGCACAATTACACAATGACATTAATTAAAATCACAATGATGAGACACCATCAATACTATTTCTTTTCAAAAGTTAATCCATCTTATAACTCCAACACTCATCATTTTTATTTAAGAATCAGGACAGACTATTGTTTTTGCTTTTAAATAGAGCCAAGGAAGAAGTAGTCAGTTTAAGTTTAGAGACTGCGTTGTATCAACAGGTGTTTTTAAATACATAATTATTCTTCGTCAGTTTGATCAAATGCTCACATTATAAGACGAACTTGGTGACCTGTGACTAACTAAGGGGACTACAGATTCAAATCTCTTGTCTCACTTTCACTCCAGGGGATAAACACATTGACTAGAATGTCTACTGACCATCCCAAAATATTTGAAATAATTCTATACTCCCCTTATAAACATATGGTTTCATATACATGACACCTGTGAATATGTTAGGTTACATGGCAAAGTGGATTTAAAGTTGCAGATGGAATTAAGGCTGCTAATCAGCTGATCTTATAAAAGGAGTTTATTCTGGATTATCTTTGCATTCCAATACAACTGCAAGAGTCCTTAAAAGTAGAAGAGAAAATCAGAGAGATAGCAAGTGTGAAGACTAGGCCTGTCTGATGTTGTCTGCTTTGAAGATGAAGGAAAGGGGCCACGAGCCCAGGAAAGAATGTGGCCACTGGAAGCTGGAAAAAGAAAGGAAATGGATTCTCCCCTAGAGCCTCCAAAAAGGAATGCAACCCTGTCCAAATCTTGATCTTAGCCTAAGTAAGACCCTGTATGGGATTTCTGAACTATAGAATTACAAGTTAACAAATTTTTGTTTTAGGCCATTATGTTTGTGATAATTTGTTATGGTAGTTACAGAAAACTAGTACAGAAATAAACATGTGATGCCTAAAACTGATAAAGCAAAGGACATAGTATGAAATAAGAATGTGAATATCAGAAGAAGCAACTAAAATAAAGTGTTTCTGGAAGCAGCAGGGAAAACAGCTGGATTTTGTTGCTGTTATGAGGTATTTTAGAATGAATTGACTTTATAAAACATGTGAACACATTACTTTGAAGAAAAATAAGAATTAAGTTAAAAAAGAAAAACAACAAGCTAAGGAGGTTTTTTATATAGTAGAAAAATCTGATTGCTTTTCTAATGTTTTCAGGAGTGAGAGCAGAGAAATCAGGTAAGCTGAGCTGTAGCTGATCTTTCTTCACTGTTTTTATTTTTATCATTAACTAGCAATCACCTTTCAAACTCTTCTGTTTTCCTGACCCCAAATATACCTATTCTTCTTTCTCAGCTCCTAACACTACAGAATAAACTATAGGACTAACAAGCAGAAAAAGTTTGTTAGTCATGACTTGTAACCGTAAAATAGTTTACTTTCACTTCCAAGTTAATTACTGAGAGGTTAATAGAACTCATAGTATTGCATTGCCCCATATTATTGATTGGAAATTTGCAGGTAGAAGGATGGTGTGGCTGGAGAATATTCCAACTTCAGATCCATAAAATGAGCTCTAACCTCTGGTAATAACTGAAATGAGGAATGTAACAAGACAAAGATAGTCTGATTTTTTAGAGAAAGGGCAGAGTTAACGCAAGGTGTTTCAAACGAAAACTGTTCAGAAAATGACAATTCCAAGACAAAATAAACTATTTTTCTAAGAAGTTTAATATGCATTGGTTATTCAATTCATGTGTATGTACTCCCATATGCTGTCTTGTTTTTGATATTGTTTCTGGAATGTGTGTGTGTGTATTTTCAAAATGCATTATACATTTCTAAAAAGGAGGAACAGTTCTTACCTTTTTTTTAAAAAAAAGGGATTCCATTCAATGTTTACTATTCTTGTATGTATATATAAGGCACTTTATATATGACTGTTGAATAAATATTATGAAGTTTTATCTTGAGTAAGAAGAACAACTAAGGATGTACCTTGTTCATTCTCTATTCCTGTTTTCCCTGTTCCCTAGTAAGTGGTTCGTCCAGGCTTCCTGCCAAAGCTAATTCAACATTCTGACAATTTACTTTAGATATTATAAGCTACTAAAGTTATAAATTTAAATAGCACTGAATGAGCATATCCCTATAGTGTTCTTTATAGTCCAGCAACATGCATTCGTAATAGCATGGAAATTCAATAAAACACTAAAAAAGAATAAGAGGCACTTTCAATAACATTTTAATTTGAATTGCTTTCTTTACATACTTAGGCTCTGTTGAAAAAAATTTGCTAAAATCACTAGAGTGGCTCTCAACTGGCAGCGATTTTGCTCCTGAGGGACATCTGACAATGTCTGAACATATTTTTTTAGTGACAGCTTGGATGGTGCTACCAGCATCTAGTGGGTAGAAGCCAGAGATGCTGCTTAACATCCTACAAAGCACAGGAGAGCCTCCTGCAATAATTATTTGGCTTAAAATATCAATAATGCTGAGAATGAGAAATCTTGCAATAAAAAAAAGTATGTAGAACCCAAATAGTTTTTTAGAAGCATTCAGAAAATCTTTATCATGGATCTGATACAGATTAAGGTCTAGTTCTGTTTCAACCTGTCTTTCCAACATACTACTACTAATAAATATGTAGTTTTGTTTATTTAATTCAAATAAATTTAATGAACTATAATATGCAAAGCACTGTACTGTATACTTTAGAGAATACAAAGAATAAAGTTTATAATACAAACAAGTTTAAGTCATCATCCTGGCCTATCAAGAACTGACAATATAGTTATAAAAATGTAATATAATCAAGTATAATGACATATAATTAAACTTAAAATAAATGATACACACAATGAGAACTACAAACTAGTATAGCACAGAATACAGAAATCAGAATAGATTAGAATGTTTACTCAAGAGAAAAGGAAATTTATTTAGGGACTTACATGGATTGAATTTAAATAGGTAGAGATAAAGAAAAAAAAGTACTTCATGTGAGAAGCACAATATAAGAGAGTAAGGAGCTACACATATTACCTAGAACAAAAGTTGGATATTCAAATCAGGACCAAGGAGGTCCTAGATATTAGGCTGAAAAACAGTTCTTACTATGAAGTCAATCAGTAGCAATTTATATTTCTTTAATAAGGAAAACAACACATGAAAGCAGATTTAGGAAGTGTATTAGGGTTCTCCAGAGAAACAGAACCAATAAAATATGGATTATAGATGTGAATATAATTATACATACAGATATACATATATAAGGATATTTATAATTGGCTCACATGGTTAGGAGGCCAAAAAGTCCAACAAGCAGCTATTTATAAGCTGGAGCACCAAAGAAAGGAGGTGATATAATTCAGTCTAAGTCTGTAGGCCGAGAACCAGGGAACCACTGGTGTAAGTGCAGAGTCCCAAGGCCCTAAACCAGGAGCTTCAATGTTCAAGGGCAGGAGAAGATGGATGTCCCAGCTCAAGAAGAGAAACAGAATTCCTCCTTCCTAGACATATTTGTTTCATTTAAGTACCCAGTGGATTGGATGATGCCTTCCCACAATAGTCAGGGACAGCTCTCCATTCATTCCACTGAATCAAATGCAAATGCTTTACAGAAATACCCTCACAGACACATCCAGAAGTAATGTTTTAACAGCTATCTGGGCATCCCATAGACGAGTCAAGTTGACAGATAAAATTAACAATCACAGGAAGATTATTTTGAAAGCAGTATTGGAGCATGAGAGCAGCTGACAGAAACATCAGAAAGGGATAATTGTACTAGAAGAAAACACAGGCAGTAAAACCTCTGACATTTCTCTTAGCAAAATTTTTTCTGACATGTCTCCTAGGTAGGACAAGAGAAACAAGAGAAAAAACAAACAAATGGGACTACATCAAACTAAAGTTTTGCATAGCAAAGGAAACCATCAACAAAAGATACAACCCACTGAATGGGAGAATATACTTGCCAATGATACACTGAATAAGGGATTAATACCCAAAATATATACGAAGCTCATACAACTCAACACCAAAAAAACAAGCAATCCAATTAAAAAATGGGCAGAGTCCCTGAATAGACACTTCTCCAGGGGACATATAGATGGCCAATAGACATGAAAAGATGCTCAACATCATTAATCTTCAAAGAAATGTGAATTTAAACCACAATGAGATATCACATCATACCTATCAGAATGACTATTATCAATAAATCAACAAATGACAAATGTTGGTGAGGATGTGAAGAAAGGGGAATCCTCTTGCACTGTTGGTGAGATTGTAAATTGGTGCAGGCACTATTGAAAACAGTATATGGAGTTTTCTCTGGATCTGCCTTAGGACCCAGCAATACTATTTCCTGGTATATATCTAAGGAAACCCAAAACACTAATTAAAAAAATATGCTCCCCAATATTCATTGCAGCATTATTTACAAGACCCAACTTATGGAAGCAACCAAAGTGGACATAAATAGACAAGTGAATAAAAATTGTGGTATCTGTATACAATGGAATATTACTAGGCCATTAAAAAGAACAAAATCTTAACATTTGTGACAGCATGGATAGACCTAGAGGGTATTTTGTTAAGTGAAATTAAGTCAGACAGAGAAGGACTTCTTTATCTTTCTAAATAAGTATATAATTTCACTTATATGTGGAATCTAAGAACAAAATGAATGAACAAACAAAATAGAAACAAACTCACAGGTATAGAGAACAAACTGGTAGTTGCCAGAGGGGAAGGGGTGGGGGGCCAGGTGAAAAAGGTGAAGGAATAAAGAAGTACTAATTGGTAGTTCCAAAACAATCACAGGGAATGTGAAGTACAGCATGGAACGTATGGTCAATAATATTGTAATAACTATGAATGATGTGGGATGGGTACTTCGAATACTGGGGGAATCATTATGTAAAGTATATGACTGTCTTGCCACTATGCTATACATCTGAAACTAATACAAAATAGTACTCAATGTAAACTGTGATTAAAAATAAAATTTAAAAAAGGGATAACTGTAATTATTCATTTATGCAATAATAAAGGTCTGATTTAGAAGAATAAACTAGACAGAAGCAGGGGACATTCAAGTAAGGAAAAACAGGACTTGGTTTTTAAAAAATGAAGAGTAAATGTTCTGCACTTAATAGTTTGAAAAAAGTTTGGAATGTGGTATTTCAGGTGTTTTTACAAAACATCAGGCACAAAATTAAAAAAAAAAAAAAACTTCGCTTGATAACAGCTCTATTACTAATAAGGAGTTATAAGCCTTTAGTAAACCTTGTAATCTCCCTGAGAGCCAGATTTTATTTTCAATAAAATAAGCACAATTGTGACCAACCTGTCTACCTCATACTTTTGTTGCCAGAAGCAAGTTAAATAATACATATGAATATACCTTAGGTGGACAAAAGGGGGTACTGTAATAAGTCATAAATTCCTAACTGGCAGGTCATGGTGAGTAGTTATGCCTAGGCACAGAACTTTTTTAGTCAAAGGCCTATCTTCGCCTTAAGCAAGCTCTGTCCATTGTTTCAGTGCATCCAGGTTAACATACCTTTGAAATGCCTCTTTTCAGACCCTTCATTTAAAGTGGATGGAATACCCTTGAGAAAGAACATATTCTTAACTACCCTGTAATCCAATCCCCATCTTGCTTTCTCCCACATTCACGTAATCCTCCTTAAATTCCTTCCTGAATCTTAGAAGAGAAACCTCAAACTGTTATTCCCAGAGGCATTTGCAATCTTGTTCCCCAGTATATGTCATCAGTTTGGCTCAAATAAACTCTTAGATATTTTTTATGTTAACGCTTATAAAACATAAATGCAATAGAAGCATTATAATCATTATTTAATGTAAGAAAAGGTAGACAGTACCTGATAATTTTATAATTATGATAAATGTGGACTAAGACATGATGATCTTAAAATGAGTAAAAAATTACCTAATTTTTAATTTTAAATGATTAGCTACTAAAACTCTAACTCTAGGTTTTGCATGAAATTTTATTTTGCTAATTAGCTATAGTTTATTTTCTACATTTTGATAGTCTGTTATATGAATTTCTGAATACAAAAATGACTTCCAATTATATGTATTTTCTTATAAATTTATACAAAACAGATGGCATAAAATACTGCAGTATAGTGGGAAGATCACTGACTTAGAAGTCATCTGCTGAGTTTTATCTCTAACTATTATAAAAATTTGGATTTACTAATGAGTTGGAAACAACCTAATGTCTAAAAAATATGTGATTAGTTATATGAATTATGGTGTTTCTAGGTAATATATTCAAAAATAAAAAATTGAAGTAATTTAGTAACATGAGAAAATGAGATAATAATAAAAAGACAAACAATGAAGTTATTCAACAATTTCATATGTAAATTATGGCCCCACATTTGAAATAGCTAAAGGAAATGAAGGTTTCCTATGAAAATATAATAATAAAAACTGATACAGTATGTAGTTTAAAAGTTTTTATTAAAGGCCAGAAACAAAGAAAAGGCAGGTAACATCCACTTTTAAAAAGACATGAGCAGAAGCAAGATGGTTTTTATAGGTGAGTCTTATAAAACAGCAAATCAACAGATAATGCATGCAAAAGATACAAAGCTTCCCAACATATACTATAAAGCTAGCATCAACTAAGTATCAAAACTAGGTTATAAACTTTTTTCCACTTTTTTAAAATTTTATTTTAATTGTTGTTCAAGTACAGTTTTCTTTTACTCCCATCCCAGCCCACCCTCCCCATCCTTCCCACCTCCCTCCCATTTCTACCCCCATAGTTTTTAAAATGCATATGCAAAAATCCTAAACAGATTCTAGCAGTGTATTAAGTCAATAGCATATCATGTCCAAGTAAGATTTATCACTGGAGCAGGGTTCAAGTAAGTGGAAATGACAAGAGCATCCCAATAGATATTGGAAAAGTCTTGATAACAGTCTATATCTACTGCTGATTTAAATAAACAAAAACTAAGGGTAAAGAAAATTAGAAATAGAAGGATATTTCCTCAACCTGATTAAAAGGAAACATAAGAAATCAAAAGTAACATTGTATTAAATGGTGAAAAATTAGAAGTGTTCTCACTAAAATAGGTACAAGTCAGGAAACCACAGTACCTTCAGTTTTAATTAAATTCATATCAAAAGTCTTAGTAGTACAAAAAATAGTTCAATATGTTGGGAGGACATGAGATTAATAAGCGAAACTCAAAATATCAATGACCAATTATAAAATGTAAGAGAGAATTAAAAGAACTATGATCACCACAGGAAATACACATGCATGTACACTGGAACACATTACCTAGAAATAAACCTAATAAGAAATTTGAAAAATCTGCTCTTCACCAGAGAAAGCTCTATGTGTGTCCACCAGCACATATCTGTTTGTGAAGGCACTCCTTTCAAGTTCTGACTCCTTCCAGGTATCTGAAGATTGATCCCCAATGGCAAAGGTTGGGTTGCAAACTTAGGGCTATGCTAAATTCAATCTCTTTTTTAAATATATTTTATTGATTATGCTATTATAGTTGTCCCATTTTTTCTTCCCTTTATTCCCCCCTGCCCTATATCTCCCTCCCACCTGCATTCCCCCATCTTAATTCATGTCCATGGGTCATACATAAAGGTCTTTTGCTTCTTCTTTTCCCATACTATTCTTAACTTCCCCTTGTCTATTTTAAAATCTGGATAACTGTATGTATGTATGTTTATTTATGTAAATGCCCTTAATCAAGGTATTAACTGAGTTAACAGAAGCAGTAATTCTCCCTATTATTTTATACCAAGACAGTTAGCATGTTTATAATACCTATCCGGCAGCTGAAAGCATTTGAGTTTGTAGCTCTAGATTTTACTATATATCAACTTGAGTATAGAATTTCTGAGGAATAAAACTATAATCTTTTTATAGCTTCCACAGAACCTCATACAATTCCTAGAAATAAGCGCTTAATACATATTTGTTGGTTTATTAATTTTTGAATGATCTTAGAGAGATTTTAAAGCAAATCTGTGTTAGAACAAAACTGTGTACATAATGTCCACAATAACCACATTGTTCACACATTTAAAGTATTAAAACATTTGCTTATAAATTCTATTTTGATTGACCTTAATCTCATACTTGCTAAAAGATAAACTCTAATCACTTGGATATAGGTTTTATATTCTTAATCCAATGACATGGAAAAAGAATAGTGTAGTTAGAATTTACTGTAGTAAGCATTGGTAAACAATTATGCTCTTCATTAAAATTAGACAACTTTCAAACAACATCAATACATTATAGCAAATGAACTTGCTACACAATAGGACTGATAAAGCCTTATAGGAAGTCCCATAATGTAAATACATAAGTTAAGAAATATCTTTTCCATCACTTACTGTATTTTTGAACCATACGATGCACCTAGGTTTTAGAGAAGGAAAATAGGGAAAAAAATTTAAGCAAAAAATGTGGTAAAATATTAATAACATAATATTTCACCAATATAAATGTAAACAGAATGCAACAGCAGCATTAACAACCATTATTTCTCCCAAATTGGGGGGGGGGGTGTGTCTTATAGTCCGAAAGTACGGTATTTTTTTCCTGGCAGCCTACAAAATTTCTTTTTTACTTAACCACAAACAAATGGTGTTAGAACAGTGGCCATCCATATGCAAACAAACAAACTTTGATCTAAACCTCATACTTAATGTATAATTTATACTGATCTTAGATCTCAATGTAAAATTATAAAATTTTGTTAAGACAATACAGGAAAAAATATTGGTGACCTAGAATTATGCAGAGTTAATCAAAATCAAGAAGTTTTACTCTGTGAGAGACACTGTTAAGAAAATGAAAAAACCTACAAGCTGGGAAAAAATATTGACAACCATGTACCCAAAAAAGGGATACACCTTCAAGATTGTGTACATCTTCACAAAGAATATATAAAAGTCTCTAAAATTAACACTAAGAAAGCAAACAACCCAATTAAATTGGGCGAAAGATTTACATAAATAGTTAACCAAAGATGATATACAAAGAGCAAATATAAAAAAAATGTTCAACATTAGCAATTAAGGAAGTGAAGTTAAAAGCATTATGAGATACTACTATATATCTATCAGAATGACCAAAATAAAAAATACTGCCAATACTAAGTGTGACATGCAGAGCTACTGAAATTCTCATATGGTGATGGAAATGTAAGATGGTACAGCAATTTAGCAATCTCTTAACAGATAAACATAACATTTGTTCATAGAAAAATTTGTACATGAATGTTGGTGGCAGAATTATTCATAATGTTTAAAAAATTAGGGGACATTTCACATAAAAACATGGGTTTCAGATTTTCATGTCAAAAAACTGCTAAAACCAAAAGATCTCGTAACATTTTTCCCACCTTAAAACAGGATGTAACTGGCTGATAATAAATAGTAAGTATTAAAAAATACTATCCTATCTCATTAAAGAAATTTATAGAGCTTACTTCTCAATTAAATTAACCATATCCTCCGTCTATATTTTACCATGGTGACAGATTTTCTGTTGCTAACTCAGTGTCATTTTTCCTCTAGGTATTTTCCTACAAATTACCCATTTGGAACTGGAGGCAGCCATAATCATCAGTTCACAATTCTTGAAATTGCTTCAACTTCCTGACTCCCTCAATGGTAGCAGTAAAACTAAGGTCTAGCACAGGTCTTATTGACCTTCATTCCTCTAGCATTTTGACAAATTTTGTAAGCTGCTAATTCCCTGCAGTAAATGCCTCCCTACTTGAAAAAGATGGAGTGGTTTCTGTTTTCCTGACTGAATCATGACTGGTACAACTATCTAATCAAAACCTAGAAAAACTGATTCCAAGCTAAACTTCTCCAAAGTGGTAAAGGGAGAGAAAAGGCAATAAAAGGGAATAGCATACAAACAAAAAGGAGAAAATTTAATGTGGAAAACAAAAAACAAATTTCTACAGTTAAAACCGTAAGAAATAATTGACAGTTATTAACATTCTTTTGAAAACATTATTTTAGCCCTGACAGGTGTGGTTCAGTTGGTTGAGTGCTGTCCCACAAAGCAGAAGGTAGCAAGTTCAATTCCCAGGCAGGGCACATGCTGGGGTTGCAGGTTCAGCCCTGTCAGGGCCTCTATGAGAGGCAACCAATTCATGTTTCTCTCTCACATCAATGTTTTTCTCACTCTCCTTCTCCCTCCCATCCCCTCTCTCTAAAAGTAAATAAATAAAATCTTTTTAAAACACACTATTTTAAAAAGCATGTATTTAAGTATCTATTGATAGCAGATATACTTTTATTAATAGCAATAGATTTTCTTCCTCAGTCAAAAATCTTACACTTTCACTAGTCTTCCTCTATGAGAAAATTATTCAATATTACTGTCTCATGTCTACTCTCTTCTTTTACTATCTTAGGAAAGAATAATGGTAACTAACTGCTACAACTGCAAAAATAAACCTGCAGCATTTCCGCCATGTCCAGCTGTTCTTATTGGGAAGGAAAAGGGGGCTATTATCAACTGCATCCCTGTAATATAAACATTCACCTTTATTTTTATCTTTTCATTACCTATAATAAATACAAAAAATAGAAAAAAAAACTTATCAGCTCTTAGGTCAGATTTATAGTTATGCATTTTTTTGCTAGTAAAACTAAAACTCAAGGTAAAGAACTGTAATAAATTTCCACTTCAAGATACTCATATATAATTCATCTCTGAGGGCTTGCTTGGCTTTAAAGTAATTTTCTGTGCACATGATGTTCCAGACATTAAATGCCTAGCAAGTAAAACGGAAGAATGGTCACTTGCTAGGGAAAAGAAATAAGTAACAGGTTTTTAATTGAGACATATACAATGAGCAAAATACAAAGATTAAAAGAATAAGCAATGGAAAGAAACTCACTTCAGTAATATTCAGGGTATCTGTGGAATACGAAGTGATGGTTTTGGTTCCAAGAAGATTATAATCTTGAAGGAAAAGCAAAATGTGTATGTGTGTGTGTGTGTGCATACATACATATCATGTATAATCTCTGTGTGTGTATATATGTATGTGTATATATGTAATATATATAAATATATAAAGTATATTTAGAAATGTATTTATTTGTTTTGAGAGAGAGGGAAGGGAGGGAGAAAGAGGGAGAGAAACATTTAATGTGTGGTTGCCTCTCAACGTGTCCCCTACAGGAGACCGGGCCGGCAACCCAGGCATGTGCCCTGACTGGGAATCAAACCAGCAACCCTTTGGTTCACAGGCCCATGCTCAATCCACTGAGCCACACCAGCCAGGGCTAATGTGTATATATATTAATATATAGCTTATATGTCATAAAAATAGATGCATATGTAAAATATACTAATATAAAATAAAATATTTGATATACTTTGGATTATATTTTTATAATATTTTGTTTTTTTCTCATATTTTCTCACATATGCGAGAAAATTTTAATAACAAAATACGTGAATGAGGGAAGTAATTACACTGCATACTCCCTAAACATAGCCAACTTTCTTAAAACTTCTTTTGTTAATCTCTTAGGTAAGAGTCTTATATCCCATTCAATTGCAATCTCTCTTTTCTCTCAAAAAGTCAGTCAAAACTCACCTCTTACTTTAACTTTCCTTCCCCTTTCTTTCCCCTTCTCTGGCCACCTCTTTACTATGTGAAGCATCTAGAATACTTTTGGCTTCTCCAACTGAAGTCTATTCAGGAAGAGAATTAAGAGATATGAAGGATATAAAATACTGTAAATATTTTTACTTCCAGTCAAGATGGAGGCATAGGTAGATACACTTTGCTTCCTTGCACAACCAAAAGAAAGACAACAAATTTAAAAACAAAAAACAAGCAGAGCTGCCAGAAAAAATCAAACTGTATGGAAATCTGACAACCAAGGAGTTAAAGAAGAAATATTCATCCAGACTGGTAGGAGGAATGGAGACGTGGCGGATAGAATGCACTCCTTGCAAGGCAGGGGAGGCTGGTAGTCCAGGTGGTCCCAATTTCCTGTGCAGGTAAGCTGGAACAACTGAGGAGGGAGACAGATCACATAACCCAGGGTCCCAACACAGGAAACTAAAGCCTTAACAACCTCTGCTGGTAAAAACCTGAGGAGCTGTGGCAGCAGGAGAAACTTCCAGCCTCACAGGAGAGTTTGCTGGAGGGACCGATGGGGTTCTAGAACGTATACAAATCAACCCATCCAGGAATCAGCACCAGAAGGGCCCAATTTGCTTATGGGTAGCAAGGCAAGTGACTGAAAGTCAGCAGAGCGCCGAGCAAGCAGCATTGTTCCCTCTCTGACTCCTCTCCCACACATGGCACCACAATGTAGCAATGTGGGTTGCCTTACCCTGACGAATACATAAGGTTCTGCCCCATGCAACAAAATAGATGTGCTGACACAAAGAAATATGGCCCAAATGAAAGAATAGATCAAAACTCCAGAAAAAGAACTAAGCAATGAGGAGAAAGCCAACCTATGAGATGCAAAGTTCAAAACACTGGTAACCATGATGCTCACATAAATGATTGAGTACAGACACAAAATAAAGTGAAATAAAGATAAATATACAGAGAACCAAAAGTGAAGGGAAGGAAATGAGGACTCAAATCACTGATATGAAGCAGAAGGAAGAAATAAACATTCAACCAGAACAGAATGAAGAAACAAGAATTCAAAAAAATGAGGAGAGGCTTAGGAACTTATGGGACAACTTTAAACTTTCCAACATCCGAACCCTAGGTGCCAGAAGGAGAAGAGGAAGAGCAAGAAATGGAAAACTTATTAGAAAACATAATGAAGGAAAACTTCCCCAATCTGGCAAGGAAATAGACTCCCAGGAAGTCCAGGAAGCTCAGAGAGTCCCAAAGAAATTGAACCCAAGGAGGAATACACCAAGATACATTATAATTAAATTAGCCAAGATTAAAGATAAGGAGAGAATCTTAAAAGCAGCAAGAGAAAAGGAGACAGTTACCTACAAAGGAGTGCCCATAAGACTATCATCTGATTTCTCAAAAGAAACTTTATAGGCAAGAAGGGGCTGGAAAGAAGTCATGAAGCGCAAGGACATACATCCAAGATTATTCTATGCAGCAAAGCCATCATTTAGAATGGAAGAGCAGATTAAATGCTTCCCAGATAAACTCAAGTTAAAGTAGTTCATCATCTCCAAGTTCTTATTATAGGAAATGTTAAAGGGACTTATCTAAGAAAAAGGTCAAAACTATGAACAGGAAAATGACAACAAACTCACAACTATCAACAACTGAACCTAAAAAACAAAAACTAACCAAGCAAACAATTAGAACAGGAACAGAATCACAGAAATGGAGATCATATGCAGGGTTATCAGTGGGTAGGGGGAGCGGGGAAAATGGGGGGATATGTACAGGGAATAAGGAGCATAACTAATAGATTCAAAATAGGGGAATGTTAAGAACAGTGTAAGAAATGGAGAAGCCAAAGAACTTAATATGTATGACCCATGGACATGAACTAAGGGGACAGAGGGGAGTGCTGGCAGGAGGGGTGGTGCAGGGTGAAAGGGGATAAAGGGGGGAAATCTGTGGCAACTGTAATAGCATAATCATTAAAATATACTTAAAATGAATAAAATCTTCAAAAATAAAAAATTTAAATGTTTTAAATATTTAATCTCTATCCCATATGATCAGATGGAGACAAAGTAAAAAATAATCTTGAAAAAAAAAAAAAAGAAGAGTATGAACAAAAGCATGAAAGATGAAATTAGACTTGTGCATGTAGAAGACGAAGCAGAAAAGTAAAGGGCATTTTGGTGAAATTAGTAAAATATAAATGTATGTAAATAAGAAATGAATGAATTAAGGAAGCACTGGGAACACATTATACATTTTGAATAAGATGATAATTTTTTAACTTTTAAAGATTTATTGATTTTAGGGAGGGGAAGAAAAGGGGGAAGAAAGAGAGAGTGAGAAAATGAATTTGTTGTTCCACTTTATTTATGCATTCATTGGTGATTCTTGTATGTGCCCTGAGCAGGGATCAAACCCACAAAGTTGGTGTATTTGGACATTGTTGCAACCAACTGAGACACCTGGCCAAGGCCATTTTGCATACTATTTTTACAGGAATAGTATGCAAAATGATTTAATTAGTAAGAGAGTAAAGACAGAGAAGTCAGTAGGTCAGTGAAACATTCCAAAAGAAGTATAAGTAGTAAGCCAACAGAAATCGAGAAAAAAGATATTAAAAAAATACAGCCACAGAAATCTTCAATAAAATTCTAAATTGAATTCATCAGCATATTAAAAGGATTGTACATCAGATGAAGTGGGATTTATCCCCGGGACATAAGGAAGACACAACATGTCCAAAACAATCAATGTGATGCATCACATTAACAGAACGAAGGATAAAATTACATGACCATCTCCAAAGATACAAAAAAAAAGTATCTGAAAAAATTCAACACCTTTCCATGTGATGAAAGCACTCAACAAATTTAGTATAGAAGGAATTACCTCAACATAATAAAGAAAGGTTCACAGGTAACATCATACTGAACAGTGAAAAACTGTTAGCTTTTTCTTTAAGATCAGGAACAAGGCAAGGATGTACACTCTTACCACTTCTTCTTCAACATTGTACTAGAAGTCCTAACCACAGAAATTAGACAAGAAAAAAAATAAAAGGTTTTCAAATGGGAAAGGAAGAAATAACATTGTCTCTGTTTGTAGATGATATGATCTTATATACATAGAAACCCTAAAGAATCCACACATACAAGAATACATTATAGCTAATTAAGAAGTTCAGCAAAGTTGCAGGATACAAAATAAACATGCAAAAATCAGGTGCATTTCTATATGCTAAAAACAAACTATCTGAAAAGGATATTTAGAAAACCATGCCATTTAGAATAGTATCAAAAATAATAAAATATTTATAAATAAACTTAACCAAGCAGGCAACTGACTTATACACCGAAAACTTCAAAACACTGCCAAAAGAAATTTTAAAAGATACAAATATGCCCTGGTGGCATAGCTCAGTGGATTGAGCACGGGCTGCGAACCAGGCATCATAGGTTTGATTCCCAGTCAGGGCACACGTCTAGACTGCAGGCCATGGCCCCCAGCAACCACACATTGATGTTTCTCTCTCTCTTTCTCTCTCCCTTCCCTCTCTAAAAATAAATAAATAAAATCTTTAAAAAAAGATACAAATAAAAATAGAAAGACAGCATGTGTACATGTATTGGAAGACTGAATATTGTTAAAATGTCCATATTATCCAAAGCAATCTGTTGATACAATGCAATCCCTATCAAAATCCCACAGTAATTTTTAAAATATAAATAGAAAAACAATCCTAAAACAAGGACATAGCTGTAGGCATCACTCTTCCTGATTTCAAAGCTGCAATAATTGATACAGTGTGGCACTGGCACAAGAATAGACATATATCAATGAGACAGAATAGAGACTCCAGGAATAAATCAATTTATATACAGTCAACTGATCTTCAACAAGGGTGCCAAGATTTCAAAATGGGTAAAGGATAGACTCTTCAAAAACTGATGTTAGGAAAAATGGAAAGCTACATGCAAAAGAATAAAATTAGACCCCTGTCTTGCACTATATACAAAAGCAGGCAAACAAACAAACAAAAAAACTCCAAGTGTTTAAAGATTTAAATGTAAGACTTAAAACTGTAAAACTCCTAGAAGAAAATATAGAGTTGACAATGGTCTTGGCAATGATTTCTTGAATTTGACACCAAAAACACAGACAGCAAAATCAAAATAGACAAGTAGGGCTATACGAAAAAGATTCTGCACAGCAAGAAAAAAAAAAACAGAGTGAAAAGATCCTACAGAATGAAGTGAAAATATTTGCAAACCGTTTATCAAGAGGTTACTATTCAAAATATTTAAGAATTTCCTATAATGCAAAAGCAAAATAGTAATAATGATAATAATAATAATCCAACTAAAAATAGGCAAAGGGCAAGAATAGACCATCCCCAAACCAGACATACAAATGGCCGCCAGGCACGAGAAAAAGCCCTCGTTATTACTACTGATGTTCAACATCACTAATCATTACAGAAATATAGATAAAAACCTTAATGATATCATTTCATACCTGTTAGAAGGGTTGTCAAAAACAAACAAGCAAGCAAACAAACACCACCCCCCAAAAATAAAACAAGAGATAACAAGTGTTAGGTGAAATGTAGAGAAAAAGGAATCTTTATACAGTGTTGGTGGAAAGGTAGAATGATATGGCCACTCTAGAAAATGGTATGGAGGTTCCTTAAAATATTAAAAATAAACGACAATATTGTCAACAATCCCACTCCTGGGAATATATACTGAATAAGTGAAATCAGGTTCTGGAAGAGATATCTGCACGATGTTCACTGCAGCATTATTCATAATAGCCAAGATACAGGAATAGACCAAATGTTGATCAGAAGATAATGTGGTACATACATACAATGGGATATTATTCACCCTTAAAAATGAAGAAATTCCTGCCATTTGCAACAACATGGATGAACCTAGAGGACCTTATGCTAAGTAAAATAAGTGAATCACAAAAGGACGAATACTGCATGATTCCAATTATATGAAATATCTAAAATAGTCAATGTCATAGAAGCAAAGAAAAAAATGGTGGCTGCCAGGGGCTGGAGGAAGGGAAAATTAGAAATTGTTTTTCAATAGGCATAAAGTTTTTGTTATGCAAGATAAATAAGTGCTAGAGATCTGCTTTTCAATATAATAGCTATAACTATGATAATGGGTGCTTTAAAACATAAGAAGATAGATTTCATGTAGTGCTCCTTACCAAAGAATAACAACAATAAAAAATAATACAAGGACATTTTTGGATGTGATGGATATATTTAGCACCTTGATTATGGTGATGGTAGCATGAGTGTAGGCAGAAACCCAAACAGATCAAGGGGTATAAATTAAATGCATGGAATTTTTTGTAGGTCAATTATACCTCAAGAAAGCTAAAAGCATTCTATTCCTTACTTTATAATTTTTTATTATCAAGTGGCCCACAACAAATCTTAAAGAGTATATTTTTTCAGTATATAAAATTACAATTACTTATGCAATTTATACATGCTGTGGCATGTATAAACCTATACTGCTCTTACTCATTCATCAGCCAAAATATTTTTTTGGGTACCATTCTAGAAGGTCTTTTTTTAACTATTCTTTTCTTTTATACATTTTAGAGACTAATAATACACTGTATTCCTGAAACTCCCTGTGTATGCATACTGTACACTGTTGGCTTGCTTTTACTGTTTTGAATGTTTCTATCCCTTTTTAGGGGTGATGCTGCCCTGTAATTAATCTCTGTACTTTACTAGCTGTTTTTTTTTCAGTATTGAGGTTTTACTAGTATAAGTGAATGAATTTTGGACTGCCTTATTTCTTTCCTTCCAATCATCCTTTAAAAAAATTCTTTGTAGATTTTGCATAAGATTATAATGATTTATTCTATAAAGACATGATGTCTAAACTTTATTTTAAAAGAAATAAGTGCCCATTATGTGAAGAGACAAATTCACCAAAGAACTAAATCAACATAGTTATTTTTAAAGGGGGGCAGGGAGAACTGAGATGGTGTGAATCAATTCCTCACCTTTTATAGCAGGAAATCTATAAATATCCTCTAAATTTGACAGATTCAGGAACACAGGATAGGACTATCATCTTTAGTTATGAAACTAAACATGTGATTAACTGAAATCAGAAACAGTCAAATGTAACTATTGGTAGGCAGCCAGTACAGGACTGGATATGGGAGGAGTAGCATCTTCATTTTAATTTTATGCTCTTCATTTCTATATGAATTATTTTACTACTTTGATAAGAAAAAATGAAGATTTCTTAGTGGCAGAAATTTTATAAATCTGTCACTAGGTGGCAGTCTCAGCAGAAATCTAGACTTCTCAAACTTCACATAAGTTCTGATATGGTAGATTTCGTGTAGAACCTGAAGTACTGTGTAATTTACAAGGTGCTGGATGATGCTAAGGTTGTTGGATCAAGGACTACACCTTAAATAGCAAACAGAAATCAACTGTACTTTCTGTAGGCTCATTCATGATTACTATAAGAAATTTTATAATTTGAGGTAACACATAAAGTTAAGACAAAACTACTACCATTCCTTTAAAAATACATTTCCATTGAAAATACATAAGGTAAAAATATTAAAATCAGTATTTAAAATTTTATTTGTGTCTGTACCCAAGTAAAAAATAACTATTGCATATAAATCCATGTATATCTGTGACAAATCAGCAAACGCCACTGAACAGATACATATTAAATGTAGACAAACATTATTTTTAAAAACCCCATTGAATTCTTCTAACCATAAATTAAAAACAAGGAATTCTTTATGAATGTTACTGCAACCAGCACAATTACTCAAGTGTTAAGTAATCCTTTAAGACTTTCATTTGACAATATCACAAGTGTTTGATAAAAATCTAAATTTAAGCTCAAATTGGTTTGTAATGATTTTATAGCTATACACACAAAAACATGATAAAAGATAAGCACATTTAAGTTCAGTAGTACTTAAAAGTTTCTTAGCAGGCTCCTAAAATCAACAGTTCTTCCCATTAATGTCATTACTATATTAACCTCTCACAATGACCCAAAATTATAAGTTCAGACTTCAGCTCTATACTAATTATAAGTAAGATATGTGTCATCTTCATTATTCAGAAGGATAGGAAAAAATGAAGAATAAGAACTGTGTGGTAAATTTAGAGCTTTTAATTCCCAAGTTAGTGCTTGTAAGCTCTAGATTACCACAGTACAAAGGAAATCTATGCCAACTGCATGGTAATTTAAATTTTTCTAGTAGTCCAATTTATAGTAAACAGAAGTGAGTAAACCAAGGTAACATACAATACAATGCAATCCCCATAAAATACCAATGACATTTTCACAGAACTAGGAGAAAGAAAGCTAAAATTTGTATGGAATCACAAAAACCTCAAATAAATTAAATAATCTTGAGAAAGAACTAATCTAGAGGCATCATGTGCCCTGACTTCAAACTATACTACAAAGCTATAGTAATCAAAACCATATGGCCCTGGCATAAAACACATAAACACACACCAACAATCAGATATATAGATCAATGGAATATAATGGACAGCTCAGAAATATACTTACACATGTATGATCAACTATCTATGACAAAGCAGACAAGAATATACAATGAGGACTAAATGACAGTTTCTTCAATAAGTAGTGCTAAAAAAACTGGAAACCTACCTGCAAAAATAAATTCAAAATGAATTAAAGTCTTGAATATGAAATCTGAAACCATAAATCTAGAAGAACACATAGACAGTGAGCTGTTTCACATGAATATTAACAATATTGTCTTGTACCAGTCTCCTCAGGCAAGGGCAACAAAAGGAAAACTAAACAAAAGAAATTACATCAAACTAAAAAGCCTTTGCACAGCATAGGAAATCATCAACAAGGCAAAAGGGCAACGTACTGAATGGAAAAAGATTTTTGCAAGTGATATATCCAATAAGGGATTAATATCCAAAATACATAAAGAATTAATACAACTCAACATCAAAAGGACAAGTAATCCAAATAGCAATGGGCAGAGGAGATGAACAGACATTTCTCTAAAAATATACACATGGCCAATAGACATAAAAATATACTCAACATCACTAATCATTAGGGAAACACAAATCAACACACAATGAGATGTCACACTACACCTGTCAGAATGACTATAATCAAAAAGGACATCAAATTACAATTATTGGCAATAATGTAGAGAAAGGGAACCCACATGCACTATTGGTGGAATTATAAACTAGTATAGCCATTGTGGAAAACAGATTGGAGATACCTCAAAAATTAAGGACAGAACTACTACTATACACTCCAACAATTACACTTTTAGGCACTTATCTGAAGAAAATAAAAACAATACTTTGAAAAGATATATACGACTTTACGTTCACTGCATTATTATTTACAATGGCCAAGATATGGAAGCAATGTAGGTGTCCATTGATAGATGTGTACACAATGAAATATTACTCAGACATAAAAAAGAACGAAATCTTGCCATTTACAATAAACAACATGGATGAACCTAGAGGATATTTGCTAAGTGAAATGAGTCAGACGGAGAAAGGCAAGTACCAAATGATGTCACTTATATATGAAATCTAACAAGCAAAAACAAAACAGAACAGAACAAACTCATAGACACAGGAACCAAAGAGGTGGTTACCATAACTGGGAGGGGAAGGAGGGCGGATGATGTATGGGAAGGGAATTAAGAGGTACAAAATTTCCATTACAAAATAAGTAATGGGGATATACTGCACAGTATAAAGAATATAGTCAATAATATTATAATAACTTTATATGGTAACATGATAACCAGACTTATTGTGATCATTTCATAATGTAATAAATATCAAATCAGTATACTGTATACCTGAAACTAACAGAATAGTGTATGCTAATTATACTTCAATAAAAATGATACACATTGCATAAAAGAGATACCTTTAGAAAGTCAGAAGATAAATGACAAACTTAAAAATACTATATCAACACACTACTAGTTAAATAAAAAACCTCAATGGAAAAATGGGCAAAGGCCTGGAGCAGGTAGGAAATCAAAATGGCTTTTAAACATGAAATGAATATCAATGTCACTACTCCAATTAAGAGCAAAGCAAACAAACACAAAGGAAACATCTTAGGTCAACAAAGAAAACACCTTTCCTGAGTGTACTAACAAGGATGTGGGTAAACAGGTTCTGTACTACATTGCCATTAACATTATAAATTACATAGATGGAGAAATGTCTATGGCTATTAAGTGTACATGAATCTTAGACCCAGTGATTCTACTCTTATTAATTATAATTTATTCTGTATTTGTACATGCATGCAAATGCAAATACCATGGATATTCATGAAGTTTAACAAAGAACTGCAAACAACTCAAAGGTCTGTCATTAGGAGACTCATTCAATTTTAATATTGGGCTGGCGAAAAAGTTTGTATGGTTTATTCCATAAAATAAATGACACATTTTTCATTTTCACCAATAACTTTAATGATTTAGATATATTGAGTATGTTGGTTATCTCCTGAGTGGTATAAATTAATGTCTCAATTTGATTGCTATCAACTTCACCTGGTCCTATCATCCAGCGAGAAATCTCCCACATGAAACTTCAAAAGCCACTTTTGACACGTTTGATTAGTCATAGCACCTTCTCCATACACTGTACAAATCTTCTTTGGCATTTCAGTTGCATTTTTACCTTTCTTGAAACAAAGCAAAGTACAACAAAATTGTTGCATACATTCTTCCATCTTCAGTATTAAAATGGCTACATAAAATTTCATCAAAATTGTTTTTTTGATGCATGCTGACATGACAGCTGTCACAACACAATCTAACAAAACTGTTTCAGATGAAGTTAAAGACAATTAAGCACTACTAGAGCCATCTTACAGGAAAAAACAAACTTGTTGGCCAACCCAATATTTTATAGCTAGCATACCATGCAACTATAGTAAAAAAAAAAAAAGGCGGTTCTAAATATAAAAATATAGAACACTATGAGTATATGAAATTTTTTTAAAGTGCAGGAGAGTATGTACATCATGCTAGCACTGTTAATGAATAAATAGATAAAGTTAATTTTAATAGTATATTAATTCCATATAACCAATTATGATTTATGCAATAAATGTAAATAGTTATTGATAAGATATTTAAAAAATTTTAATGTAATTCTTCAAAGTCTGATGTGTATTTTACACTTACATCCCAATCTGTACTAGCTACCTTGCAACTGCTTACTAGCAACATGTGGCTAGTGGCTACCATACTGAACAGTGCACGCCTAGATCAACTATATTCAGTCAGTGGGCCATGGCACACCGGTGTGCTGCAAGAGGCAAACTGGTGTGTCACAATAATTTCTAAAACATGCAATACCTGACTGTTTACCACATTTTGACATGTATAATGTACACTTTTTGCCCAAATTTTTGAGGGAAAAATAAAGATGCTCATTATACATAGGTAGTACTAATTCCGTATCTCTACAAATGTTTTTAATCCTTTTATTTATGCTTATGTGTTAAAAATATAACTCCAGAAAGCAATAATGATGTCCATATTTAAAATAATACCCTGAAATACAATAACTGGTTTTGTGTCTAAATAGAAATAAATAAAAAACTGAGTTAAAAAATTAAAACAAATGACATTTTTCCTGAAAGTTTGGGCCAAAAACATGGTGCGCATTATACACAGCAAAATACAGTAGTCATGGGCACTGACCTCTTTTCCCTTAGACTGTCTAATAAAAAAATAAAAACAGCCAACAAAACAATAGCCATCAGGTGTGAATGAATCAAAAATTATACATAATTTTTGTTAGATCAGTGAAAAATACTTTTTTGGTGTGCCAATAGATGAAAAAGGTTGAAAATCGCTGACCTAGACCAATGTTTTTCAAATATTTTTGATTCAGTATTCCATGTATAAAAATGTTTAACATGTACTCAGTTTATGTATGTGTATTTAATTCTTTAATAAAGACATGTTACATAACACAGCAAGGCTCTCTCTTTTAAAAAAAGTTTTATTTATTTATTTTTAGAGAGAGGGGAAGGGGGGAGAAATAGAGAGAAACATCAATGTATGAGAGAAATATGGATAGGATGCCTCTTGCACACATCCTAATAAGGGACTGGGTCCACAATCCAGGTATGTGCCCTGACTGGAAATTGAACCAGCGACACTTTGCTTTGTGGAATAATGCCCAACCAACTGAGCCACACTGGTCAAGGCAAGGTATTTACGGATAAGTATATTAATAGACTATTACCATGAGGTAATATCTCAAGATATAAAATATGGTTAAGGTGAAATATTTCAGTGTTCAAGAAAGTGAATATAAGTCCTTATTTATAATGGTTTTCTTAGTATTATAATTTTGTTGGCTGATCTTTGATTAGATTTGATCTTGAAGGCTTTATAAAAATCTCATAATGTGGCTACAAAAATAAAACAGTCCTGCTAAAAGTATAAGACTCAACACTGTCATTTTCTTATTTATATAATTAGTATTGTCTATAACATATGGTAATTTGCAGAAATCTTTTAAAGCCATTTGCCTATTTTGTAAGAGTTAGTGTAATCAGAACTATACAATATATAAAATCCACTTAACCAGGGTACCTATAAACTAAAAGCAAACGAACAATGAGGGCATCATTGTCAACCTCTTTATATCATGGAACTTCCTTTTCCCATAGGATACCTCACTACACTACACCTACATGCGAGTGACAATATCTAAAACATTGGTTAAGTTTATATTCTAAAATTTTGGATAAAAATAAATGTTTTCACATCTTTTACCAACACAAAACATTTCCATAATAGAATAAGTGAGCTAAGATGCTGTAATATATCCCCCCAAATTCAGTGATAATGCTCTATTATTGTCAACATTTGGTTTCCAAGCTTGTTACAGACATCTTAATCCTAGTTAGTCAGATGAAGAAAGCACATGAAAAAACATGCATAGAAATTTATATGGTCCAGACCAGGGAAGTAGCAAATATATAATACAAGCTCATATTCCATTGGCTGGCAGTCAACACATGGCCACACCTAACTGCATGGAAGGTTAGGAAGAAAGAAAGGACAATGGTTTTGGTGAATAAGTTGCATCTCTACCACAATGGTCTCAAAAAAGCTGTACTCTGGAGTGCATGAAAACCACTTCAGAGACCACTACTCCAGATTGAGAGGATATGTAAACCGCATGAGGGCTAGTTAAAATCCAGATTCCTGAATTCCATTCTTAGAGATTCTGATTCAATAGGCTTTGAATGAGAGTCGGAAATAAGCATTTTAAACAAGCTCTAGATGATTATGATGTAGGTAGTCCAAGATCGCACTTGGAAAAACACTGCTGTAGACCTCTCTGTTCTTAATTTGTGATTCATAAACACCCACAAGCTTACAAAAGAAGTGAGGTGTCCTGAACTGTCCTCTAACCAGAATTTGTTTTAAGATGAAAAGAAGACAAGATAAAAGAAAGCAAGGCCAAGCTACTATAGAACAATGCTTCTTTTAAGAGCCTTCAGAAGATCGTGACCAAAACATGAGTGGCACAGCTTTTTCAATATCATGTACTATTCTTTTGCTATTTACTTGTTAATTACACAATTTCTAGAAAACAATACTATAAATACAGGTCTGACATTGATACCAAAGTAAGACATAATTGATTATGGTCCAAAGCCAGCAAAATTAAAAAACCAGCCAAATAATATACCAGTAGTGCAGTAACTTTATTTTCAGGACAATTGTTCCAGATTGCCTGCCTTACTAGAATCTATGCCAAAGCTATCTGGCACAATTAGGAGAAGTAGTAACATGGGGAAATAAGTCAGGAGGATCAAAATGATGATGTCTTAGAACATGTTCACTCCAGTCTCAAATTCATTTATTTGTAGAATTAATCATGAGATTTTCTACATGGGTAAAATACAAGGAGGCCAATAACATTTAGAATTTCACTGAGCCTTGTTAAGCTTTAATTTATTTTGTTCCTGCTACCAAAAAAGAAGTACACGTTGACATTATAAATCAACCTTATTTGTTTAAAAAAAAAAAGAACTGACACCATCCACTCTACTCATGCCCCCTCCCCCCAAATTAATGTATTTTTCTTATTTTAGGATCCATAATAACATGGTTACTACTGTTGTGCTAGGCCTTTCTATATTTTCAGATTCAGAAATAAGAGTTGTTATAAATCTGATTTTAGTATCAGAGAACTGGGATACTCCCAGAGTCAAAAATCAGAACTCCAGTCTTCTGAAAGAGCTCATAATATGTAAAGAGATGATTGGGTTTGTTTGGATTATTTTGTTTCTATTTTATAAAGAAAAAAAAGGTTCAGCCCTGGCTGGCGTGGCTCAGTGGATTGAGCACCAAACTGTGAAGCAAAGGGTCACCAGTTTGATTCCTGGTCAGGGCACATGCCTGGGTTGCAGGCCAGGTTCCCAGTAAGGGGGTGCATGAGGGGCAACCACACATTGATGATTCTCCCCCCTCACTTTCTCTGACCCTTCCCCTCTCTCTGAAAATAAATAAATAAAATCTTAAAAAAAAAAAGAAATTTCAGAAGTAACTTAGTTTAACTCTCCATTTTAAAAAACAAAACAAAACACATAAATGCCTTGTCCAAGGTCATCTCTTCTAACACTGCACCCGGTTATAGAAATCACATCTCAGCTCCTATTCCAGTATTCTACTTCAACATAATGCTTTTGTCATCTCATTCAATGAAATGTAGAACAAACATCAAATCTGAGAGATGATACTAGACATATATTGACTTGCATTTATAGACATAAATGTATAGATATGTAGACACAGTTATAGACATAAACTGTCCATAAAAGAATGAACAAAGTTATTGGGTCGTATGTTAATGATCACTAGTATTGTAAAAGAAACTGCCAAAGTTTGGCTCCAAAAAGATGCTCATATTCACTGACAACAAAGGCATATGGGCTCAGAAGACGTAAACTAAAGGAAAAAAGAGGGGAAAAGTAGGACTGGTAATGTAAGGAAATCCTCACAATTGCTTAATATTCAAAATCTTTTCTGATGTTTCATAAACAAATAAAGCAGAAGTCCTTAGAAAAAGGAGAACTGTTTTACTGACTATGAAAGCTGTCTATTTCAACATATTTGTTGGTTGATTAATTAATTACATTAGTTGAGAAGTCATAAACACAATAAATTCCTTATGCATCTTATTTTATCTTAAAATATAAATATCTACCCACTGGTCTTTTGATGTGAGCTAAGGCTTTTCTCTAAGTATGGGTCTTCTTAATAAGTTAGCACCTGGTTTCTTTCATTAGCCACATCAAAAATTATCTATAATTATTTATATAATCATCAGTTAGAGTATTTTTATGATTTTATCCCATAAATAACCTAATCATATAAAATTTTAAAAAGTTTTTAGTAACTTTATTTTTCTAAAGCTTAGTTTTAATGCCAATGAACTTTCCAGTCTTTTATTCCAATAGTTTTTAATATCTTACTCAGTAATTATAATAAAAAGCTCTATTAGCATAAACTGATTTGGGATAAATATAACTGATTATTGAAAGACAAATGTCAATTGCTGGGAACAAGTGTATGCAGCTATGCTAGAGAGTAGTCTAACACTCTACTGGTAAAGGTTTAGTAGATTATGTACATCTGTTACTGTGTTCTATTTACAGAAGCAATTGAGAAGATAAGTTCATCTAGTGCATTAGTTAAGGGGAAGTCAATTAAATGTGCATGTGTTATTCTTGTATTTCTTATATTTTGGCATTTATTTTCTTTCATCAGTTTTATTATCATATCAAGGCTTTTTACCTTACCACATAGGTCTTTTAAGATCAGGAACTATTCCTTCATTTCTCCAGAGCCAAGAAATATGTCTGACTATGGGAGGACCTTTATGTATGCTTACTGCAAGAATGAAATAAGAGATTTCTCAATAATTTATCAAACAGCCTAAATTTCTCACAAATTTTCCTTTACAGAATGATAACAAGACTATTCATATATCCTGTTATATGAAATAGAAGTATCCTGGTACAAAGAAATTTCTTACATAGGAAATATTAGAAATAGCATTCAGAGTAGTAGATGAAATAAAGTACAGTGAAGAAATGATATTGGGGAAAATGACCCTGGAGAAAAAAAGAAAACTATGGGAGGGCATGATTAATGTTCTTAGCCAAAGTCACCAAATTCCAAATTCATTATTTTACTTAATGTTTAATATTTTAGATGTTAAAAAGTTCATCGGTAATATATCACATTTGGCAGGTCTAAAACAATCTTTAAAGTCTATAGCTAGTGAGATTTAGTTCAAATTCAATATTTGGTTTGTCAATTCTATATATAAATGCTGGTTTAGAAAGATGCCTGATGATTAATTTGATTTCTTAGGGACTAGATATAAAGCTATTTAGGGTGTGACATCAGAGTAATGGCACATGAGAGGTTCCTCTGGTCTCTCCTTGTTAAGTTACAATGATTTGAACAGCTATTGTTCAACCAAGAATTCTCTGATCAACACACAAACATGCCTGATGTCTTAAGAGATCCACTAACTGAAACATTTACAGGTGGGCGAGTAGAAGCAAGCCTAGGAGTGGGGGGAAGGGATAAGTATGGAGTCTGTAGCACACTGCGAGTCTCAGAAAAGGGGAAGAATCAGGTTGCTGCTCACATTCCCGGAGCCCAGAGGAGCAAGGAGATACTGGGAGCTCAGCCAGTGTGGTTGGTCCCTGCTCAGGTTGAGTCCAGTGACTGGATGCAGAGTTGGAGCACACAGGCGTGACTGTAGTTGTCTAGAGGCCACAACTGCCAGGCAGAATAACAAAGCTAAGGAGCCTGGCTGCCCCCCTTACCCTTTCAGAGGTTGCCCCTACCCTTAACCCTTCCAGAGCTTGCAGTGGGCCTAGAGAAGACTGTAGCGGTGAGTGCTGGGCTACTAAAACAATGGAAGCATTTCTTCCTGAGTGCTGAGCACATGTTGTGGATGATCTCAGTGACATGGGGCAGAGATAATGAGGTGGCTGAAGTCTGGCAGTTGCTATAAGTGGGAGAAGACAAAGCCACAAAGGCACCAGCAACCTCTCATGGCTTACACCCCTTCCCCTCATCCACTTTACACCGTCAGCAGTGCCTGGTTGCAGGGGACAGCACAGGAATTTCATAGGCTTGAACCCTATTGCCCAGCACATTCCCTCATGGGAGTGGTACCCTGAGATAGAGGTAACTTGGTCACAGAGGAGATACCCACTTTCCCAGGCAATAAAGGACATTTTCTCCCACCCTACAGAGATCCTGTAAACCAGAGCAGCGCAGGAGAACTAAAAACCCTGGGCTTCAGTGTCACCAGCTGAAAATTAGGACTTCTTATCAGTCTACTAGAGAAGCACCACTCAATAATCTCATTCCCATAGATGCTTAGATACAGAAGGAATCCATCAAATACCATGAATAACCAAAGTAATGGGGCAGCTCAGAAAGAAAATTTAAAATCTCCAGAAAAATAAACTTAAGGATGTGGATATATGCGATTTTAAATGACAGAGAATTCAAGATTGCAGTTCTGGGAAAACTCAAGATACAAGGAAATATAGAAAGACAGTTTAATAAAGTCAGAAATAAAATCAATGAATAAAATGAGTACTTTACCTAAGAGATTAAAACTTTAAAAAAGAACCAAATAGAAGTTCTGGAGATGAACTCAATAAAAAAGATGAAGAATGAATTAGTGAGCTTAGGAAACAGAGCTGATCAGTTGGAGGAAAGAATTAGTGATGTCAAGTAACAGAAATCTAGGAATCATGCAGATGGAAGAAGAGACTTCAGAGTAAAAAAAAAAAAGAACACTACAAGAATTATCTGACTCCATCAAAAGATCAATGTAATAATAATGGATATATCAGAAGGAGAAGAGGGAGAAAGGGGAACAAGGACCTACTCAAACAAATAGTTAACGAGAACTTCCCAAACCTATAGAAAGAGCTTTATCCTTGAATCCAAGAAGCAAACAGAATACCTAATTATCTCAATCCAAAAACACCTTCTCTGAAACACATTATATTAAAACTGCCAAAAAATAATGACAAAGAATTCTCAAGGCAGCCGGAAAAAGAAGAAAAATATTAATATATATATCCCATTAGATTATCATCAGATTTCTCAGCAGAAACCTGACAAGCTATGAGAAGACTCAAATATTCAAACTATTGAAAGAGAGAAACTACCTGCCAAGAATAATATATCCAGCAAAGTTGTCCTTAGATATGAAGGAGAAATAAAGATTTTTCCAGACATTCAGAAGCTGAGGAAATTTACCACCACAAGACCTCCATTACAGGAAATACTGAAGGGGGTTATTCTACCTGAAACAAAAGACAAAAGGATACAAAACTATGAGTGAGATTACTAACAAAAAGACAGACGCAAAATATTGCAACCCTTTTTCAGAATTGCGTATTATATACTCAAATATAAGGTTAAATGAAGCAAAAACATTAAAAATACAGAGAAGACAAGAGCTACTGCAATTTGGAAATGAACTAATAGCATAATTGGAGATAATCTGTGACAACAAAAACATAAAAGGGAGGGTATAAAGGCCTGGCTTTGCAAAGGGGAATGGATATAAGATGTATTCAGAAGAAAAAGGACTACTATAAATATAAAATTTACTTTAGCATATACCTAATGGTCACCACACACACAAAAACCCCAACTGAGACATATAACTTAAAAAAAGAGAATAGAGAGGGAAAAAATCATGGAATACCACAAAACTAAAACAACAGACAGAAACACAAGAGAAAATAAACAATGAATACACAAAGCTACCAGAAAACAGAAAGATTAAATGGCTATGGAAAATCCTCATACATCAATATTCACCCTAAATGTAAATTGATTGAACTCATCAATAAAATGGTACAGCATAAGAAATTTAATAAAAAAACAAAACAAAACCCAACCATATGCTGCCTTCAGCAGGAGACACATCTTAGCTGCAAGGACAAAAGCAGACTCAAAGTGAAGGAGTGGAAAACGATTCTCCAAGCAAAAGGCACCCACACAAAAGCAGTTGTAGCTATAGTTATATCTGACAAAATAGATTTCAAGATAAAAAAGTTAACAAGAGACAAAGATGGATATTTTATAATGATGAAGGGGACAACACATCAAAAAGGAATAATACTCTTCTATATATATGCACCCAACCAGGGAGCACCAAAATATATAAAGCAGTTACTAATAGAACTAAAGGGAGAAACTGACAAAAATGATTATAGTAGGGGACCTAAATGTCCCATTTATACTAGGTATAGCTCATCCAAACAGAAAATCAATAAGGAAATATCTGCTTTGATCGACCAAAGGGACATAATTGACATTTACTGAACCTTTCACCCCAGAACAGACATTCTTCTCTAGTGCACATGGAACAGTCTCAATGATAGACCATATGTTGGGACACAAAACTAGCCTTAACAAATTTAAGAGGACTGGAATCACACCAAGCATATTCTCTGACCTCAATGCTCTGAAACTGGAAATCAATGACACAAATAAAGCTGGAAAAACCACAAATACTCGTATGTGGACATTGAATAACACGCTGCTAAAAAATGACTGGTCAAAGAAGAAATAAAAGGAGAGATCAGAAGATACACAGCGACAAATGAGAATAACAATACAACATATCAAAATGTTTGGGATGCAGCAATACCAGTAATGAGAGGGCATTTTATACAATTACAGACCTATCTCAAGAAACAAGAAAAATTGCAAATAAACAACCTAATATTACATTTTAAAGAACTAGAAAAAGAGGAACAAATGCAGCCCAAGGTCAGCAGAAGGAAATAAAAATTAGACCAAAATTAAATGAAATAGAAAACAAAAAGTCAATATAAAAATTAATGCAACAAAGAGCTTGGTTCTTTGAAAAGATAAATAAAATTGACAAACCTCTGGCTATACCTACTAAGGAAAAAAAGAGAAAAGACTCAAACAAAATCAGAAATGAAAGAGGGTAAGTTATGAAGAACACCACATAACTAGAAAGGATCATACAAGAATGCTGTGAAAGCCTATGGGTCACTAAATTCAATTACCTAGAAGAAATGGACAAGTTCTTAAAAACATATAATTTTCCCAGACTGAACCACAAAGAATGGGAAAATCTAAATCGACCAATCAGCAATGAGAGAGTTGAAACAACCACCAAAAACCTTCCAAAAAGTAAAAGCCCAGGACCAGATGGCTTCATTAGTGAATTCTACCAAACATTCAAAAATTTAATACCCATCCTTCTCAATCTCTTTCAAAACACTAAATAAACAAAACCACATACCAGTATCTCTGATGAATACAGGTGCAATAAAACTAAACAAAATATAAGCAAATTGAATACAGCAATACATTAAAAAGACCATACTTCACAATCAAGTGGAGTTCATTCTAGGCATACAAGGATGGTTCAACATATGCAAATTGATCAGTATGATACACCACATTAACAAAATAAAGAATAAAATCATCTGATCATATCCATAGATGCAGAAAAAAATATTTGACAAGATACAACATACATTATAATTAAAACATTCAATAAAATGGGTATAGAAGGAAACTGCCTCAACATCATAAAGGCTAATATCACAAACCCTCAGCTAATATCATATTCAATGGTGAAAAACTGTAAAATTTTCTTGTAAGATCAGGAAGAAGACAAGGTTGCCCACTCTCACCATTCTTACTCAACACAGTACTGGAAGTCCCGGCCAGAGCAATGAGACAAGAGAAAGAAATAAAAGGCAACCTAATTGGGAATTAAGAAGTAAAACTCACTTTTTGCAGACAACATTATTTATATAGAATGCCCTCAAGACTCCACTAAAAAACTATAACAATAAACAAATACAGTAAATTTTCAGGATAAAAAAAATCAATGTAAAAAATTACTGTAGGAGACACCATGGCATTCCAATATACACTAACAGTGGAAAATCAGAAAAAGGAATTAAATAAATGATTCCTTTTGCAATTACAACAAAAAGAATACCTAGGAATAAAGTTAAAAGATGTGAAGGATCTGTATGCTGAAAACTCTTAAGACATTATTAAAAGAAATTGAAGAAGACACAAAGAAATGGAAAGATATTCTCTCAATAAAATCATCATAGTTAAAAATGGCCATATAACCCAAAGAAATATACAGATTTAATGCAATCCACACCAAAATCTCAATGGCACTTTTGTAAAGAAATAGAACAAAAAGTAGCATATTTATATAGAGACACAAAAAACCTCAAATAGCTGAGGAAAAAAGAACAAAGCCAGAGGTATCACACTCTCTAACTTCAAGTTATACAACGAAGTGACAATAATCAAAACAGCATGGTGTTGACAGAAAAAGGACACAGAAAATAAGAAAGAGAATTTGAGTCCAAAATAAACACATATATGTGGGCAAATAATCTTCAACAAAGGAGCCAAAACATACAATGGAGAAGAAAATCTCTTTAATAAATGGTGCTGGGAATATTGGAAAGCCACATGCAAAAGAATGAAACTAGACTGCTGTCACCATACACAAAAATTAACTAAAGTGGATCAATGATCTAAATATAAGACCTGAAACAATAAATTACATAGAATACATAGGTATTAAATTTCTGGACCTTGGTCTTAGAAAGGATTTTCGGACTTCGACTTCAAAGGCAAAGGAAAAAAATAAATGAATTGGAAATACAGTAATAACTCTGTACTCGTAGGCTTCAGAACTCATCAAACCCTATACTCATTGCATTTTAATGAGAAAAAAATGTTTCAGCACTTGGTGCTTGCTCAGTACTTTAGCACTTGCTATAACTTGTATGAGTTATGATGCCGCCCTGCAAAATATGATGCTTTTGCAAGTAGCTTTGTTGGTTTTGGCACTCATCATGAACTGTGGAACAAATAAACGAGTACCAAGGTACCACACTGTATATCAAAATAAAAAGAAACTGCACAGCAAAAATAAACTATCAACAAAACAAAAAAGACAATCAACCAAATGGGAGAAGGTATTTGCAAACAACACCTACAATAAAGGGTTAATACAGAAAGAATTTATGCGACTCAACAGAAACAACAATAACAAACCCAAACAACCCAATTGAAATGGACAGAGAAGTAGGCTCAGAAGCCCTGGTGCTCCTCTGACTAATCATGCCCATGCTGAGCCAGGTGGCCGGCACTTTCTACCTGGTGGTCACATATTCAAGTTTTGTTAGATGCTTAACTCCCCAGAGTACCTTCTGTAACCAGGGTGCTGCTCCCACTGCTGTTCCATTGCAGAATTTCTCAGAAATCAGATAGACGCACTTGGCCTTCTTTCTTTAGGGGACAATGGATTGGTTTAAAACTATGTTCTTGTTTGTTTAAATAAAATACTATACTCCAATAAGGAATTGTTTGCCTTCTATTTGGTCTGGAGATAAAATTGATTCCTTCCCCACCTTTTTTAGAGTGCTTTGCCAGAAAAAGGAAAATCTGAATGAAGGGTGAGAAATGCTCCCTGGTTAAACTGGTTGTTTTACCCAAAGAGAGAGGGTTGGGGAGACAGAAATTTTTTTTAAAAAAATGGGGAGAGTACCTGAACAGACACCTCTCCAAAGAAGACATATAAATGGCCAACAGATATATGAAAAGATGCTCAACTTCATTAGCTTTTGGGGAAATGCAAATAGAAAATACAATGAGAACTCACACCTTTTAGAATGGCTATTGTCCCACATTTCTAGGCCTCTGATTACACTTTACTTGTTATTTAATTTTGTTCATTAGACTCCACATATGAGGGGGGACACGAATAAACTGGAATTTATTTATTTTAAAAAATGTGTATTTATTCTTATACATTTAAACTTCAGTTACCTTAAAAGTACTCTCCATCTGATGTAACACACCTATCAAGACACTTTTTCCACTGCTCAAAAGTTTCTGAAGGTCTTGATTTTGATGTCTTTTAGTGCTTTTGCCATTTTTTGTTTCACCTCTTCCATATAGGTAAAATGTTTCCCTTTGTGGACTTTTTTTCATCTGGGGTGGAGGTAATAGTCACTTGGGCTGAAATCAGTTGAAATAGGGAAGGTAAGGCATGGAGATCATGCCGTTTTTGGTCAAAAACTGCTGAACACTCAGCTGCATGTGCGCAGGTGTACTGGTAAATCACCCATGAAATGAGCAAATGTGTTGAAAGAGTATTAAAAAAAAATTCACTGAACACAGGCTTTCACAATGACGCCAGCTGGTACACTGATACAGACAGATTCCTAAAACACTCACCTAGTGGGAGAAGCTTGTACTACAAGGGGCCCACCCTCCAGAAAATAATTACAGGCATTTTTAGGTTCCCTCCCCATATAAATGAGATCACGTGGTATTTGTCTTTCACTGAATAGCTTATTTCACTTAGCATAATAGTCTCTTGATTCACCCATACTGCTGTAAAAGGCAAAATTTCCTTCTCTTCCACTGCTGTATAGTATTCCATTGTGGAAATGTACCACCGTGTTTTGATGTACTCAGCTACTTGTGGGCACTTGGGCTATTTCTAGATCTTGGCTATTGTGAATAATTATGCTGTGAACATAGGGGTGCATATATTCTTTTGAGCTGGTGTTTCAGGATTTTTAGGATATATTCCCAGAAGTGGAATTGCTGGGTCAAAAGGCAGTTCCATTTTTAATTTTTTGAGGTAACTCCATACTGTTTTCCACAGTGGCTGTGCCAGTCTGCATTCCCACCAGCAGTGCACTAGGGTTCCCTTTTCTACACATCTTCACCAGCACTTGTTGTCTGTTGATTTATTAATGGTAGCCATTCTGGCAGGTGTGAGGTGATAGCTCATTGTGGTTTTAATTTGCATCTCTCATATGATTAGTGATGTTGAGCATATTTTCACATCTTTATGGACCATCTATATGTCCTCTTTGAAGGAGTGTCTATTGGGGTCCTTGGCCCATTTTTAAATTGGGTTGTTTGTTTTCTTTGTGTTGAGTTGTGTAAGTTCTTCATCTATTTTGGAAACTAACTCCTTATCAAATGTATCATTGGCGAATGTGTTCTCCCATACAGTGGGTTCCCTTTTCATCTACTTGAACATTTCTTTTGCTGTGCAAAAGCGTTTTAGTTTGATGTAGTCCCAGTTGTTTATTTTTTCCTGTTTCCGTTTCCCTAGGACATATATCAGCAACAATATTACTACAAGAGATGTCTGAGATTTTACTGTCTATGTTTTCTTCTAGGATTTTTATGGTGTTGCAACTTACATTTAAGTCTTTAATCCATTTTGAGTTCATTCTTGTATATGCTGTAAGTTGGTGGTCTAGTTTCATGTATTTGCATGTACCATCTAATTTTCCCCATACCATTTATTGAAGAGACTGTCTTTACTCCATTGTACACTCTTGCCTCCTCTGTCAAATATTAATTGACCATAAAGGCATGGGTTTATTTCTGGGCTTTCTGTTCTGTTCCATTGATCTGTATGCCTGTTCTTATGCCAGTACCAGGTTGTTTTGGTTGCAATGACCTTGATTGCAATGACAGCCAACTTTGTTCTTCTTTTTCAGGATTGCTGAAGCTATTCATGGTCTTTTTTGGTTCCATAAAAATTTTTGGAATATTTGTTCTAGGTCTCTGAAATATGCCTTTGGTGTTGCAATATAAATTGCGTTGAATCTATAGATTTCTTTGGATAGTAGGGACATTTTAATGATGTTAATTCTTCATATCTGTGAACATGGCATATGCTTCCACTTATATGTATCTTCCAAAATTTCATTCTTCAATGTCCTATAGCTTTCAAGTACTATTTCCTATAGTTTTCTTTTACCTCCTTGATTACATTATTCCTAGGCACTTTTTTTGTGGGGGGGATGCAATAGGAAATGGAATTGTTGTCTTAATTTCTTTTTCTGATAGCTTACTATTGGTGTATAAAAATGCCACACATTTCTGAATATTACTTTATATCCTGCTACTTGGCCAAATTCATTTATTAGATGTAATAGTTTTGGTAGGGTCCCTAAGATTTTCTATGTACAATGTCATGTCATCTGCAAAAAATGGCAACTTTATTTACCTCTTTCCAATTGGATGCCTTTTATTTCTTCTTGTCTGACTGCTTTGGCTTAGACTGTCAGTACTATGTAGAGTAACAGTGGTGAGAGTGGACATCCTTGTCTTAGGGAACAATCATTCTTTTCACGGGGTAAGGACAGAATAAAAAGTGTTATGAATAAATGGATACTGACTAAACTAAAAAAAAAACCTATACATTTGAAACCCATATAACTTTATTAATTAATGTCATCCCAATAAATTTAATAAAAAGAAAACAAATAATACTACATAGGAAAAACACTGTAATGTATACACTGGTATAAGGTATTTATCGTGACAGAAAAAGTTTTAAAAGACTATGGACTTCTGTTTTCCAGTCTGGCAGCTAAGGAGCTTGGACATTGTTTATTTAATGTTAAAATTATACCTCACTACCTAAGCAAATACTGTGGCATTTAAAATCTTGGTAGAAAAAATCTATATGACTTTACTTACAAAAATAATTGTTGGGCCAATCATTTATTCAATTTATATAATTATTTTAAATGCATTTTAACAAGATCTTCAGTTACATCTTGTATAAATATATTAATGTACATCTAATGTAATAGAGCCCCAAACCCTTAAACATTCTATCTTAAAGAATAAATGGTAAAATATTTCTATGAAGACAAATTATGGATTTACTTTGCACTTCTGATCAGAGAATTTTTATAACATGCTATAAAAAGCCTGTCTCACATCTGCTACCTCTTCTAAAGAAGAAGCTCTGGCCCTGGCTGATGCGGCTCAGTGGGTTGAATGACAGCCTGCAAATCGAAGGGTCACCGGCCCAATTCTAGGGCCCATGCCTGGGTTGTGGGCCTGGTCCCCAGTAGGGGGCACATGAGAGGCAACTACACATTGATGTTCCTCTCCCTCTCTTTCACCGAGAGAGACAGGAGAGAGAGAGAGAGAAAGAAAGCAAGAAAGCAAGCAAGAAAGTAAGAAAGAAAAGAAAAGAAAAGAAAAGAAAAGAAAAGAAAAGAAAAGAAAAGAGAAAAGAAAAGAAAAGAAAAGAAAAGAAAAGAAAAGAAAAGAAAAGAAAAGAAAAAGAGCGGCTCTGCCTATCTTGTTCATTATCTATAGTCCCAGGGCAAAAGTTGGCTTCATTAAGTTTTTATAGAATGAATACAGTGATTAAGTAATATTTCATTTGAGATCAATTTCTTCTTATAATGTTCCAGTTATACCTTCGACAAATGTTACTTCATGTAGCAGGTCTAAATACAATGACAACCAAAAAAGTCTGATTTTTGTTTTAAGTTCACTTTTTCCACAATCTGGAAGTTATTTACTGAAACACACGGTTCAACAAGTATGAGGTCTGTCTGGAAAATGCCCAACCGTTGTTAATATACCGAGAACGGTTTACATTATATTGATGTACCCCGGCAGCCAAGGACAGTGGGTTGGAATGTGGATGAGTGAACAATGACAACTTCACTGTACTAGTCACTGGGAATGGTAGACACTGTTGAGTGACAAGGTTTAACATGTGGCCATCACATTCAAAATGACTGAGCGAGTACAGCAACAAACCTGCTCAAATTTTGCGTGAAGCTTGAACATTCCTCTGCACAGAAACTATTTGAATGATTCAGAAGGCTGCAGCTATGGGCAACAGATGATTGGCAGCTTCATCACCACAATGAGTCCACTCATGTATCACGTTTCCTGTAGAGTTTTTTTGGTCAAACATCAAATCACCCAGGTGACTCAACTCCCCTACAGCCCAGATTTTGTTCCCTGCAACTTCTGGCTTTACCCAAAACTAAAATCACCTTTGAAAGGAAAGAGATTTCAGATAGTTGATGAGATTTAGGAAAATAGGATGAGCAGCTGATAGCACTCAGAAGAGCTGTATGAGGCCTCAAGGTGCCTAATTTGAAGGGGACTGAGGCATCATTGCCCTATGTACAATGTTTCTTGTATCTTGTATCTTCTTCAATAAATGTCTCTAGTTTTCATATTACATGGCTGGATACCTTCTGGAGAGACCACGTATATCCTCAATACTGTTTAATAATTCTGTTAGTGGTTCTGGTTCCTCTGAAATGGATTGAAAACCATTCTCCCTTTATCACTTATCAATTATAAAACTGGATAGAATATATGGAGACTTATTTGAATAATCTGAAAGTTTTAGGAAAGAACATCAGAATTTAAACTACTACTGCAACAGTAGTAAATTTATCATTTATTTTCTTCCATTATCTCTAACTTGAACTCACTGAAGACAGGGACCCTACTGAGCACTGTGTGTTGTGAGCGATACCCTGGAGCAATTCTCTGAACTCTTAAAATGCAGAGAGAGAGTAGGAGATATCTCTACATTCTTTTTTTTTCCTTTTTCTCCTTTTTCTCCCTTGGGGAGTCTCACCACAGCTATGACAAACAAAGGCAAAAATGAGAGCCGGCAGAAGCCAAAACTCTGAGGGAGGTGAAACTACCTCTTAGAGCAGCAGTGACACCAAAAGGGAAGAACCAAACCCTGTAGGTTTTTTTCCTATATTGCTGCCTTCCTGCTGAACTCTGGATATAGTGCAACTGCTAAAGGGAAAAGTTTCTTCCTACAGAACAAAAAAAAAACAGACTCCAGGGAAGTAGGGAGGACCTGGGATATAACTGAAGGAGATAAGGAAAGCAGGTAAGCTGTTTTGAACTGCTAGACTCACTCCGTAATGGTTCATGCATGGATCTGATCCTAGCATGCCAAAAATTTAAAGACTTTAGGCAATGAGGAAACCTACACACAGTTCCAGAATAACCACTAGGCAATGCACATGCAGGGCAGACCCAAACAGCTTTGCAAAGTCTTACAAAACCAAACTGACATTAGAACCACAGTCCACAGAAGGCCAAAATAAAAGTATCAACATAAATCATGGGATCTAAATAAGGCTACATGTCTTATAAAACATACGGGATACAAACTCAAATGGAAAAAGATATCAACTAACTTGATTGTGAAGATCAGGCAAATGCTGGAAAACATTTTGGCAGTTTTTTAAAAAGTTAAATACATATTTACCATATGACCAGGCAATTTACTTCTTAGTATTTACCATAGAGAAATGAAAATTTATGTTTATACCAGAATGTATACACAAGTGTTAAAAAAACAGAATTTATTTATAAAAATTGTATATTTATTCTTACACGTTTGAACTTCAATTACCTTAAAAGTACTCTTCATTTGATGCAACACATCTATGGAGACATTTTTTTCCACTGCTCAAAACAGTGTTTGAACTTTTTGATTTTGATGTCTGTTAGTGCTTCTGCCGTTTTTTGTTTCACCTCTTCTACATCAGCAAAATATTTTTCTTTGTGGACTATTTTCATCCAGGAGGAAAAATGTTGCTTGAGGTGAGATCCAGTGAAGAGGGAGGGCAGGGCAAGGGGGTCATGCCATTTTTTGGTCAAAAACTTCTGAACACTCATCATGGTGTGGGCAGGTTTGTTCACAAATCACCCATTATGAAATGGGCAAATACACTGAAAAGGTATTTAAAATATTTTACTGAAGCCAAATGCAGCCTCTCACAACAACGCCAGCTGGTATACCTGATACAGATGGGTTCCTAGAGCACTCATCTAGTGAGGAGACCTGTACTCCAAAGAGCCTGCCAACCAGAAGACAGTTTCATTTTTTTGGCATGCCCCCCTCATATTTGTAATAACCAAAATCTAAAAATAATGAAATTGTCCTTCAATGGATGAATGGATAAACAGCTGTGCTATATCCATACAATGAAGTGCTATTCACCAGTAAAAAAAGAATAAATTATTGATACACAAAACAATTTAGATGAATATCAAACATATTGCACTGAGAGAAGGCAGTCATAAAAGGGTATATAATACTCAATTCAATTTATTTGACATTCTAGGAAAGACAAATTATGATGACATAAAGCAGATCAGCAGTTGTCAGAGACAGTGTGAAGATGTGGTGTGACTGTGAAGTGACAACAAAGGGTTTTGGGGGTATGATGGAACTATTCTGTATTCTTGTTGTGGTGGTAGTTAGAAAAAAGCCAGTTTTACTGTATTATTATTATTTTAATACAATTAATTTTTAAAAAGAGTCAAGAGAGTCAATTCAACTAGGGTATCATGAACACATATATCTATAAGTAAACTATTTTCAAAGGATTCAAATCACCATAATTTTTTAAAAAAATTTTATTCTCACTCAAGGGCTTATTGATTCTAGAAAAAGGGGAAGAGGGAGGGGGGAAAGAGAAAGAGGGTGAGGGCGAGGGAGAGAACCATTAATGTGAAAGAGAAACATCAAGTGGTTGCCTCTTATGCATCCCAACCAGGGAACAAACCCACAATCTAGGCATGCGCCCTGATCAAGAATCCAACCTGCAACCTTTTGGTTTACAGGATTATACTCCAACCAAATGAGCCACACCTGCCAATTGCATTAAATAATAAAATCAAGTATATCATAAAAGTCATACTGCAATATTTCTAGATTGTCTGAATTTATGTATTTTTCCATGACATCTAAAAATTTTCAAAGTTGCTAAATACAAAGCTAATCTATATCAAATTTCTAAAACATAATGAAGAGATCGCTATCAAATGCCATATGTAATCCTTAGTAGAATACTGAATAAAAAAATCTACAATTAATTTTTTGGGAAAATTGGTGAAATCTAAATATACCCTGAATGGCATAATAGGTAATATTATAATATCAATAAATTTCCAGCATATGATAAGGGTACTTTGAATAATGACCTTATTTTTACAGAAACACGCTGAAGTATACACAGGTAAAGTACCATAATTTATTCAAGTGTTTTCAAATAGGGAAAAAATGTGAAACATAGATTTATATAGATAAAGCATGTATTACAAAATATTAACAATCATGAATCTAGGTGTAAAGTGAACATGTGTTCATCACAGTGTTCTCATCATTTCTAAAAATGAAAGTTTTCACAATAAAGAAATAAAAAGTTAAGGCATAACAATAACTACAAAAATGTGAACATAATGGATTCACAATCAAATTAATTTAATGTAGTATTTATAAGCTCTATTGAGACGTAGAAATTTTTATATTTGAAAACTTGGTCTTATCACTGTCTTGTGCCCTAATTGGCCTTCTAACTAAAGCATAAATAAAATCAATTTGACTTAAGGCTTTATGAACATCTACCATAGAGATGAAGGTCCTATACCCCACAAAATGTTATCCAAATGTCAAATACTACTTGGTATAATCCTTCATAATGAGGCTTTAAAAAAATTATTCATTGTTATTAGATTTCCAACCAGAAATTGCAACTAAACCACTCCTCAAATACATAGATAGCTGCTTTTCTAGATGGAATCATCTATTTAGAGTCCAATCTAGACATGAAGAGTTTTTGTGATTTTGTCCATAATAGCATCTTAAAATATTTTGTCAACTACAATTCCTACCTTTTCAGTGTTCTGAAATTTTAGTCAATTATCAGTGCACAAGCACTGAATACTCACTTTGGATCAGGCATTAGACCACAGTTACTGTAGAAGTAAATTTATGTATATTCTTTCAAGGTATACAATAAAATTGTAAAATGTAGTAGATAATTCATTGTTTATTCTAAGCACTGGATTTAGAAGTAGATAGTTGCATGCATAATGTAATTTAATGATCATTATGAAGATCTCATACACACACACACACACACACGCACACACGCACACACACACACACACGCCCTTCCCCACCAAAAACAAATGACTCCATTCTTTGTTTAAATGCAGATAGTTCCAGAAGATGAACATGTTTCAGACCACTGGCCACTTAAATCTTCAGTAAATTGGCTGGTCAGATCTTCTGAGAAAAGGTTTAAGAAGAAGAGATCATGAAGGTAACAAAGACAGGAATGAAAGGACATGGAAAGGAAAGTAAAAGTAATAAAACTAAACTTTTTGTTGTATAGTAACTCAGAGTAGGCCTTTGGTAGTCTCTTACTGTATTCAAGGTCATTTTACAATCAAATTCAAGATACAGGGCTACAGAATATGTAAAGCTGGATCCAATATCATTAACCTATTACATACAACATAAAATTGTGAGTTACTTTTTTATTCAGATGATTAAAGCTAAACAAGCTTTGAAGCCTAGAGGAGAAAGGATGAGAAGCAGTGTAAATAACAGGCAGAGTTCTGAGAATAAGAATAAAGTGCAACTATTTCATTTAAAATAACAATACAGCTAACATTTACTCTTTACCAGTGATGATTCACTTATATTGACTTGGTAAATATTAAATTCTAAAATTTTCACTTCTGACAAGACAAGGTAATACAAGAAAAATACAAAAAGAAAAAGAAGTCAAGACTTTGTAAGGTATTTTTAAGTAATTAAAGTGTCTTTATATGGAAAGGTGAGTTAGCTTTTTCGGGTGCTCTCTCTAGTAAAGGGAGTTAGAACAAACAACAAGAAAATTGGCGCTCAATATAAAAGAAGTTGCAGTCATTTGTTAATGGAAAAAGGAATGGAATATGTTACTATGAAAAGCAATGAATGTTGTCTAAGTGTCTGAATAGAGACTAGAGCACTATTATGGTACTCTTAAATGATAGTGGGACCCACTGAGACAGGAAAAACAGAGATTAAAAAACAACCAAAAGTATACATTGGAGCAATTTAAAAAAACGTCTCTACATAGGATAACTTGTTCAGGGCCCACAGATCAAGAGAGGCAAGTCCCCCTGGTGTGTGTTCACAAGGCACAAACAACTGAAGCAATGTGCAGGGTTCTTCCAATGTGAAGGCAGTGAGTGTGTATCAGACAGAGTAATGGTTGGAAACAAACAACAACAACAACAACAAAACCTCCTAACTCCAGCTTTATTAGGCAAAAAAGGGAATAAACTTAATAAATAGGTCTTGGAAAACCAAATGAAGACCAGGAAGCCAGAGTTTGAAGGTAAGTGGAAACAAAATCAACTCCACAGGCAGCAGGAAAAATGATCAGATTTTAGTGCTACAGCATGGCTTGCGCCATTTACCAGACATTACTCCAAACTCAGGCTACCACCATGGTTACTGGATATCATCACCATTGCTTCCATTAGTGAGTACTAACAGGGGCAGGACACTAGACGGTAAGAAAACCACAGTGAATTTCTATGGTAAGATCTATACAGACTGAGAGGTGTATTCAGCCCTGTCTAACTGGGATAGCATCCACAAGGCAATGGCCTACAAATTAAACTGCACACACTTGTCTAGTGTTTGTGCTAAGTCTCATTCATGACACTTCCTTTCCTTGGGGCTTTTCATATTACTTGGGAAATAATTTGTGGTATTTCTTTGAATTTTAAGATAAAGTATATTTACCCAAGAATTTGTGTTTGTTTCTGTCAGATGCTCAGAAGGATTATCAGTCATAGACTATTTTAAACTAAATTCACACATTTTTAGTTTTTTGTAGAGTTCAGGTGATTTTTTGTAGAGTTCAGGTGATTTGAATTCTAAAATGAGTTTACAGTTACAACTTCTTAGAGACTTTTCTTAAATCCCTATTCTGTCCAACTCTAATGCATCTTTCTTTCCAGTTTCAAGTCCTCTGGGAAAGGGAGTGTGTGTGTGTGTATGTGGTGGGAGTGGAGAAAAGTACATATTTATTGGAATGCTATTCAAAAAGGAAATATGAAATGGGCACTCAGTAAAACATGTATTCATAAAATGGCTAGCTAAAGACATTAATTTCCTGGAGATATAAAGATAATATAAAATGATTACATTAGGAGGTGATGAGGAACAAACTTTCCTCTTAATATTTCTAACAGAAACTTTCTTAGATAATTAAAGCAATGATTTTGAACATAAATTTACCAAACAGAGCTCTAGACTTACATATATTTATTTTGGGAATAAATAAATTGAGTAAAGATATTTCATTTGTGTTTATTTAGTTGAATTAGGAATTAAGAGATTTTAATAAAATAATGTTTTCTATAATGGATTTAAAACTTTTTAAAATGAAGGTAATGTAATGTTTTCCAAATAAGCTTAATGTAATGTTTTTCAAATAATCTTTTTGCATAATTTATTTCTCTTCAAAGCAAGACCCATGCTATAAAAAAGTCAAGAGTCAATAATGCAAAGGTTTTCAAGTATTTCCATTTTTCAGATTGTAGTCTAAAATACTTATGGGTATTTAGTAGAGCAGATGGCTTCAAAGGATAAATATTTGTAACTTAACATTTTAAATAGAAACTATACCCTTTATAATAGAATAACTTTATAATAGAACGACTCTGTGACAACAGACTGTTCTTCTGTAACTATTTTGAGGTAGGAAGAAAATCTGTTTTAGTTTAACACTTTAAAGGAGAAAGATAGTTTTGAATTAACAGTGCTTTAATTCTAACTTGAGTTTTGTCACTCTTTTGGAGTAATATTTAAAAATGACTACAGAGTAACTAACAAATGGTATCTCCTCTTATACCACAGTACACTTTCTGAGAATGTTCTATAGTCTTAGAAGAGTCAGATATATTTTTAGGCAAGTTTCACCATTTAAAATGTTCCTTGGAGAATTAGGAGTTTCTTAGGTATGGCCAGGGAAGTCAGGGTCCTAATTCCACCTCTGGGAAAAGTGACAGCAAATCCACATAGAAGAGTTCTAAGGTTTGCGACTTGCTTCTGACTCCAGTGAGCACAGATTCCTGTAAGGATCTTCCAGAAAATCAAATGGATTGTCTTTTTGTACTATGGCAGACTAAGATATTTGGTTAACTTTCCTCCTACTATACCACAATTAAAAATGTTGAAGATATACAACAAATGTTGAAGGTCTGTCCAGAAGGTATCCAGCCATGCAATAAGAAAACTAGAGACATTTATTGGACACAGATACAAGAAACATTGTACATAGGACAATGATGCCTCAGTCCTCTTCAAGTTAGGCACCTTGAGGCCTCATACAGTTCTTCTGAGTGCTATCAGCTGCCTCATCCTATTTTCCTGAATCTCATCAACAATCTGAAATCTCTTTCCTTTCAACGGTGATTTTAGTTTTGGGTAAAGCCAGAAGTTGCAGGGAACAAAATCTGGGCTGTAGGGGAGTTGAGTCACCTGGGAGATTTGATATTTCACCAAAAAACTGCAAGATATGTGATGCATGAGCGGGCACACTGTTGTGGCGAAGCTGCCAATCGCCAGTTGCCCATATCTGTGACATTCTGAATCATCCAAATAGTTTCTGTGCAGAGGAATGTTCAAGCTTGATGCAAACTCTGATGCAGATTTGTTGCTGTACTCGCTCAGTCATTTTGAATGTGATGGCCACACACTGCACATGATTATTCAACCCATCTACCGCCCCCACTACCTCGTACAGTGAAGCTGTCATTGTTTTTGCATGCGTATATCAGTCCACTCTTCTTGGCTGCCAAGTTACACTGATGTTGCGCAAATGGTTCTTGTTATATTAATGAGACTTTTTCCAGACAGACTAATACATATGTGTATGTGTGTATAGTGGAAACCAAAAATTTTTTTACAAGACCATAAAATAAAAGGAGGTAGAAATTCAGATAAATAAAGAGATCTGGGACCAGTACTTTCTGGATCCTGGTGGCACCTGCTAATGTGTAGCTTAGAGTCTGTGTATTCAAGAGCCCCATTCTTGAGCATAGGAATTCAGAGTTCAATCTGAACACGAAGGCCTATCATATAAAATCCACATAGAGTCAAGAATCTCTAAATCATAAACTACTAAAATTGAACAAATAAACAAAAATCCAAACAGAAAGTTGACAGCGATATAGGCTGGTCTGCCTTGAATCTGGATAGAATAGAAAAAGAATTTAAAAAAAGAAAGAAAGAAGGCTCCTCTTAGCATTAATAACCACAAATCCACACTTATGAAGGTTTATGACCTAATTCACACAACCCAAAATTCTGAAGTGGTTCCAGATTGCTATTGTCTTTTGTGTGCACAGGAGAATAAAATTTCTCACAAAGGAATGAACTCCATACATTCCAAAGTCAACAAATAAACTTAAAACAAACAAATGAAAAACTACCACAAGGAGTATATATAGAAAAAACAAACTACAGACTCTGACCTGAAAATATAAGTATTAGAATTATTAGATACAGAACATTAATATACTTAATATGCCTAGACAAAGTACTAAATGTAGGAAAACTAGGCAGATTTGAAATAACCAATCAGACATCCATGAATGAATCATATTATAAATATGTTAGGAATGGGGGAGAAACTAAGGAAACAGCAGAAGATTATAGATGGAAAGTAAATTCAGGTCTGAGGAAATGACAGGGAATGCAGCAAAAAGAGCCAAAATATAGAAAATAAAAAACAAAATGAAAAGATATGGAGACTGGCAGAGATAGTTCAAAATACTGTAGAAGTTACAGAAGGAAACAATATAGAACAAATAATAAAAGGCTTTTTGGGGGCTCCGGTAATGTCTTCATGCTCTGTAAGCGCAAAGGCAAGAACACATTCAAAACAAAAACTTCATAGTGAAAAGTTAACTCTGCAGTACTTGACTTCTATGGACTATTAAATTGTAAATGATCAAACTTAACTATGTATGCACTAAAATAATATTTACTGATTGTTATGGAAATAAGGCTAGCAATTACACTTAAAACTAATGATCCAGGAAATATATATAAAAAAAAAACCACAACTGAGCATATACAATTAGGACTGAGAATTAACGTAAAAATCCTACCTTTAGTGTTTACTTCCGGTCCTAAAATCTACAACATAAATTTTGTTACCTTGATCCTTTACCCAGTTAATTCCCTGAGTTGAAAATAATACCTTAAAAATCACCCCAGTAAGCCTCCATTAAAACAGGGTTCCCATAAACAGGAAAATTATTGGCCCCCCATCATAAAAATAGCATAAGCTTTGGAACTACCAAGCTTTAAGTACTAGCTTCACTCATTTATCTACAGTGTAGCCTTGCGCAAAATATTTAATCTTTGACTTTTGGTTCTTGCCTATCCCTTAAAATAATAGCTATAACACCGTAAGCACCCAGTAAGCTTCCACAGTACTCTATATAACACTTGTAAACAGAAATGTCTTCTAGAGTGATTCCCAAATTTTCTCAGTTCCAGGTACTCTTAGTATCAAAATAATTATTTAATAGTTCCTTATTGACTTTTTTAATCTTCACCTGAGGGTGTGTTTTTATTGATTTTTAGAGAGAGAGGAAGGGGAAGAGAGAAAGAGGGAGGGAGGGGGTGGGGAGAGATAGAGATAGAGAGAGAGAGAGAAAGACACACCGATGTGAGAGAGAAACGTCTATCAGTTGCCTCCCGTACACACCCTGAGCTGAGATGGGACCCGCAACCTAGGTATATGCCCTGACCAGGGATCAAACCTGCAGCCTTTTGGTGCACAGAATGAAGATCCAACAACTGAGACACCTGGCAAGGGCACAATAATTTTTTTTCATGTCATTCCCAAGTCAAAAGAACCACAGTCTTATTTATTAAACAGTTAGGTCTAAACAAATTAATACATTTTTAAGTCCTAACAAATTAGTTGCTATTTATAAACAAATAAAATTGAAAGGAAAATGTCTTAATTTCTTCATTAAATAACCACAGTTACTTACAAACAAAATTGGTGTACCTATTGTACCCTGTACATATTCTGAAACCTGCAATATCTGCTTTTCATCACAGTAATCACTGGTATCATCACAAAGACAGGAGATCATCAAAAGTGCACTCCAATGTTGAAACTGAACCATCTTGAGCCAATAATTTGTGTGATATCCAAATGATGTTGCTCAGTTTCCCTCTAAGCTAGCTATTTTGTATACTGCCCCTAAGATTTTGCTATGGCTGCAACGTGAGGCAAATACCTGTGCAGTTGTCCAAGATGGCACTATAGGAGCCTCCTGAACTCACTGCCTGTGAGATTCAGTGTACACACTGAATCTACAGCTACACACAGAATAACTCTCTGGAACAAATACAGATACTAGCTGAGTAAATTCTACACATCAAGTGAATTGAAATAGCCATGTAAACGGACCTCAAAATAGATTTCATGACAGCCTCAACTAATGGAAGTCTCTAAAAATGAAAGTGGTATCTTTTCTTTTGTTCTATTACAGTTGTCTTAATTTTCCCCAGTGCTCTTCCCTGCCCTGCCGAACCCCCACTTCCACAGTCAATCCCCACCCTGTTGTCCATGCCTATGGGTCATTTATACTTGTTCTTTAACTAGGCTGTCCCCCCTTATACTCCTCCCCCCTCCCCTCTAGTCCCTATCAATCTGTTCCTTATTTCCATTCATCTGGTTCTATTTTATTCATTTGTTTGTTTTGTTCATTAGGTTACACTGGTGGTGGCTTAAACAACCACAAAGGTTTAAGAGAAAATCAAGAGTTCATGCTGACCTCATTAAACAAATTCATCTCCTACACAAGACCATGCTATCAAACTGGGATAGGTGTTATTTTATTTATTGCACTGAAATCAATAAAGTCAAGGAAAATGGAGATACAAAAGAATATGTTACAAAAACCAGAATAATACTCCAAAAACAGACTAATAAAATGTAGATAAATGATGAACCTAATAAAGAGTTCAAAATCATGGCATAAAGATGTTCACTGAGGTCAGGAGAATAATACATTAACAAAATGGGACCTTTAACAAAGAGATAGAAAATATAAGAAAACACCAAGCACAGGGTTAAAAACTACAAAAACTGAACTGAAAAATTCTATAGGAAAGGTTCAGCATCAGACTAGATAATGTGGAAGAAAGGATAAGCACACTTGAAGAATGAACAGTGGAAGTCATCCAATCAAGGGAACAAAACCAAAAAAGAATGAGAGTAAAGATAGCTTAGGAGACATATGGGACACTATCAAGTGTACCATATACACATAATACAGGTCCCAGAAGGAGGGGAGAGAAAGAGAAAGAGGAAGAAAGCTTATTAAAAGAAATAATGACTGAAAACTTCCCCAATGTTGGGAAAGAAAAAAAATATCCAGACCAGGAAGCTAATTCCAAAGTGACTCACACTAAGACACATTGCAATTATACTGTCGAAAGTTAAAGACACAAAGAGAATCTTAAAAGCTGCAAGAGAAAAAGAATTTGTTATATATAAGGGAGCCCTGTAAGACTACCAGCAGTATTTAAGCAGCAACTTTGCAGGAAAGAAGGGAGTGACACATTATACTCAAAGTACAAAAAGAAAAAAAACTGCTAAGCAACAATACTCCACTCAGCAAAGCTGACATTCAGAACTGAAGGAGAGATAAAAAGTTTTGCAGAAAAGCAAAATAAAGTAGTTAATCATCACCAGACTGACTTATAAGAAATTTTAAAGGGATTTCTTTAAGCTTATAGCCACCATGGAAAACAGTGTGGCAGTTCCTCAAAAATTAAACACCAAATTATAGGATAAGCATTTTTATTTCTAGGTACACACCCACATGAATTTAAAGCAGGGTCTCCAAAGAGATATTTGTATACAAATGTTCACATCTACATTATTCACAATAGCTAAATGTGGAAGTAATCCAAGTGTCCATCAACAGATGAATTGATAAACAAAATGTGGTATATGCATACAAGGAAATATTATGTAGCCCTACAAAGATATTTTGACATATGCTACAACATGGATGAACTTTATAGACAATAGGCTAAAGAAATAACCTAGCTACAAAATAACAAATATTATATGATTCTACTTATATGAGATTTCTGGAGTAGTCAAATCCACAGAGACAGAAAGTAGAATGCTGCTGGATACTGGAGAGGAGCACAGAATTGGAGTTAGTGTTTAATGGGTACAGAGTTTCATTTGGGGAAAATGAAAACATTCTCAAGTTGATGATAGTGGTAATTTCACAACAATATGAATGTACTTATATCATTGAGGAACACACTAAAAATTTAAGATTGTACATTTTATGTTATATATAAAAAATTGAGGAAAAAAGAGGGATCAGCCACTTCAGAGAACATTTTCACCCTTCCTTAAAATAGTAAATACGGTTACCTCGTGACCATGCAATTACACCCCTTACTATGTATCAAAGAGAAAATAAAACATACTTCCCTATAAAAAAAACTTTATAAGAATGCTCACAGCAGCATTATTCATAATGTCAGAAAATGGGAAAACCCAAATGCCTGTTGACTAAACAAATATGGTACATCCATAGAATGGAATACTATTTAACAATAAAAAATAACAAAGTACAGATATATGTTACAACACAGATATATTTTGAAAATACTATATTCAATGAAAAAAGCCAGTCACAAAAGAACACATTCTGAGTGTTTTAGTTCATAAAAAATATCCAAAATAGGCAATTATATAGATACGATGGATAGATTAATGGTTGCTTAGGAGGGTGAAGATGGGAGAAAATAGAGAGGGCTGCTAATGATTCAGGGTTTTGTTCTGAGGTGATGAAAATATTTTAAAATCTATAATAGTACTGTTGTACAACTGTGAACATACTAAAAACCACTGGGCTGTACACTTTAAATGGGTGAATTTATGGTATGTGATTTACATCTCAGTTAAAAATAAAACTGTTTACAATTTTTAAAAAGATCACTATGAAACACCCCCTGCTTCCCTCAAAAAGTTAAAATATACTTACAAAGAATTAGAAGAAATACCAAACATAACGTGAGCAAATTTCAGTCTCCTCAGTGACAGCCAGGTCAAATCTAAAACACTGTGTTTGGGTCCTGGCCAGGTAGCTCAGCTGGTTGGAGAGTTGTCTCATGCACCAAATGGTTATGGGTTTGATCTCCAGACAGGGCACATACCTGGGTTGCAGGTTCTATCCCCAGTTGGGATGTGTATGGGAAGCAACCCACTGATGTTTCTCTTTCACATCTTTCTTTCTCTCTCTCTCTCTCCCCCTCCCTCTCTAAAATCAATAAACGTATCCTCAGGTGAGAATTTAAAAAATTAAAAAAATAAAGTACTGGATTCAGTTCTTGCTATTACCACTTTGAGGGAAACACTAACAAACTACAGCTTATTCCAGTGGCTTTCTCAAATTTAATTAAATCTTAAGTCATTGATTTGAATAAATTAAAAAACTAAATTTAAAAGTTATAAATAATATATGTAATAAATTACCTAATTTTACCTTTTTTGGAATATAATATACTTTAGCAGGATAGACAGTTGAGCTTTGGATAATTTATTTTTAGCAATATCTGAAATTTCCCAAGCCACAGTCCTTTACAGGTATCCTGATAGCAAAAAGAGTACCCTGAATTGAATTTTATTACATGGTTACAAAAATTATTACAAGAAACATGCATACTTTATTCACCATTATTTTCCATATTAAATGACCCACAGCAGGTACTCAAATATACACTACCTGTTTTTTCCTAAATTCATGGCTTACTGATAGAGTAAGAGTGAATGTTTTCAAATAAGTATTTTAAAGTATCCTAATTGCATTTAATTTATTTATGCTTAAAAAACAGTCAAGACTTAATATTACATTGCTTCCAATCTAACTACACTGTAAGAATTTACACTCAATGCCAGGTGCCTAAGTGAAATTCTGACCAGAATACAAGTGTCACCTCACCCAATACTCTGTAATTCTTACGTTTTCCAGTTTGATCATGCTATTAGCAATCTATAAAAGAGAGAGGGATAAGATAGAACTTTAAAGAGAAAAAATAAAAATATGATCTTAACTTTTTTAATTGCTGCCTTTTAAGAAATGATTTAGGACTGAGTAACTCAAAATATTTATTTTCTCTACCAAAATTATGCTATAAAGGTGTTCTCAAAGTGACTTGTTTAGAAAATATACTTTGAAAATGCTTTCAGAGATCTTCCTTGATTTCATTAGGAAAATATGGAATCCTTTCTTACTTATATCTGTTCTTAGTAGTCTGAGCAGTAAGTGCCTATAAATAAAAACCATGGGGATTAAGGAGGTCATCATTTCCTTTTGCTCCTGGAGTTAGGTCTCTCATTATCTCACATTTACAAAGATGCTGAGGCTGCAGAGGGAACCCGTGTTGATCAAAGTTTAAATATAGCCATTGGATCACCTGAGAGTAAATTTTTGTAACAGAACATGAACAAAGGCTGAATGTTAGAATCAGAACTGTGTGAAGAGTGAGAGAAAGGCAGGTATTGCCAATGTGTGTTCACTATGCATTGAATCCGTTCTTCTCTCATTCTCTCTGTTACCCAAACATTCATTTAGTCACTAAATCACATATTCATTCCTTCATTCATCTATTTTAGGAATATTTCTGGTGGGCCTACTAGTTATTAAAATACTGTGGTGAGTGGTAGTGATACAACATTAAAAAGGAGCAGTCTCTCCCCTGAAGGAGGTTATATTCCAATGAGAAATACAGACAGCACACACAGAGTGATAATATAATATAGGTAAAAGCTATAACAGGCTGAACAAAAACATAGGAGGAGATCATAGAGGACCCCAGGAGGAAAAAACCCAAGCTCAATCAGACTTCCCTCCTAAATGAAATATCCCAAATTTAAAAATTAGGCTTCATTCTAAACTGGATTTGCATTTATCAGAGGGAAAAAAATATCAAGGTAATTTTCATTTACTACACTGTTTAAGTAGCAGTAGAAAAACGGAGCAAGAAGGGCTGACTTCCTTGAAACTGCTGCCGAATAGTCTAATATTATGGAAATTTTCCCTGCTGGGTAGAGGTAATTTAATTCTCCATAATCTCTCAAAATAGTAATTTAGAATTTTTAAACTCTAAAAAAATCTTTAAAAAAATGGTGTCTCCTACTTTTCCTGTTGTCATTTCTTCCTAATTTTGGCTGAGTCACAAGCAGGTGTTCCTTAAAAAGCTCATTAGGGAAGCATACTTAGCAAACTTCTTTACCTGCCTGTTTGATTGTTTTCCTAACCCACAGCCAGCAACCCTCTACTAAACAATCCATTCCGGAGTTCACACAGAGGACTGAATTGGGGCTTTTCTTTTTGCAGATATTAAATCTCACTTTTAGTCTCTGTAGTCTCATTCCTCAGATACCAATATAAAAACAAAACCAAAGGGAACAAAAATTCTGTTTCCACCTAACAAAAATTGAGAAAAAAATATATATGGTGAGAGAACAATTAATCAAAAACCATACACCTATAGGTCATACAGAAAAAAAATATTTTTAAACACTTGAATATCTATTTTATCCTTCCATTTCAGGAATATTTCTGGTTGCCAGTAGTAAGAGGTAGTCATCATGTTTTTAATAAACTTAGTGACACAAATTGAAACCAAATGTAAAGTCATTATGCTGTACATCTTAAATGTGTACAGTGCTGTATGCCAATTACATTTTGATAAAACTGGAAAAAAATTAAAAAAATTTTAAAACCAATATATGTGATACCAAAACCAAGAAAGCCAAAGCTGAGGTGTTAAGTGGAAAGAGCACAAGCCGGGCTGTCAAGTGGCCCATTCATTACCTTAGCTAAATAACAACTAAGTTGAACTTTAGTTTATACATCTCTAAGTTGACAGGACTAAACTAATCAAATATGACTCCTATGTAGGAAAGAAATTTTCACAAGTATCCTGGCTGACAGAATCTAAGATGTCCCCAACAATTCTCATATCCTGGTATTCACACTCTTTGTGTAATCCTCTTGAGGGTGGGTGGAACCTGTGACTGGTTTCTCACCAAAAGGTTACTCCCATGATTAGGTGACATATGGTAAAGATGATGAGAGCTGTGGATGGAAACTAGCCAACACCCAACAAAAACAGGGTATTTAGTCATACAATCACAAGAACTCTGCCAACAACAACTTAAATTTGTTTGGAGCAATTCTTCCCCAGTCAAGCCTCCAGATAAAAATGCAACCTAGGGAACTTCAGTTCAAGATGGCACATAGGTACACACAGTACTCACCTTCTTCCAAAACCACATGAAAACTACAGCTGAACTACAGAACAACCATCATGCAGAACCACTGGAAATATAGCTGAATGGAAGTCCTACATCTAGGGAATTAAAGAAGCCACACTGAGACTGGTAGGAGGGGCAGAGATGCAAATTGGGCTGGTCCCACACCACTTGTGGCAATAAAAATCAGGAAGGATATCTTGGCTGTGGTGGTCTACCCTGAGGTTCAGGGATCCCAACCCTACACCAGGGCCCACAGCCCAGGCTTCCAGTTCCAGGAAGAGAAGTCTGCATAACTTCTGACTGTAAAAACCAGTGGGGATTGAGGCTGAGAGAGACAGAACTTCTGGCAATTTCATCCAAAGGGCCCATACACAGACTTACTTGAACTCACTCCCTCTCAGTTCCAATGCTGAGGAAGTAACTCAAAAGATACCAGGAACATATGCAGAGAAAACTGAATTGTCCAGCATCAGGGCTAGAGTTGGGGGTACAGCTTTATGCCAGATAGATATGATGGCAGAGGCCACTATACCTTAGATGAGCCCTCCCTGCAAAGAGCTGGCAAAACAGTAGCCATACCTTGGTCTCCATCGTCCTGGCTCATACTGTTTGTCCTTCCCTTATAATTCCCTGAGGCTCTCCCTCACCCAACCATTTCCACTGGCTTTTCCATACTAATAGCCTGTCTTGGCTCATGTTTCCAATTTTCTTAAAATCTCTCAAATAAGCAGCATCTGGTCTCCACATGCCCCATACCTTTTACTAAGTGGCCTCAGACCCCGTACTAGCAGCAGATGGCCTTGGTTCAGAGCTTGGCCTTGTATGGGCACTTCCAATCCCAGTACAAGTAGCAGCCATCTGCAGATCACTTTGTAGTCATGCTGGCTAGCTCCAGGCAGAACACAGGAGGGGGCTAACCTTGGCCTCCACTTCCTGACAGATGCCAGGGTCAATACACACAGTGGACAGCTTCAGGCCATGCCAAAGCATCACCACCCAACACCCTCCACAAGTGACACACTCAACAAGTGGACTCAGTGGGCACCAGAGTCCTGATGATGTAACTCCTGTTCTCTGGGATAGGCCCCTGTACAACTTATCCTCCACAGTGGTTGAAGGTCAGTGGGCAGTGGTCACAGACAGTCCTTGCACCCAATTAGCCTGGGGATAAATACCTCCCACTGATGTGGCAATAGTGATCAAGGCTCAACTACAAAGGAGGGTGCACCTAGCCCTCTGTGTATGGGGGGCAGGGCACACCTCACATGCCAAGCTTGGGTGATCAAACAGGCTGTACCACTAATGTAGAACATCTTCTACATTAGGCCACTCTATAAAGCCTGGGAGATGTAGCAGCTCTACCTGTTACATAGAAATAAACACAGAGAGGCTGCCAAAATGAAGAGACAGAAAAATATGTCCCAGATGAAAAAACAAAACAAACTCCAGAAAAAGAACTAAACTAAATGGAGACAAGCCATCTACTAGATACGGCATTCAAAACACTGATTATAAGGATGCTCAAAGAATGTAGTGAGAACCTCAACAGTATAAAAAAAGACCATTCAGAAATGAAGGATATACTTATTGAAAGGAGGAATAATTTAGAGGAAATCCAGTAGAGTAGAGTAGAAGTAGTAGTAGAAGAATCAAATCAGCCATTAGGAATATAAGGAAGCAAAAAAGACCCAATCAGAACAGCAAAAAGAATTAAAAAAAATAAGGATAGTGTAAGGAGCTTCAGGGACAACTTCAATTGTTCCAACAACACATCATGGTTGTGTGAAAGGAGAAGATGGACAGCAAAGAACTGAAAACAAAAAAATGACAAAAAAACTTTCCTAACTTGGTGAAGGCGATGGACATATAAATCCAGGAAGTTTAGAGTCCTAAACAAGATGAACCCAAAGAGGCCCACACCAAGACACATCATAATTAAAATGCAAAAGGTTAAGACAAACAGAGAATCTTAAAAGCAGAAACAGAAAAACAGTTAGTTACCTACAATGGAGCTTCCATAAGATTGTCAGCTGATTTCTCACCAGAAATTTTACAGGCCAGAAGGGATGCAAGAAATATTCAAAGTGATGAAAAGCAAGAAACTACAATCAAGATTACTCTACCCAGCAAAGATATCATTTAGAATTGAAAGACAAAGAGCTTCCCAGATAAGAAAAAGCTAAAGGAGTTCATCATTATCAAACCAGTATGAGAAGAAATGTGAAAGGGTCTTCTTTAAGAAAGAAAAAGATAAAAAATACCATATAATCTCTCCTATAAGTGGAAACTAATCATCATAGTTAACAAACAAGCAAATATAACCAGAGACACTGAAATAAAGAACAAACTGACAGTAACCAGAGTGGGGGGGGGGGCGGAGAGGAGGATAACGGGGGAAAGAATGGGAAGGGTAGTCAAGAACATGTATAAATTACCCATGGACAAAGCCAAAGGGGGATGGGATTGAGGGTGGGAAGTAGGGGTCGGTGGGGCAGGGGAGAGTGGTGGGGGGAAAATGGAGACAACAGTACTTGAACAATAAAATAAAATACGAACAATAAAATGGCAATAAACAATATCTGTCAATAATTGAATCTAAAAAAAATAAAGAAACCTAACAGAAACAGACTAATAGATACAGAGAACTAGTTCCCAGATGGCAGATGGGTTGCAGGGATGCCTGAAAAATGTGAAGGGATTAAGTACAAATTGATTGTTATGGAATTCTCATGGTGATGTAAAATACAGTGTAGGGAGTATAGTCAATAGTATTTTAATAACTCTATATAGGGCCCAGTGGGTGCAAGATTTACCAGGATGATCACTTAGTAAGTTATCTGATGTCTAATTACTGGAGCATACACCTGAAACTAATACAATAATATATGCCAACTATAACTGAAAAGTAAAAACACGATTTTTAAAAAATGCAACCAAGCCAATACCTAGATTGCAATCATGGGTGACTATGAACAGAGAGGATCCAGTTACACCATGCTCAAAATCCTGACTCATGGAACTGTAAGGTAAAAAATGTTTGTTGCCTTAAGATGGTAAGTTTGTGGTGATTTGTTACACACAATGCAATCATTCATTTGTTAACTCTGAGTATCAGTATCAGATGTACCAATGAATTCTGGAGTAATGAAATAAACAGATATCAAAATTTTGTTTTTAATTTTAACCTAGATTCTTACTCATCTCCAGCTAAACAGGGTTGCTAAACTGCATATTCATGGAATTCCCATTTTCCTCTTAATCTCTCTCTCTCTCTCTTCTCCCTCCCTCCTTTTATTTCTAACAAAAAACTTCATTTCAGGGATCACCTCTTCTTGGATACTTCCTCAGTGTTCCCATTAAACTTTTGCATACCTCTAAATGAGACTCTTTGAATCCCTTTCCCTTTTTGATTTATAGTGGTGAAGTTATTCTTTTTAGGAAATAAAGATAGAAAATCAGAAATAACCTGCTTTTATTCCACCTGCTGTCCGGCCAGTTGAAATTAGTAATGAATTCATCTGAGTCATTTCACAATTATGTGTATGTCTTATATAATCAATAAATAATATCAGCAAATGGGAAACAACTATAATCAATTAACTGAATTATGTAATCTTTAAAATGATTACAGATGTTATTACCAATACCTCTCTAATTGAGATGATATACTTAGGCAAGTAAAAATGCTCTATATTAAAGTAATAATATTTCCTGACAATGTATTAGTTCTTCTTTAAGTTAACAACTGAGAAGCAAGTATAGCACATATCTTTTGGTTTTATCACTCTTTTTTTCTGGGACTACTTCCTCGCTCATTTAATTAGGATATCCCACCGTTCTGGCAACAGGCACTTATACTACCACTAGTCAAATTTCTTAAAGTATATATTATGGACTATACTATTACAGTTATCCCATTTTTTCTCCCCTTTATTCCCTCAGTCCTGCACCACCCCTTCTACCAGCACTCCTTCACCCCCTTAGTTCATGTCCAAGGGTCATACATATAAGTTCTCTGGCTTCTCTATTTCCTATACTATTTTTAACCTCCCCCTGTTGATTTTGTACCTACAATTTATGATTGTTATTCTCTGTACCTTTTCTCCCATTCTCCTCCATCCCCATCCATGCTGATAATCCTCCATGTGATCTCCATTTCTATGATTCTGTTCCTATTTTAGTTGTCTGTTTAGTTTGTTTTGGTTTTTTAGGTTCAGTTGTTGAAAGTTGTCAGTTTGTGGTCATTTTACTGTTTGTATATTTGATCTTTTTCTTAGATAGGTCCCTTTAACATTTCATGTAATAAGGGCTTGGTGATGATGAACTCCTTTAACTTGACTTTATCTGAGAAGCACTTTATCTGCCTTTCCATTCTAAATGATAGCTTTGCTGGACAGAGTAATCTTGGATACAGGTCCTTGCCTTTCATGACTTCGAATACTTCTTTCTAGCCCCTTCTTGCCTGCAAAGTTTCTTTTGAGAAATCAGCTGATAGTCTTATGGGCACTCCTTTGTAGGTAACCCTCTCCTTTCCTCTTGCTGCTTTTAAGATTCTCTCCATATCTTTAATCTTGAGTAACTTAATGATGATGTGCCTTGGTGTGTGCTTCCTTGGGTCCAATTTCTTTGGGACTCTCTGGGTTTCCTGGACTTCCTGGAAGTCTATTTCCTTCACCAGATTGGGGAAGTTTTCCTTCATTACTTGTTTAAATAAGTTTTCAATGTCTTGGTCTTTGCCTTCGCCTTCTCCTTCTGGCACCCCTAGGATTCGGAATTGGAACATTTAAAGTTGGCCCATAGGTTCCTAAGCCTCTCCTCATTTTTTGGAATTCCTGTTTCTTCATTCTGTTCTGGTTGAATGTTTACTTGTTCCTTCTGCTCCAAATTGCTGATTTGAGTCCAGGTTTCCTTCCCTTCTCTCTTGGTTCCCTATACATTTTCCTTTATTTCACTTTGGGTAGACTTCGTTTGTTCCTTCATTTTGCAACCAGGCTTAATCAGTTCTGTGAACATCCTGATTATCAGTGTTTTGAACTGCATCAGATAAGTTGTCTATCTCCTTGTCACTTAGCTCTTTTTCTGGAGTTTTGGTCTGTTCTTTCATTTCGGCCATATTTTGGGGGCTGTACCTGTTACGTGGTAAGTGGGTGGAGCCTTAGGTATTCACCAGGCCAGGGCAACCCTCTTTGCTGTGTTGTGGCACTGTCTGTGGGGGAGGGGTCAGAGAGGAAACAATGCCACTCACTGTTCTGCTCTAGCCCCTCTTTTGAACAAACTCTCCTGTGAGAATGGGAGTTTCTCCTGCCATGGCAACACCCATAGTATTTTACAGCTGGCTTTGAGTCTTTAGTGCCCTGTTCAGCCAGCCCACCTCGCCTGCATGGTCTGCCACCTTGCCATGCATCCTCTACTTGGCTTCCTATATCCCATCTCCATCCCCCACCACACCAGTCTGAGTGAATGTTTCTTTAACTCCTTGTTATCAGAGTTCCATGCAGAGTTCTGGCATTTCTGGTTGTTCATTGTTTTTAAATTTGTTGTTATCTTTCTTTTGGTTGTCCAAGTAAGTAAAGTGTTTCTACCTGTGCCTACATCTTGGCTGGAGTGAAATTTAGTTAATTTTTTAATTCTCCATTTTTTCAATTTAGATTATCTTTGAGACCTTTAATATTTATTGCACAAAATAAGAAAAAAATTTATGTTGTTATCATTGTTACTCTGTAAATTAATTTTATTTGATGAGGAATTATATTTTTCTAATGGCAACATTTTAAAATTTACTGATCATTCATTTTGCTCTGCTGCCAATAGTACTGCTAAAACTAAGACGACTACCAGTGCTGCCTTGTTTATACTAATATCTCTGTTTTTATAATTTTAAACAGATCACTTTTTAGCTTATGTATTTATTGGTCTATAAAGTGTATATTGGGACAATTCAGCTTAATACACAGCTGGTGCTGTGGTATTATTGTACTATGTTGTATTGTAAGAATTGCAAATACAAAGACTTGAAATTTTACTTTGCTTTTAGAAGACTTTCCTCATTTCCATCATTCTATACATTCCTGATAATATATGTATAATTCTTTTGAGGATGCATTCACTTTAGAATTTTTTTAATTGAAAAGCACTAGTAGCTGCCTATCTGAAGTTCTTTAGCAATTTATGTTTAACAGAAATTGCCCTCATAATCAAGGAACATGATTAAAGATGGACAGTATCTGAGTTGTCCACTTGAGGCATATAGGTGTTTAATCTGGTATTTGAATTTTTAGTGACATAAATAGTGAATTATTTTAATTAGTTGATTTTTGATTTTTCAGGGTACAGATACCAAAGTCAGAGTAGCTCTGACAGCAAAGGAGAACTTAATTGACTTATGTAATAAGGAGTACCTCTCATGCAAACAAAAAGAGCTTTAGAAACAAGGACGTGTGTAGGAACCTCAAAGAATAGAATTAGGGAGTTTGTGCAACTGCTGTTATCTTCTCTGGTCCTTTTTAGCTTTAGTCTCTCTTTGTAGTAAGGCTTTTTCCATGAACATAAAATCCCCTGGAGGAGTTCTAATTTTGTTAATCTGGTCATGTGCTGACACTACAGGCAAACACTGTGGCCAGAGTTATAGGCTATGTCAATTGACTAGACATAGGAATTCTGGCTTTGATGGAGGCATAGGTAGATACATTTTGCCTCCTCACACAACGAAAAGAAGGACAACGACAAATTTAAAAACAAAAAACAACCAGAACTGCCAGAAAATCAAACTGTATGGAAGTCCGAAAACCAAGAAGTTAAAGAAGAAACATGCACTCAGACTGGTAGGAGGGACAGAGTGGGACAGCCAGGGCAGAGAGTACACCAGTGGCAAGGCAGCAGCTGGAGAACTGGGTGGGTGAGGTGGCCAATGGCAGATGGGGTGGTCCCACATTTGTATGCCGATAAGCTGGGAGGAACAACTGGGGAGCGAGATAGGCCATGTAACCCAGGGTTCCAGGGCAAAGAAATAAAGCCTCAAAACCTATGGGAATTTCCCCAGGGGGAGAAACTCCCAGCCTCACAGGAGAGTTCATTGGAGAGACCCACAGGATCCTAGAGCACACACAAGCCCACCCACACAGGATTCAGTACCAGAATGGCCTGATTTGTTGTGGGAAGCTGGGGAAGTCACTGAAAGCATGATAAGAACTGAGCAAGTGGCACTGTTTCCTTTTGGACTTTCCCCTACATACAGCACCACACACAGTGACCTGGGTTTCCCTTTCCTGGTAAATACCTAAGGCTCTGCCGCTTACAATGTAATAGGCTGAGACAAAAAAAAAAAATATGGTCCAAATAAAAGAACATACCAAAGCTCCAAAAATATAACCAAGCAATGAAGAGATAGCCAACCTATCAGATGCCAAGTTCAAAACACTGGTAATCAGGATGCTCAAAGAAATGGTTGAGTTTGATTGCAAAATAGAGAAGTGGAGACTATGCAAAGTGAAATAAAGGGAAATGTATAGGGAACCAAGAGAGAAGGGAAGGAAACCTGGACTCAAATCAGCAATTTGGAGCAGAAGGAACAAGTAAACATTCAACCAGAACAGAATGAAGAAACAGGAATTCCAAAAAATGAGGAGAGGCTTAGGAACCTATGGGCCAACTTTAAATGTTCCAATTCCGAATCCTAGGGGTGCCAGAAGGAGAAGGCGAAGGCAAAGACCAAGACATTGAAAACTTATTTAAACAAGTAATGAAGGAAAACTTCCCCAATCTGGTGAAGGAAATAGACTTCCAGGAAGTCCAGGAAACCCAGAGAGTCCCAAAGAAATTGGACCCAAGGAAGCACACACCAAGGCACATCATCATTAAGTTACTCAAGATTAAAGATATGGAGAGAATCTTAAAGCAGCAAGAGGAAAGGAGAGGGTTACCTACAAAGGAGTGCCCATAAGACTATCAGCTGATTTCTCAAAAGAAACTTTGCAGGCAAGAAGGGGCTAGAAAGAAGTATTCGAAGTCATGAAAGGCAAGGACCTGTATCCAAGATTACTCTGTCCAGCAAAGCTATCATTTAGAATGGAAAGGCAGATAAAGTGCTTCTCAGATAAAGTCAAGTTAAAGAAGTTCATCACCACCAGCCCTTATAACAGTAATATGACAAGAAACATAACTATCAACAACTGAACCTAAAAAAAAAAAAACAAAAAAAAAACTAAGCACACAACTAGAACAGGAAGAGAACCAGAGAAATGGAGATCACATGGAGGGTTTTTGTTGGGGAGCAGGAGGGGAAGAAGGGGAGGGAAGGTACAGAGAATAACAAGCATAAAGTGTAGGCACAAAATAGATGGGGGGAGCTAAGATTGGTATAGGAAAGAGGGAAGTCAAAAAACTTAGATATATAACCCATGGTCATGAACTAAGGGGTGGGGGGGATGCTAGATGCCTGGGGAGTCCAGGGTAGAGTGGTGATAAAGGGGAGAAAAAAATGAGAGAAATGTAATAGCATAATCAATAAAATGTACTTAAGAAAAGAACCAAACAAAAAATAGATTAAAAAATTAACTAAATTCATCTACCTTAAAATTCAGTATGAGAATATACAGCTCTATGGAAAATAACCACTTCAAAACTACTGTTTATCCTCTGCTGACTGGCATTTTTAAGAAATTCAATTCACCATAGCAACCTGTCTTAACACCAGCTATATTTAGATATGATTGCTTTCCAGATGACAATCCTGCCTTCATATTTAATGCCATGATCCAAGGAACCAAAATATCATTCAATCAGATTGTAGTGTGAAGACAAGTATACTAAAGCAGATTAGGCTGTGTTTCAGAACAATGAAGAGTTTCCACCAAAGATGGTAAAATTTGTAAAGTACTTAAAGGTAAATAAAATTTTGATGTCTAATAAATTTACAATCATATACATATATTTTGTGCAATCTTATCTTTGTTCTTAAAGATGAAACGCTGTTATCAAGCACTAATGATCTACAATATGCATTTAAACTAGCAGGTTTACTGTTGTTATTGTTGTTTTAATCACTATCCTGCATTTCCAATCTGGTATATTCTAATTTAAAGGTTTTTTTTAACCCAAAAGCAATCGTTTAGATGAGGTACAACAAGATCAGTAGTAATACAACGGAAATAATACAATACAAAATAAAGATGATAAATTGATCAATATGTTGTTGTCACAGAATTACTATGTACCTATTTGTACTTTATAATCTCCATAATGACAATGAAAAGAATTTCTGTTGTACTAAATAAGTACCATAGTTTTATACCGTTTACATTACAATATACCAAAGTATCACAGTGATGAAACATAGATAATACCTTGTCTTTTTTTCTAAGTAGATGAGTTGCATCAAAATCATTATTAAAGACAAGATGTGAAGAAGTGAAGTTCAATTAAAAATACCAAGAACATATTACCTTAGTCTCATAAAAATGGCTACTATAAAAACCCCCCAAAACCTAAATGAACAAACAAAAAATAACAAATATTGGTAAAGTGGAGAAATTAGAACACTTGTGCATTGTTGGTGGGAATATAAAATGGTACAACTATTAGAAAAAACAGTATGGTAGTTCTTCAAACAAAAAAACCCAGAATTACCATATGACACAGCAATTCTACTTCTGGGTATATAACCAAAGACGTGAAAGCAGGTTCTCTCAAGGAGATATTAGCACATACATGTCCACAGCAGCATTATCCACAATAGCCAATATGTAGAAGCAATTCAGAATCCCCTGATGGATGAATAAATAAAGAAAAGATGGCATCTTTTTTTTTCTTTCTCCTTTTTCTTAAAGAAGACCTTTATCCTTTCTTGTAATATAGCTTTGGTTGTTATAAATTCCTTTAGTTTTTTCGTGTCTGGGAAACTCTTCATCTGTCCTTAAATTTTAAATGATAGCACTGCTGGGTAGTTTTGGTTGTAGGTCCTTGCTTTGCATCATTTTTAGTATTTCATGCCGATTCCTTCTGGCCTGCAAAGTTTCCGGTAAGAAATCAGCTGACATCGTTATGGAAGCTCTCTTATAGGTAATAACTGCTTTTCTCTTTCTGCTTTTAAGATTCTCTCTGTCTTAACTTTGCATTTTAATTATGATGTGTCTCAGTATAGGCCTCTTTGGGTTCATCTTGTTTGGGACTCTCTAAGTTTCCTGGACTTGTACCTCTATTTCTTTTACCAATTTAGAGAAGTGTCCTTTTTTTTTCCCACAGAGATTTTCAATTCCTTGCATTCTCTCTTCCCTTTTGGCACCTCAATGATGCAAATGTTGGAAAACTTGAAGTTGTCCCAAAGGCTCCATATACTATCCTCATGTTGGGAACCACCCTGCCTGGTTTCAGAAGCTGTACTCCCCTGTGGCTAAGGCTGAGTAAAAAGACCTTGGGACCCTAAGCCACTAAGGAGACAAAGCTTATCTCCCTGGCAAGGGTGCCACCCCTGCCTGCTTTACTTCACACTGCATGACCCCCCAGTGGATGACCAGTTAGCAAATGATGGGTAAGATTCCTCAAGGGAGGGACAACCTAAGACAGGCATGATCATGAAGGAGCCTTCAGGGAAGGACTTGGGGGGAGGGGGGTCTATAGAAAAAGGGGGTGATGGACCCTTGCCCCTCAGCTTTGACATAGCCCGATTCCTCATTCTGTCTGTAATAAGTCTCCTAACCTCTTGGCTGCCTTACTTCCCCTACCTGACTTAAGCCTGAAACAATCCTGGAGGTAGGTGTGGTCCTGTGCTGGAAAGGGCGGGTTCCCCCAGGGGTGATCAGGCCTAAGAAAGAATGCAAAAAATCCTATGAAACCTACTTTGCTAATACACTCAATTTAAATGACAAGGGTCCAAGCATGAAAGGAGATTGTTTCCCCAAAGTTTTATGGCCCTTTATCTATCTGACCCTGACTCAAAATAAGCTCTCATAGTTCTTTGAATGTAATCTATTGTTTGATCATTACTGCCTGGCAATGATTCATGAGCTTTATGTATATGCCCTGTATTTCTATTCAAAGTAAACCCAATAAAAGCCATTGAGGAACAGGCTCCTGGCCCTTCTCCTTTGAGAGATCGGCCACCTTTCCTCTCCAAGCAGATGATGTCTTGGTAAACTTATTCTCATCCATGGCAGCTGGGGTACCCTGCGGGCAGAGTTCCCCCACATCCTCATTTTTTTATTCCTTTTTCTTTTTGCTGTTCTGATCAGGTGTTTTCTGTTTCCTTATCTTCCAAAATGCTGGTTTAATCCTCTGCTTCATCTACACCATTGTTGATCCCCTGTAATGTATTCCCTATTTCAGTTAATTATTCTTCATTTCTGACTTTCTTTTTTATGATTTCCCTGTCCTTTTTTTATGCTGTTGAAGTTCTCACCTAGTTATTTGAGCATCCTTTATAACTATTGTTTTGAATTCTGTATCTGGTAATTTGCCTGTCTCTATCTCATTAAGTTCTTTTTCTGGAGATTTCTCTTGTTCTTTCATTTGGGACCTGTTTCTTTGTCTCATTTTGATTCCTTCCCTGTGTTTGTTTCTATGTATAAGGTAGAGCTGCTACATTGCCCAGATTGTTAGACTGGCCTTATGCAGTAGGTGTCCTGTAGGGCACAGTGGCACAGCCTCCCCAGTTACCTCAACACGATGCTTCATGTATAACCCCTGTGTGGGCTGTGTGCACCCTCCTATTGTAGTTGAGGCTTGATTCCTGTTAGTATGTAATTGGAAGGGATTGACCCCATCAGGTTGTTTGGCTGCAAGCACTATCCATAACCACTATGGAGGATCTGCTGTGCAGGTGCCAACCATACAGAGCAGACTTGCTTCAATGGTGCTTTAGTGACCTTTCAGTCCATTCCTTGAGTATTCCACTCATGGAGGTGGTTGGGTTGTAATCCAGCATGGTCTAAAGATGTCAACTGGGTTTACTGGGTGTGGGGCCTTCTGGGAGGTGCAGACCAAGGTCAGCCACCACCTGTACCCTGACAGAAGACACCAAGCATAAGCTAGAGAGCAGTCTGCAAATAGTTGCCACTTGTGCTGGGCTTGGAAGTACATGGGAGAGGTAACCTGCTAACTGAGGCTGGCTGGGCTAGTGCCAGGAATAGGTCCACAGATGCTGCTTGTTTGAGAGATTTTAGGGAAATTGGAAGCATGAGCCAAAAGAGAGCTGTTTATATGAAAAAACCACTAGAAAAGGCTTTTGTGGGCCCACAAGTAGGTGGAGCAGGGAATCACAAGCACAGGGAATCAGTATTAGCCAGATTGATGGAGACTCAAATATGGTGCCCACCTGCTTGTTCTGTTGTGGGAGGGCTTATCAAAGGTACAATGGCCTGTGCCATCACTTCTGTCAGGCAGAAAGCTGCTCACTCAGCCCTAACTGTGATGTCAGACAATTCAGTTCCTCCCTGTATGTCTGTGGTGCCTTTCAGGCTGCCTCCCCAGTGCTGAAGCTCAGGGCAAGTAAGTCCAGGTAAGTCTGTGCTCAACCCTTTACGAGGAATGCATGGAACTCCAGACACCCTTACTCAGCCATAAGTTTGGGGGGCTGCTCTTCCCAGCACTAGAACCCAGATTCAGAGTATGAATTAGTCACTTTTGGTTCTGCCTTTTTATTCTACTCTGAGGCCATAAACCCTTCAAACTTCACACACACACACACACACACACACACACACAATTAAGCTTTATCTCTGTACTTTGTCCAAAGAAATTCAGTACCTGCTCATTTATCTGATTGAGACATGCTACAGATTGCTCTGAGTATCAATACTCGCCAGATAGTATGTGTTTTTCCCAGTCTATTTTTTCCATCTCTCTTTATTCTGTCTTCCTTTCTAATATATTAGTTATTGAAATACCCAATTTTCTTTACACATCAACACATTTCAGCATCAGCAGTTCAACAAAACTACAGGGCATATTAACATAGAAAGCATTCATTCAATATTCTAATATAATATATTATTAATTATAATATATTAATAATATAGATTATAATAATATAGAATACTATATTCTAAAATAATAATATTTTTGTTTGAGACATTCATTAAAATAACATAAGTATACAATTTTTTCAACTGTTACTCTAGTCTGGAGTACCATCAAATGCCAGTGAATTTTTTAAGGAGAGGAGTTTTGTAAAAAAGTTATTTCCAACAGATTTCCAACTCAATGCTATAACAAAAATTCAACTCCATATAGTGTACATGAATAAGTGAACAAAGTAAAAACTTATGTCATGAGTCTAACACAGAAAAGAGGTTGCTGGCTTAAAAATAAATCCTCACCCATGTAGTAGGTACTAAGTAAATATTGCTATAAAATGATGACTCAGAATAAAGTACTTCTTATCGTAACAACTGAAAAACATACATTGTTTTTTTCACACTGGGCATGTCTTTCCCTAAAGACTTTTATTTTGTGGCACAAAATATTTATTATATTTTTTACCAATCTGGTTAGAAAATAGGTATAATTTTGATCAACTTACAAAAAAGAATAATAGTAATTACCTACCCTTTTTGCTTCAAAGTGATTTTTTAAAATTTTATTTTAATTGTTGTTGTAGTACAATTTTCTTTTACTCCCATCCCAACCCACCCACCCAGCCTTCCCCTTCTCCCTCCCATTTCCACCCACCCCTAGTTTTTATCCATGTGTCCTTTATACTTGTTCCTGTAAACCCTTCCCCTTTTCCCCTGAAATTCCCCTGAAATTCCCTCTCCTCTCCCCTCTGTCAGTCTGTTCTTTATTTCACTGTCTTTGGTTATATTTTGCTTATTTCTTTGTATTGTTGTTTAGGTTCCTGTTAAAGGTGAGATCATATGGTATTGTCTTTCACTGCCTGGCTTATTTCACTTAGCATAATGCTTTCCAGTTGCATCCATGCTGTTGCAAAGGGTAGGAGCTCCTTCTTTCTTTCTGCTGCATGGAATTCTATTGTGCAAATGTACCATAGTTTTTTGATCCACTCATTTACTGATGGGCATCTAGGTTGCTTCCAACACTTGGCTATTGTAAATTGTGCTGCTATGAACATTGGGGTGCACAGATTCTTTTGGATTGGTGTTTTAGGGTTCTTAGGATATAATCCTAGCAGTGGAATTGCTGGGTCAAAAGGCAGATCCATTTTTAGTTTTCTGAGAAAATTCCATACTGTTTTCCATAGTGGTTGTACCAGTCTGCAATCCCACCAACAGTGCACTAGGGTCCCCTTTTCTCCACAACCTCTCCAACACTTGTTTGTTGCTTTGTTTATGATGGCCATTCTGACTGGTGTAAAGTGGTATCTCACTGTGGTTTTAATTTGCATCTCGCTGATAGCTAGCGATATTGAGCATCTTTTCATGTGTTTCTGTGTCCTCTGTATGTCCTCCTTGGAGAAGTGTCTGTTCAAGTCCTTTGCCCATTTTTTAATTGGGTTGCTTGTCTTCTTAGAATGGAGTCATGTAAGTTCTTTATATATTTTGGAGATTAAACCGTTGTCTGAGGTATCATTGGCAAATATATTTTCCCAAACAGTTGGTTCTCTTCTTATTTTAATACTGTTTTCTTTATTTCTATTTTCTTTAGCTGTGCAGAAGCTTTTCATTTTGATGAGCCTATTTGTTTATTCTTTCCTTTATGTCCCTTGCTCTGGGGGATGTATCAGTAAAAATGTGGCTGCATGAAATACCTGAGATTTTCCTGACTATGTTTTCCTCTAGGACTTTAATGGTGGCATGGTTTATATTTAAGTCTTTTATCCACCTTGAACTTATTTTTGTGTTTGGTGTAAGTTGGTGCTCAAGTTTCATTTTTTTTGCATGTAGCTGTCCAGTTTTCCCAACACCATTTGTTGAAGAGACTGTTTTTACTCCATTTTATGTTGCTGTCCCTTTGTCAAATATTAATTGACCATAGAGACTTGGGCTTATTTCTGGGCTCTCTGTTCTGTTCCATTGGCCCATGCGCCTGTTTTTATGCCAGTACCAGGCTGTTTTGATTACAGTGGCCTTGTAATACAGTTTGGTATCAGGTATTGTGATCCCTCCTACTTTGCTTTTCTTTCTCAAAATTGCAGCAGCAATTCAGGGTTGTTTATGGTTCCATATAAATTTTTGAAGTGTTTGATTTGTGTCTGTGAAATATACCATTGGTACTTTAATAGGTATTGCATTGAATGTGTAAACTGCTTTGAGTAACATGGGCATTTTGATGATGTTAATTCTTCTAATCCATGAAGATGGTATATGTTTCCATTTGTTTGTGTCTTCCTTAATTTCTTTCTTCAGTGTTGTATAGTTTTCTGTATACAGGCCTTTTACTTCCTTGGTTAGATTTATACCTAGGCATTTTATTTTCCTTTTTGCTATATCAAATGGGATTTTTTTTCCTGATTTCTGTTTCTGCTGTTTCATTGTTGGAAGGTTTCTGGAAACAAATGAAAATGAACTCACAACAATCCAAAATTTATGGGACACAGTGAAGGCAGTCCTAAGAGGGAAGTTCACAGTGATACAGGCCTACCTAAAAAAGATAGAAACATTTCAAACAACCTAACCCTATGTCTATAAGAATTCGAGGTAAAACAACAAAGACAGCCCAGAGCAAGTAGAAGGAAGGAGATAACCAAGATCAGAGCAAAATTAAATGACATAGAGACTAACAGCACAATTCAAAGGATCAATGAATCCAGGAGCTGGTTCTTTGAAAAGATAAACAAAATCAACAAGCCTTTAAGCAGGCTCATCAAGAAAAAAAGAGAAAGGATCCAAATAAACACAATTAGAAATGAAAGAGGAAAGATTACAACTGACAACACAGAAATACAAAAGATTGTAAGAAATTACTATGAAGAACTGTATGCCAAGAAATTCGAAAACCTAGGTGAAATGGACAAATTTCTAGAAAAATATAATCTTCCAAAACTCAATGAAAAAGAAGCAGAAAGCCTGAACAGACCAATAATAGCAGAGGAAATTGGAGCAGTAATACAAAACTCCCGACATACAAAAGTCTGGGTCCGGATGGTTTCACAGAAGAATTTTACAAAGCATTTAAGGAAGAGCTAATCCCTATTCTTCACAGACTATTCCAAAAAATCCAGAATGATGGAAGACTCCCAAACTCTTTTTATGAAGCCAGCATCATACTAATCCCAAAACCAGATAAAGACACAACAAAGAAAGAAAACTTGAGGCCAACATCGCTGATAAACATAGACCCTAAAATTCTCAACAAAATATTGGCAAACTGCATCCAACAATACATTAGAAAGATCATATACCATGACCAAGTGGGATTTATCCCAGGGATGCAAGGATGGTTCAATATTCACAAATCAGTAAATGTAATACATCACATAACCAAAAGCAAAGACAAAAATCACATAATTATAAAATAGATGTGGAAAAAGCATTTGATAAGGTACAGCACCATTTTTGATAAAAACACTCAGCAAAGTGGGAATAGAGGGAGCATTCCTCAACATAATAAAGGCCATATATGAGAGACCTACAGCCAACATCATACTCAATGGGCAAAAACCAAAATATTTTCCACTAAGATCAGGAACAAGACAAGGTTGTCCACTTTCACCACTTTTATTCAATATAGTATTGGAAGTTTTAGCCACAGCGATCTGACAAGAAAAGGAAATAAAAAGCATCCAAATTGGAAAGGAGGAAACAAACTGTCATTGCAGATGACATGATAGTGTACCTAGAAAATCCTATAGACTCTGCTAAAACACTGCTAGATCTAATAAACAAATTAGGCAAAACTGCAGATACAAAGTCAATATCCAGAAATCAAAGGCATTTTTGTATACTTAAAGACTTTTACAAAGTAGGAAATATATCTCTAAAACATAAATTAGAGTCACTAATGGTAAATTTTCATAATTCTTAAATTTTAAAAAAAGCTCTTTCTAAATGCATTGCAAGGGTTAGAAAAAATCTTTGTTACTAGATTCTTACAGTGTAGGCTAATGCCTACTTATGAGAATTATCCTAAATTAAAATACTATTTGGCTACTTCAAAACAGAAAATTCAGAATTATTTTCCTCATCCAATGCAATAGTAATCTGAGATAAATTTTTCTTAGAATACTAAGATTGAATTTAGAATTCAGTTATAAGTTACATGATAAATATTCTACATTCTGGAAAGAAGTACCAAATTCTCTCAAAACACTACAACTCATTATAATCTGCTATTGAAATTTTTGTATCATTGAAGTCCACATAAGCACACTAGTTTTCACAGTGATTGCACTAAACAGAAATATAATCCTACTGTGCCAGAATTACACCTTACAAATAATACAATAATGAAATTATTTAATTTATTCCTTAAAAATGGGTAAAATCTTTCCAAAAAATTATAAAGTTTCCTCCCATATCCATAAGAAAAGTAGAACCACTCATGCAAGAAAGTATTATTCAATATTCATTTAGGAGGAATACTTATATTCACATATCTTAATTAAATATTTATAGGACTGAAAGGACAACTTTCAATCTTCATTGGAATAAAAATCATGGAAAAAGAATACTGGCAATTCTTTTGATGAAGAAAAGAGAGAGGTTAAAAAAAACGTTGAGAGAGTTGGTTTTGGAAAGTCATATCTGAACTGATTACACTAAAAAATTGAGTATTCAATTATTTTCAACAGTCTATCTTGTGACTAAACTTTTTTAAATGAGTGAAAAAATCATTATGGAATCAATAACCTTCAGGTTCAACACATTTTTGTTTTTTTTTCCTCACAACATTCTCAATAAATTACAAGAGTTGTGGGACTGTAGATTACATGTGATACGGAAGACTAATTTCCTGTTAAAATATATTTTACTGAATGCATTATGCATCATTAAACAAAGCACCTGACAGCACTCAATTTTGTTTTCTTTGCTGCCCAAGGCTTAACTAGTCCTGATTCTTTTCCAAAAAAAAAAAAAAAAAGGTGTTCTTCCTGGGAAGCTATTATCATGTAGAAGATAGTGAACATAATTTCCAGTAAATATACAACTGCAAAAAAATAAATAATTTACAAAATAGAAAATGACATTATATTAAAGTACATGTTGATAAAGAATGGGTTGACAGTAAGCAGGAAATTAAAAATTGAAACACGTAAAATTCTTCAAAAACCTTGTGCTGCATACAGCTTTCTAATGTAAAACATTAGAAATACATTTGATATATTCAAATATATTATTATTAAAACTATTATTTTATATTTGTAATTGTCTTACAAACATTATTATAAGTTATTCAAAAAAATGCTTAAAATTGATGTGAATAAATTCAATCTCACCTTCCCAAGCAAAGAAACTAATCATCTTCTCTGCTTAGTATCTACTGTCCTACTGGAAAGATATCAGCAGCCATTAGCCATATCCCTTGAAAGTCAATTATTGATCTAACACTGTCCCTTCCTCTCATATCTCTTACATTTCTAAAAAGTAACTATATCTCTGTTTAAACTGTTCTATGTGCTTCACTATATGTAACAAAAAAAGAATAAAAAGAAATAATGTAAACTTGTAAATAATCTAGGTGGTTGAAATTAAAAGCCAAAAAAAAAATTATTAAAAAAAAATTGTTCAACCTTAAGTCAGTTCTCAGTTACAACTCTTTTGAGAAAAGTCACACCAACCATAGACTTTTAAATAATAATTAATATTAAAAGACAAATACTCACAAAGAAGGATCTTGTACAAGATCTTTGAGATTTATCCCACTGCGATCTTCTGCGAGATTCCTGAAGCAACTATCACTCACTAGACAAGAAAGGGGAAACGAAAAATTAATTTTTGTTTATGTTTCATTTAAATCACTGCTGATCAAAAGGAATTTTGAAATTAAAATTGGCTCTCAAAATACACTTTTTCCAAACAGCAATCTTGACCAATATCTGGGCCTAGTACATTTAGCAACAATATTAATATTCAATAACAAACCAATAATCTAAAAACAAACTTTATATAAATATAATACATAAAAGAGTAACATGTGGGCCTAAATTTTGTTTTTATTTTTACAAAACTAATTTACCATCACACAGCAGCATGTCACTGCTTTTACAACAACTAGAAGAAAGATAGATTATCTCCCCAAATTATATTTTTAAGTTTACTGTAAGGCAATGAAAGTAAAATGGATAAACTAGGAGAAAAGTGACATCTAATCTTAGGTAAACTGAGTCTCCTGATTGCTTTTATGTTTCAGAGATTTGCCATTTAGACACAAACTAAGAATCAGAAAGAGTGGCACTACCAAGAAAAGGAGAAACCAGCATAGCTCTTTATGGTTTATGTGCTGGTATAATAGATTAGAATCTAATGGAACCCCCCAGACCAGATAGTTTTCTCCTAAGAGATCTACTGAGGACTGAGACTGCACAAGTAGACTGGGAAAGAAGGAGAGGCTGAGCTAGAGGAAAAAGTACTGTTTTCTGTAGTGTTATGATGAATAGAAGTCAAAGGCATACTACACAAGAGGTGATGCCTACCACTTTTAGTATAGAATTTCGACAACTCTTTCCTCAGAACATTTGCTCTCATCCAAAAAACACCCTACCTTGAGAGGGGGATGAGAAAATGGAGGCAAAACCCAAAAGGTGGAGTAAAATCTCCCACAATTTCATAGTCCATTAAATACAAAGTCATACTGGAGAGAAATACCTGCAACCCAACAGGTCTTGCCCTTAAGACATTTAACTAGAGGTAGACTAGGTATATCTAAAGCTGTAATTCAAATCACCCAGCTCAATTCATGGTTGAATAGAGGGGATTAGCACTTCATTTTTTTTCTAATATAGGAGAAAAATAACATTTACATCAATCTGTCATCCTATAATAAACAGTGTTTGGTACACCATAATAATTATGGAGCACAGGAAGGGACACAAAATGTGAGTAATAACCAAGAAAACAAATAACATCTATTAGCTGACCCACATATGACACTGATTTAGAAGACACAGAAGACAATAGAAGACGGTAAGATTTTAATGGAAGTTAAAGATGGAATGGAAACATGTTTGCTGTATAAGAAAACAAAATTTCAATAGATAATTTAAATCAATTGAAAATAATATGATCTCACCTATATGTGGAACCTAATGAACAAGACAAACAATCAAGCAAAATATAACCAGAGACAGTGAAATAAAGAACAAATTGGCAGTAACCAGAGGGGAGTGGGGAGAGGAATAATGAGGGAAAATAGGGGAAGGGCCATCAAAGAACATGTATAAAGGACACGTGGACAAAGCCAAAGGGGGTAGGTTTGAGAGTGGGGGCATGGTGGGGTAAAAAAGGAGATGACTATACTTGAACAACAACAAAAAAGAATTAGTTGTTTTAGAACTGAAAAATACAATATGTAAAACTGAGAAATCAGTGGGTGGGTTTTATAGCTGACTCAACACAGCAAAGCAGAGGTTAATGAACTTGAATAGACAAGCAGATACCCAACTACAGCAAAGAGGGAGAAAAACAAATGAAAAAAACAAAACATAAGAGACATGTGGGAATCAAAAAGCCCAATGTAATTGCAGTTGAGGAGAGAATGAGGATAAAGTAATAGCTACAAGTGAAAAAAACAAACAGCTAAGTATAACAAAACTGATACAATACATTAACTCACTAAGGAAATATAGTCAACCCAACACCGAAAAACATGAAAGAAATATCACATCCAACTGTCAAATGGCTGAAAATCAAATATAATAAGGAAATCTTATATATAGCAAGGGGAGAAAAAGAACACATTACCATCAAAAGAAAAGCAAAATTTACAGCACAGTATCCAACATAAACTATGGTGCCCAGAAGACAACGGAATGACATGTTTCAGATGCTGGGGGACGAGTGCAAAATCTGAGAACCTAAATCTATAATTCAATAAAATATCAATTCTAAAATTAAAGCAAAATAAAACTTTATATAATATTTTATTTTTGTTAGCATAAATATTGGATGTTCATTTTCTATTTCAAGTTAACACACACATATACAATCTACATAAAAAGCAAGAAGACTAGAACACTTGCCTGTTTTCTTTCAAAGGTACTAACAATTTTTATTTGGATATTATATTACCTTTTTCAAAAGACGGCCCTTCAAAATTATAAGCTTTAAGCTCCCAAATCTGCATTTGCTCCTGATATAAATAATTAATATACACAAACAAGGATGCATTATAAATATCTGAAATTGAAAAAAGTTTGGATTGCTTATTATTTCCAAAAATATGTCCCAAATTTTTTTCAATGAGTGGAATAATTTTGATTAATATAAAATTTTTATCCCATATTTAACAACACTGACCTCAACCTCTTGATTTTAGGCAAATTTTCTGCTTTTCATAATTTTAATACAAATTCTTTTAATTATACCATTTCCTGAGTAGAGCCAAAAATAAATAAAATGTTTCCACACTTTAAGAAAAGTTAGTTTCGATACTTCTGGCAAGATGGAGGCATAGGTGGATGCACTGTACCTCCACGCACAACCAAGATTAGAACAACAACAATTTAGAGGCAGAATAACACCCAGAACTGACAGAGAATTTATCTGAATGGAAGTTGGACAGCCAAGAAGTTGAAGTAGACCCGTTCATCCAGACCAGTAGGAGGGGCTGAGAGGAGGAGCGAGTGCAGGTTGTCGTGCATGGAGATCAGGGAGAACTGGGAGCACAAGGCAACCGAGCGTGTAAGCCTGCCGGGACACGCAAGATTGCAACGGTGGACCCTGAGTACGCAAGCGGCGGCTGGCAGACCCAGTGAGGCAGCATTGTGGACCAGGGCAGAGCACGCAAGCCAGGATCCCAGGGAGGGGTACAAAGGCCCCAGGAGAGCGGAACTACCGCCATTGTTCCCTCCTGCCCCCACCCCCACCCCCACCCCCACATACAACGTCACAATCTAGCAACTGGGGTGCCCTGCCCCAGTGAAAACGTAAGGCTCCGCCCCTCACAGTAACAACAGCAACCAGACCGGAAAAAAAGAAAAAAAAGGAAAGAGAGAGAGACATGTTTCCAACAGATGAACAGATCAGTCTCCCAGGACTCATCCTTTTGAGCAACCAAGAGATAGCCAATCTATCAGATGCACAGTTCAAAACACTGGTGATCAGGAAGCTAACAGAATTGGTTGATTTTGGACGCAAATTACATGAAAAAATGCAGGTTACCATAAAAGAGATGAAGGAAGATGCTCGGAGAACCAATAGTGAAGGGAAGGAAACTGGGACTCAAAACAATCAAGTGGACCAGAAGGAAGCAAGAAACAACTAAGCAGGAAAGCATGAAGAAATAAGAATTCAAAAAAATGAGGAGAAGCTTAGGAACCTCCAGGACATCTTTAAACATTCCAACATCTGAATTATAGGGGTACCAGAAAGGGAAGAGGAAAAGCAACAGATTGAGCACGTATTTGAACAAATAATAAAGGAGAACTTCCCCATTCTGGCAAAGGAAATAGACTTCCAGGAAATCCAGGAAGCTCAGAGAGCCCCAAAGAAGTTGGACCCAAGAAGAAACACACCAAGGCACATCATAATTACATTAGCCAAGGTAAAAATGAAGGAGAGAATCCTAGAAGCAGCAAGAGATAAGGGGACAGTAACCTACAAAGGAGTGCCCATCAGACTGTCAGCTGATTTCTCAAAAGAGACCTTACAGGCAAGAAGGGGCTGGAAAGAACTATTCCAAGTCATGAAAGACAAGGACCTACATCCCAGATTGCTCTATCCAGCAAAGCTCTCATTTAGAATGGAAGGGCAGATAAAGTGCTTTTCAGATAAGGTCAAGTTAAAGGAGTTCATCATCACCAAGCCCTTATTTTATAAAATGTTAAAGGGACTTATCTAAGAAAAGAAGATAAAGAAAAAACATGTATAGTAAAAGGACAGCAAACTCACAATTATTAACAACCACACCTAAAACAAAAACAAAAGCAAACAACTAGACCAGGACCAGAACCACAGAAATGGAGATCACATGGAGTGTTAGCAACAGGGGAGTGGGAGGAGGAGAGAGGGGGGAAAGGTACAGAGAATAAGTAGTATAGAATGTAGGTTGAAAATAGATAGGGGGAGGGTAAGAATAATATGGGAAATGTAGAAGCTAAAGAACTTATAAGTATGACACATGGACATGACTAAAGGGGGGGATACGAGTGGGAGGGGATGTACAGGGTGGAGGGGAGTGAAGGGGGTAAAATGGGACAACTGTAATAGCATAATCAATAAAATATGTTAAAAAAAAGAAAAAAGAAAAGTTAGTTTCCAGTTGAGCTGAACTAAAATTGAAAGTGTAATACACTTTATATTATAAATACATTATATCATAAAATTTGTTCTTTTATAAAGTTTCTTGCCCAATTTAGCAAATATGAATGCTTAGTTATGAACTTCAAGAGCCTGAAAGTTTGAAAGGCTTAATTAAAGTTGAATATACCTTTGCTCCTTTAAAGGCTTGTCAATGAGCTACCTGTGAAATAAGTTTTGCTAAAAACAGGTACTTTTCAAAAATTCATGTCCCATCCACATTTTAAGTTAAAATCAAAGGAAAAAAATCTAAGAGTTTTTTAAACTAAAACCTGAAACGTTGGCCACCTAATAAAATATATTTGTTTTTAATTAAGATTATTTCCATTAATGCCACAAATATTGTTTCCAAATTATAAATAAGATATGGTATTTTTATTAAGCAAATGTGCATACTTTTTCATGTGTAAAGCACATAAAATGAATCCATCTTGGTCATATTTTATCCCCAGCATACTGTCAACTAAAGAAATTACTGTGCTCTCTGTTCCACTGATTAATAAATATTCTTCAACACCTCATTGCAAAAATCTGATAAAACAGAAGAAATTACAATAGAAACACGTAATCAAACTTTATGGTACTAATATGAAAATTATAAACTTGCATATCAATCTGGGTTATATTCATATAATATCTTCGAGGGGAACAGAGGAAAATAGATCATAGAAAAATTAGATCATATATCTAATAAATAGCAGTATTGGGAAAATGCAGAGTCTGTAACTCCAGAGCCTGCACTCTTAACCACTACACAATACTGACCATAGTTCTCATAGATTTCTCATACATTCTGGAATCTCATGCAGAATATATGAAAAATTTTCCACAATTGTAAAACAAATAAAATATATATAATTAAAATCAATTATGAGGTAATAAATGCCATCCAGAGTATTATTAAAAATTAAAGTTTTAAAAGCTGAATAGAAATTAGGGATCTTCTAGTTAAGTGGCTAGTTAACTGTACTTCATATCTCATGGGTTCTATGGTGGTATCTCAGATCAATGGCATCCTTTTTCTCTTTCAGTTAAAGAGTTCTATCTTTGTTTTACATATTATACTGCTTCAAAAACTACATGTAAAGAAATTTTGCTACAGAAAATTTTATAGAAGCTGAAACACACACATACATGCATACATACATACCTACATACATACCTTAAAACAATATTAGTTGCCCTTTTCCATTATTTTATAGAAGAGAATCACTATTTGCCTATGATCAGTAAAAGTCGGCATTCTAACTCAGTATAAAACTTAGAAATTATTTGTAAAATGGACCCTTAGAAGGGTTGTTAGCCTATCATAAGTACCATTTTCTGTATATGTTAATCTTTCTGGTCAATAATCAAGTTGACATTTATTATGTGCTAAGCACTTCACATACATATTCTTACTTGTATAAAGTATAAGATACTATTATATAGAAGTCCTATTATTTGAATGATTCCATATGGTTATTAGCAACTATGTTATAAAAGACTTAGCTATCTTTTTCTTACTTTTAGGATAACATCTATATTCTATCTTCCTCTGGTCAGGAAGGATTTGCCTATAACAAGTAAATTTCTATCCTTAAAACTTCATGTTCAAAATATAGCATAGGAAGAATTCAATATTTATAAAATTGATTGTATTGTCCCATGTTGAAAAGCATGAAAATAAAGAACCATTTGAAAATTGCTAAAAAAAAAAGGAAAACAAGTTCAATTTTTAAATTTCAAAACTCCTTCATTCTCTAGTGTCTTAATATCCTGTGAAATAAAATTACAAAGTAAGGAGTGGCCCCATAAAAACAACTGATATTAAAATGAAATGTAACTCTACTCTATAGACAATTCCAACTAATTCACTCAAAGTCTGACTGGACAGTGAGACAATAGTTTAAAATCAGAGAAAAGGAAAAAATATTGAAGTGGGTATTTCAAAAAACAAGTATTTGAGTATCAAAAAGTTAAGAGCTGGTTCTCGGGTACATTACATATATTTCCAAATATGTTCTTCTCTCTGACTATAGAGTGAAAGGTAAATGTTTAGTGAAAAAGTCACCATGCAATAATTTTTAAATAGAGCCAAAATATTCAGCACTTAATCTGCTTTATTCTATTTTGAAAATATGATAGTTTAATACCTGATATAGGAAAAATTTGACCCCATAATTCTTGGTTTCATTTAAGATAAATCTTTTTTTTGTAATTTAGGTGAAATTCACGAGACACAAACCCATTTTTAAGGCACAACTGAGTGACATTTGTGAGTACACTCACAATGTTGTGTAACTACCATCTATACCTATCCCCAAAACATTTTCATCATCCCAAGAGAAAATCTGGTACTCTTTAGGCAATGAGTCTTCATTCTCCCTTTCCCCCAACCATTGGCAATCATAAATTTCCTTTCTGTCTCTACAAATAACTATCCTGGATAGTTGATACAAGTAGAAAACACAATGTGACTTTTTGTGTCTGTTTTTCATTTAGCATAATGTTTTCAAGGTTCTTCATGCTGCAGCATGTATTATTACTTTATTTCCCTTTGTGGCTCAATATTATTCCATTGTATGTGTGTCTTGCTTTTATTTATCCACTCATTCTTTGATGGTCATTTGGACTGTTTCTACCTTTTGGCTATTGTGAACACAGGTAAATGAGCATGGCTGTACAAGTGTTTGTGTGAGTTCCTGTTTTCAATTATTTGGTGCATATACCCAGAAATGAATTGCTGGATTATATGGTCATTTATATTAACTTTTGGAGGAATTGAAAAATTATTTTCCAAAGCAATTGAAATATTTTACTTTCTACCAGCAATATAGAAGGGTTCCATTTTCCTATAGCTACAGTTATTACTGTCTATCTCTTTACATTCAGTCATAATAATGGAGTGTGGAGTATTATCTCACTGTGGTTCTGATTACGTTTCCCTAATGGCAGTTGATGTTGAGTATTTTTTATGTGTTCATTGGCCATTAATGTATCTTCTATGGAGAAATGTCTATTCTACTCCTTCAAACACTTTTTAGTTGAATTGTTTATTTTTCTGTTATGAGTTTGTAAGACATCTTTTCTATTCTGGATACTAAACCCTCATCAAACATATGATTTGCAAATATTTTCTCTCCCATCTGTGGGTTTGTCTTTGTGCTCCCTTGGTAATGTCCTCTAGTGAACAAAACTTTTTCATTTTGATGAAGTTCAATTTCTCTATTTTTTCTTTGGTACTCTGAGTTTTTGTGTCATATTTAAGAAACCAGTGCCAAATCCAAGGTATTAAAAAATTTCACCTCTGTTTTCTGGTAATAATTTTATAGTTTAAATCATATTCAGTCTTTTATCCATTTTGAGTTAATGTTGGTACATGGTGTGAGGGTAAAAGTCTAACTTCATTCTTTGTGTTTGTGCATATCTAGTTGTTCCAGTACCATTTGTTGAGGAAGCTGTTCTTTCCGCAATTGAATGGCCTTGGTTTAAAAAATCAATTAGCCATAAATATGTGGGCTATTTCATTGATCTATATGTATACTATTAGGCTAATATCACACTGTTTTGATTACTGTAGCTCTATAGGAAGTTTTTAAATTGGAAAGTGAGTTCCCCAACTTTGTTATTCTTTTTCAACATATTTTTGTCTACTAAGCATCACTTGCAATTCCTTATGAATATTAGCATTCTAATCCATTTGTACATGAAATTTTGGTCCCCACTTTTTCCAGATTAATTTTAAGAGACATTTTTTGTTACCATTTACCTATTCTCAGATACCATTTTACATTTTTTTCCATGTCTGAGTCCTACCATTTTCCACCTGCTAGGAGAAAAGTTCCTGGAATTCTTCTACAGATGTTAACTAAGAACAAAGAACTATTACTGTTGAACCGAATGAGATACATGAACAATAAAAGAAAGTAAACTGTCATGATGAAAATTTGGTAATTGTCTTAATGTATTCAACCTAAAAATACAAGTCAAAAGAATGCTTACATGCAAAATTTATACACTTATAGTCATTTCACACTACCAATGTTGTTGCACTATGAAGTACCATAATTTCTAGTTTTTATGTACTTTGTGTGCCGTCAAAAGGTAACATATTTCCGCTATGACAAAAGTTAAAACAAGAAATCTCCCTTCCCAATAAATTTGCAACAGATATGATTTCTGTGTTTAAACTACAGCATCATTTTTGGATCTAATACAAGTGCAAAGAACATTTTCATATTTTAAAATCTATTAAACTCTGCAACTGAGGAACTTCCACCTTATCTTCAATTAGAAGTCATTATTCCACAATGTAATGGCATGCTAAAAGGCAAGAAAATCTAACAGAATTCTAAAAACACATACCAAACAATGAATGTGATCAATTAAAATTATATCTTCATGGTGACTTCTGGTCAAGATGGAGGTGTAAACAGACATGCTTTGCCTCTTCCCACAACCACAAGAAGAATTACAACTAACCTGAAAAGAAAGAACACCCAGAACTGCCAGAAAATCGAACTGTATGGAAGTCTGACAACCAAGGATTTAGAGAAGCCACATCCATCCAGATGGGTAGGAGGAGCTGAGTCACAGAGACCAGCAGAGAGGCGGTGTGGCACAGACATAATGCAGAATGGGCGGTCCCACATTCATGTGCGGTGGATAAAAATCAGGAGAGATACCCTAGGAACAAGAGATCCCAGCCCTAAGCCAGACTGCTCAGCCCAACATTCCAGTGCTAGGAAAATAAACCCCTATTACCTCTAGCTATAAACCAGTGAGGGCTGGGATGGCAAAAGACTGCCAGTTTCTCTGGAGAGTCCATTTAAAGGACATGCATGGACTTAGAACATATGCAACCCACCCACTCTAGGAATCACCACCAGGGCAACAGCTAGAAGGGCATTAGTCACATATGGGAGATGGAAAAGTGACTGGGCTGGAAACAAATAGGGCGAGTGCCAGGCAAACCTACAGAAGCCAGGCAGTGGTATTCTCCCGTTTCCAAACTTCCTCACACACAGAGCCACAGAACAGTGAAGTGGGTTGCCCCACTCTGGTGAATACCTAAGGCTCTGCTCCATACAACTTTACAGGTATGCTAGGATAGGGAGTCAACGTGCCCTACCTAATATGCAGAAACAAACACAGGAGACTGTGAAATTGAGGAGACAAAGAAATATGGCACAAGTGAACAAACACAACAAAACCCCAGAAAAAGAACTAGATGAAACAGAGATAGCCAATCTATCAGATGCAGAGTTCAAAACACTGGTAATCAGGATGCTCAAAGAACTTATAGAGTATGGCAAAAACATAAGGGAAGAAATGAAGGTTACACTACCTGAAATAAAGAAAAATCCATAGGGAACCAACAGTGGAGGGAAGGGAGCTAGGGTTCAAATCAACAATTTGGAACATGTGGATAAAATAAACATTCAAGCAGAACAGAAAGAAGAAACAAGAATTCAAAAAATGGGGAGAGTATAAGAAGACTCTAGGACAACTCCAAAAGTGCCACCATCTGAACCATAGGGTTGCCAGAAGAAGAGGAAGAGCAAGAAATTGAAAGCTTATTTGAAAATATAATGAAAGAAAACCTCTCTATTTTGGCAAAGGAAATAGACATACAAGTCCAGGAAGCACAGAGAGTCCCAAACAAGTTAGACCCGAAGAGGACTACAAGACACATCATAATTAAAATGCCAAAGCTTTAAAGATAAAGAGAGAATCTTAAAAGCAGCAAGAGAAAAGCAGTTCCCATAAGACTATCAGCTGACTTCTCAAAAGAAACTTTGCAAGCAAAGGATTGACAAGAAGTATTCAAAGTGATGAAAAGCAAGGCCCTACAACCAACATTACTCTACCCAGAAGAGCTATCATTTAGAATTGAAGGGCAGATAAAGTGCTTCCCAGACAAGGTAAAGCTAAAGGAATTCATCATCACCAAGCCATTATTATATGAAATGTGAAAGGGACTTACTTAAGAAAAAGAAGATCAAAACTATGAACATTAAAATGACAACAAACTCACAACTATCAACAAGTGAATCTAAAAAACTAAAACTAAACAAAGCAGAAGAGGAACAGAATCATAGAGATGGAGATCATTTGGAGGGTTATCAGCTGGAGGGGGAAGGGGGAAAAGGTACAGGGATGAAGAAGCATAACTGGTAACTGTACTTGAATGACAATAAAAAAAAGGAAGAAAGAAAGAAGCATAACTGGTAGATACAAAATAGCTAAGGGAGTGTTAAGAATAGTATAGAAAATGGAGAAGCCAAAGAACTTATATGCATGACCCATGGACATGAACTAAGGGGGTGGGATTGCTGGAGGAAAGAAGGGTACTGGGAGGAGAGGGGCAAAGGGGGAAAATTGGGGCAACTGTAATGGTATAATCAATAAAATACAGCTGAAGAAAAAAGAAAAAAAATCATACCTTCATGGACTGATATTAGTATTTGCCAATCAGTATCTTTGTGAATATATTTGCAAAGATCAAATATTCCATATAGATCAGCATTAGTAAACATTTGCAACTGATTTTGATGATAGGAAATAGTAACTATAAATAAACTCCAATTATCCCCCAATTCCATTCTTTAAAATTATAGTTATTAAACATGTATTACAAATATTGCACTCTATTATTATATTTAGATTTCATAAATTTAAAGAATTATGGAAATCTGTTTTCTTCTTTGATACAGTAGTACATATATGATATTCTCAATAATACTGGCACTTTATTAGGGATTGCATTGAATCTATAAATTGCTTTGGGTATATGGGCATTTTGATGATGTTAATTCTTCCAATCCATGAACATGGTACATGTTTCCATTTGTTTGTGTCTTCCTTAATTTCTTTCTTCAGTGTTGTATAGTTTTCTGAGTACAGGTCTTTTACATCCTTGTAAAAGGATGCACCTAGGTGAAAGGTTTATTCCTAGGTACTTTATTTTTCTTGTTGCTATATCAAATGGGATTTTTTTTCCTGATTTCTGTTTCTGATATTTCACTGTTTGTGTACAAAAATGTCTTTCATTTCTGAATATGGACTTTGTATCCCTCTGTTTTGGCAAATTCACTTATCAGGTCAAGTAGTTTTTTTGGTGGAGTCTACAGGATTTTCTATGTACACTATCATGTCATCTGCAAAAAAATGACAGTTTTGTTTCCTCCTTTCCAATTTGGATGCCTTTTATTTCTTTTTCTTGTATGACCGCTGTGACTTGGGCTTCTAATATTATGTTGAATAGGAGTGGTAAAAGCAGGCATCCTTGTATTGTTCCTTATCTTAGTGGGAAAACTCTAAGTTTTTGTCCATTAAGTATAATGTTGGCTGTAGGTCTCTCATATATGGCCTTTACTATGTTGAGGAATGCTCCCTCTCTTCCCACTTTGCTAAGTGTTTTATTATAAATGGGTGCTATACCTGATGAAATGCTTTTTTCACATCTATTGATATGATCGTGTGTGTGATTCCTGTCTTTCCTTTTGTTTATGTGATGTATTAGGTTTACTGATTTGCAGATATTGCACCATCCTTGAATCCCTGGGATGAATCCACTTGATCATGGTATATGATCTTTTTTTTTAAGATTTTATTTTATTTATTTTTAGAGAGGGAAGGGAGGAAGAGAGAGAGAGAGAAACATCAATGTGGGGTTGCTGGGGGTCATGGCCTGCAACCCAGGCATGTGCCCTGACTGGGAATCGAACCTAGGACACTTTGGTTTGCAGCCCGTGCTCAATCCACTGAGCTACGCCAGCCAGGGCTGGTATATAATCTTTTTAACATACTGCTGAATGCGGTTTGCCAATATTTTGTTGAGGATTTTAGTGTCTGTGTTCATCAGTGATATTGTCCTGATGTTTTCTTTCTTTGTTATATCTTTATCTGGTTTGGGGATTAGGATGATGCTGGCTTCATAAAGAGATCGGGAGACTTCCATCTTCTTGGATTTTTTGGAATAATCTGTGAAGGATAGGGGTTAGCTCATCCTTAAATGCTTTATAATATTCTGTGAAACTGTCTGGTCCTCGGTTTTTGTGTGTCGGGAGTTTTTTGATTACTGCTTCAATTTCATCAGCTGTTATTGGTCTGTTCAGACTTTCTGCTTCTTTTTCATTCAGTTTTGGATGATTATATTTTTCTAGAAATTTGCCCATTTCACTTAGGTTTTCAAATTTCTTGGCATATAGTTCTTTGTAGTAATTTCTTACAATCCTTTGTATTTCTGTGGTATCCATTGTAATCTCTCCTCCTTCATTTCTGATTGTGTTCATTTAGCATTTAGGTCCTCCTTTTTTTTTTTTTTTTCTTGATGAGTCTGCTTAAAGGCTTGTTGATTTTGTTTATATTTTCAAAGAACCATCTCCCGGATTTATTGATCCTTAGAATTGTGCTTTTCATCTCGATAGCATTTAATTCTGTTCTGATCTTTGTTATTTCCTTCCTTCTACTTGCTCTGGGCTGTCTTTGTTGTTATTCCTCAAGTTCTTGTAGGTGTAGGGTTAGGTTGTTTATTTGAAATGTTTCTATCTTTTTTAGGTAGGCCTGTATCACTATGGACTTCCCTCTCAGAACTGCCTTCACTGTATCCCATAAGTTTTGGATTGTTGTGAGTTCATTTTCATTTGTTTCCAACAACTTTTTGATTTTTTCCCTAATCTCATTCTTGACCCATTTATTGTTTAACAGCATGCAATTCAATTTCCATGAGTTTGAGTGTTTTGGGGTTTTTCCTTGAGGCTGGTTTCTAGTTTCAGTCCCTTGTAGTCAGAGAAAATGCTTGGTATGATTTCAATATTCTTGAATTTGTTGAGCTTGTTTTGTGTCCTATCATGTGGTCTATCTTTGAAAATGTTCCATGTGCATTTGAAAAGAATGTGTATTTTGCTTCTTTAGGATGAAAGGCTCTCTATATATCAGTTTTGAAACGAATGTGTATTTTGCTTCTTTAGGATGAAAGACTCTATACATATCAGTTAAGTCCATGTGATCTAGGGCATTGTTCAATGTGACAATATCTTTGTTGATATTTTGTTTGGAAGATCTATCCATTTTTGATAGTGGGGTGTTAAAATCCCCTACTATAATTGTGTTCCTGTCAATATCTTTCTTGAAGTCCTCCAAGGTCTTCTTTATGTATTTGGGTGCAAATATATTTACAATATTTATGTCTTCTTGGTGCATTCTTCACTTGAATATTATGAAGTGACCTTCTGGTCTCTTTTTATGGCTCTTTTTTGAAGTCTACTTTGTCTGATATGAATATTGCCATCCTGGCTTTTTTTTTTTCCTCCTGTCCATTTGCTTGGAATATTTGTTTCCAGCCCTTCACTTTTAGTTTGTGTAGGTCTTTTGTCCTGACATGGGTCTCTTGTAGGCAGCATATGTGTGGGTCATGGTCTCTTATTCATTCAGCTATTCTATGTCTTCTGATTGAGGCATTTAATCCATTTACATTTAAGGTTATTACTGATAGGTACTTATTCACTGCCATTTTTTTTGTACCTGTATTCCTCTCTCTCTCTCTCCCTCACTGTTTTTCTTCCTGTTCTTAAAGCAGACCCTTTAGTATCTCTTGCAGAGCTGGTTTGGAGGAGGGGTATTATTTGAGGCTTCTGTTGTCCAGAAAGCTCCTTATTTGGCCTTCCATTTTAATTGAGAGCCTTGCTAGATAGAGTAGTCTTGGTTGCAGGCCTTTGGTTTTCATTACTTGGAATATTCCTTGTCAATCTCTTTTGGCTTGGTGAGTTTCCAATATGAAGTCAGCTGCTAGCCTAACTGGGGCTCCCTTGTATGTTACTTTCTATTTCTCCCTTGCTGCCTTCAAGATTCTTTGTCTTAGAATTTTGCCATTTTAATTACGATGTGTCTTTAAGTGGGCCTCTCTGGGTTCTTCTTGATTGAGACTCTCTGTGTTTCCTGGATTTGTGTGACTTTTTCTCTCATCAAATTAGGGAAATTTTCCATCATTACTTTTTCAAACAGGTTTTCTATCCCTTGCTCTTCTTCTTCTCCTTCTGGCATCCCTATTATACGGATATTATTATGTTTCATGTTGTCCTGAATTTCCCTTAACCTCTCTTCATTCTTTCTGAGTCTCTTTTCCTTTTCTTGCTCTTTCTAGGTGTTCTTTTGTACCTTTCCTCTAGCTCACCGATTTGATCCTCTGCTTCATCTAGCCTGCTTTCGATTCCTTCAACTGTGTTCTTCAATTCAGAAATTGTATTCTTCATTTCCTCTTGGCCCTTGTTGATAGTTTCTATTTCCTTTTTCATGTTGATATAGTTTGCAGTGAGTTCATTATAGCTTCCCTGAAGTTTTTGGTAATTCTCTGTGAGCTCATTGAGCTTCCTGATAACCACTGCTATGAACTCAGTATCTGATGGTTGATTTACCTCTATTTCATTTAGCATTCTTTCTGAGGCTTCCTCCTTTCCTTTCATTTGGGGATTGTTTCTTTGTCTTCCCATTATTTGTAAGACTCTTCTTGTTAGTCTCTACTTCTTAAATTGATCTGTTCTGACTCCCTGGGTTTATGGTGTGAACTTCTATGGTAGGAGACCTGTGAGATTCAGTAGTGCAGTCTCCTTGATCTCCTGAGCTTGCTGGTCTTGGGTTGTCGTTTATGTTGGTTCTCTGTCTGTCTTTGGGTTTTGATTGTTGTTGGGTCTTTCTTTGGTGGGTCCTTCCCTCCAGCTGGTTAACTGAGAGTCACTCCATACAGCACATCTTGTATTCTGTTGTGCGGGAGTGGACAGGTTGTGTTGAAGCTGGTTCTTCTGTCTGTACGAGGTATTGATGCTTCTTTCTCACTATTGTTCACCTGTTTGTTCTGGGTAATTTCTCCACAGTTTAATTGTATTGCCAGATTGGTCCTGGGTGTAGGTTACAGTGGCTTCCACTCACCCCTTCACCTTCTTCTATTATTATCTGTTGGTGGTTCCTTTGTTGGTGGGTTTCCTCTTCCAGCAGGTATACTGGTGTTCACAGCTCCCACCCACTCTTTTATGGGATCAGTTAGAGGGGGAAGGTAAAATGGATTAAGACAGTGGGAGTGAATTCTTTAGTATTTAAAGTACCAACATGTAGAGAAGATGCAGGAGATCCTTTGGGTATGTATAGTGTTAACTGTGATATTTCACCCAACTAGCCACTTTGTAGAAAGGGTGAAAGAAAGATAAGACTCTTGTTAGGCAGGGGAAGGATTGTGAGTTGGGTCTAGAAAGCAGTGAGCTTCTGAGAGATCAGATTATGAGATATAGTGAATAAAGGACAGAAAATAGGTATAGTGTGTGAAAGAATCGAGTTAACCACAAAAGTAATAAAGTTAACCACAAAAGTAATAAAGTTCCAGAAACAGTGAAGTGAGCTAATATCCAGGAGGGGTGCTGTGTAGTATTATAATTGTATGGAACAGCAATTATTTACAAAAGTAATGAAGCAACAATCATGACAGATTCTATGTGATCTGAATAACAAGAATAGGAAGTACACAACCTAGAGTAGTGTACTTAGGAACATGAATGAAGTGAAAGAAAAATTAAAAATACACTATGAAAAAGAGAACAAGAAAAACCAGTCAAACAATGCAATTTAGCAAAGTAAAGAAGACTAAACAGAAAGAAGAAGAGAAAAAATAAAAAACACTAATAAAAGAAAAGATGTAAAAATAATAAAAATAATAATAATAATACAAGTATACAGTAAGTTGCAAGTTCTCTGGAACAGTAAAGTGAAATTTGTCTCACTGTCTCAGTTGTTGGGATGACCCCTCTTTGGGTCTAGCTCTGGTCCTTTCACAGCTCCAGGTTTTACTGTCTCACTTGTGGGAATTTAAAAAAAAAAAAAAAAAAGGAAAGAAAGAAAGCAAAGAAGGAAAGAGGAGTTAAAAAAAAAAAAGCCTCATGCTGGCTTTAAATGGGCCAAGCCAGTTCTGCTGGTCTTCCTGGCTGCAGCCAGCTAAGGGGGGATTGGTTTCACTTTTCTCCCTTCCTGTGGTTTTGCAGAGACAGGGTCCATGTCTGAGCTGCACTCTCCGAGGTTGCCCAGCCTCTAGCCCAGTTCCTCAGTTCACTGCCAGGACCAGTGCCCTTCTGTGCCCAGCCTATGACTTCAGTCCAGCAGTTGTGCTGTCCTTGAGGTGCACCAATTAGGGACAACTCACACACCACCCTCTTGCTCTTTGCTGTCCTAGATGCTAGGGATTCTCAGAGTCTCTTCAGGGTAGTTGGGTTCCCCCACTGAGTTAAGTCTTTCTGGGGATTGCTGACTCCCTGAGCCCTGCTGCTTTCCTCTGTGGGAGGGGGGTGGGGGACCTCTCAACCTTCCTCTTAGGGAGCCAGTCAGCCCACAGGTAGAGGCACCACCATGGCTACATTGGGCGGATGCTGGGTGAGGTCTGGCATGAGGTGCCTCTGGGCAGTGGGGTCAGGCACACTCTGCCCCGGGGCTGCAGGCATGTGTTTGGCCTCTGCTGCTGGGTTAGGATGGGTAGCAGCTGGTCTGTGGGTTTGGGTGTGCACCATCCCCAGGGCTTCAGGTGTGAGCGCTGGGCTCCTACTGCTGCAGCAGGAGTGCAGTCATGAGGGTGGCAGTGTCTGGCATGCACCAGCCTCCACTGCTATGGTGGCAGCTGCGGTGGGGTGGCGGGTGGCTGGGTTGGTGGTGCACCACTGAGGTCATCGTTGTGGTTGGGCACCCTCTGCTGCTGCGGCTGGGGGTAGGGGCACAGCCCTGGTCCTGATAGCAGAGGACTGTGGGCCCACAGCCCAGGCTGCGGAGGCTGCACGGGCACAGCCATGGGAGGCAAGCGGCTACTGAGGGAGAATTCCCTAATCAGCTGCCGAGTGCCTCTTTTTTTTTCTTTTTGAAAAATTCCTCCTGTTCAAGCTTGCCACTCCAAACAAGCTCCTGGCCTCTCACACAGCCCAACTATCCAACCAGACCGGGACTATCCAGGTCAGGGTCCTTCAGGGCCCAACTCTTCCCAGACCAACTCTTCCCAGCCAGGGTCTACAGCCTTAGCGAGTACACAGCCCCTGTGTGTTTGCCACTTCATCTTTATTTCCCCCAGTGACTTTCATCCTGGTGCTGCTCAAACTTCTTTGTTTGGCAAGGGAGGAAGCCAATGACCTGGCTTTCTCCCAAGAATCCTGTGGCAGATCAAGTGGGCAGTGAGCCTGGGTCTGCAACCACCCTGGTCCCCACGCTGGTCCCAGGGACCTTATTGTCCCAAAGCAACCTCCTTACCATCTGATTTTTCAGTGTCCTCTACAGTTTTGGCCTCCAACCCTCAAATATGCTGGGATACCGTTGGCTGTTCACTCCGTTCCCCAGTAGATCGACTAGGCATTCCACCCATGTGCAGGGGCAAGTGGATTCCCAGCATTTTTTATTTAATGTTCTAAATTCATTCACATTGTTCCAAATTCAAAGCAATACAATCAGGCTTGCGAGAAGAAATTTCATTCCCTTTCCTATGGCACCCATTGAACCTCACAACTTTGAGGTAACCACTCAAAGTTTTAAAAAACTGCTGCTTTTCTGCTGGCCCCAGAGTGAGTGACTCTGTACAAGCCCTTAAAGAGCAGTACTTTTCAGTGTCCTACACACCTGTGGGTCTCTGGATGTAAGCATCATTGGGTTTCAGAGCCAGACATTTTGGGGCTTGTCTCTTCAGTGCAGGTCCTATGGGTTAGCGTGCCTGATATGGGACATAAAGCCCTCACTTCTATGGGAGAAGCTTTGGATTTGTGAGATCCCTCCTGACTGGGTGACCACATTAGGAATGGAGGCATTTGGTGAGACCACACCTCTGCTTCTCCTACCTGTCTCAATGTGGCCCCTTCACCATTTACTATGATAGAGCTATTGAACTAGTTTTCAGTATTTTTTCAAAGGGGATTGTTCTGTGTAGATTTCCTGTGTATATGGGATGAGGTGAGTTCAAGAACTTCTTATCTTGCCATCTGGTACTGCCACCCCCCATTTCACATTTGTTTTAAAGAGCAATTGGACAGTCAAGTGACAACATAAAGCAGTCCATAGCTGTTCTTCTCAAACTTTCATTTCCATGTAGTCACCCAGGAATCTTCTTAAAATGCAAATTCTAATTCAATAAGTTTAGGGTTGGGACCTGAGACTCTGCATTTCTAACTCCCACATGATTCTGTTACTAGTCCAGAGACCACACCTAAAGTAGCAAGAGACTTAAAATAGGGTATATAAGTAGGTTATCACAAAATTTTAGAGCTGGAAAAAACTTTACAAAAGTTATAATCCATCTAAAACCACACATATCCTCCCATTTTATTATTTCTTTTCTTAATCCTCACCCAAGGACATTTTTTTTTTCATTGCTTATAGCAAGAAAGGAAGAGAGAAAGAGAAATATCGATGTGGGAGAGAAACACCAATTGGTTGCTTCCTGTAGAGACCCAGACTGGGCATTGTACACACCTGGACCAAGGACCGAACCCATGACCTATGTATGTGCCCTGACTGGGAATCAAACCTGTGACCTTTCAGTTATAGGACTGATGACACTCCGACCAACTGAGCTACACTGGCCAGGCTATCCTTTGCCTTAAAGATGAGGACAATAACACAGAGAGTTTAAGGGTCTTGAGCAAGGTCCCTACACCTAGAAATAGAGAAACAGAAAATCCAACTTATCCTATCTACAGATTCAGTTCACCTTCCATTATATTAGTGCTTCCCAAATTTCAGTTATGTATGTATAATTATGGAATACACTCTGGTAAATCTATACAGAAAGCCTGAAATCCCAATAGTTCCTTCTTTAAGAAACCCAAATAAATTATGACAAGATTTTCCAGTCAAGGTCTAAATGGTATCTGTACATCTACACTAAGAGAAAATAACACATGCAAATCATGCCTCTGAAATTAAGAGGTTCTGCTTTCTGTATTCACTGGTCTCTTTCTTTCTAAGATATTTCCATTTGATTATCAAATAAAGCAAAAGAAAAAACTAAAGGGACTCTGCAAAAAAAGCAAAAGAAAAAACTAATGAGATTTCACTATGGACAGAATTATGATTAAATTATGACTAAATAAACATTGTGTTTGATAAGGAAAAAAGAAAAAGTCTCTTTGATACATCTCTCCTAAGTTTTTTTACTGTGATTAAAAAAATTAAAGCAACTAAAAATTAATTGCTTTAATTAATTAAAAAAATTAAAGTCAGGCAAGGGTAGAAAGTCATCATTAATTTTGGCAGTTCTTAAAATACTTAAATAGCTTTCCAATGTTAGCCATTTTTAAGCAGCTCACTTTTTAAACAAAAATTTACAGTAAAATCTTTTATCATTACCAACAAATAAGAAAAAGTATGACTTGCCATAAATAAAAGGTATGTATTTCATTAAATTTTACTACAGAATGTTCTGAGACTAAGCCCTTCTTTGTTAAAAAGGGAGAATGATTAAGTGTTCGAGAGGTGCCAAGAGTTTATGTTTATAAATATAATGAAAAGGACTGAAAAAGAATTAAAAAGGGAAAACTTTTTCTGTGATTTGATATCACTTAATGCTCTGTCCATAACATCCCTAATATCATTCCAAGTATCTGAATATGATACACTTTGAGAAACACTATACCATGCTGGTTTTTTGAAAATAATTTTTATTTGATTTTATTTTTTAAAGATTTTTATTTATTTTTAGAGAAAGGGCAACGGAGAAAGAGAGGGAGAGAAACAGCAATATGTGGTTGCCTCTCGCACACCCCCTTACTGGATACCTTGCCTGAAATCCAGGCATGTGCCCTGACTGGGAATTGAACTGGCGACCTTTTGGTTTGCAGGCTGGTACTCAACAAACAATAGTTTAAACTCTATCAACAGAAAATGAACCTTATAGTTAATTTCCAGAGCACCTAGTCTAATAAGTGATACACAGTGGGCACTTACTGATATGTTCAAGTGAACTGAAAAGATAGGTCATTAAACCAGGCAATTTACTTAGATTTGTTGAATTCTTAGAGTTGAAAAGTCTCATAAGATCACTTATTATTCATTCAAAAATGTGAATGCTAAGGACTAAAGACATTAAGTGGCTAGACTGATATTCAGATTTGTTTTTAATGACACTGAGATTTCTTAGTTCTCAGTCTAACAGCTCTATGAAGGCAAATATCAATTGAGTGGCTTAAGGCAAACAACCTTGTTGACATAAATTTTATAATATTTAGGGCCAGAAGAACAATAGATTGGGGAAGGGAAGAGGGAAGGGTCACAGACATTGAGAGAGATAAGTTGCCCAAAAATGCTCCATAAGAAGAAGAAGAAATCTTAAGCTGGAAAAGATACCAAGCCAGAATTATACCCACATTTCAAAGATTCCCTCAGGTTAAAGGGTAGAGAGGCAGAGGATAATTTCAAGGAAGTAGCTATGTCCATGACTTAGTGGGAATTATCTAAACCTTTTTTTTAATCACTATAAGAATTGTCCCATGCCTGGAATCTCAAACATTTGTTGACTCTACAGGTTTCCTCCAAACTCCCAATCCTCAATCCTGATTTGACTAGAAGTATATGTTCAAGATTACAAGAAGGGTGACAATAAAAATACAAAATACAAGTAAAGTTTGAGCTGAAAATTCTGTCTCTAAACCTCTGACTTAATAATATTCTTCTAGCCCATAGAAAAGAAAATTTGAGGACTGAAGTAGAGTCAGCTTCATCCTTCATCATAAGATAAGCTTAAAAAATGAACTGGAAACATTGCTATGAAAAATAGAGTTATTTTGTTTACAAATGATATAACTTACCTTATAATAGGGGCAGTGGCATAGGGTTATTATAAGATATCTAGAGTGTATCAAAAACTGGCCAGATTCAGGGACATGGGGTACTAGAACCTGGGAATCAACCACCCCATCAGGATTCTCTCCGACTTTCTGTGAGTAGATCTCATTCTCTCTAAATAAACATAAGTTACGTATCTATATGGTATAGTAAATGGAAGAGTGGACACGACCTTTGGCAAGTTGGAATTCCTGTCCACCCCTGGATATATTACTATAGCCAGTGGGGTGAGACATTATGATTAGTTTATCTGGTTTAATTCCCCAGCCTAATAAGGGTAGAATATTCTGATTGGTATAGTCCCATCAAAAGCATATTGGTATGTGTTAGGGAGGAAGTGTAGTCTGTTAACAGAAATTAGAAAAGTATGCTGGACAGAGAAAAATACTACCTACCACAGTTTAATTCAATTTCATAATGATAGTAACAGTTTTCCCTTTCACTTATGTATAATCAATTCCCAAAGATACCAATAGATTTAATGGTACATGGGGAAACAGGTTTGGTTAGTTTTTGAGGAGGAACACTTTCTTCATTAGTCAAGGTTTACAACTATCAACAGAAGTGTTTAAATATGGGCCACCACTCAGTATTAATAAATCGAGAAGATACATACATATGCCTATGCATGTATATAATGTACTATTTCATATGCTTTAAGTGATTTGAATTTAGTTATTATATATAGAACAACATATTTTCTTCGACATGCCTTATTTATTCTTGGAAATAGGTATTTCCTATAATATCCTTCCAAGGCCAAATGCAACTATATGTTTATAAATATGCTATAAATTTATATAGTGATAGAATATCAAGATAATTTCACAATTCACTGAATTACCCCATTGACTGAAAAGACAAGAATTCAATTCATCATTAAAAAGACTTTGACTTAGGAAGCAGAAAGATATGTTCATGAAATGAGGAATATAAAAGTAGAAAAGCATAGAATAATGATGGATAAAGTGATATATTATATAAGTAGTTCAAGTAGGCTTTTGATAGTATTCAATCTGTTTAATGTACTAGAAAAAGAATGTATTTAAAGTTCAAATTCAATTGCTATTTCCAACTAAAGAATTTTTAAGATGCAAAGCACCTATTTACTCATATCCTTTTGTTAAAATTTCTTAGACTGAATAATAAAATAGAATTAAAAATAAAATTAGATATAAAAATAATTAAGTAAAAATATTTTCCCCTTGGAAATAATATAGATGTTATATTATGTTATTGACTCAATAGATGGTACTACTCCTATTAAATCAAAATGGACCTAATAATCTGTCTTGAAATGTCATAACAAGAAACATGGCATATAAACTTAACCAAGAACACTAATGTGTTTTTATCAAAAATAAAAGAAATATCCTGAATATCTGCATAAATTAATGTACTGATCCAATCAAATCTTAAATATGGCAAGTGGTTATTTATAAAACATTTATGCATTTCTTAGTACAGTTTAACTAGAATTCTATAAATTTTCTTTGTAAATATTAATGATCTAAGAATACTTCTACTAAAAAATAAATTGGTTCTCTTTTGCCTAATTAAAATGTGAAACAATACTATTTCTTTTAACAGTGCCTTATTAAAAATAAGAAAATATTAGAGAATAATGTTTTCAAAATACTAACTAGGCTGTCATTATCCAGTTTTAAATGTACAGTTATAAACATTTTCTTCTTTAACATCACTCGTTGCACTCTTCATTAATGACTGGTATAGTTGCCTAACTTTCTGTGAGTTAGTTACCCTAAATTAGGCTCATTATTGACAAAGAGTACATCTTACACACTTTTACAGAAGCCACAGTACCATAAACATGCTCAGGGTGACCCTTGAAAAACACCTACTTAACAAAGGTACAAAGTAAAGTTAACCACTAAACATAATATTCTTCAACAAAATGTATTAACTTATTTACTGAGTGGGTATATATAAGGGAACAAAAGCAACAAAACTGAAACCAATAAAATCTATTATACAGACTGGTAATTGAACCTGGAGACTTTATATTTAAATTCGGAATTGATGAATTTTTATTTCCACAATCACGTAAAGGAAATAATCCATACAACTTAAACTAGGTTGTATTAAAGGTCCTAAGACATCTGAGTGACTACCTTTATTTGGTCTGTCATTCAGCAGGTATTTTCTGAGAACCCTTTAGTGTATTATAATATATGACTTCACAGTCCAAGAGCCACACAAATCCCTAGGGATTTTTAATAGGAATCACGGCAAATCTACTAGTTATGTAAGCTCTATATCCCACCCCTCTCTCTCATTTTCTTGCTTCACATCTGAACAGAATGGTCACACCCCTGGAAGAGTCCAGATAAAATCAATTCAGTATTAAATAGCCTTACCTATTTAGGGCTTAACATTAGTCACCCTTTCAGACCAAGTACTGACATACAGCCAGTACTGACAAAGGCTATACCACCATCCCAAGTCCCCAAGGCTGCTAAAACAAACGTGAAGATCAGATACCACCACCACTAGGCTCTAATGCTGTTCTGAACTATCAGTTTAGCTTTCCCTAAGACAGTAGGCTCAATTTCCAGGATTCTGCTTTAGTACCTGCTTCTCTGTTTTCTTACCAGTTCTTTAGGGATCTATGGCCACATCCCAAAACTCTGCTAAATGGCAAAATTCAGCTCCAAGATAATAATCACATCCCTTCATGATGATTACCTATATTGAATTTCCTAATCTACTCTGACTACCTGATTGGCACCAGCTCCATTTTAAAACTTAGTGCTAACTACACTGTTTTAAAAACAATCTAGCTCACTATACCTTTTGGTTACACTTACTTCTCAGTTCAACTTCCAAAATCAGCATCTACAGCCTAATCTGTACTACAAAGTTCCAAAGAGGCTAGGCCTCAAGTCCCAGGCTCCTGAATAACTGTTAACAGCCTCGTGTCACCAAGAGAAACCTTGCCCACAAATGTGATGTAACCAGCTTTATTCTGCAAAATATTTAGGAGTCTATAAACACTATTAAACCTCTAAAAATCAAAATATCTCTAGTTCAGAAAACAAATCAACAAACAAAAATTAACTGATTATCTGCTAGTGCTAGGCCCACTTAAAAACAACTTAGACTGCAAAAAATAGTAGACAATAAACAAATATTTACCAGCTGCCTACTATATGTTAGACAGTTAATACAATTATTTATTCCTTCATAAAACTTCCTAGCTGTCTTCTAATGTCAGCTACAGAATAAAGAAAATACCCAGGAGATGAAATATCCAATGATGAAATCTCTTCAGAGATTTTTTAAAGTATCCCATAAGATACACAAATGTCAAGAAAGTTTTCAGTTTAAGGTTCTTTAAGGCAAGATGATGAATTAAGTGAATTCCCAACATGTAAAAGTTAAAGGCAACATGGAAAGTTAAAGGTAGGGGAATGGAGGGAGGCTATTATAAAAGACAAGAAGAAGAAAGAATGGGATTGATACAAGAAGAGGAATGGGATCCATATAGTTGATGATATTTAAAAAATTAAAGATTTTAAAATAAGTAGGTAGAAAGTCAAAAGAAGAACATTCTTTTTGCTTTTGTTTTGGTTTTTCTCTTTTATTGCTTCCATTTTTCCTCAAAGCCTTAAAAGAATTTTTCAAATTTGATACTATCTTTTATTTTCATGTTTTCAGTATTTCCTTACCTATTTTAAATCTCATTATTTATGTAGCAGTGTGGTAAAATGACAAAGATAAAATTAAAAATGCAAAACCATAAGTGAATATCTATTAGTTCACAATTAAAGGCAGAAATTTAGAGGCAACATTTTCAGTTCGAGTGTTACTTGTGTTTTGTCTTTTTATATGTGATATCTTTTGCTACTGCTTGTCTTGATTTTTAAAAATTAAGGTAGTAATAACTTTGAATATGATATTAATAAACATTAAGACTCTGTTTACATTGAACAGACTCTGAAACATTTTACAGTGTCATCTTTTTACATTAACTAGTTTAATCCTAACAATCACAAAGGTTCAACAAGTCTGTTACTAAAATATATAAAACTAAACCAAGACTCAAAATGCAAAGATCACAATGTGAAAAGAGAAGGAATTGGAGTGAATAATCTCTAAAGTCTTTATGACTCCTAAACATTTTATGACTATACTGTTTCAAATTTTGCTTATCAGTGCTAGAAATGGTATATCAGAGAAGTATATGATGTGTTTCTTATATTGGAAAAACTCACTTTGTGTCATTTAACTTAAATAAATTTGCATCTCAACCAAGAAAGCTAACTTTTTGCAGTTGATATAACATATCAGAAACTAGTACAAAATCACTGCCTTCCTTATCTTGTATTAAAAACAAACAAACAACAAAAACCCTTTGATTCTTATTCCCAATGATCGTATACTTAAAAAAAAAAACTAAGCCTAATTCTCTCCAATTAAACACCAATAAATTATAGGTAAGAACATGGCAGTGTTATACCAGTAATGCAAACTTTACCTTACACTTTGAAACATAAGATGCATTCTTAACTATAAAACTGTTATCACATTAGTCATGATATTATTAAATGAGAATCCATATGGTTCACAAGCCTAATTTACTATGTGGCTGTGTAAGAAAAACAATGCCAACCCCTAATGTAACTGATTGGGCTGTAATGTCTATCTCAAAATCAAATAATAAATGGAAAAATAACTAAATTTTTTAAAAAACTAAAAAAGTCCAACAATCTTAGATAAAAAATTTAAAGAATCACTGAGGCATTTGTTAACTGCTTAATTAATATGTGCCTATGCTATTTAATTACTGAGATTTATTCCACCAGGAAGTTGCTAAACCTTTCTGGCGGTTTTTCATCTATGAAATAATAATTATTAGTTACTATAAGTTACTGTTAACAAAATGATTTTTTGTAAAAATTAAACAAGGATTAAATAAGATGTAAAGAGTTTAACAAGGTGATTGGCACAGAATTTACTCAACAGAAAAAGAGTGAATAACAGAACTTACATTTCCAGACATGTCAAAATAACTGATGTCTGTCAGAATAACTGGTACTTGATCAGCCCTTTCACCACATACAACTATAAAACTGAAAAAAATATACAGAACAATAATCTGTTTTCAGACACAGAACGAGAGGCAGCCTAGGACTGAGATCCATAAGAAAAGGAAAACACATCAGCTAAGGCTTTTTGCCCAGAGACTTATTCCAAAATACCCTGCAGGAACGTAGAGGCCAAGCATGGCACAAGGGCCTCAGTGAACTAAGGAGGCAGAGACCAGAGTTTAGGGTTGTCAATGTGAATAGAATTGCAAGGCAGTTTACAGAAAAGTAGATAGCTTTACAGGGAAGTAGCTCTAGAATCTGCAAAATGGCCTAATGCTTTGCTAAATTCTACACTGTGCATACACAGGGGGAGATTCTAAAAGATCTGGCAGACTCTAGTACTAGGAAGCTTGAACTAAACTGATATTTCAGAAATCACAGTGCTGCACAACACAGAGGTCCTGACCAGTCAGGGTACAGCAAACTCACTGAACACTCCAGGCATTCAAATGAGTTCTCAGAAAGGATACTACTTAGTACAGTTACTCTAGATCTGCCTAACAAAGCTTCAAAATGGTCACACAGACAAAAGAGCATACAGGATACCCATATCAAAGACTAAAAATTACTAGAAATTCAAAGGAGCAGGAAAATGTGACTCATAAGAATAAAAATAACTGACAATAAATACAGGAGGCAGCATACAAGAATTTTAAATTAGTCTTATAAATATGTTTGAGACATAAAGGGAAGAAAGACAATGATTTAACAGGTGGACAATAGCAGCATACAAATGAAAGTATTTTTTAAAAAGCAAAAGGATTTCCAGTTTAAGATCAAAGATGCAAAGAGCTGGAAAGAATATCACTCCCACCAATAAATACAAGAAGAAAAAAACCTGGAAAACTGCAAATTAATAACTTTTCCTAAGTCCATCATAGAACCAAGGCCACAGGTCAAACAACTTAAGCTGAAATCTGAAGACAGACACCTAGGGGATGAAACAGGACTTGAGCTTTTCCTAACCTGGGACAGATGTCACTGAACACTATACAAGCCTTTTTAAGCCACCAAGGAGATTAAACTAGAAATTATAAGTGAACTGTAAAAGGTTGACTGTTAATGAACTATCAAGAGAACATGAAACCCTAAGGGCTGCAAATATAGGGCGTGTGTACACTGTGATATTGTGATTTATAATAATAAATATCTATTTGTTCTTCCTTCCCATTATTGGTAGAACTATTAACGTCTTTAGAATTTCCTAAATGATGAGAGGAATATAGATGTCTTTTGTTATTCTAATGAGCCCCTTTCAACCATACCTGAGTTTATGAGGTAACATTTTGAAAGCCTCTAGACAACCTAAGGATAAGGACTAGTTGCCAGGTAAACCAACCCAAGTGGTAGAGGGTTGAAACTTCTAGTACCACCTAATCTCTCCTTTGGGGAGGGGAGAGGCTGGAAATTGAGTTCAATCACCAATGACCAATGATTTAATCAATCATGTCTATGTAATGAGGCTTCCATTAAAAAAAAAAATTTTAAAGGACAGGGTACAGAGTTCCCAGGTTGGCAAATACTTTGGAGAGGACAGGATGGTGTTTTGCCTGGAGAGAGAGCATGGGAGCCCCAAAGCTGTTCCCATATTTCTTACCCTATGCCATTCTTCCATCTACCTGATCCTGAGTTACATCCTTTTACAATAAACTGGTAATTTAATGAGTAAACCATTTTCCTGAGTTCTGTGAGCCACTCTAACAAACTGATCAAGCCCAAGGATGGGGGGATGGGGACCTTCAATTTATAGCACATCAGTCTCAGAAGCATAGGTAACTGGGCTTGCTACTGGCATGTGAAGTTGGGAGGAGGCAGTTTGTAGGCCTAAACCCTTAACTCACAGTACATAGTGTCAGAACTGAGTTAAATGCAGGACAACCAGATGGTGTCACAAAACTGCTTTTTGTATGGAAAATCCACACATATGGTGTCAGAAGTGTGAAATTTAGAGAGTCTAGGTGCAAGCAGAGTATTGAAAGTAGGGGAGACACAAGAGTGTTTTTTCCTTTACACATATCTTCTTGCACACTCTTCTTCCTGGAACCCCACCAGGAACAGAGATGAGAGAGAATCTCAAGCTAGCTCCCCACTGCTGACTAAGGGAGAACAATAAACAATGTTGAAACTCCACCTAGAACCATCTAGCCCACATACCCTCCCCTACAAAATAAAACCTTAACCTGCAAACCTGCAGTTGAGGACACTGGTGCAATTCCATTCAACGTAGGTGAGAAACACTGACCAGACCCATTTGGTTTATCTTCCCTAAGGAGCAAAATCCTTAATATGTAGTGAGAAGTATATCAATACCACAGCTTGGTGGAAACTCACTGCTGCTAGGAGAGAGAAACATGGGGTAAGAAGTGGCTCTACTCTTGGGGAGGAGTAAAAATATAGGCTAGTTCCAGCATTACAATTGGAAGAGGTACAGGAACACTTGTAAAGTCCATAGTCCCAATACTCAGGTTCACAAAATTGAACCTACCTAAAATTGAGGCTTAATGATAACAGTATAGGATAGTAGGAGAATGTGTACACACACATGCATATATAGGCATCTTTCTATCTCGCCACTAAACACAAAAATAAACATAATTTTATCTTTGCCTCACACTAGCCAAGAGCTCCTGATTCTTTAATTCCTTCATTATTACATCATACATTTGGTCTGCAAAGGGATTGTTAATAATACTTTGTCTCATTTAGAACTTGCACCCTCTCAATTTCTGAGTCCTAAACCATATTTATGCATAGAAAAAAGTAAATTCAAATAAACTCAAAACAATTTTGGCCTGAAGGAGGAGGAAAAACAGAATCATAAAATGTCACCAAATTTTAGAAGTAAATTGGATTTCAACGATAAATTAGGAATTTAGCCCCACTATTTAAAAGGGGGAAAAATGAGGAAACTAAAGTCTGAATCCCAAGTTAACTTCTTAGCTGATGAATCCAAGGGGTTGGAGAGAGGCAAAAGTAAGTTTATAGTTGTGAGTACATGAAACGCAGTTTATTCTTGTATTTATTTATTTATTTATTTATTTATTATTATATTATTTGCTTGGATTATTTATCTTATTTTGTATCCTCACTAATAATTCATTGTGACATTCTTTTGAGTTAATAAAGCTACTGTAATAATCACAACTTGCATGTCATTTTCCATATGAACAACTATAAACCTATTTTTGCCAACTCTCATATACAAACTTGCTAACCCACTGAAAACATTTCTTAGCTAGGCAATGAATACAGTTTTTTGCTGATGACTACAATAGTCACACTTGCTAGCCCATTTAAAAATGTGTTCAAAAACTTTAGGATCAAACATAAAAAACTAGCATTATTTAGTTCTATTCCCTGACAGTAAATTAATATTAGCTTCCATATCCTACAAAGCAGAAATTCTCTGCCTAACTTTAAACATTGTAAACTCAAGCTGGGTCACTTTAAAAATATTAATAATCATTATCATCATAATCATAACATTGATTTTGTAAAGGACACAATCTAGAGTTTGAGAAAACAAAAGAAATTTAACAAGCAGTATTCAAGCTAAATAACCTTAAAAATATATATTTATATGTATATTTACATTTGTAAGAAAGGATGCTCAGCATCATTAGCCATCAGAGAAGAGCAAATTAAAACCACAATGAGATACCACTTCATACAGGTCAGGATGGCCATCATAAATCAACAAACAACAAGTGCTGAGAATGTGGAGAAAAGGGAACCCTAGTACACTGTTGGTGGGAATGCAGACTGGCACAGCCACTGTGAAAAACAGTTTGGAATTTCCTCAAAAAACTAAATATTGAACTGTCTTTTGATTCAGGAATTCCACTGCTCAAGATTATACCTTAAGAATCCTGAAATACCAATTCAAAAGAACCTATGCACCCCCATGTTCACAGCAGTGCTATTTACAATAGCCATGTGCTGGAAACAGCCTAAATGCCCATCAGTAAACGAGGGGATCAAAACACGGTGGTACATTTACACAATGGAACACTACACAGCAGAAAGAAAAAAGGAGCTCCTACTCTTCAAGACAGCATGGATGGAACTGGAGAGTATTATGCTAAGTAAGATAAGCCAGATGGTGAAAGACAAATACCATATGATCTCACCTATAAGTGGAACCTAATCAACAAAACAAACAAGCGAACAAAACAGAACCAGAGACATAGAAATAAAGAACAAACTGACAGTAACCAGAGGGGAGGCAGGAGGGGGATAACAGGGAGAGGAGGGGAAGGCTCAAGTCAAGGAACATGTATAAAGGACCCAAGGATAAAGACAATGGGGCGGAGGGTAGCTGGAGGGAGGACTCAATGTGGGAGATGGGGGATGGGTAGAGCAGGGGAGAGAAATGGAGGGGAAAAATGGGGACAACTGTAATTGAACAAAATTTTTAAAAAAATTTTAAAGCAAGTCCTAGAAGTGAGAAATAGTTTTACAAACTTGTGAACCACATCATGCAACTAACTCATCCAGAATTATTTGGGCTGTGTTATACGGAATTATAAAGATTGTGTGAACCTTACCTTTATCCATTTTGTGTAATTATTCAGGATTATTCAGTTCATGAATTGGGAAATTATTTTTTTACTTCACTAAACTGACTTAATTTCAAAAGATCAAACACCCAACAATAAATCTCGTATTCACCCCTGGCTGGTGTGTGTCAGTTGGTTGGAACATTGTCCTGTAGACCAAAAGTTCACAGGCGAGATTCCCAATGTCTAGGCTGTGGGTTAAGTCCTATGTAAGAGGCAACTGATGAATGTTTCTGTCTCACACTGATGTTTCTCTCCCTCTCTTTTCCTCCTTTCCCTCTCTCTAAAATCAATAAGCATGTCCTTAGGTGAGGGGGGGAAATCTTACATTCATTTCTCCTGTCTGAGAAGGGATTTTTATTATAAATGGCACATCTGAGTTAAACTAAACACAGTAAAAACAGCATTGGAAAAAAAAACAGAAAAGCACATGCATCCCGTACTAGTTTAGCAGATTGCTTTTGTCAATACACCAAGTTCATTGTCTAAGAAGAAACCTTTCAGTCCAGGTACAATAGACCTCTGAAATTCAAAGTACCACCTGATTTGGAAAGTTGTCCGTTGTTATCAAAGAGAAGGACTCTCAGCCTACAGTTCAGTAATTTGCCTAAACTATGAAGAATACAACCATGGAAGTGCACAAAATTTAGTCATAGAACTATCACCAAAAGAAATATACAATACATTTACAACAACAACAACCCCCCCCAAAAAAACACAACTAAATGCTTTATACTGTGGTTGCAGCAATAAACTGTATTTTTATGAATGGGCATGACTCTTGCCATACAATATACCCTCTTCATCTGGTAATTTATTTCAAATCTATTCTAAATTAACCCAAATCTAACATACACACTTAACCCTCTCTTCTTCATCCCCATTTTATATATCACAACCAACAAAAAACCTAACTAGAAACAGTAAATTTTACTTTTTATATGCCACAGTGCTACAAAATTTGAGGAAAAGATTTAAGGACACACATCAGAAGGAACAGTGCTTTCTGATAGTGGTAAAAAAATTCTTGGCTTAAAATCACATTAACACTTATAAAGACATAATTAATCATTATCAATATAGATTTAATTGTTACATACTAAACATATAACAAAGTACCATTTATTTGTTTGTATCTTGTACCAGGAAGAATTTCTAATACAAGGGTATTTTATTTTACTTTTTAAAGTATATTTTATCGATCATGCTATTATACTTGTCCCAATTCTTTGTTCCCCTTTATAGCTCTCTGCCCTGTCCCCCCACCCTCCAGTATTCCTCCCACTTAGTTTATGTCCATGGGCTGTACATGAAAGTTCTTTGGCTTTACCATTTCCTATACTATCTTAACATACCCCTGTCTATTTTATGCCTAACAATTATGCTTCTTATTCCCTGTACCTTTTCTTCCATTCTCCTCTCCCCCCCCACCCACTGATAACCCTCCATGTGATCTTCATTTCTTGATTCTGTTCCTGTGCTAGCTGTTTGATTAGTTTTTGTTTTCATTTTTTAGGTTCCATTGTTGAAGGCTATGAGTTTGTTGTCATTTTATTGTTCATAGTTTTTGATCTTCTTCAATTTTTTAGATAAATCCCTTAACATTTAATATAAAGGCTTAGTGATAATGAACTCCTTTAATGTGACCTTATCTGGGAAACACTTTATCTGCCCTTCCATTCTAAATGATAACTTTGCTGGATAGAGTAATCTTGGATGTAGGTCTTTGCCTTTCATGACTTCAAACACTTTTTTCCAGCCCCTTTCTTGCCTATAAGATTTCTTTTGAGAAATCAGCTGACAGTCTTATGGGAACTCTTTGTAGGTAACTCTCTCCTCCTGTTGCTTTTAAGATTCTCTCCTTATCTTTAATATTGGGTAATTTAATTATGATATGTCTGGGTGTGTTCCTCCTCGGATCCAATTTCTTTGGGACTCTCTGAGCTTCCTGGACTTCCTAGAAGTCTATTTTCTTTGTCAGATTGGGAAAGTTTTCCTTCATTATTTGTTCAAATAAGTTTTCAATTTCTTGCTCTTCCTCTTCTCCTTCTAGCACCCCTATGATTCAGATGTTGTAGCATTTAAAGTTGTCCCAGATGTTCCTCAGCCTCTCCTCATTTTTTTGATTTCTTGTTTCTTCATTCTGTTCTGGTTAGATGTTTATTTCCTCCTTTTGTTCCAAATCATTGATTTGAGTCCTGGTTTCCTTTCCTTCATTCTTGGTTCCCTGCGCATTTCCCTTTATTTTACTTTATATAGCCTTCATTTCTTCCTTCATTTTGTGGCCAAACTCAATTTCTGTAAGCATCCTGATCACCAGTGTTTTGGACTCTGTATCTAATAGGTCGTCTATAACCTCATTGCTTAGTTCTTTTTCTGGAGCTTTGATCTGTTCCTTCATTTGGGTCATATTTCTTTGTCTCAGCACACAAGTCTGGATGAATGTTTCTTTTTAACTCTTTGTTTGTTGGACTTCCACGTAGTTTGATTTTCTGCCAGCTCTGGTTGTTTTTTGTTTTTAAATTGGTTGTTATTCAAAAACTGTGATGAGAGAACATAAATTAAACAGAAAAACTTTAAAAACTGAAAAGGGTAAAGGCAGAAAAGATTCAGGAATAAAGCTAAAAATGTACCATTTGTGTAAAACCATTTGCGTTTGTTTTAATAGATGTATGAAGTCTGACAAGTGTCCAGCCATTGTTAATAGGGGAATGGTTTGCATGGCATCTGTGTAAACTGGCAGACAAGGAGAACAGACTGGAATGCGCATGCATAAATAATGGCGACTTCACTGTACTAGTCAGTGGGGGTGGTAGACATCACTGAGTGAGCATGTATACTGTGTGGCCATCACATTCAAGATGACTGAGTGAGTAGAGCAATGAATCTGCATCAAAGTTTGAGTTAAGCTTGAACACTCCTCCATGGAAATCATTCAGATGATTCAGAAGGCTTTTGGATATGATGTAATGAGTTCAGCATTAATAAAAGTAAGGCATAAACGCTTCAAAGACGGTCAAGAATTTGTTGAATATGATCCATGTCTGGAAGGTTTGCCACAAGCAGAACACCTGAGAATGTTGATCGTGATGGATTGCATCAACAAAGATCAGTGAATAACACTGCAAGAACTAGAAGCTAATCTGGTCATTCCAAAAACTACTATGTCTGAGATTTTGATGCAGGATCTTGGCATGAAACCTCACATGGCAAAATTCATTCTGTATTTTCTGCTAACAGAATAGAAGGAACATGGTGCTGCAGTTGCTAATGACTTGATTTCAGACTTCCTCAACAAGGTCATAATTGGAGATGAATAATTGGTCTATGGCTATGATCTAGAAATGAAGTCTCAGTCATCCCAGTGGACATCACCTGGTTCTCCATGTCCAAAGAAGGCCCAGCAAAGTTGCAGCAAAACCAAGACCATGTTAACTGTGTTTTTTGATTGGGAGGGTATTGTCTGTCAAAAGTGCACGCCTCCAAGCCAAACAATTAATAAGGTTACTAAGGTTACCTCAATGTTCTTCATTTGTTGAGAGATACAATATGACAAAAACGGCCACAGATATGGGCAACTGAATGATTGGCAGTTTCATCATGACAATACACCCATTCATGCATCACTTCTTGTACAGAGTTTTTTGGCAAAACAGGAAATCACCCAGGTCAATTAGCCCCCCTACAGCCCCAATTTGGCACCCTGTGACTTCTGGCCTTTCCCAAATCTAAAATCACCTTTGAAAAGGAAGGGATTTTAGATTGTAGATGAGAGTCAGGAAAATATGATGGGGACAGCTGATGATGATTCCAACAAAGGGTTTTGCAGGGTGTTTTGAAGAGTGCAAGAGATGCTAGGAGAACTGGGTGAGGTCCTAAGTGCCTACTTTGAAGCAGACTAAGGCATCATTGTTTTATCTTGTATTTCTGCAATATATGTCTCTAATTTTCATAGCATATGGCTGGATACTTTCTGGACAGTACATACACATATATACATATGTATAAATAATATCCTATAGTAATCTATACCTATGTATCTCTATCCTATGGTCCATAAATAAAATAAAAATATATAGTGCTGATCAGAGCCAAAGCTACAGACCTACTGAGCTTCTTTGTACAAAAGAAAGCAACAGTAGTTCATCAGCCAATTCCTATATGCTAGTAGGAAAGACCATAGCTAGACTCAGTGCTCTAACTTACACTTCAAACCACTGTCACAATATCACAGCACAGCTATCCTCTGGAAAGAATGCTAGGGGCAAAAAATAAAACTATTGTCAAACCACTACTGGGACTAAGGATTTAAAGGAATTGCAGAGAATGAACCCTAAAACTCACAAAGATATTCCCTCAAGTTGTTTACTTACTCCTTAACTCCACATGCACAGGGCAAAACTTTAAGAATGCCAGCAGAGGCCTAACTAGTGTGGCTCAGTGGGTAGGGCGTCATATCACAAACTGAAAGGTCGCTAATTCTATTCCCACCAGGGCACATGCCTGGGTTGCCGGTCAGGTCCCCAGATGGGGGCATGCAAAAGGTGACCAATTAATGTTTCTCTTACATATCAATGTTTCTCTCCCTTTCCCTCCATTTCCCTCTCCCTAACAATAAATAAATAAAATCTTTAAAAGAAAGAGTGCCAGTAGAAAATGGCAACTGGAAGCTAAAGATCTGAGCAGAGATTTCAGTGGCTACAGTGTTGGGAAGATTGAAGTTAAAGGCCTGTCAAGTTAAAAGGAGGCTTAACAATATATTGAAAATGGTAGAAGAAAGAGAAGTTGAGTACTGATCAATTAAAATTATCTCACCTGGCAGAGAGTAAAAAGACTGAAGAAAACTTAATAAAGCTTCAGGGACCTGTGGGACAATATTAGATGATCTAAAGTGTGTGTAATTGTGGTCCCAATGGAGAAGAGAATGAGACAGGGACAGAAGAAATATCTGAAAAATAATGGCTGAAAACTTCCCCAATATGATGAAAAACATCAACCTTGAAGAAGTTTAGCCAATCCTAAGCAAGGTGAATATAAAGAAAACCATATCTATGCATATCAAATTGATAGAAACTAGAGATGAAAAAATATTGAAAGCAGTCAGAAAAGGGAGAAAAAAGATACATCATAAATAAGAAGAACAAGGATAAGAATGACTACCAATTTCTCACTGGAGGTCAGAAGACAGTAGAATGACATCTTTAAAGTACTGGGAGGCAGAGACAAAGTAGCAACCTAAGATTTTATATTCAGCAAAAATATTTCTCTTCAAAATGAACGTGAAATGAAGACATTTTCAGCTAAACAAAGGCTGAAAGAATGGCTGCCAGCCAAGCAGCTCTGTAAGAAATACTAAAGGATGTCCTTCAGGCCAAAGAGAAAGGATACCAAACGGATACTTAGACCCACAGAAAGGAACAAAGAACACCAAATATAGTAAATAAGTGGCTAAATATAAAGACTATGTTTTCTTTCATCTTATAATTCACTTAAAAGTCAAATAACCATTTAATACAAAATACAACAAGACTGTAGAGTGGGGTTTATAATATATATAGAAGTAAAATATATGATGAAAATCACACCAAAAAATGGAACAAGAAAATAGAACTATATTGTTGTAAGGTCTTACATTGGAAATGGAACTAGAAAGCTGGGTGGGTCAATGAGATGGAGACAGAGTGATACAGAAGTGTCAGGTATAAATCACATATCTTAAAGGCTAAGGTTTTAGTACATACTCCTAAAAGAATGGCAGTTGGAGAATAGTTAGCACTGGCCTTCTCACACAAAGCCAAAGGTCAGAAAGAAACTACGCCTTTATGAAGAACTACAAAAACATTCATTGCTCATGGCCTCAGACAGGATACGGAGCTGCTGGCTCACCTGTGGGTAGAAAAAAGAGACAACCTTAAAATTAGTCAGAGATGAAGCATGGAATCAAGGAAGAGTTTTGACAAGATAGGAAAGACATGAGCAATGTGTATCTGTTATCTTTAGCTATATAACACACTATTCTAAAACTTAGTAGAATAAAAATAACCATTTATTTAGCTCATAATTCTGTGGATCAACTGGATAGTTAAGGTAAAAAAAATTAAGAAAAGTTACCCAGCTCAGCTAATCTCTGCTGGGCTTGCTTATACATCAACTGATGTTGTCAGCTGATGTCTGGATGATGGTGGCACTGACATGCCTGTCAGTGAGTAGACTATCAGTTGGGACAACAGGGGTGACTAGGCCCCGTGTGTATCATATCATGCTGGAAGTTAACCTAGGCTCCTACACACAGTGGGAATGGAGAGGCTCCAAAAAGCAGCAAAAGAGGAAGCTACAAGACCTCTCTTGAGGTCTAGGTTCAGAACTTGCAAAATAACCCTTAGTCATATCCAAATGATCAAAGCAAGTAATAAGGAAAAGACCAGATTCGAGGGGTAAAATTAAGGGCCCTATCTCACAATAAGAGAAGATACAAAAAATTGCTGTCATTTTTGCTTTTTACCACAGTACATTTAATAGAGAAAAGAGGCAGCTTCCTTAACAGTGAAGTCAAAGAACTCATGGTCATTGAAATATTTAAAAAAAGCTGACAGAATACAGAGAACACCTGTAAATTAGGTACCAAGTACCAACCAAAGAAACCTGGAAACAGATTTGTTGAAGATTCCTTTAAAAGAGAAAAAGAGCCATGGAAATTGCATAAACTCTATTCTTACTAAAATAGTGACCATGAATAAGCCTACATGGGGTTGCCTAAACTGCCATTTAAAAAATAAAACCTGGCTTTTAGCTAAGTTAACTCAAGGACTTCACATAACACTACCAAAGTTCATTGGATGATTTATTAATTTAGCATGATAACTTTAGCATTACTTTGTATCAATAAATTATTTTATGATATGTCTTTTACATTGATTCTAAATTGATAACATTTATTTTAGAAAAGACAGGTAAGTAACTTACCCACATTTACTAGAAAAATGTTTCAATGCCATCTTCCTTTCAATTTCAGTTATACCAAAACATTTTAAATTGATATCACTTGACCATAAATGAGCCAAAAAAATCACAAAGTAACACCTTTATATTAACTGAATACAGTGACTTAAAAACCAGATACCTGAATAATTTTGCATTATTTTGAAAAGTACAAAAAAGGGCTCACTTTCCTAATTCTACTAAGTAGATATCTCTGAATATCATATTTTAAAATATTTTTATTGCTGTTCTATTACAGTTGTCCCAATTTTCCCCATTGCTCTCCCCTGCCCAATCCACCCCCACTCCACAGTCAACCCCCACCCTATTGTCCTGTCCATGGGTCATTTATACTTGTTCTTTAACTGGGCCCTTCCTCTTCTTTCCTCCCTTATTGCTCTCCCCACCACCTTCTGGTCCCTGTCAGTTTGCTCCTTGTTTCCATGCCTCTGGTTCTATTTTGGTCATTTGTTTGCTCATTAGGTTCCTATTATAGGTAAAGTTGTATGGTATCTGCCTTTTACTGCCTGGCTTATTTCACTTAGCATAATATTTTCCAGTTCCATCCATGCTGTCCATGAAAGGTAAGAGTTAATTCCCTTACTCAAAAACACATTTCATTCAAAGATCTAATTCTGTTATCTTCAAGTCACTTATCTCAAAGAAATAAAATTATAGTGTAATATAACATAATAGGATTAAGAATATGGATGACCCATTCATTGGTAGCAAGATGGTGGATGGAGTAAGAGGATCTTTCTCACACCTTCTCCCAGAACCAAACTGGAAATAAAACTAAAAAGGGAAACAGCTGCCTGAAATACACAACTGAAGACTACCTGAAAAAGAGACTTTTACCCAAGGACAGCCAGAAACCAACTAGACATGGGTAGGAATGTTGGGGATATGAAAGGGGATACCCCGCTCCCACCAGTGGCAGGCTGAGGTTACAGCATGGCTGTGGGGGCTTCCCCCTGAGATGAGGAGACCTGGTCCCCAGATCCGGCTCTCAAGCCAGAGCAGCATCAGTGTAGAGATCAGCTACTCACATAGCATCTAGCAGTGAAAAGCCATGGAATTTTTGACTGCTGGGGAGAGACAGAGCCCACTGGATACAAAGCTACTATTTTTTTTCTTAAAGAGGTCAAAGCACAGGTCTTTTCATTTGCAGCAACACACCTTGGGATCCAGAGAAAGGACAGTAGTGCAGACTGGAGTCACCTGAGAGAGTCTGCAGTGAGAGGCACTGGGGAGGGACACAGGGGAGCAGTTGTAGGGATTTCTGTGCCAGGGCACACCATGATACTACAGCAGCCATCCTTCTTGAGAAGAGCAAGCCCCTCACAGTGGAAAAACAATTACTTGACCCTGTGGGATACCACTAAACTTACCCTCAGAAATCCTGCTTGCCCCCTCCTCTAGAATCCCACTTGCCCCACCTTCCATCTTTTGTTCTTTTTTTTTTTCTTCCTCCCCTCTCTCCCATCCTGCATCTTAATGCCTGCTGAGGAGACAACATATCAGAGTCAGCGAGTATCAGAGACTGGCTGTAGGATGCAGCCATTCTGTATACTTTCCCAGGAACCACACTAGCACTTCCCCTTCACGAAGAACCACAGAAACACCCTTCTAGTTTCTGGTAGACCCAAACTCTGGACTCTAGAAGCCCCACTGGCTTGCCTACTAGAGGCTCCACCCTTCTAGAGTTCAGAAAAATAATTTAGGACAGACACAGCAGCGTGGCTCAGGGGTGGGGAACCACACCCACCATGTTCCCCAAAATCTGAATGGTACCTCCCATGGGAGATCCAGGGGTCCCATCACCATGATTCCACCTCTCATCACCAGGATTCTGCCAGAAGGCCTCTCAGAAATAGTTGGGTCAGTGTCTAGTCTAAGACTGAAACAGGATGGCAGGCAGAGCCAGGCAGAGACAGATCCTGAGGTATCTTAGGACATTTAGTGATCCACCCTTGGATCGCCATAATATGCACAACCAAACCCAGAAGGGACAGTCACAAATTGTGGTTTGCTTGTAGCTTTAAACAGGCTGTGGAGAGCTAGACTTGGACAGCACCTGACAGTGGCTTACATCAGCTTCAGACAACATCAGAACCGTACCCACAGGGAGAACCCTATGGGTTCTAGCACGCAACACTAAACTCTGCATTAGACGAATTCTACTGTATTCTTTTTCATTAATTTCATTATTTTTTCTTTTTCATATCACTTTTATTATTTTTCTTTTTATTCTATTTTTATCTTTGTTATAATTCTCATTTAATCTTACCTTTTCACAATCCATTTTTTCTTCTTTCCTTTTCTTATTTTTGTTGTGTTTTCTCTTTCTTTGTTCTTTCTCTCCATTCTCCTCTTTCTATTCCTTACTCTTACTATTTCTCTACCTTTTCTCCACTCATAATCACTTTTCTTTCCTTTGGTCTTCTCATAATTTTTCTCTTTTACTATTCTGTTTCTTTTTTCATTTTTATTGTCCTTTGCTCTTTTGTCACTGATTTTCCTGTTGTTGAGAAGGGGGTTTCATTGTTTTGGTTTTGTTTTTTTGTGTTGTTTTGCTTTGGTTTGTCAGCACTTATACAGCCAGCCAGCTAGAGTGGAGATCCCAATGAACCAGCCAACAACAAACAAGACCCAAATACAACAGAAGAACCCATGTTACCCACACACAGGACATTCAATCTAGAGCATCCATCAGGAGATCAAAGATACTGCAACACTGAGTGCCCTAGTACCCCAACCACACAAGACCACCCTACAAAGACAGGGAGTCGAAGCAGATCTATGTAATACACAGAAACAAACAAAAAGAGACAGTTAAAATGGGGAGACAAAGAAACAACCTCCAAATGAAAGAAGAGGAGGAATCTCCAGAAAAAGAGCTAAAGGAAATTGAGGTGAGCAAATTATCAGATGTAGAGTTCGAAGTAATGGTTATAAGGATGCTCAAGGAATTTAGAATTTCATCAACATGAAAAAGGACATAGAAACTATGAATAAAAACCAGTTGGAAATGAAGAATGCAGTATCTGATATAAAGAATACAGTGGAAGGATTAAAACCAGGCTAGATAAAGCAGAGGATCAAGTCAGCAATTTGGAAGACAAGCTAGGAAAAAACATGCAGTAGAAGCAACAAAAGGAAAAACCTTAAAAAAAAAAATCAGGGAAGTTTAAGGGTACTTTGGGAACCACATAAAACAACAACATGCATATCATAAGGATACCAGATGGAAGAGAAAAGGAGCAAGGGTTAAAAAAAAAAACTGTTCGAAGAAATAATTACAGAAAAATTCCCTAACCTGGTGAAAGAAAAAAATCACACAAGTTCACGATACACAGAGTCCCATTCAAGATGAACCCAAAGAGATCAACACCAAGATACATCACAAGTAAAATGGTAAAGTTTAAACACAGAGAAAGACTCTTAAAGGCACCAAGAGAAAAACAGTTACCTACAAGGGAGCTCTGATAATGCTGTCAACTGATTTCTCAACAGAAACACTATAGGCCAGAAGGAATTGTCATGAAGCATTGCAAGTAATGAGAAGCAAGGACCTACAACCAACTACTCTATCAATCAGGCTTTTTATGTTATCATTGTTATTTGTACCTTTCATATAAGTTAAAGACTGTGGAAGGTATAACTAGAACATTATAAGGAAAAATGATCTCAAATAAAACATTAATATATTACTTTATTCATTCCACAAAAATTTAAGGAAACCAACTTTTGGCCTGGAACTATAGATATGATCATGAACAAGATAGGCAGAGCTTCTTCTTTAGAAGCGGGTAACAGATATGGGACAGGCTTTCATAGTACACTGTAAAAATTCTATGATCAGAAGTGCAAATGGGACCCATAATTTGTCTTTATAGAACTATTTTACCATTTAGTCTTAAAGACAGAACATTTAAGGGTTTGGGGTTCTATTACATTAAATGGACATTAATATACATGAAGTAGCTGAAGACTTTGTTAAAAATGCACTTAAAATAATTATATAAACTAAATAAATGACTGACCCACCAAGTATTTTTGTAAAGGAACCCATACAATTTCTTTCTCTCAAGACTTTAAATCCCACGGTATTTGCTTAAGTAGTGAGCTATAATTCTAACATCAAATAAACAACGTCCAATCTCCACACCTGCCAGACTGAAACACAGAAGTCCATAGTCTTTTAAAATTAATTTCTATAAGGATATATAATGTATACCAGTGTGTACATTACACTCCTTTTCCTCTGTAGTTTTATTTGTTTTTTTTATTTATTAAATTTATTGGGGGTGACATTGGTTAATGTAATTATATTGGTTTCAAGTGTACAATTCTTTTTCTTTAGTCAGTATCCATTTATTTATAATACTTTTTATTTTATCACCTTCCTTTTGAAAAGAATGATTGTTCCTCAAGACAGGGATGTCCACTTTCACCACTCTTACTCTATATAGTACTGACAGTCCAAGCCATAGCAATGAGACGAGAAGAAATAAAAAGCACCCAATTGGAAAGAGGGAAGTAAAGCTCTCATTATTTGCAGATGACATGATATTATACATAGAAAACTCTAAGGACTCCATCAAAACTACTACATCCAATAGAGAAATTTGGCATTTGGCAAAGTAGCAGGATACAAACTTAATATTCAGAAATTGGTGGTAATTTATATGCCAATAATGAACTATCAGAAAGAGAAATTAAGACAACAGTACCATTTACTATTGCACCCAAAAGAAAAGGTATCTAGGAATAAATTTAATCAAGAGGGTAAAAGACTTATACTTGGAAAATTATAAGACATTGAAGAATGAAGTTTTGGAAGATACAAATAAGTGGAAACATACTGTGTTCATGGATTTGAAGAATCAACATTGTTAAAATGTTCCTCCTATCCAAAGAAATCTATAGATTCAACACAATTCCTATCATAATACCAAAGGCATATTTCAGAGACCTAGAACAAATATTCCAAAAATTTTTATGGAACCAAAAAAGACCATGAATAGCTTCAGCAATCCTGAAAAAGAAGAACAAAGTTGGCTGTCATTGCAATCAAGGTCATTGCAACAAAACAACCTGGTGCTGGCATAAGAACAGGCATACAGATCAATGGAACACAGCAGAAGGCCCAGACATAAACCCATGCCTTTATGGTCAATTAATATTTGACAGAGGAGGCAAGAGTGTAAAATGGAGTAAAGACAGTCTCTTCAATAAATGGTATGGGGAAAATTAGATGGTACATGCAAATACATGAAACTAGACCACCAACTTACAGCATATACAAGAATGAACTCAAAATGGATTAAAGACTTAAATGTAAGTTGCAACACCATAAAAATCCTAGAAGAAAACATAGACAGTAAAATCTCAGACATCTCTTGTAGTAATATTGTTGCTGATATATGTCCTAGGGAAACGGAAACAGAGGAAAAAATAAACAACTGGGACTACATCAAACTAAAACGCTTTTGCACAGCAAAAGAAATGTTCAAGTAGATGAAAAGGGAACCCACTGTATGGGAGAACACATTCGCCAATGATACATTTGATAAGGAGTTAGTTTCCAAAATAGATGAAGAACTTACACAACTCAACACAAAGAAAACAAACAACCCAATTTAAAAATGGGCCAAGGACCCCAACAGACACTCCTTCAAAGAGGACATATAGATGGTCCATAAAGATGTGAAAATATGCTCAACATCACTAATCATATGAGAGATGCAAATTAAAACCACAATGAGCTATCACCTCACACCTGCCAGAATGGCTACCATTAATAAATCAACAGACAACAAGTGCTGGTGAAGATGTGTAGAAAAGGGAACCCTAGTGCACTGCTGGTGGGAATGCAGACTGGCACAGCCACTGTGGAAAACAGTATGGAGTTACCTCAAAAAATTAAAAATGGAACTGCCTTTTGACCCAGCAATTCCACTTCTGGGAATATATCCTAAAAATCCTGAAACACCAGCTCAAAAGAATATATGCACCCCTATGTTCATAGCATAATTATTCACAATAGCCAAGATCTAGAAATAGCCCAAGTGCCCACAAGTAGCTGAGTACATCAAAACACGGTGGTACATTTCCACAATGGAATACTATACAGCAGTGGAAGAGAAGGAAATTTTGCCTTTTACAGCAGTATGGGTGAATGAAGAGACTATTATGCTAAATGAAATAAGCTAGTCAGTGAAAGACAAATAACATATGATTTCACTTCTAAGTGGATAGTAATGAACAAAATAAACTAATGATCAAAATAGAACCAGAGTCATAGAAACATGGAACAGACTGACAGCTATAAGAGGATGGGGGGAGGTGGGGACTAGTTGAAAGAAGGTGAAGAAACTAGTCAAAGAACATATATGAACGACCCAGGGACATGGACAATGGTGTGGGGATTGACTATGCGAGTGGGGGCAAGTTGAGTGGAAGGGGGCAAAGGGGAAAAATTGGGACAACTGTAATAGCAATAATATTTGAATTTTAAATTTAAGTATCTAAATTTTAAAAAAAGAATATGGGCAACCCACACTACCAATTTGAAATTTTAGCTCCTCCACTAAGCTGTGTAACTTAGACATGTCACTTCACTTTTCTGCACCTCAGTTTCTTCATATGTAAAATTGCAATAATAGGCTATTACCCAACAGGTTATGAATAATTTTCACTGAGTTAATACATGAAAAGTGCTCAGTACAGAGCTTGATATGTAGGGAGTAAAAGAAAGTAATAGAATATCTTATTAGTGATATTCTCATTAGAATGTGATGCTTATTAGTTTATTTCCTGTTACGTAGGAAAAACCCTTGATTTTCTATTCTTCCATTTATACATCCTTGAGCAATTTATTTGACTTTGAGCCTCCTCCATTTCCTTTCCTACAAAATGATGAACCCTGAGGTCTCATTTAGTTTCAGAAACTCTGATTATGTTGTAATGTGTTAAGGAGAAAATCTACAGGTACTTTTCATTAATTAGGAATTCATATTATCTCTTTCCCTTGCTAATTATGAAGTTATTTCCTTCTCTCTTAACTGTTCATTTCTCTCATTCATTTTAATATTTACCAATTTTCTTCAGATTTATCAGCCCCATTATGTCTCATTTGTCTCTGGTGACATTTTCCTAGGGGCTTGATATAATTGTATTCTTACTTGCCTCTCCTCAGTCATACCCTTTTCTATAATCTCAATTCAGTCATGGTCTATCACCCTATGATGGAATAATAACACCAACAACACATTTTTATAGCAATTTTACACTCACTCTCCCATGTAAGTCTCACAACCATCACCCTGTAAAAGGTCATGAGGCTCAGAGAAAGAATGTGATGTGACCTATCATATGCAGAGCCAAGCCATAAACCTAGGATAAATGACTCAGACTATTTTTTGTGCTATTCCTTAGTCTCCTAGTTTTACTATCATGAACATGAAATTAGTTATCAAAGGGATCTAGTGTTGAGCACCAACTCTGATACTTACTGTTTGAACTTGTACTGGATATATCACCTGAAACTCAGTTTCCCCATTTCTAATAATGTGATAGTAAGAAGTTTTATAAGAATAAAACAACAAAAACATTTTATACAATCTAAGGGCTATACTTTTTTCAACACCTTGTTCGTGCCAAAAACTGTCTATTTCTGATTCACTTCATAAATCTATTTTCTCCTTTTGGCCCACGTAGCATAGGGCTATATCAGCTTTTACTCACTATTCTGAATAACCACCTACTCCTCAGACTCTTTTACTTCTTTTAATACATAGAACAGACCTACGTTTGGAAAGTGCAATTCCATTGAACAGAGAAAATGTAGTCATTCAAAAATTTGTTGAGTATCAACTGCATGCCAGGAACTGTGAACCAGAAAATAATGAGGGAAAGATCATTAAAAGTAGAAGTTTGATCAATTTTTCTACCTATAAGAATCTGCAAAATCTTTTTCCTTCTCCTTCTTTCTACTCCTTTGATTCTAATTCCTTACATCTCCTCTGTTAAATGGAAGAAGTCTCAGAGCAAAAAGAGGAATGAGGAAATGCTGGGTTCAGCTGCAAAGACTACAGCAGGGAGAATGGAATAACATATGGTATCTAGAGGTCTACAACACTCCTAACATTTTCGGATACCTACACAAAGTAGAGTAACTAGAAAACAGGGAAGAAAGAGGAGAAAATTATTAAACATATATAATGTCTCAGTTATTGTTTGAGGTATATGAATACATTATCACATTTAATATCTATAAAATCTTGAGAGACAGGCATTCTTTTATTCAACAGATATTTACTGGGCACTTATTATGTGCTAGGCAATGTTTCAAGTATTTGGAACATATCAGTAAACAAAACAAGGTTCCCTGCCCTGATGAGCCTTATTCTAACAAAAGAAAGACCATTAATGATTAATATATAAATTAAAATGTTAAATGACAATAATGTTATAGGACAAGAGGAGCAAGTAAGGGGAATTAGGAGTATATATGGGGAAAGTAAATGTGAAAAAGATAAGTTGTAATTTTAATTACAGTGGTTTGAGAATGTGACATTTAAGGAAGTTGTGTAGTTTCTAGGGGCAACTGGAGAGTTCTGAGCAGAAGAGTGAAATATTTTACTTACCTTTTGAAGGGCTCACTGGGCTACTATGTTAAGAAAAGGCTGTAAGAAGGCATGTAAGAGGGCAAATGAGAGACAAGTTATGAAGTTACTGCAGTACTCCAGGGGAAAGGTAATAGTGGTTTAGACCAGAGTCATAGCAGTAGAGGTAGTGAGAGATATATTTTAAATATACTCTCATATTTGAAAGTATGGCTTGACAAGATTTTCATTACAATTTAGTTGTGGGAGTAAAAGAGACAAGAATCAAGGATGGCTCCAACTGGAAAAATTTAGTAGACATTTACTGAGCTGACAAATACTGTGGCAAGAGCAACTTTTAAGCAAGGAATCATTAATTTGGTGTGAGACATATTAATTATAAGATGTTATTAGACATCCAAATGGCTATATAGATGCATTTTGGTATATTTATGAGCTGGAATTCAAGAGAAGGGTCTTAAATAGGTATATAAATTTGGGAGTTTTCAGGATAAAGTTGGTATTTTGAGCCAGAGTCATCAGAGGACTGAGTGTAGACAGAGAAGAGAACCAGACAGATACTCCAACTTTTAAGAGACTGAGGAGAGGAGGTGTACAAGAGATAAAGGAAGAAAGATTTTTTGAAAAGTATAATTGCCTGGAGCCAAGTGAAGAAGGTGTATGTAAGAGGGAATGATCAATTAAATTGAATGCTGCTGCTAAGTCAAGGGAGATAAATATTGAGAAATTAACTTGAAATTTAGCGATATGAAGGTAACCTTTTCAAGAGTAGTTTCAATGCAATGACAAGGGCAAATCCCTAACTGTACTGTATTTAAGAGGAAACAGAAAGAGTGGAATTGAAATCAGTGAACATAGACAACTCTTTTAAGGAGTTTATTGTGAATGAGGAGCAAATTAAGTGTTACCTGGTAAGATAAGTAGGGCGAACTAAAAGATGTTTTAAAGATAAAAACAGCAGTAAATTTTGTCTTCTTATGGCAGTGATGTGGTACTAAGAAATCTGAGAATGGAGAATTGCTGGAGCAATGTCCTTAAATAGGCATAAAGAAATAGAATCTAATACACAATGGAGGAATTTGGCTTTAGAAAGGTACGAAATAGGTGAGAATACATAGTCTAGAAATTGGAGATGAAGGTAAGTAGATGTGGTCAAATGAGTTTATGCAAGATCTCTTCTGATTCCTTCAATATTTTTCAGTGAGCCAGGAAACAATATTATGAGCTGAATTCAAGACTGCGAATGAGATATTGCTGGAAGGTCTGATGACAGAAAACAAGAAATAAGCCATCTAAAAAAATAGAAAAAATGATTTAGGAAAATACAGTATGAATACCAGGCAGTATTAGGGACTCATGTAATGCTTGTGACCATGACTTTAAAGTAAAATTAGACAGCATGATTTTACATTTTCCTTTAAACACATACAGCTTCACAGGTGTAGACTTGGAGTTGAAAGAAAATTGGGTTTATGTGGGGTATAGTTTTTCCAAGTGAGTATGATTAAGTTAGAGTGAGAGAAGATAGTCAAGGGTGTACACCAGGGAGTTGAGGATAAAGGGCCATAAAATTTAAGTTGGCTAAAGAAGAAGCGATGACTCAAAAGACTGAGTGACAATTATTGTAAAAGATGGTAGAATCAATAAGTCAACTATTAGCTCTATTTTATAAATAAGACAAGTCTGTTGCTCAAATCACACAACTTTTAACTAGAATAGAATCTGAATCTAGATGTACCTCATTTAAGTCACTCTTACAAATTTGATTTTCATTGGCATGCCACCCTCCACCAGGCTGAACCTAAGGCAAAATTACAAGGTAGAAAATGTTTCCCAGTCTTCTTTCACCTCCTTTTTCTTCTATGTCCAAAATGCTAAGAGCCCTTAGTGTCCAAATTCACAAATGAGTCTTGCCCTCCCTCAATTTGTACAAAATTACTCTCACTTTCCCTACAGATGTACTCCCTTCATGAAAATCTGGACCACTAAGAATTTCTCTGAATAGAAAAACATCTATAAATACAAATGACTAAAAAAACTCAATCCTCTTCATGGCTATTCTAAGAGGAAGTCTGCTTAACCCAGTTTAAACAGCACTGTGAAACATACAAGGATTGTTCAGAAGGTATTCAGCCACACAATATGAAAAGAGAAATTTACTGAAGGAGATACAACATACAAAAACACTGTACACAATACAATGACACCTCAGTCCCATTCAAAGTAGGCACGTTGGGATCTCAAAGTTCTCCCAATCTTCATTAGCTGCCCCATCATATTTTCCTGAATCTCATTGATGGTCTGAAATCTCTTCCCTTTCAAAGGTGATTTTAGTTTTGGGAAAAGCCAGAAGCCACAGGGCATCAAATCTGGGCTGTAGGGGACTGAGTCACTTGATTTACTTGATGTTTTGCCAAAAAACTCTGCATGAGACGTGATGCATGAGTGGGCTCATTGTGGTGAAGAAGCTGCCAATCACCAATTGCCCATAGGTGCAGCCTTTTGAATCATCTGAATAGTTTCCATGGAGAAATGTTCAAGCTGCACACAAAATCTGTTCCAGATTCGTTGCTCTACTTGTTCAATCATTTTGAATGGAATAGCCACACAGTACACATGCTCACTCAATGGCTTTCACTACCCCCACAGACTAGTATAGTGAAGTCATCATTGTTCATGCACGCACATTCCAGTCTACTCTCCTTGGCTTCCAGGTTACATCAACATCACATAAACTGTTCTTGTTATATTAACAGTGGCTGGACTTTTTCCAGACAGACCTTGAATTAGGTTGGATCAAGAATTTCTTGCTCTTTACCTTTATTATTTCTAGCACTTTCTCCCTTAAAAAAATATCCTTTACAAAATCCCAAAATTCTGATTTTTATCTTCTCAGAGAATAAGAAAGTAATAGCACTGAATGTCATGGATCAGCTCCAAATTTGTGTTAAAGATATTTTATATTTGGGACTACATGGCAAAGCAAGATTAAATGTACCCAGTTTGAGAACTTTTCTGTTATCGTGAGTAAATGGTTAAAAGACAAAGGTCTTATTTGTATTTTGCCATTTACCTTTTTTTTCTTGTTATAAGAACAATGTGGCCAAAATACTTGGTCACCAACCTGAACCTCATGATTAGAAGACAGATGGAGCAAGAGTAGAACTAGTGCCAATCTTCAGCTAACATATAGCAGGAAAAAAAAATAAACCTTTTTGTTGTAAGTCAATGAATTACTGGGAACATTTATTATGCAGTATAAGTTAGCTGAAGTTAATATAGCATGTATTATTTTTATAATAAGAAAAAAACAGATTTCACTGTTTCAAATTTTAAGGGTAGCAGTTATTATTATACTTCAACAACTAGGAACAAAATGAATGAATTGCAATCATATTTTTACAACAGTGGAGAGCTTACAAAGTAACAAGAAGCAGATAATTCAAAACTGCTGAAAGAGAAGAGCCCTTCCTAGGTGAGTTGACAATCACTTTCTATTTCTTTCCTAAGATCATTTAAAGATTCTGGGTATAGATTGCAAATAGAGATTGGCCCAGGCAGAAGGACTGGTGAAAACAAAAAGCAGTAGAGCTTTTGTGTAGCAGACTGAAAACTTTTAAATGCAAGACTAAAAGGAGTATTTGCCTAGTTCTATAGTGATGCAGGAGGCTAAAGGAATAAGCTAGAGGGCAGAGTAAAATCTCCCTCAGTTTCATGGTGTTTAGGATAAAACTTGCTAGAAAATGGGGAATAACCACAAGCAATACATGACAGGTCTCCAACATCTGCCTGAATCTGAAGCGGCGTGAGGCAAGAGATCAGAGGGCCAATCTCAAAGCCTCCAAAGAAGGGAAATGAATCTCTGGTAGTCTTTCAGGACTGTGGACAGGAAACCTAACAATCTCTCAATCAAAAACAGGGTAGGTCAATGTTGACAAATGAGAGATGACTAAATCTTCCTAAAAATGCAAACTGACCCTAATTAAATAGTTCAATTCCTAAATAAACTAAGGTATTAGCACCTTACCCAAATGGCCTAAAAGTTAAGTAGGAGAACTACCACTGAAGAAAGATATCCTCTTCAGCCTCCTTGGAGTAAAATTATACAGGCATACAATATTTTGTTTATAATTTTAAAAATTGAATTTCTATTAATATAATCACTCTACCTTTATTTTCATCAATGTTTTAATGGTAAACCATTAACTAAGAAAACCCCAAACAGGTTGAATGCAACGAGAATCATGCTTAGAAACCATGTAGTCAAACTGTTATAAACTAAAAAACAAAAATAAAATCTTAAAAGCAGCAAAGAAATACACATCTTTAAAGGAGCAACAGTAAGAATGATGGCTGACTTTTCAAACATAAATTATAAGCAGCCAGAAAAGAAAAGAATGGCATATTTGTAGAGTCAAAAAAGAAAAAAAGATACCAACCTAGAATTCTGTACCAGAAAAATTTTCCTTCAAAAAAGGTCAAACTTTCAGTCAAGATGGCAGTGTAGATAAAGGTGGTATTCATCTCCTCCCACAACTACATCAAAATTACAACTAAACTACAGAACAACCATCATTCAGAACCTTATGAAATCTGGTTAAATGGGCATGGTACAACTAGGGAATTAAAGAAGAAGCTGCACTGAGACTGGTAGAAGGAGTGGAGATGCAGAACAGGCTTGTCCCACACCAACATGCAGCAGATAAAAACTGGGAGGGATATATAGGCTGCAGAGGTTCCCAGTGAGGAGCACATGTCCAAGCCCCATTTAAGGGTCTCATAGCCCAGAATTCTAGTGCCAGGAAGAAAAATCCCCATAACTTCTGCTGTAAAAACCAGTGGGGACTGAGGCTGTAGCTGAGGGCTTCTGGAGTCCCAGGCAGTTCCTCTTGGAGGGCCTGCGCATGAACTCATTCAAACTCACTCCCTCTGATCTCCAACACTGGAGCAGTAGATTGAAAAGCACCAGAGACATATAGGGAGAAAACGAATTGTTTGGCATCAGGGCAAAAGATGGGGGAGGATGGAGGAGGATGAAATGTGGCAGTATTCTCCCAGAGAGAAGTGCATGTAGAGGCCATTGTTTCTTTGATGAGCCCTTCCCACACAGAACCAGCAGGGTGGCTACCACATCTGAGACTCCATCAACCTGGCTCACACTGCTTGCCCTGCGTAAGTGATTCCAACTCCCCACCCCTCCCAATTTTCAGGCCCACCCAAGCTGTTTCCAGGGGTGTTTCCATAATGATGGCCTGTATTGGCTCATGCTTCAGAATTTCCTAAAATCTCTCCAACAGTAGTATTGGACCTCAGCATGCCCCATACGCTTCACTAAGTGGCCCCAGGCCAAGTACTAGCAGCAGCCAGCTTTGATTTTCGAATTGGTCTCACCTAGGCATCTTCAACCCTAGCACAAGTGGTAGCTATCTGCAGATTGCTTTGCAGCTCATGGTGGTGGCACCAGGCAGAACACAGGCGACAGCTAACCCTCCTCTGCACCTCCCAGGAGGCCCCAAAAGTACCCAGTGGACATCTCCATACCACATAAAAGCATCACCATCCAACAACCTCCACAAGCAGCACACTCATGAAGTGGACTCAGTGGGCACCACAGCCCCACTGAAGTAAGTCCTGCTCTGTTGGGTGGGCCCATGCACAGCTGATACTCCACAGTGGTTTGTAGTGGCAGCCATCCTTGCAGCCGATAGACCTGAGGGTAAATCCCTCCTACTGACATGCCAACAGCAATCAAAGCTAAACTACAAAAGAGGAGGGTGTACACCAACCCCAGAGGGGGGATACCTTGAGGGTGGAGGTTCAGTGATCAAGGAATTTTTGCCACTAAACCCTACAGAACACCTACTACTACATAAGGCCACTCTACCAAGCCTGGGAGATGTAGCAAACCTACCTAATACATAGAAACAAACACAGGGAGGCTGACAAATTGAGGAGACAAAGAAATATGTCCCAAATGAAAGAAACAAACAAACTCCAGAAGAATAATTAAACAAAACGAGACAAGCAATGTATCAGATGCTGAATTCAATGGCTATAAGGATGCTCAATAAAATTAGTGAGAACTGCAACGGCATAAAAAAGGAGCAGTCAGAAATGAAGGATAAACTAACTGAACAGAATAATAATTTACAAGGAATCAACAATACAGTAGATGAAGCTGAGAATCAAATCAGCAATCTGGAAGATAAGGAAGCAAAAAATACCCAATCAACAGCAAAAAAGAAAAGGAATCCAAGAAAATGAGGATAGTGTAAGGAGCCTCTGGGACACCTTCAAGTGTAACAAGGTTCACATCATAGGAGTGCTGGAAGCAGAAGAGAGAGACCAAGAAATTGGAAACCTAGATGAAAAAATAATGACAGAAAACATCTCTAACCTGTTGAAGGAAATAGACATACAAGTCCAGAAAGCACAGAGTACCAAACAAGATGAACCCAAGGAGACCCACACCAAGACACATCAAATTAAAATGCAAAACATTAAAGACAAAGGGCAAATCTTAACAACAATAAAGGAAAAGCAGTTAGTTACCTACAAGAGAGCTCCCATAAGACTATCAGCTGATTTCTCACCAGAAACTTTGCAGGCCAGAGAAACTGGCAATAAATATTCAAAAGGATGAAAAGCAAGAATCTACAGCCAAGATTACTCTATGCAGCAGAGCTTTCATTTACATTTGAAAGACAGATAAAAAGCTTCCCAGACAAGAAAAAGCTAAAGGAGTTCATCACTACCAAATCAGTATTATATGAAATGTTAAAGGGTCTTCTTTAAGAAGAACAAAAAGAAATTTTAAAAAAAGATAAAAAATGTAAACAAAATATGGTAATAAATACATACCTATCAAGAATATCAAGAATTGAATCTAGCCCTGGCTGGTGTAACTCAGTGGATTGAGCACCAGCCTGCAAACCAAAGCGTTGCAGGTTCAATTCCTAGTCACCACTTGCACCTGGGTTGTGGGCCATGTCCACAGTAGGAGATGCGTGAGAATCAACCACATATTGCTGTTTTCTTCCTGTCTCCTTCCTTCCCCCCCTCTAAAAATAAACAAATAAAATCTTTAAAAAAAAAAAAAAAAAGAAGAATTAAGCCCTGTCTGGTGTAGCTCAGTGGATTGAGCGCGGGCTGGGAACCAAAGTGTCCCAGGTTCGATTCCCAGCCAGGGTACATGCCTGGGTTGCAGGCCATAACCCTCAGCAACCGCACATTGATGTTTCTCTCTCTCTCTCTATCTCTCTCTCTCTATCTCCCTCCCTTCCCTCTCTAAAAATAAATAAATAAATCTTAAAAAAAAAGAATTGAATCTAAAAAGACAAAATAAATGAACAAGCAGAACATAAACACTCATAGATTCAGAGAACATTTTTTTAATCCTCATCTGAGGACACATTTATTGATTTTTAGAGGGAAAAGAAAGGAGAGAGAGCAAAAAGCATCAAGGTGAAAGAGAAACATTGATCAATTGCCTTCATTATGTGTCCTGACTGGAAACTGAACCCACAACGTTTTGGTTTATGGGGTGACTCTCTCCAACCAACTGAGCTACCCAGCCAGGGTATAGAGAATATTTTGATGGTTGCCAGATACAAGGAGGGTTGTGAAGACAAGTCAAAAGATAGAGGGATTAAGAAGTGCAAATTGGTTGTTACAGAATAGTGAAAGAATTTTAAGTTACAATACAGGGAATATAGTCAATAATATCCTAATAACTATGTATGGTATCAGAATAGTACAAGATTTATGAGGATGATCATTTAATAAGTTATGTAATATCTAATCACTCAGGTATACACCTGAAACTAATATAATGTTGTATGTCAACTATAATTGAAAATTTTTTAATTTTTTAAAAAAGTCAATATAAAGGTGTTTACATACAAAAAAAGCTTAAAAAATGCCTTGAGGAATTTCTTCAAGCTAAAGGAAAATTATCCTGGACTGCAGTAAAGAAATGAAAAAGTGAATGAAGAGTAAAAAGTGTATGTATGTATGCATATATATATATATATATATATATGTAGAAAAGAATACTGATTATTTACCAAAAAAAACACAATAATATCTATATGGTTTATAATACATGTTGAAGTAAAATACATGAAAAAATATCACAAAGGCCAAGAAGGAGCAAAGTTAAACTTTCTTAGATTTTCTAATATTAGTTTATAATACATTAATAAATCAAACATGTTTACTAAAACCTCTAGGATGACTAAAGTTATAATTATAGAAGAATGTATACTGAAAACCTAATTAAAAAAACAAAATTTATAAAACTCAACAAATTAGAAACAGGCAAGAAAGGAAAGTTTTTTTAAAAAAAATATGAGATAGATATGACCTAATAAAATGACAATTTTTTAAATCCAACTATAATAGTAATTACATTAAATGTAAACAGAATAAACATACCAATAAAAATGCAAAGACTGTCAAACTGGATCAAAGAAACAGATAAATCTATAGTATGCTATGTCCAAGACATATTCTAAATATAAAAATATGGATAGGCTGAAAAGGAAAAAATAAATTGTAGAAATATTGATGAAAAGAAACATAGAGTGATTATATTGACAGAAGCTCAAAATAGATTTCAAGGCAAGATATACTATTTGGGATAAAGGACATTTCATAATGACATAATGGTTCAAACATAAATTAAACAATCCTAAATTTTTACACATTTCATAAGAGCTCCAGAATACCTAAAGGGAAAGTTGAAAGGACTGAAAGGAAAAACAGATAAATGTACAAATCTGGTGATTTTAAGATTCTTTTGTCATGATAAAAACAGGAGAAAAGCCCAATGATTATTTTAAAAGCCCAATCATTTAAACAGGATTAACAATTTGACCTTATTAACATACAACACTAGCATCAACAAACTACAGAATAAACATTCTTTTCTAGTACACATGAAATGTACCAATCTAACACAAACTCCTTCAATGAATAAAAAATATAAAACTTTCAAATGGTTTATGAGGCCAGCAAACCTTAATACCAAAATCTGAAAAAATTTTACAAGAAAATGACAAGCTAATCTCTCTCACAAATAGACGTAAAAACCCTAAACAAAATATTAATAAATTGAGCCAGCGATACAATACATCATGACACAGTGGAATTTATCCCAGGAGTGCATGCAAGGTTACTTTAATAGTGAAATCAATCAGTGTAATTCACCATATGATAGAATTGAGGACATAAATCATCTGACTGATCTCAATAAAAGCAGAAAAACTATTTGATCAAATTTAAAAACCAGAAATAATTTAGAAAACTCAAAAGACTAGGAATGGATGGGAACCTCTTTCATGTGATAAAGGGGACCTATAAAAACCTATAGCTAACATAATAATTAATGGTGAAATACTGAACATTCCCCATTAAGTTCAGATATAAAATTATCACTATTTCTGTTAAACATTGTTCTGAAAGTGTTGGTCTTTGCAACAAGGAAAAAAAGAAAAAGTATAAAGACTGGAAAAAAATAAGTAATATTATCATTATTCTCACATAATGTGGCTATATACACTGGAAATTTAAAAGAATCTACAAACTGTTAAATATTTAAAATAAGCTAATTTAGCAAGATTTCTGTTTGTAAGACCAAATTACAAAATCAACTGTATTTCTATGTGTTAATATGAAACTGGAAAATGAAATTTAAATAATACCACTTACAATAGCACTTTTAAAACATCAAACAGCTAGCCATAAACCTAACAAAATGTGTGCAAGATGTACCTTGGACACCATAAAGCACTGCCAGAAGAATTTAAAGACCCAAGTAAGTGGAGAGATAATCCATGTTCATTGAGTGGAATATTCTATATTGTTAAGATGACAATTCTCTCCAAATTGATCTGCAGCTTCAGTGCAATCCCAATCATAATAACAACAGACTTTTTCATTATAATCTGATTCTAAATGTATATGACAACACAGAAGCTGTAGTATAGCCCCTCTTGTCCAAAAAGGAAAAAAAATGTTAAATAAAAAATTTGGAGAAATCATATTACCGGACATCAAGACTTGGTATAAAGCTACAACAATTATTAAGACAGGGTAATGTTGGTTTGAGAACAAAGAGCCCACTGCACAGAATATACACTCCATCTGATTTACATATCCTAATAATCCAGTGGGAAAAGAATAGTTTTTTTCAAATAAGGGTGCTGAGTCAACTGGATATCCACATCTTTAAAAAAATAATTCTTAATCTCTACCTTACATCATTTATACAAGTTAATTTGAAATGCGTCCTAGAACTTCAAGTAAAAGGAAAAAGGATAAAGCTTCTAGAAGAAGCTTTTGCAGAATAATTTCGTGACCCTTCAGTAGGCAAAGATTTTTTAAATAAGAAACAAATAAAACACACACAAAAAAACACTAAACATAAAAAGAAAATTTAATAAATTAAACTTCATTACTATTAAGAATTTTTATTTAGTAAAAGATACTACTAAGACAGTAAAAAGACTAATCACAGACTGAGAGATATTTGCCATATATATATATCCAAAGTTCATTACATATATCCATAATTTGGAATTGTAAATAATTACTATAAATCCCTAAGATAAAGACAGCCATATTAAAAATATTCTAAAAATTAAAATATTAAAAGGTATTCAATATCATTACTGATTTGGGAAATGTAAATTAGAAGACACCACACAGGGACTAGAATGGTTAAATTTAAAAAGACCAACAATACCAAATTTTAAAAAGAATGTAGACATACATTACTGGCGGGGATAGAAAATGGTACAGCTTTTTGAGAAAACAACAACCCAGCAACTGTACACCTAAAAATAGGACAACATATTCATCAAAAGACATGTATGGAAAATTCACAAATAGCCAAAAAACCAGAAGCAATTCAAATGTCTATTAACAGAAGAATAACCAATGATCTATTCATTCAATGGAATACCACATAGCAATAAAAAGAATAAACAACTGCTATATACAACATGGATGAAGATCATAGACATAATAATGAATGACAAAAGTCATTGTATTTATATAAAGTTCAGGAACAGGCTAAGTTAATCCTTGATGATAAAATCAGAATAGTGATTACGTGATCTGGGTGGTACTTACAAGGGTCTATACATATGAAAAATTCATCATGTTGTACAATTAACATTTCTGCACTTCATGGGATGTATGCTATATCTCAAATTTAAAAACTGTTACAGCAGGTAACTCAAATGGGTGTATATTTTTAATAAATGCTCTTACTACAGATGGTATACTGTAAATTTTTTTTAAGTATCCAAAGACTAGAAATAAGGTGGCCTAGGTGTTAGACCTAAGTCTATCATTTAGAGGTGTAACCTTAAATCATTTAGCTGGGTCTTAGTTTCTTTACCTACTACAGGGGGTTATTATAGATAATCTTTAAAGTTCTTTCTATATCCAAACATGTGAGTATTTGAGATAAACTGTTTAATAAAAAATTGAATTCTTGCCCTGCCTGGTGTGGTTCAGTGGATTGAGTGCCAGACTGGGAACCAAAAGGTTGCTGGTTAAATTCCTAGTCACGGCACAGGCCTAGGTTGCAGGCCAGGTTCCCAGTAGGGGGCATGCGAGAGGCAACCAGTTGAAGTATCTCTCACATAGCATGCTTCTCTCCTTTTTCTCCTTTCCTTTCCTTTCCCTCTCTCTAATAATAAATAACTAAAATCTTTTTAAAAGTCAAGTTCTCAAATTTTAAACTACCATATAGTCATCCAAGGCCTGAGTGCAGCAAAATCAAGTTAGCTCTTGTAAGTCTAATTGAAGAAAGTTAAAGCCAGATAAGTGCATGTTGCTGTTTATCCTGAATTCCCAATATCTATATTTAAGCTCATCTACTTTAGCCTAGACATGCTGGTGCCACCCCTTCAGCAGTCAAGAAACCTGACAGCCAGATTACCTTTCCTTGCTTTTCTAAGCATAGGTTATTCACTCTTCCAGGCCCTGCTCAAACACTATCTTATTTAAAATACCATCCCTCCTACAGCCATTCAGTCAAAATTAACTGCTCCTTTCTCTGTACACCCACAGTATGTTGCTTGTACTTCCATTATAGCTCTTATTTCATTCTGTATTGTAGTTACTTGCTTTCATGTACACAAGTAGTCCCTTTCCAGAGGAAGGATATACCTACTCAGCCGGCCAAATCAGCCAAATAAACTCTGGAAAATCAGTGGGTAATCACAGAGTAAGATCACCTTCATATCTGATTCTATATGAATGGTAGCAAAATGAAATAGTAGATACTAATGCTGCTGTCCCCTACTCAAAGCAAGAAAGGATTACAATGAATATTCAAAATACTCAACTAATTTCAGTCCTTACTTGAGCCTTCTCTCCAGCAGAACAATGAAACAGACAAATGCAGATAGTTGAAGAAAGAGGTACCAGGCCTGTATGAACAAATTATTTTATGTTCATACATAGATGGTTAAGGAGGAGACAAGTGAATTACTTGGGAGTTATATATTCAGCATCACTTTTCCGTTAACTAACCCTGCTTCTATCCATTTGTTCGTGTAATGTAACTTCTATCCCCTGATCACAAATGATTGGTCCAGGACAAATTTTTTCTTCAAGAATTTCAGAAACACAACTGTGAAAGTCAGTCCTTGTCTGAACGGCTAAAATGGGAAGATATAAACAACACAGGAGCTGTCAGTGGCAGTTTTTTCCATTGTGGAAAGGCAGATCTGTGGTAAGAGAAAATAAAGTTTACAGAGTGAAGCAATGATAAGAAAGTCTTAAGGCCCTTAAATCCTGAGTCCAATACACCTAGGGTCTCATCCAATACTTAGGTTTTATGAGATAGACATCCCATTATTCTTATAATAAATTTCTCCTTTACTAAAGCTAGTTCAATTTGAGCTGCCACTTGCAATGAAAATAATCTTGTACTAAACTATTACTTTGATGACCCCCAATTAAACATGCTTCCTAGTATTCCTAGTCTCTTCCCACAATAGCTCTGATCCAGGCCCGTAACTATTTTGACCAAGAGAATAATGGCAGAAGTGAAGCTGTGCCAGTTTCTGGCTTAAACCTTAATTGGCGTGGCAGCTTCTGCTTCATTGCTATCACAGTGTTAGCTCTTGGAATACTTATTGGAACCCTGCCATCATAACATGAGGCTAATGAATTAGCCATGTGGAGAAACCCACATACAGAAGAACCAAGGCCCTGGACAACAGTTCTAGTCAAGCCTCCAGGTGGCTCTGCAGCTATACCAAAACCCCAACCAATGCCTTCTAACACAGAACCACTGAGTCAATTCACAGATATGTGAAAGACATTAAGTTGTAGTTTTAAGCAATTAAAGTTTGTGATAGTTTATAATGTAAATTCTAACTAATATAAAAGTTCAATCCATATGCAAGTAACTTGGAATTGTACTTTCCTAACACAGACTATGTCTTGGAACACCGATTAGACAATTCTGGCCTGCCATCTGTTTTTGCAAGTAAAGTTTTATTGGAACACATTTTGTTTACTTACATGTTGTCTATGACAGTTTTCATGCTACAAGGACAAAACTGAGTACCTGTGGCAGAAATCATATTGCCCACAAAGCCTAAAATATTATTATCTGGCCCTTTACAGAAACAGTTTGGCAAACCTTATCATATAGTACTGGGCAAGTGTCTTAACATAATAAATGACTTGACATGTAAACCTACTTACAGCCAATTCTTCGCACTTAAAGGTCAAGACTATATCTATGGGCATATCTCATTTTGTTACCCTTTGCTTTATTGTGCTTCCCAGGTATTGTGGGGTGTTTTGTTTTATTTTACACATTGAAGGTAAAAGTCTACACAAGCAAAAAGAATACAACTCAAATGATGGCTAGCATTTTTTTTTTAGCAATAAGGTATCTTTTTAAGTTATATATGTACATTTCTTTAATATAATACTATTGCACACTTAATGTGCTACAGCATAGTATAAGCATAACTTTTATACACACTGGGGAACTAAAAAAATTCATGTGACTCACTTTGCTGTGATACTCACTTTATTGCTATGGTCTGGAACCAAACTCTCAGTGTCTCCAAGGAATGCCTGTCATAGTTGTAGCCCAACACAATGCAAAGTACGTCAAATGGTGCATACTTGCCATAGAATTCTTGCAATCCCTCTCTCCAAAATTTAGATGTTGAAACCTGTATTTCCCCAGTGTGATGGTGTTTGGAGGTAAGAACCTCCCAAATGAGGGTGATTAGTCACCTCCCAAATGAGGGTGAAGACCCAAAGAGTTGCCTCCCCTCTCCCACCATGTATGGAGACAAAGATAAGACAGCTGTCTACAGAAGTATGTACTCACTGAACACTGAATCTGCTGGTACCTTGATCTCAGACTTCCTAGCCTCCAGAACTATGAAAAATAAGTTTCTGTTGTTTATAATCTACCCAGTCTATGGCACTTTGTCATGGCAACCCAAATGGACTAAGACAATACTGACCTGAGTTGTACTGTTTGTTACCAAGTCAGGCTATGGTTAGACTAATATATTAATAATGGACAGAAAAACAACCAAGTAATAAAATCAGATCCATAGCTATTTAGCTGCTTAAAAATTCCTAATATAGCCCTGGCTGGCATAGCTCAGTGGATTGAGCGCGGGCTGGGAACCAAAGTGTCCCAGGTTCGATTCCCAGCCAGGGTACATTCCTGGGTTGCAGGCCAGAACCCCCAGCAACCGCACATTGATGTCTGTCTGTCTGTCTGTCTGTCTGTCTCTCTCTATCTCCCTCCCTTCCCTCTCTAAAAATAAATAAAATCTTAAAAAAAAAAAATTCCTAATATGAGGATAGGGGTGTCTCCATAGCAAGTTTCTCATGTATTAGATATGAATTACTTCTGAATATACTAAAAATCAGAAAAGAATAAATATTTCATTATGATACATAATTGATAATTTTTAAAATTACTGTTACTTCACAGATCCATCTGCAGAAACAAATTGGAAAATTCAAGTCCAGTATTAACTTAAGTCAATGATTCTCAAACTCTCCTCCCAAAAATTATCTAAGGTAGGCACTGGTATTCTCCATTTCACAGATGAAAAAAACTGAAGGTTAGAGAAGTTAAATAACTCTAAAACCTGACGTATAAACTCAGATGATCTAATCCAGAGCCCTCCTACTATTCTGAGTACAGTAAGTCCTCACTTAACATCATGAATAGGATCCTGGAAACTGTGACTTTAATGAAATGGTGTATAACAAAATCAATTTTACCACAGGCTAACTGATGTAAACAATACTCAAGTTCTTTTTCTTTATTATTAAGATTTTTTTATTGTTGTTCAAGTACAGTTTTCTGCCTTTTCCCTCCACCCCAGCCCAACACCCCAGCCCTCCCCATTTCCCTCCCACTGTTTCCACCCGCCCCTGTTATTGTCCATGTGTCCTTTATAATTATTGTTCCTGCAAACCCTTCAGCCTTTTCCCCTGAAATTCCCTCACTTCTCCCCTCTGGTCACTGTCAGCCTGTTCTCAATTTCAGTGTCTTTGATTATATTTTGCTTGTTTGTTTTGTTGATTAGGTTCCTATTAAAGGTGAGATCATATGGTACTTGTCTTTTTCACTGCCTGGTTTATTTCACTTAGCATAATGCTTTCCAGTTTCATCCATGCTGCTGCAAAGAGTAGGAGCTCCTTCTTTCTTTCTGCTGCATAGAATTCCATTGTGTAAATGTACCATAGTTTTTTTGATCCATTCATTTACTGATGGCCATCTAGGTTGCTTCCAACACTTGGCTATTGTAAATTGTGCTGCTATGAAAAAGTTAACTTCTTAAAGCACATTTCTGGCAACAACCAAATTTCTAAATGAAGCCCCCAAATACTTCTAATATTAAATATTGAAACAAATATGAGTTATACTGACATTTAAGAAAAAATAATAAAAAACAAATAGGCAATTATTTTCCAGCCTGCTTCTTCCATTTCAGAGTCACAGGTGGCTGGAACCTGTCTTGGCAGCTCAGGGTGCAGGGAGGGAACTAGCCTTGGATAGGACTTCTTCAGTTGCAGGGAACATCACACACACCCACACTCACTTGGACAAGGACAATTTAGACACACCAATTCATCTAATGTATGCATCATTGTGATGTGAGGGGAAACTAGAGTACACAAAAAAAACCCACACTGACATGAGAAGATCTGTAAAGTCCATACATAAAGGAGTTATTTTAAATATGTAATGGCAATAATCATAACTTTTTTTTGGAAGGAGTACTAAATTTACTTTCCAGATCTCTGGTATATTACCATAATTAAAATTTTGAAAGAAAAAGGTAATACCTGAAATACCTCTAAACCATTATTATTCTTCCAAGCCTGATTGTGTGAATCAGTTATTACTTACATGCATATAATTTTTACTCTAAGTCTAAGCATTTTGCAATCCAAACTCTCTATAGCATGTGGCACTGAACGAAATAAAACTGCACATATTATGCAGTGGAAGTAACAGCCATTTAGTTCCATTTACACTTGGCATGAATGTCAGTGTCAAGCAGTTTTCTAGCAGTTTTTCCTGTTTGAAGGAAAGTATTTCAGATAATTTTTGCTGATATTAATAGATTATAGATAACGTGAATACAAACCATAAAAGAATGGTAAATATGAGGTATGTTTCTGAGATTAGGATTAATAAGATTTGAGAATTGAACGAGATTTTAGACATCGTCTATTGCACTTCACATTTTACAGATAATGATACCAAACTCCCAATGGAAAAAAGCCAAAATAGAAATTGATCTAGTGTTCCTTCCCCATAAAGTAGCAAAAGAATCAAGATTGGTCCTCTTAGGCTTTGCTATAATAGATTTTCTAAGGTAATAAATTCAGCCAATATTTTAATGTAAAAAAAGAAAAAGAAAAAATAAGAGGTGATGAGTGATTGGGAAAATATATATTTTAAAGGTAAATACAGAATAAAAGAATTCATTTTCATAGTACATATGGCTGTAGGAAACCATTATTTCTACAGCAAAAAGAATAAATAAACAGATCTTACATAAATTTCCAAAAGATCACTTGCAAAAGAAAGATCACTATTTCCCAAAGAGGTGTTGAATATAACTCGGGCGTGTCCTGAAGAAGTACTTCATTATAAAAAAGTTTTGGAAACGTTAGATTAACTAAAGTTAAACAGGATTTACAATTGTATTTCTCACATCTTTAATATGCTAATATGCTTGAATAGACCGAGAATCTCCAAAAGGAGGGATAGATTATATAGCACTTTCCAAATTCATTTGACAATGTAAAAATTTCTTCCTAACATACTTATAACATTTCCCAGAAAAGTGTTGCTAGCACAGAATTTAGAAAACACTGGAAACAATCATTTGTAGGGAAAAAAAAGGACTCAAGATGCATAGCTGATCATAAATTTTAAAATAAAGCAACATGAAAGGGCCATTGTAAAAACTACTAAAATTTTACTATTATATGTATACTACTGTCCTAAAATGTTCTTTGATAACCATTCCTATGTAGAGCATGAAAAAGTGGAAGCTATTGTAAATGATACAGATAAATAACCACTGTTGACATCAGGTGGCCCTGGAGTTAACACACTAATTCTCACACCTGATCTTGCTCCAGTTCTAATTTAGAACTATCTATCAGAGGATCATTTTCACAGAAGAGGCAAGAGAAAGAAGAAATGGGATAGATGTAATAAACTATACCAAGGCCTCACAACTTCAGGGAACTTCTAGAAAGAGCTATCTGCTCAACACCCTTTACCCCTTCTAGTGGCAGAAACTCCCCTTCTTTTGAAGGCCTCCCTTTCCCCTATGTTATTCTGGTGAAGCTGCCTATTTGGTGTCCCACTCCCAAGACAGACAATATGATAAAGAACTGGCCAATTAAAGTCGTCATACTCCTAGTGACAATGACTGGCCCAAAGATGGGCATGTGAGCCAAGCCGGATGAAGGAGCATCCTGGAATGTAACATACAAATGCCATGAGAAAGAAAATCTTTTCTGTAGACTCACTAGTCGGGAAGGGGAAAGCATGAAACTGTTCATTACTCTATCTCCTAACCTGCCTCTCTTCCTCAATTCTGGCTACATAAGGAAGTCAGCCTGCAATATACTCAGAAAATCAAAGCACTGAAATGGAAAATGTGTATGTGATCACATTAATAACCTGATCACACTACTTGAGTCCCTAAAGTCAGTTCCTCCTCTATACTCTGTGGCTATATAAGTTAATAAATTCCCCTTTTCACTTAAACTAATTTTGAGATGGGTATCAGTCATTTGCAATGAAAAGGTCCTGATTCACATATGAAACTAACTAAAAAAAGAGATAATCTCAAAAGAATTTGTAAAGATTAAAAAGATAATACCAAATGAAGATGAGAATATTAATTACAATTAGCACGTGCTTTGTCAAAAGCAAGTTTGTAATTCCTATCAAAATTCTAAAATTCATTTACCATTAACCCAAAAATCGACTTATCATATGCAATCTTACATTTTAAAAAACTCATAAGTATGCAGTGATAAATGCACAATAGTGTTGTCTACATATGTCACAGTAAAAAAAATTAGAAAGCTCAATAACCATCAATTGAGGGTTGATTAAATAATAAACTATAATGCAATTATAATAGAGGCATTAAAAAGAAAGATATGTATCTATATGAGCTAACTGTTAAATTCCAAGGAGTGTAATGTAGTAGTTAAGAGCTTACACTCTAGGAACAGGCTACATGGGTTCAACAGGAAGTTTGGCCTCTTATCTCAGTGATTTGACCAAATTACTTAACCTCTACTACAATTTCAACTGTAAAACAGCCATACTATTATGAGGATTAAATGAGTTAATAGGCTCTAGAAAAGTATTCTATACTTGGTAAGCTCTCAATAAGGTTAACTATTAGTATTTTCCCTGATACAAAATGATGTCCAAGATATGCTGGAGAGAAAGGGTGGTGCAGAATACTACCTATGTTACCTTTGAGGCAAGATTACAAACTCAGATGCCTATGGGGTGAGGCAGATCAACATACTTAGGTTGAGTGGGAATTGTGGGAAGCTGGACAATAACAGGCCTTTATCTCAAGGGGGCAGCCACTCTAACAAACTACTGTCATGTGAGAAAGAGGTTACAGTGTGGCTGAATCTTAAAAAGCTAAAAATATTGGTTTATATTAAATATGTATTTTAAATGCTAGAAACATACTTTTTTATGAAAACATACTGTGGGTCTAATAAAACATGTTACTGGTCATTTCTGGCCAATTTGCAAATTCTGATATAATGTCAGATTCAATATGTGCATATTTAAAGACATACTTGTATATACAAGAAAAAACAAAAACAAAATTCTTGAAAGTGGTTAACACTGGAGAGACTCAGAAAGTAAGGAGATAGGGCTTAATTTCACACTTTACCTTTCTGTACTGTTACATTTTACAAAGCACAAATACACTCTAAAAAGTTTTTGAAACTAAAAATATGACTGAACTAAATTCAAATGTAACTCCTATTACATGGATATTAATTTTATCAAAATACTATTTTAAAAATGTGCATTAAAATAAAAAATTTCAGTATTGACTCATAAGCGCAATGGAAAAATGATCCCTTTTTAAGTGATTCATCTTTTTAATGTTTGACAATAATATTTACTCTACTGAATTTCTTGTTTCCAAGATATCCAAAAGTTCTTAACCTGAACCAGTCTTTAAAAACAGTTAATTTCAAGTTTACTTTTTTAAATGTTCTTTTTAAAAAAGAACTTAACAGTACATAGAGAATTAAAGGAAACATTTCATTGCTACTTAGAACTCATAATGTACTTGCTCTCGTCCTTTTGCAAGTTTCTGCATTTTTATTAACATTTTCAGCATTGGGCAGATCCAATTAACCATGATCCTGAAATCTCAACGTATAAAGAAATAAGTATAGTTATAAGTAATAACCCATTTATCTTTAATGCCCTCAACCCAAAAGTGAAAATACTTAATTTTGAGACCTCATTTAAAGTCTAACTGAATATGATACATAATTCTTAGCAAGGTTGTTATGCGCTTCTCAATACTATAGCAGATTATAAACTAGACAGGGAAGGGCAAGTATGTAAAGTCACAATTGAACAGCAAATACAGAATAGAAGCAAATACAGTATAGACCACATTACCACACTCCACAATAACAGATTCAGAACAGAATATAAACTATAATTGCTAAGAGTACAGTCAGACCTATTCTTGAAATCTGGCACTGCCACTGATATAACCTTGAGCAAGTTACTTAACGGTAACTTCTCAGGCAGTATAAGAAGAAGGAATGAATAACATATGCAAAGTGATAAAAACAAATAGAACACATTTATACTACATATATATGCCTAATAGATATTACCTATAATTAAAACTTTGAACAAAAAATAATTATATTATGTTCATTCAATACTTTCTATCTTTAAAAGCAGGCAATGTGCAATAGTTTAAAAATTTATGTCAACATATAGAGGGCGCAGGGAAATATGAAAAGATGCTCAGCATCACTAGCCATCAGAGAGATGCAAATTAAAACCACAATGAAATACCTTTCACACCAATCAGAATGGCCACCATAAACAAATCAACAAACCAGTGCTGGAGAGGTTGTGGAGAAAAGGGAACCCTAGTACATTGTTGGTGGGAATGCAGACTCGTGTAGCCACTGTGGAAAACAGTATAGAATTTCCTCAAAAAACTAAAAAAGGAACAGCCTACCTTTTGACCTGGCAATTCCACTGCTGGGATTACACCCTAAGAACACTGAAACACCAATTCAAAGGAATCTATGCACCTCAATGTTCACAGCAGCACAATTTACAATAGCCAAATGCTGGAAGCAACCTAAGGGCCCATCAGTATATGAGTGGATCAAAAAACTATGGTACATTTACACAATGGAATTCTATGTGGCAGAGAGAAAGAAGGAGCTCCTGCCCTTTGTGACAGCATGGATGAAACTGAAGAGAGTTAATGCTAAGTGAAATAAGCCAGGTGATGAAAGACAAATACCATATGATCTCAGTAATAAGTGGAACCTAATCAACAAAACAAACACGCGAACAAAATAGACATTGAAATAAAGAACAAACTGACAGTAACCAGAGGGGAGATGGAAGATAATGGGGGAAAGAAGGGGAAGGGTCATCAAAGAACATGTATAAAGGACCCCTGGACAAAACCAAAGGGGGTAAGGATTGAAGGAGGAGAGTGGGTAGGGCAGGGGAAAGTGGTGGGATGAAAATGGAGACAACTGTACTTGAACAACAATAAAAAAAAATTTGCATCAAAAGTGGCTTGAAAACAGTTTTGGTAATTACACTTACCTAAATCAAAAATAAAATATAGAAGTACTTTACTCCTAGAAATGCAACATAAATTAAGCATGAATTTGTCAATATCCAACTTGATTAAATACTGTGTTCATATTAGTGCTAAAATACAAGCTCCAAGAAGACAACATCTTTTGTCCGTTTTATTCACTATTGTATCCTTCACTAGAGCACAGAACCAGGCTAGTGGCAGGTGACGAATATAAAGTATATTATTTCCTTTGTTCTTCACATTAACCCTATAAGGTAAGCATAGTTACCCACACACAAATCTAAGGAAATGTAAACTGTGGTTAGTGTCTTGAAAATGATAGAAGAGGTACAACTTTTGACTCTTATTTTATGCTATTTTGCTATTTTGACCATGGTAGTTAACCTTCAAAATAAGTAAGAGCATTTTCAAAATTTCTTTTACCTACAATTTAAAATTTTCATTTCTTAAGATGATATTTTTAAAAATTACCATAATATTACCCTAAAATAATCCCCATACATACTATGACCATCAACTAAGAGGCAATATATTAAATTTGATAGTATAAAATGTCTCAAATACACATGATTAATATCACCCTGTTACTAGTTATAAATATATTGTAAAACAGCCCTACTTGGTGTGGTTCAGTGGATTGAGTGCCAGCCTGCAAATGCAAAAGTCACCAGTTCGATTCCTAGTCAGGGCACATGCCTAGGTTGCAGGCCAGGTTTCCAGTTGAGGATGTACCAGAGGCAACCACACATTGATGTTTCTCTCCCTCTCTTTCTCCCTACCTCCCCCTCTCTCTAAAAGTAAATACCTAAAATCTTCAAAAAAAAAAATAGGAAGGGCACAATAGAAGTGAAGAATACATCACCTGTTTAAAGAACTCTAAAATATATCTTGAATAAGATTTTTATACATGAAGCTGCTGCCAAAAGCACCAAAGCAACATATAAAGGGGAAAGGAAATAAAGATTATTGAGTACTGTATATACTCTAATTTAGACATACAGGGTAGGCATTTTCACATATATCATATCAGCTAATTCTTAAAACTCTGGGAAGTATTGCCATCTTCATTTTGGAGAAGGAAACTGAAATTCAAAGAGGTTAAATGACTTCTCCTCATTGAGGGCAAACCAGAGTCTGAAATCCAACTCTGTTTGACTCCAAAGCCCTTTATAAAAACATAACTGCACCCCCCAACACACACACCTTTCAGCCTCCCACATGTACATGATTACAGTGTATGGACAACAATGTATAAACACTGTAGGAAAACAAAGATAGACATCACTGTAGAGAATAAATCCTAGGAAAAATTTTGTTGAGGAAGTGAGGCTGGAGCTAAATTTGAAATTAAGGGGAAAACTGAAACTACTGTTAACACGAAAAGGGCTAATGGCACAAAAATTTCTAAATTAAAAAAAAATCTAAATACTTTTCCTTTAGTTTATACTGACAGTACCTGATATCTCAAAGTTTTATCTTTTCTTCCAGTTCTTATTCTCTTGCATTTTATATATAATTTACCTCTCTCCTATAATCATTTTCATTGTAAAAACAAACAAAAAATAACTAAGCCTGATACCCTCCCTATATTTCTCTTTCCAGATGGTAAAGATGCTGAAGGATAGAGATATATATTGCCACAAAGCTGAAAGTGATCTCAGAGAATGACTTCTTCATGTTAGTGGAGAGAAAAGTTGCAAGAGGGAGAGTTAAGCAACACTATTCAAGGTTATAAAGATTTTACTGGCCATGCTAGCATTAGAAAATGAGTCTTCTAGTGTTCTATGACCCAGTGCTCCTTTAAATTTTTTTTTGGCCAAAGTACTAATAACAGAAAAATGATGAAGTCTGGAGTTATGTAATGGGCTCACTTGAAATTTCTTTGAAGTTTCAGATTTTATCTTAGAAGCTCATGTGAATTCTACACTCTATGCCTAATTTACTCATTCTTATCTAATATTAAAGTGGTTTAAATTACATAATCTTAAATAAAATAGATACATTTGATTTTATTAACCAAGTCACTCCAGTAAGTTTAATAAAATTTTAAAAGAATTATTATGTTTGTTCCCACTGCTTAGATTCTAAGGTTTAGAATCAGTAGCATATCCTTTAAGACAATGTGATGTACACAAATTGTGTGATGCTCTTTTCACCAAATCTCATTTCTTTGCTTCTCTGTGTTCAAATTAGTAAAATTTTAAATCATAGTAAATTTAATTCCATCCTTACAAAATGTATAGTTACTGGCAAAACTACTGTAAAAGTTGTTGAGCTTATTTCTTTTAATTACAAAAGTTTCAAGAAGTTCTACTTACTTAGTTAAAATTAATTAAATACAATACACTTAGGAACTCACTAAACAACCTGGACAGAACTTATATGTGTCAATATATCACTGAAGGTCACTCACAAATTAAGTAAAATTGCATGCTATTTGTATTATTATAACTACACTCCCAATTACTTTTAAGCAGGTTAAATAATCTTTTCTCCTTCCCAATTTATTCTGTCTGCCCAGATGTGAAGGAAGAAATCCCTATGGTTTCATTACTTTCTTTTTTAGTATTTTTTTAACATCTCAAATTCCAAATATGCTTTATTAATCTTTAATACTACTTCTAGGAGCAAAGTATTGATATTATCTGTTTTACTCACTGTTTCAAAAAAGTACCCTATTCAATTTAACGTGAAATCTATCACTTGAAAGAGTAAAAATAGACTCATACACCATTTCCTTCTCAATAACATATTGCTGATTCTCCACCATATAGCTCAGTTAAAGTGAAATTGTCATGTGAGTTTTTAATAAAGTTAAAGCTCTTAATATGTAACAACCTATGGACTAATAGTTTATAAAGTCTTTGGTCAGTGATGATAGTATTAAGTATATTTATTAGAAATTAATTTAGTGATTTTATACTTCAACTAAAATTTTAATTCTCCAGTACATTGCCTGCAACCAAAAATTCATGAAAGAACAACCTAGTTTGAGAGATATGCTTCCTTTTAACAAAGGTCATACAGATCAGCGTTGGTATGTCTGCCAGAATACACAATTCCATTTGGTAGGATTTAAGTTTTGTTTGCAATAGTGATTTGGCTACTTAATGACAACATCTATTCTCCAAACAAAGATATATTTATATATCTTCATCAACAAATGGGCTTTTCAGGATGTAATATTGACAGTTATAATGTACAAGGATAAGCCTGAGGAATGAAATAAAGGTTATAAAGGTAATAAAATAAATGCTTAAACAATTCAAGAGTTATAAGATTATCATCTCCTTTGCTTAGAGTTTGGTTTTTAAATATTTTGAATGACTGAAATACTCCCTACATGTAACTACTATTTTAGTTGTTCTAGTATACAATTAGTCTTTTATCTCTATTATCTAGTCTTACACCTTGTTCTAATATCTCTTACTGATTACAAATATGCAGCTTTTTTATTGCAAATGTGCAATAAAAAAGAGTATTATCAAAGCAAAAGTATGACTTTTAAAATGCCCTTTCCTGAATATTTGCATCATTTCGCATCCATGCCACTGTTAGTGAAAGTTTAGGTAATGAATTATCATCTTTAGCTAACTGCTTTGTTATTGAACATTAGCAGTGGCTAGCTAATATAACATTAAATACCAATGGAACATAATCTGTCTCATTCTCTATTATGCATACATGTATTCATTATTTTCCTGATGTCTCAGAGAAACATACATAGCAGTAGAACTAATGTACTCCCTTGATAAACAGTTTCATTAGAAATAGAAAAAATTAGGTGAAAAGTGACCATTTGAAATATAGTTACCCGGCTGTGTAACTGTTAAGACCTTCTAGAAGTTTAATTACTACTAAAGTTATCAAAAAAAAAAAAATCCTATATCTGCCCTACTCCTTGCTTCTAATTTCAAAACAGTAGATACTTGTTTGTTTGCCCTATATTATTCATCATCACATTGTCTTTTGTCTCTGTTATAAACAGCAATAGAAATAAAGAACATTAGAAACATATATTAAAAACCAGATATTAGATCACAAAAGACCTATAACACTTCATTTATATATAGTAAATCAACATAAAATAGTTACTAACAAAAATATTGTTCCTAGAAATGAATAATAATATTCAACATAAAATGTTCCCATGGTCACCTATTTTATATACAAAAATGTTCCCAATTTTTCTCATTAATGACTATAACTAAAATATTCATGTTACATTATCATAATTAAACTTCCAAGCCCTAAATAATTCAAGATTTTAGGTAAAAGAATAAATGACTTAGTAAATACTTTCTTTTCTACCATTATTCTTTCAAAATTCTAATAGTTATTTGATAAGGAGTTTCAATAGACTACATAATATAGTTGCCAAATACATAACTGAGCTAAAGATTTTTTAAAAAGTCCAGAAGATGAAAAGTTTCAAAGTATAAATATTATCTTGCAACATAAAACAAAAATTGTCACAAAGAAACCAATTAAAGATTTAGAAATAACAATAAAGTTTCACAAAAATACTACCACATTGTAAAATGTATGCACAGGTAGAGGTACTTTCCACTACCTCTGCAAAATAGATTTAGATAATATTTTAAATTCCTATTATGAAGCATGCAGAGGATATTTTATAAAACAAGCCCTTCACCTTTAAAAAGAGGCTCAAATTACAACTCATAAAATCATAGTTTTAAGTGTGGCCTCTAAACTCAATATTCTTAAGTATAAAATCATAGTACTTAAGTTCAGTAAAAAATAATTTCACACAGTAAAATTGCAACATTCGAAGTTCTACAAGACACAAAATTGCACAACACACCTTCATTTTTATAGGGGGATTTTTGTTGCACAAAATTAAATGGAATGTCAAGAGCATAAATATTAAGCTGTTTGTAATGAAATTCACTACTTGCACACTGAGAGCTAGTGCTCTTTCGTCTGATTCTTCTCCCTGTTTCCAGGCTCGATCATAGTAGAAAATACTTATATCAGTAACTTTTCAGGTAAAAAAAGGTTTTAGTATTAAAAAAAAAGAGTTATTTCTGACTTCAAATATACCATAATCAAATCCTATTGCCCTCTGTTACCACTTCTCCCAAATCTGCAACTTTCTCTTCATTCCTTCAGCTACATCCTTATTCCTGACCCTAGACTTTCCCCCTCAACTACTGTACCTCATTCTCATGAGACAGCTTCTCCAGAATATCTTCAACTCCACTGGCAAAGTTCTCTTCTCTCCTTCACATTTTGTCAATGTCACCTACCAATACCACCTGGGCTTTTCAAGGCCTTTGCATTACATTGTTGTTCTGCTTAAGAGCCTCATCCTCACCAACATTTTCACTTACAAGGTTCTTCCACTTCAACAACCCTTAAAAATATCAAATTTTACTTAACCTCTGGTAAATGTATTAAATTCTGCCTTCAGTAATCACATTTGATCCTAATCCATCTGAACATGGAATTCCTTTTACATTTAGTACTCAAATGCACAGATAATTTATTTAGACAATTTTGTCAAAATAATTGCATACACTGTTTCTTTAGTTGTTTGTATATCAATCTTATCCCTACTGGACTGTAGGGTTACAGATAAAGGGTGCACCTTTCAAAGCATTCTCTACAACTATATCACCAACCAAGCAAGATGATTCACTAAATAAAACTATCAGGGGAAGCTTAAATAAATTTTAAAAAAAATTAAATCTCTGTGGTTTAACTTTAAAACACTTATGACTTTTCATGTCCATGGTCAGCTGATTGATATACTTTGGTTTTTATTAAGTTTCGTTTTTCACTACTCTACTCGCTTTCAAAACATGACTACAAATCAAAGAGTAAGTTGAGAGTTGATACAGTGTATACACTTCTACACCTTGCAATCAGATTCTTTGAAAATCAGCAATGTTAACTCTAACGATTCTGAGATATAAGTGAATCTTTGCCCAAGGCAACAGTTTCGGCAGAGAGAGAGAGGGAGACAGCGAGCGAGCATAGCTCATCTTCTGATGTGGGGGGATTCCCTTTCCAGCAATTGGTTTAGACTAGTTTCTCTATCCAAGAAGCTTTCGATTAGAAAAATTCAATAAATCACCATTCACATCTGGAAAGAAAAACTAGGAAAAAGCAACCCATTTACTTAAAAGAGTGGGTGGGGTGTCATGGGTATCTCCTTTTCATAAAACTCAGCAGCCAAATTAAGCTTTGTACTCAGTATCTACTGGCAGAGATTTTTTTCTACCTAATAATAAAAGCAAGTCTCATTCAATTTAGTCCCTTCTCGAGCACCGTCTCAACCTGTCAGAATCTGACAAGGAAGAAAAAATTAAAAAGAATTGGGGCGGGGTGGGGAGGGGGACACTAGGATTCCCGTTTACATCACTTCTTTTGCCGAAATCACAACAGTAAATCTTGGATTTCCTTCACTCTGAACTAAACCCTCAGATTCTAAATATAGTTCTTTAACCCCCTCCTTGCCACTCAATTACACATAAGCCTTGTCAACTACGGAACCACAGCAGAAACCCCTACAAACTGGCTTGCTATTCATCTCGGAAGTCATGCCCTGCAGCAACTGCCTATCGCCGAACTGAGGGACATTACCCAAATACAACGCAACGGAATCAGACATGCAGGGCACACACCGTTTCCGCGAGGGAGGGAAACGCGACCGGGAAAAGTGCGCTCATCACCAGCCTCGGGACCAAGGGGTGAAGGGGGAGGGGGGGGGAATCTAGAGGGGAAGAGGACAGAAGAGCCCAAGTGGGGGAATCCTTCTCTCCCAAGTGAAATGGGCTGGATCCCCAGCAGCAGGCTCAGCCAGTCAGTCCCTCAGCGAAACGTTGAGGCGGGCAGAGGGCCCATAGCTTCGGAAGGCGAAATGCAGACACTTTCCGAGGTCCGGGTGCAAGCCGACCCCCCACCTCTCGGGGGAAACTAAGGGTGTCCCATGGGGGGTTGAGGGGAAGCCCGGCTCGTGAGGGGCAGCCCGAGGCTGAGCTGAGTTCCGCCTGATGAACACCCAAGTGGTGTCCGGCGCGTGCCCCTGGCAAGCACAGCAGGAGCAGCGCGGGGCCACTTGAGTGGGGGAGGGTAGCGAGGGGGTGGAAACGGGATTCCCCCCCTTTCTTGGACGTGCATTAGCGGAGGAAGCGCGCGGGCCAGCCCAGCGGCGTGCTTGACTGCGGAGCCCCGGGATCCCGCCGCCTGCACCGGCATCAAGGAGCCCCGCAGCGCCCGCCGCACCGGCCCCTTGGTCCCCAGGGTCCAGGGACTTCGGCTGCGAAGGCGCTGGGGCCTGGCATCCCACGGGACCCGCTCCTGCTCCCGGGGGGCCCCACGGGAACACCCCAACCTACAGCAGATCTCCGCGGTTGTAAAACGCCCCCCTTTCCCGTCCCTCTTCTCAGGCTTCCCTCCTCCCGAGGCCTCAAAGAAGGGTCACCACAGGCAGGAAGCCTGAGGCAAGTCGGGGACAGCGGCGGTGGCGGTCCCGGACCTCCTCCCCGGTTACCTGTGAGGACTCCGACACGGATCTGATGGTCGTGGTTAGTAAGGATCATTCCCTCGGTCGCCATGTTTCCCAGCGCAGTCACCGCACTGACAGGAGCCGGGAGAAGCCGGAGCTCGGAGCGCGCCGGCCGGGAGCGCGCTCGCCTTGGACAGCGCGAGAGCGGGAGCGCGAGGTGAGCGGGGAAGGAGGGGGAGGCGGCCGCGTGCCGGTCGGCCTGCGCCCGGGGGAGGCCGCGCCAGGAGCGCGCGAGTCCGCGGGAGGGGGCGGAGTCGGGACGCGCGATCCGGAGCTGGGTCTGGAGCGGCGAGCTGCAGGGGGTACACGCTGTGGCCTCTGGAGCGGAACGCGCGGAGGTGTCCGTCAAAAGCGGGCCAGACCCGGGCGGTTCTGCAGGGCGCGAGAGCCAAAGCGCCTGGGAGGCTAGAGACTGAGCAGAAAGGGGAGCACAAGCTCGGGAGGTTGTGGGGGCGGGCTTGAGGACAGGGCGGAGCTACACCGCGAGGCGTGGAACTCCTGGAGAGTGAGGGGAGGAGTGAGAGCAGGGTAGCGGAGTACTGGAAGCGGGAAGGAGCCGCCACAGCCCGAGGAGGGCCGGCGAAGGCTCCGGGACGCGCGAGTAGCGCCGGATTGGCTGGGAGTGCGAGGAGCGGGTGCGCGCGGGGCACGAATGCGGCCTCAGCGGAGCGCCAGGCAGAAGCAATCCCCTGCCGAGCTTGGGCGCCTCTCTGTTGGCGGGGCCTCTGGCCGGCACTTTGGGCTTCGGGGCCGCTCTCCTTAGCCGAAGAGGAAAGGGCTTCGCTCGAGGGGCCACTCCTCTCATCCTTCAGGAGCTGCCGGCAGATTCCCTGAAGGCTCCAAGGAACCTGGCTGGCGCTTAGACAGCTGCGTGGGTGGCGGAACGGCGGCTACTTGGACACTCCGTGGTGGGTCTTGAAGAAGTATCCTGTCCAGCCTCTTCCCGATTGCTTCCTCAGTCTGTTTCTCCCGAGCTTTAGGGCCCCATTTCGAAGTCTGTGTGTACACGCGATCTTTACAAGCTTAGGAGCCTGCAGCAGGGCATCTTAGTGTAGATAACTTGGCTTTTGCAACTGCGGCTCTCCTGTGGTTTTGTGGCTTCTTCGATACAGTCTCTGCTTTTCAATGAAAAGCACCAATTTTAGTGAGAAGGTGCCCCGCCCACCTTAACCTTGTCACAAAAGTGGAAATAGAACCCAGGCTAAAGCATTTGAGTTTCATTTCAGTATTTGTTACCACTTTTTTTTCAAGTGTTTTGCATAAAATGTTATTAATCGCCTGTGGCTATTTCATATCAGTTTCCTAGTTCCCTTCTTTTAGCCCTTTCAACTTATAAATTTAAAAAGTTATATATGCACGTATATATTTTTCCCTTGGGTTCTCAGCCATGTTAAAACCTGGGAAACTTGAAAAGCAAAGTGTCCGAAATGTATAATCAACCTTGGTGCACAATTAAAATCTCAGTTTGATGGCTGTGAGTTTTTTATTCTTCCATTTGTAGCATGGATTTGACCTCTCACTTAAGATTCACATTGTTAGGTATTTCATTTTAAATAATGGGAGTACAAAGGAGATGGTGAATGGAATTGAGGTGGGGTAAATTAATAAAATAAAATTTGAGTATGTGGATTGCTAGTGTTTCCGACGATGCATTAAAAATTGAAGCCAGATCATGAATCCGCTTCCTATAACTAGGACCGTAGAGCCAGATGACCAAAGGATTCCTAACATTTCAAATGAGATACAGACACTTATATGGGAAAGTATGTGCAAGAGAAGGTTCCTTTAACTCTAAAGATGAAGAGCAAATAGTTGGTTACATTGTTACCTCTGTAATCTATCTTTATTCTCTACAGGTCCCTCAAATTTGAAAAGATTAAACGCCTTGAATTTTCAGAGAGAAATTCTAAATCTGCCCACTAATAGGTTCTGTAATCTTCAACAAGTTTGGTCTCTTTTCGTCATCAGTTAAGTAAGGTGGTAGACTAAATAAGCACCCTTTCAATCGAGAAATTCTATAATTATTCATGGAAAGAAACTGACACTTTTGTTTCACAGATAACATGAAACGAGGGGATTTCTGTATAAAAAGTAGCACTAGTAAACCATCAAAATTTAATTAGAAAGGGTGAATATGAATTAAACCTTGTAAAGTATATGGAAGTTTGCTAAAACTACTAAAGTTTCTGAAAAAAAAGTGATATTAGTAGAACTAAACTGGACAATTATAATGGATACTTGTTTTCCTACAAATAAATGTCTGCCAAATTTAGCAAGCTGTAACAAAATTTACACAGGAAAAATTCAGTGACCTTACTGTCTAATGTGGCCTTTTTTCTTTGATTGCTGGTTATTGAATGAATATGGCAGTATGTACATGCTTTTTTACTTCTGTTACAGTGCAACATTTCTTCAAAATTCATCCTGAATCAGGTGTTACAACAAAGAACATCCTCTGGAAAGTGGGAAGAGAGTAGCATTTCTAAATAGTGACAAATGTCTCAAAATCATGGTGGGAGGGAGAACCAGAGTGAAAAAGTTAAAGAAGTTGTATGTGGAGAATGATAAGCACCCAGGGATTTATTCTCAGCCGTTCTTAAAAGTTTTAATATTGAAAACTATAGGAGTTCACATTAACTGAGTTAACATAAAAGGTAAACATCTGGCTTTCATAATTTTCGTTATGAAGATGAAACTTTATCAGTAGAGATGAATTACTGAATGAAGCTGGCTTTTTTGCAGTAATGGTATATTTACACTTAGTCCTCTGGTATCGACACTTCCGTTTTCCTGTGGTTAATCACAATCTTCATGTAAATAAAGTAAAAACTTACTTACTTTTCTGTGGTCAGATTCTCTTCACTAGCACTAGATGTGAGCAAGAACAAACTTGATAATGAATTACTCTTTCTCTAAGGTTCATTTTACTGTCTCCTCTCCTGTTTGGCTAATGGCCACAACTAAAACTGAGTGGATTAAAAATGGGTGCAAGCGACATTTGAATATAATACTTAATGCTGCTAAATTGTGTACCTTAAAATGGCAAAAATGGTAAATTTTATTGTGTGTATTTAGCATAAATTTTTTAAAAAAATGGGTACAAGGTAAAACTTAGGTTGCTTTTAACCTATTATTTTCCCTAAAAGAAGCTTGGTTATATTCAAGATGAATTTCTAGACTGGCTGAATTAGTGTATTAGTTCCTAGGGTTGCTATAACTACCACACAGTGGGTGGCACAAACAGCAGAAATTTATTCTCTCGTATTACTGGAGGCCAGAAATTTAAAGTCAAGCTACCACAAAGCCATGCTCCCTCTGAAGGCTCTAGGGAAGAGTTCCTTTTCTGGTGCTAGCTTCTGGTGTCAGCAATTCTTGGCCTATATAGCTCTGTCACTCCAGTCTTTGCTTCCATCTTCACGTTACCTTCTTCTTTGTGTGTATTTTCACATGCCCTTCTTATAAGGGTACTCATCACTGGATTTGGGGACTACAAGTAATCCAGTATGGCCTCATTTAACTAATTACATCTACAGAGACCCTATTTCCAAATAGGCCACCGTCTGAGGTTCTGGGTGGGTGTGAAATTTTAAGGGTTGCTATTTAAACTCAGTATGGTCAGTTAATAGATTACATTACTCTGTATAGCCATGAGAACAAAAAAGTCAGCCTATCAGAAATGAAGGTTGAAAGTTTTCTTTAAAAGCTGGGATTTAGAAATTAGATACACTCTTAGAGAAAATGCAGCTCCATAGAGTACTGGAGAAATGTTTAATATTTGACCTAAGTAGCCTAATGCTTTCCCCCTAGAAGTAGTTTTCTAGATTAGAATTTTCTAAAGTCTAGCAACATAAATTTATTCATTCCTACTAGTGAAATTAACATTTTGCTTTCAGTTCTGTGCCCTTGTTATCTTCTGGTGACAAGCTGAGCCACCTCAGTTGCCTGTGGAGTTTGGTGGCACTGATTTGGGAACAACTAGGACAATATTTTCCAGTGTCTTCCATGTTTAAAATAAACTTGAACTTTCCTTGCACTTTTGATATCTATTTGTTCTGTGCAGATTGCTGCTCGAATAATTATTTTGTGCCCTCGTCCTTTGTATTTTTTCCACCCTTACTCTCTTCCTCTGAGGTACCCATCCAGAAATTCAGATATATGAGGATGTGTTTGGTTCCGAGTAACTGATCCTAGTTTAAGATGAAAGAAATTCAATGGCTCATGAAACTAGGAAGTCCAAGCATGTGTAAAGCTTCAGGGTTGGCTAGTTTCAGGATCTGAAGCCATGTCAACAAGATGACATCTTTCAGCTATGCTTTGTTCTTTGTTGACTTAATTCCCACATTGGCTCTTGATGGTGAAGATGGTATTGATTTCTGTAGGGTATAATTTAGATCAGTAGTTTTGGAGTCTCTCTGGGGGAACTGGACACCCCAACATCTTTTCAGAGTATCTTCAAGGTCAAAAATATTTTCACAGTAACACAAAGGTATTATTTGTCTTTCCACTCTCATTTTCTCATTAGATACAGTGGAATTTTCCAGAAGCTACATGATGTATATGATATCATCATTCGGATAGCTAATGGAATGTGCTTATATATTTTTATATTTAAAAACATCTTAATCTATAAATGTCAATAGATATAACCTACATAAACAAAAGCGCTTTGGAGTCCTCAATAATTTTTAAAGTGTAAAGGGGTATTGAGACAAAACCTTGAGAACTATAGATTTAGGTCATGAGCCCATCCCCAAAGCACTTACTAAGGCAACAGGAGTGGCATTTTCTGATTGGTTTGGCCTTGATCATGTACTCACCCAGAGGATGGAGATGAACCGTCCCCTACAAGACGAACAGATAAACTAAGATCAAGGGAAGGTGGATCTGGTTACTATATGTAAGGCTAGTACCTTGATAGGTTACCAGATAATTCAACTCTTCTTACAGAGACCCATCTCTCTCCACCATATTAAAGATTTCATTCTTTTCTGAGGGCTCTATTTATACCTTTAATATCTCCCCATCATCTTATGTTAATATTCATAAGATAGAGAAACTCTTCCATACATGTCCTGACAATTTACAAATGTACAAGGTCATTGCTTATTTATATAGCTGCTTATCTGGTAAAAGAAAAAAAAAACGAACAAAAAATTTTAATTTCTAAAGAAAGCAGTGGTATTTATTTCCCCTTAATTCAAAGAAAGGGTAGACTATAAGGAAGGAGGACAGAATTAGCTAAAAGAGGAAAGAGCTATTAGATAAGGGAAAGGAGGTTGATAATGAAAAGTAATATCAAGTACCCAGAAACTATTTGATTTCTTGAAAGGACTCCGTTTACAAGGCCTTCAGTTCTTAGTGTTCAGTGTCTGCAAGTCAAGAAAGTTCCAAACTCAACTGACATGGATTAAAGTTATGTGAACTTAAAAAAATAAAAAAAATTATGCTTTTCTTAAATTATTGTTAATTGGTTCCCAGGTCATCAAAGTTAACTGAAATCCCAGTGCCCCTAGACAATTAGTTTTGTCTCTATAAAAGCAATATATATAAGAAAATTATCATATTTTGCTGTGTATAATGTTCACTTTTTTGCCCAAATTTTTGAGGGAAAAGTAAGGATGCACATTATATGTGGGTAGTACTAATTCCATATCTGTATAAATGTTTTTCTTATATTTATGCTTATGCATTAGAAGTGTAACTCTAGAAAACAATAATGATATCCATATGTTCAAAAATAAATGCTAAAATTCCTTTATAGTACAAAAAAAGTATCTAAATGTAAATAAATAAATAATTGAATTAAAATTAAAACAAAAGATTTTTTTCCTGAAAGTTTGGGCCAAAAATGTAGGTGCTCAGTATACATGGGAGCACTTTATACATGACAAAATGTGGTAGTTTGTTAACCTAAATAATCTCATTTTCTCTCAGGTTGACTCATAATTGGAGAAAATATGACTTATGGGACGTTCATACAGAGTTTTAGCATAAAATGAACCTTAAGTAAATGTTAGGAAGCATAAATGAGTTTGTGAAGGAAGCAGTTGTTGTGAAAATTCTCATTTTATCCTGTAATAGTTACATTTCACATTTGTCTACTTCTGTATCTCATGTGGGATTGACTGGCTGCAGATCAAGTATCCCTTTCAAATGCAGAACCTTGTTCTCTTCCCATTTCCTAATATTTGATGACTAAATACAGACCATATGAAGCAATGGGGACTTTGAATTGCTAGCAATGCAGCTTCTTCCCAAGGTGCCACAGGGGCCGTTAGAAATTTGCCTTGGCATGTAACTAATTGCAGAAGCCTCTGCCTATAAGAGTAGATACCACCTAAGGTGGCCATAGTTCATTCAAATAATGCTAAAGCTGGGTTTTCTGCTTCGGTCTAAAAGTGTAAGGCATAATATTTCATATGGTCACCTGTCCTCTTTGATGCCTGCTATTCTATACTAAAGATGAAAGCATTGGCCTTATTCCATTTAGGAAAGAAGTGTATGACAAACATTACTAATCATTTTGAGGTCATTGCAAAAAGGTAACTGTGGGAGGTGAAATGTAAGCAAGTATTTCGTAAATAGCCAGAAAGTCAAGATAAAATTAAATATAAGCCATTAAAATAAAACTACCCAACATTATGGTTTGTAAATGTATTGCTAATGGGACAGAGTTTTTCTCAATTGAACTTAAAATTGAAAAATGTTTCCCCAAGTACAGTCAAGGGTATCAGCAGCTTTATTCTCAGAAAAACATAATTGGAATATTATGAGTATAAATAAAACCATAATAATGATATTTCAATTCCACCAATACTCTCTGACTACTAATTCAGTTTCCCTAGTAATTTGATTCTGAGATGCGGGATACCCTAAACATAGACATATTCTAACCTCATTGGAAAGTACAGCCCCTTCTGTAATTTAAATTAATGTGGTTTGTCAGTGACTCTCTTAGGAGTTTGAGTGGCTTGAATGAGTCTCTGATCTGGTGGGTAAGTAAACCAAACAAATCTGTACATACAAACCAGAGATCCATATACTGGATTTATCAAATCACAGACATCCATGCATAGCCAGACTACCTGATAACTTTGCACTGCCATATAGGTAATAATCAGAGTCCAAATTAAGTCTTAAAAACAAGGTAGAATTAAAAGCTACAATATTTCAGTTTTGTGTTTTGAAGAAATTGAAAGATTTAGAGTATTTGAAGGAAGGTGATAAGCCCTACTGATCATGAACATACAATTTTAATACTTTAAAGATGGTAAATGACTCATTTTTCAAAATGTTATAGTCTCTGCTAGCAAGTAAACTAGCTTATTTCATACCTTAGTTAATGAATAATTAACAATAACAGATAATTGCAATATAGTTCAAAAGATAAGGAATAAAGGTAAGATACTCATCAAAACCCATTGAAGGAGTTAAAAAAACAACAACATAATTTTGAACATTCAGATGGTGATCTTTTAATCTGATTTTGAATTGGGAATCTAATACCCTGAGATTAAATGATTTGTTCAAGGTAGTCAGTGGTATAGTCAGATTTTATATTCCTAATTTTGTTCTCATTTCTCTGTCTAATCCAGTTGACTTGAAAAATCAGGACTGCTAACTTTCTTAAAATAGAATGTGCATTACACTCTCAGCTAACTCAGTTGGTAGAACATGAAACTAATAATCTCAGGGCTGCAGGGCCTGTTATTTTTGTGGTTAAGAGAGGCAAAATATGAGTTAGATTGGCTGTGGTAATCAGAGTAATTGTTAACAGCTCCTATTAACTGTGGAAGTTTGGATATTCTTTCAACATACCTCAACCCCAGTTTCCTCTTCTGTGAAGAAACTTCATGCTTATTTGAAGTCCCTTATAAAGTCCAAATTTCATGATTTTGTATTAACTTTTCTAGTCCAAAGTACGTTAAGAAAATGCACTTTAAAATACACCTTTAAAATTTAAATTGACTTTGGGAGAAAGAAGATTTTTAATTGTGACTTGCTTTGCTCATTAGTAGAATTTAAAAGGGATTTCTATAGGTTACAAAGTGTTTTGTAACACATCAACTTTCCCCATGTTGACATGAGATAGAAATTTAGTGACACCTATGCAGAATAAATAAAAAATCTGAAGGTCTCAGGGACTACAATATGATCCAGTAGTGGTATACTGACATAAGACAAGGTGTCAAGAAACCTGGGACTTTGCAATTAACTTTCTGTGGCATTAAGCAATGTCTGAGCCTTTGTCAAGTCTCAGGCACTGTTTTAGGTGATCGAAATGAAAAGATGGCCCTGTCCTATGTGGCTCCCTTGGTTGGGCGTCATCCTGCAAAGTGAAAGGTCATGCGCTTGATGGTTTGACTCCTGGGCAGGGCACACACCTGGGATTTGAATTTGGTCCTTTGGGGTGGGGGGGGCAACCAATTGATGTTTCTTTCGCATCAGTGTTTCTCTCCCTCTATGTCTCCCTCCTTTCCCTCTCTCTAAAAATAAACAAATTAAGTATTTTTGAAAAAATGAAAAGAACAAGACAGTCCTGGGCTTCAAAGAGCTTACCATTCGATGAGGGAGATAACTGGGTAAACAAATAATTACAATATAGTTCATTAAGTACTGTGATAGCAGTCAGAGAGCCTAGGACAGTGATTCTCAAACCTGGCTGCGCTTAAGAATTTCCCAGGGAGCTTTTTCAAAATGTAGATGCTCTCGCCCTGTTCCTCAGAGATCATGATTTAAATGATCTGGACAGGAGCCCAATAAATTGGTATTCTTAAAAGCTCCTGAGCAGATTCTAATACACAACTTGGATTGGGAATTACTGGGATAAAAGATGGGCACCAAACTCAACCCTTAGGATAAACAGGCAGTGGTCAAGCAGACAAGGAAAGAAGAATCTTTCAGGCAGAGGAACAGCTTTGTGAGTAGGCATGGAGATAATAGTACTCATGATGCATCAGGGGAACTGCAAATAGTTCTGCAGAGTTCAATGTAGGATATACGGGGAAGGAGAATGTGGTGAAAGATGGGCCTGGGGACATAGGTAGGAGGCAAATCGTTATGATATGGTCTGTGAATGAGTTTGGACTTTACACTAAAATCAGTGGGAAGTGACATGATCTCATTTCTTTTTCAGAAAAGGTACACTTAGTGGTGCCGTGAAAGATGGATTAGAGGGACTGGAAGCAGGGAAACCAATTAAGAGGCTGTGGTAACCTAGGCAGGAAAGAGGGCCTGAACTAAAGCAGCAGTACCAGGAGGATAGAAGATATTCAAGGAATAGATAACTAGGAGGCGGAATCAACTGGGTGCTCAGATGTGGTTGGTGAGAAGGTAAGAGGAGCCTATAGAGTATAATTTTCCTTATTTTGTGCCTACTTGTTTTCATTTTTCAGTGATGGATTTGCCCAGAATTAAACATTTCAGAGATGAAGATGAGCAGTTTTTTATGGTCTTAATATACAATGTGGTTTGAATCTTGTCATTTCAAAATAAAAAGTTATCAAATAATCAGAGGCTGTTTTACAATCCATACAGGACTAAATTCCTAAAGTGCTTACGGATGAGCATCTAACTGGCATTTCCACCCATTTTGGTGGGGAATGAGAGGGGAAACCGTACTAAAACAAAGGTTTGAGAGATTTTAATGAACACAAATGGCTACGCCTAGTCCTTAAATCTGTTGTCCAAGCAAATGGAGTGAAAGCCTTCAGTCCTTCAGAGATTCATTCATCTGGCAGTGACCTCAGAAAAAAGAGCCTCCCTCCTACATCATCAAACTGACTTCCTTTAATTCTTTGTTGTTCTGTATAGGTCTTTGATCCCAGGATTCTCCGAAGCAGGAAAGAAAAAAAAGAAGAAGAAAAATACAGCTATAACATCAAGTGCCCTGGCACTTACTTTGCAAATCCCTTAAAAAGATTAAATTAGAACGTATACTAACAAATGCATTCCAAAAATCTATAACTTTTCAAGACTTTTAAGTGATTTTGAAATGAGAGTAGTTCTCACCACATTAGATTCATTTTTTTTCCCATAGTTGCTCTGCCCACAGTTGTAGTGCCCATAGTACCTGAAGGGAAACATTAGGAAAATTAGAGCTTTCTTTAAGAACAAACAAACAAACAAACTAAAAAACTAGTTTTATTTTGAGTTGCAAGGCTATTAAGCCTCACCACAGTATTATATCATCATGTGACCGTAGGACTGACTCTTGTATTACCATTAATATGGATTTCCTAACTGTTGTCTAAGAAAAATAACTTTATCAAACAGTATTTAAAGTTGGAGTGATGAACCTTTTTCTGTTGTTGAGAGCTCATGTCCCACAGGAAAAAAAATCATTGAATATTACATGCAAACAATTTTATTTGAGAAGCTACAAAATGTAGTTCTAATACAAGTTTTAAGTGAAGAAATGTGATGTTAATTCACATATATACATATATATTCACACCCTCCAATAACCCAGATATGTATTTCACAAAAGTGGCCAACTGTGGACAGTGAAGAACAAACCAAAGATAAAGGTATGAGTGGGGAGGAGAAAGAGGAGGCAGAGAGAATAACAAACACGGGCTGGGATAGGACAGGAGAAGGGAGGTGATAAAAGGGGGAGGGAAAAAAAAGAGGAGACAGGGAAAAGTATAGGGAGCTAAATAGGCTCTGTGATGAATCTGTCCAAGGTTAGTGTTGCCAGACTAAAATATAGGACACCTAGTTGAATCTGGATTTCAATAAACACCAAGTAACTTTTAATATGTGTGTCTCATGCAATATTTGGGACATAGTTATACTAAAATTTATAGTTTATCTAAAATTCAATTTTAACTGGACATCCACTGTCTATTTGCTAAACGTGATAACCTTATCCCAGGCATCCTGCTGTTCTCCTGAGTGTGTGATGCAAAAGAGTTTTGAATCTATTATCACTCATTGAAATAATTATAATATTAATAATATTAGTAAAGGCACAGTTTACCTTTGAAAAAATTGTTAAAATTTATATTTTTGAAAGAGGACCTTTATTATCCCCCTGGAATTCTGTGGGGTTTCCTCTGAAGCAAAAGAATGGCCAAGTTTAGAAATTAACTTCATAATCTGCTAATGCCATAAACCTAACTTGGACATCAAGTTGCCTCAAAGCTTAAAAAATTCTGTGTTTGAGAACAATGCTATTTATCAAGGACCCAGTTTTAAGTTAGCCATGGGTTTTCACCACTGCCTTTCAGCATTTTATCTTGACACTACTATTTTCCTTTCAACAGCACCTGCTGGAGTGCATTTGAACCATCGGGAAGAGTAATACTAAAGTGAAGTAAAGGTTAAAGCTGGGAAAAATGACTTGCTTTCAGAACAGAGGGAGTTATAGAATAAATAAGGTCTCAAGAGTATCATTTCCCACCTCACTGGACTTTCATCTGAATTTATAAATATAACAAAATATTCATATCCAACCTTCAGCTTCTGAAAAGAGCTCAAGTAAATGCTAAGAGTTTGAGGAGGGTTAGAGGAGAAAAAAACAAGGCTGTCAGAATCCAATGTCTTATCACCACTTCTATTATTACTAAAGATAAACCTCTTCTTTATATACCAGCATGAATGATGGGGAATTCAGCTGAATTTAAAGATTACTTCGTGTTCTCGAAGACAGGTGACTGCCAAAGACGACGAACTGTTCTCTCAACTCCACTGAAGCCAGGGAAGGACTGCCATACACTATGGTTCAGATTGTAATTTTACTCTGGTGGGGCAGTAAATCCCTTCAAATGTGACCCATTTCTGGGAAGACTAAAAGGAAAGACTTTACCCTCTGTATAAAAAATGTTTTTCTCCTAAGACTAGGTGATGCAGTATGCTAAACAGATAACCCTGCAAAGGTAATACTGTAACCTGGTCCTCAAGGGAATTTGCAAGTAGTGTTTGCTTGAAGTATAACAAAGTCAGTATTATTAACACAGAATTTTATTTTGCCAGCCAAATAGGTCACACCCCTGAGACGCAGCCAACCAGCACACGGGACAGTTGATGTGGAAGTAGGGGTTCTCTCTTCTTGGAAATGCCTAGAACAGAAGAGTCAGTACTTTGATTTTCTGGGAGCTGTGTCCAAAATTACAATTCACCTTCCCTTAAGACAGATTGTGAAATTCAATTCTTTTGAAACTAGAAGAGAAGAAACCTTATCCAGGAACACTCTTAAGCACTGAATACTCAACCTTCAAAAATTTACCACCTCTTGTACAATTGCCTGATTTTTTAAACTCAGTGTCCCAAACCCAATCGGGATTATGAAGGAAGTGGGCAGTGACTGTTTTTTGGAATGGAGGGGGTCCAGTAATAGGTAAGGATTGTGAAGCCAAATATCAAAGTTTAATATGGTCTACTCAAGGCTGCCAGTAATACATATCAGTGCCACAGAGCATGGCACAAAACATCAATAGGGGTGTGTGTGTGTGTGTGTGTGTTTTCATTTGATATATAAATGTAGCACATTTTGTCCTAAATAGAAGGCCAATCGCTCCCAACAGTATTTCCTGAATTACCAGGATTTGTGGACTAGACAGCTGGACGAGATTGGTGCCACCTACTGGGCTATGTGCACAATTACATATCTGTCAAGCTCTACTGGAACCGTTTTATTACTGAACAAATCTTAGCACATATGATTCTTCATTTGGAAATTTATACATTAAACAAGTGATAAGTTTCAGTTCAAGCCATAGCCTGTAGAAGTGGAGGAGTCGTGAGAAATCACATACTTTAATACTGCCATTTTATAGCATATTCTAGGAGATGAGCTTTGGCTATGGAGTCAGAAGCCTAACTTCTCTGTACTTGTTTCTTGTTCTATAACTACCCCATGGAGTCATTGTGAGGGTTAAACAAAACCATATGTCTTCAACATGCTCTATAATATGTTGTTGTTGTTTTATATTAAAAAATGAAACTAAATGGCTTGCCCAAGTTATTTAACTGGTTAGCCTCAGAGTAAGACCTTCAACTCATATATATGACTCAACCTAGTGCTTTTCACATTAAATTACTATTTCATAAAATTTGATGGTGAGATGATTTAGGTGGCACCTGAGATAAATCTACAATAGGAGGTGCTAGATGCATTAAATACTATAAATCACAGTGGGAAAATTATTCCCTTTTCACTTCTCTCAAACTTCATGTCATCGAGGAGAAAGTTTCAATTTGTTACTGGATTTCTTTAAAACTTTCTACATCTTGCTAATCTCATTTCCTAATTAAGATAAAACATATCTCAGGCTTCAAAATCTTGTTTGAGTATTAAAGTTTTGTTTTCTGTGTACTTACTATTAAGTTAACTTTCTACTATTAATAACTACACTGGAATTTCATTTAAAGTAGTAATATATAAATATTATTTTCAGGTAATGCACTTAAGAAATTAAAAAAGCCAATCTAAACAAAAATATTGAATAATGAAATCTAAGAAGCACAAAAGTTGGGAAACACTGAGCACCAACAAACTACCTCCTGTTGTATCACTGTCGGTAATAATCTTAACATAAGAAAACTGATGTTTCTTTTGTTTACTTTTAAATAATCAAACACTAGGTTATTAATAGATCAATATAACCAAACTCTAAGACTTAGATTTCAGACCCACTTAGGCTCAGACAAACCTAAAGATTTTGTATATATGTGTATTAGAAAATGAAACTATAGCAGCACAATTTATAATAGCTAAGTGCTGGAAGCAACCTAGATGCCCATCAGTAAATGAATGGATCAAAAAACTATGGTACATTTACACAATGGAATTCTATGCAGCAGAAAGAAAGAAGGAGCGCCTACCCTTGCAACAGCATGGATGGAGCTGGAAAGCATTATGCTAAGTGAAATAAGCCAGGCAGTGAAAGACAATACCATATGATCTCACCTTTAACAGGAACCTAAACAACAAGACAAAGAAACAAGCAAAATATAGTCAAAGGCACTGAAATAGAGGACAGGCTGACAGTGACCAGAGGAGAGAGAAGAGGGAATTTCAGGGGAGAATGGGAAGGGTTTACAGGAACAAAATTAAAGGACACATGGACAAAAACTAGGAGGGGTGGTAATGGGAGGGAAGTGGGGAGGGATGGGTGGGTGGGCTGGAATGGGAGTAAAAGGCAGAAAACTGTACTTGAACAATGATTAAAATTAAAAAATAATAATAAAAAAGAAAGTAAAAAAAAAAGAAAATGAAACTGGCCTATAACCCATGCTCAATGAATGCACAATCAATAAAACACAGGAGCAGTGCATCACTCATCCTTGGGGCTATGATCATTTGCAGTAACTAAACAGTCGGTGCCCTATCAGTTCTCCAGAAGCATAAGAAGAACAAAGAGAAAAAAGGATGTTGATCTGTACTAGTTCAAAGTTCAAAGACTCAAAGTTTTACAAGCAAGACAAAAAAATCTGAGATGATCAAATTGAATGGAATCATTCATTCATTGCTAATTTTGGCTTGACTGAACCTGAAATTAAAAGGAGTTTGGGCCCCTTATGCTATGGATCCCTCAAGATCACCCTCAACTAATTTTAAATGAAATTGTTTTCCTCATAATCCTTATTTCTTCTATCATTTTCATTTATATCTCAATGACTTCTGACTGTATTCCAGGTTCTTTCTAGAGAAGAAAACCTCAAAATTTCTGTACCCAATTCTTATCAAAACAATAGTTAAATGAAAAATATGAATGGAACACTGACTGAAGGATAGGTAGTCCATCCAGTCTTCTAGATTTTCTAAATTTTACTTATGGATCAAGTCAGACCAACAGAGTGCTATGTACCTGGACCAAATCATCTTGAACTGATTCATCATTTTTTAAAAATTTCGAATTAATAATTTCATATCAGGTAGTGCCAAGTAACTGATAAGAAATAGCCTAGGAAATTTATATTCTGAATTCATTTTAGAAATATTGTTGAGGACACTAGCTATTATAGGGGACTTCTGGCCAAGATGGAGATGTAGGTAGATATACTATGTCTTCTCACACAACCAAAAGAAGGACAACAACAAATTTAAAAACAAAAACCAATCAGAACTGACAGAAATTCAAACTGTATAGAAGTCTGACAACCAAGGAATTAAAGAAGAAATATTCATTCAAACTCATAGGAAGGGCAGAGACAGGCAGCCTGGCGGAGAGGACTCAAGGCAAAGGAGTTGCTCGAGGACTAGAGTGGGAAGGTGGCGGCTGGCAGACCAGGCTGACCCACATTTGCTTGTGGACACTAGCTATTATAATGCACAGAGAGTGTCTTGTCCCCATGATAGGGAGCTAGAAAGAAATTTCCCTTTGATCTCAGTACCAATAAAAGCTATGTGTCTCCTGACCAATTGGTGATGTTTCTTAACATTAAAATTCAGTTTCTTTTTCTGGAAAATCTAGAACTAAGTTTGAAGCCTGCCTCTACCAACTATGTAGTACTTGCATTATACATTTTCATGTATTTACCTGTCTTCAAATTATTTTCCTTTTACATTGATGTACTCATCTATTTATGTAATCCTATGTGCTATGTGTTATTTTGTAAACTGTTCAAGTCCTATATAGAATAGGATTGAGAAAAAATTAGAGATACACATTACTGATACTGATAGAAAAAACCATTGTCATGTCTTAGCAATGATTTTTCACTCTATGTTTCTTCTTTAAAAGACAGCATTCAGATCTGTAGATCCCTGAAAACTTAAGAACTTTCTCCTGTTCCTTGGCAACTATTCCTTTATTCTCTTCTTTACAGCAAACTATATGATTTCCTGCAGTGGCGCCATAAATTCTTTGGGGGAAAATGCTGAAACTCCTAGAGGAATATCTGGACTAGTGAAACTCACAACCATTGTCAGATGTCTATCTCCTTGGCCTTCTGTCCTGAAGTAGCAGAGTCTATGCCAATAAGATTCATGAAATCAAACTACTTTACTTCCTGGGAGAGGGGAAGGGTGGGGAGGAAACTAATATTTTATCAAGTGCCAACTATGTATCAACTGTGTATGTTAAGTACATAATATATTACTTAGTTATTACAAAAGAAAATTCATCTCCTCCAGAGGAATCTTTACCTTTGTATGAGAGCTTCTGAGTAATAATAATGATGATAGTGATAACATTTATTATAACACTATTAACATTTAACTTATTATGTGCCAGATATTGTGTTCGTCACTTTACATGTAATGGAATCTCTAAAGTAAAACAAAACAAAACCTCCAACTGCATACCTTTAAAACTGTACCTACCTCCTTGGGATCCAAGAAGATTAAAAAAATGCCTGCTTTGGCTCAAAATTGGGCTGTAAGTACAGTGATAATATCAGGTCATTGGCCTTCTGATAGTTCTTCCAAGCTTCAATTCTGAGCTCAATCACTTTTCCATTAAAGTCATTCTACAAGAGAACATTTTTCAAAACTACTCACATACTATTATTGGCTTCTCTAAAACCACTGTCACCTGAATCCTTTTTACTCAGAAGTTTAAAAATGATCCCATCATACTTAGTTTTTAAAAATTGGGAAGGAAGTATTGTGATTTTTCCCCCCATTTCATAGAGGACAAAATCAAGACCATAAGAAAAAGTGCTATTTACGCCCAAGTTACTCATGGTGAAGCTGGAGACAGTTCTCTCTAGTCATCTCCCCATGTTAAGATTTCTTTTAGCAGAACAATTGGTAATTGAGATGAAGGGATTGGGCTTAACTCATGAAACAAAAAGCCTTGATATTGTATGAATGAAATTGTAACCCAAGTCTAACCTGGGAAGACATTAATACCTGAAGGTTGTTGGCTTGTTCCTGATACCTGATCCATTCTATTTTCTTCTGTTGCTTTTCCTGGTGGAAGAAAGAGCCTCTGGGTGACAAAGTAAAATGAGATCAATAATCAGTTTTCTCAATATGCTGCAAAAGCTTTATAGTAAAATTATGGTGTCATAGATTCACTAATAAATTGTTTTCAACTGCACAGCCCTATTAATTGGCCTCACCTTCACAATCCACTCTCCAAAAGTTAAAATCTAAATGAATAGGATCATTTTCTATGGATGAGTTAGCTGAGAGAAGATTACATACAAGCATAATACCTCGAAATAAATGTTCAAAAACAAATTAACAAGTGTTTTGATGTCACAGAGCTATTGCGAAGTTGTCATTGTTGGCACAGCTTCTCTCACTTTGCCCTAGCTAACATGATTCCCCAGAAACTGCAGTGTCACTTTGACTCAAATATAATATCACAAGGGAATCAGATCTATAAATGTTTGCATCAGTTCAGGAGCACACTATAGTTTAGGCATATTACTACTACATTAAAGATATCAAACCTGTCAGCTCTAAAAGCCAATGCCATTCAGAAAGTTCATATTACCTTTCTTATCTCCTTCGCTTTCTCTGTATATGATGTCTCCGATTCATTCTCAGTCTCCCTAGGCAATGAGGAGGTTTGGGGAGCCTAGGATGGAAAAAGAGAGCTAAAGGAATAGGAGGTCCCAGGAAACAAGTGCAATGCCTTAGCAGACAGTGAATCCAATATATCCTAAAGGCCCAAATCCTGCCTGTCTGCCTACCCAAAATAGCAGTGACTGTCAACAGGCTGTTTCCAGTTTTGTGGCATCAACAGTCTTTAAATTCTAATACCATGAACTCTACTTGCCTTTTCATCCTGCAGGTTTGCTTTGTTTTTCATCTGTGGTGTTTTTTGTTGATCACTCAGTTGTTCTGTGTTGAATGTCTGTAGAGAGACATTTTGGCAAAGCTTTAAATTAGCAGGAATTAGTAAGGGAAGTGGAAAGCCAACATGGGTCAAGGCTTTTAGTTTCTGTCAGTCAGCAACTGCTCAGGGCCCAACATGAAAAGTGAACTAGCAAAGGGGGTTCAGAATAAAGCAAACTCTTCCATTTGGTCCCTTGAGTTTACCTTATCATGATAATAACTACTAACTGAACCCTTATTATATACCAATCCCTGCTATAAGCCATTTACTTACACTACTACATTACAAACATTCTCCTTTAATCTTCACAAGACTATTTTATTTCCATTTTACAGATGAGAAATCTGAGACTTAGAGAGGCTAAGTCACTTGTTTGGGGGCACACAGCTAGGAAAGCACAGAGCTGGAATTCGAACCAGATTTCTCAGACTCCGAAGCCTATGTTCTTAAGCACTAGGCATACTGTGCTTTCTCCATTTCTCCCTGTATACAAATATGTGTAGGGAAAGTCAATCACAAGCTAAGTCATATGGCCATCCCTTATAAAAAGTCTTTTGGGAGCTGTGGAAAAGCTGGATTTTGATAAAGGATTTGTGCTGGCACATTTCCTGTCACAAAGACTCAGGAAGTCGGGGACTAAAACTTCTGACACTCCATAGAACTGATTTGTAGCTGCCACTGAGAACTAGGAGCAGATCTCAGTATGAGATGCAAGGCTTGATGGTATCCTGATTATTTGTGGAAAGGTGAGATTAAAAAAAGCAGTCAGAAATCATATGACACTCCTGTTTTTATCACAAGACACAACCTGCTCATCTGGTCTCATAGCCTGAAAAAGCATGCATACAAAGTACTTAGTCCCCAAGTGATTTCTACCCCTGCCTGGTTTTCCAGCAAAAGGCTGTGCTATTGTTATCTTAAATAATTATTGCAAAATTATAGGAGAATTTGAATGAAGTATTCATTCATTCACTTACTCATTCATTCAGTTTACATTTATTGAATGTCTACTGTGTTCCAAGCATTGTACTATATGCTAGGGATTCAGAGATGGATAATGCAGTCAGGATACTGGAGCTGCTATTCCGGGGGGTGGGGGCAGGCAGGTAGACAAAAAAACAAGTAAACTAATAACAATAAAGTAAAATAAAATAATGTTATATTATAAAAAGTGTTATGGAGGACATGAACTGAGTTGTATAGTAGAAAGAAGGGGGCAGGCATTGCCCTATTTTTGATAGGGTAAACAAAGAGGGTCTCCCTGAGCAGGTGACATTTAATCAGAGACCTGAAGGATGAGAATGAACCAACCCTAAGAGAATACCATCATAGGCCAGGGATAAAGCAAGAACAAAAGCCTTGAGATAGAAAAAGCCTTGGCATATTTGAGAAACCACAAGGAGGCCAGCGTGGGAGGGAAGGACTTCTATGAGGAGACTAGAGAGGTAAGCAAGAGCCAGATTATGCCACAATAAGGAGCATCTGTAAAGGGTTTTCATAAGAAGAACGATATGATTTGATTGTTTTAAAAATATCACTTTGGCTGCTGTGCAAAGAATGAATTGGAATGAGGCATGAGTGTAAGTGGGGACATGAAAAAAATGAGGACGAGGACCAGAGGAAAGGGAAGTTTTTTGCATCATGGTCTGTACGACAATACTTTCAAGAGATCCCTAGAGGCACACCTTGTTCCATAGCATCTCCATTTCCTTCCGGAGCATCTTGTTTTTCCTTTCCTGTTGGGGGGTGGGGAGGCAATCAAACAAACAGAAATGTGTTTGTCCATCATTAAAGTGAAATTGGAAGAAATTATTAAGTAATAGGGGAAGAGGGGTACAGGGACATATTCAGTCACAGAAGGAAGCAATAAATAAGCCTAGCCCAGGAACCTAAGAGATGAGATGAGAGGAACCTTGATGATGATGACAACAATAAAAAAATAACAACAATTTTGAATAGCTTTAATTATGGTGATTATGGTATGGTATCAATAGAAATGAGTTCCTTGCACATACTATTTAAAATATTCTTATCACATGGCAATTTCTCTGGAGCTAATGCTACTAATTTCTAGTTTTTCAGCTCTTTCACATTGTTGATTTTTAAAAATCTTATAAGACTCTTTCAGAGCATACTATTTATTTTATTTTGGTAGGTATTTTCTGTTCCTCCTGAAATGTGAAGGGTTAATATGCTTGTTTTCATTACCTACTAGATGAAAAGTTTTTTAAAAAGTCAAACCCAGCATGGCATCTGACTTCCTTTGGATCATCCTGGACTTTGTAGATCAAGGAGGTATAAGTGTTGAAGCATAGGATACTAGAGATGAGCACTATGTCTTTCCTTCCACATCTGACAACAGCAATGGAATTGATCCCTGTTCAGGAGGCCATTCCCTGAAGTGCCCATCAACCTCTTACCAGATTCTGCTTCATCTCTTCTGCTTCTTTAATGAGCTCCATGACTGAGGATTCTTCACTCCCCTTCCCTGCCATGATCTGCCTCATGATCTGCAGACTAGAAGGAAGAGAGAGGCAATAACACTTTCTAGAGAGTAATATTAATATTTTGCAACCAGTCAGAAAGTACTCTACTATGGAAGTGAGAGGGGTGCTGAAGTCACAGGAATTACGAAAGTCCTTCTGGATATAGTAGGTCTTTGTAGGTTGGCTCCATTCCTAATTGCCTTAGCTATGTGCTCTATAATGAATTCCGTGTTCTATAATGTTCAAAACGTAGGTCTTCAACAGCCAGTGAAACTCCTCTCCACCCTGTCCAAAGAATGTTTTGGTGTATGACTTTTGGGGTTTCAAGGGGCAGGTTTGCCCCTGTGAAAAAGGAATTCAGTCAAAGAACATGTTGTCTTCAGGATAAATCCCAGAATTACTCCCTACCTTGTAACTGTCCATCTCTCCCACCTTCCTTTTCCACATAAAGACATTTGACTTAGTTGAGAAAACAACTTAAATCCTTATGGTAGCCCCCAGAGAATCAAGCCATCAAGAAGTTTCTAACAAGATGTGAATCAATAGCAAGTCTTGGACTGTGAGAGAAGACATCCTTTAATGGCATTAGTAATGTTTATATTCATTGTCCTATTTTCTCTCCAATTACAAGCAGAGAGGCAAGACTTTGTGTTCTGTTGCCCTGAGAGAAGTCTGAGTTTCTGGATTTGCTTGACCACAGCTTTCTGTCTGGTATTTGTTTTCCAAAAATCTGAGCTTCCTGAGATGCTTATGATAAGGGTAGAGAATGAAGGTAGAATTAAGGCAAGATTGCCCGAGACTAGAAAGGAAACAGAGAGTTGGTGGATCCCAAGAACATGTGTATCTAAGTGAAGTGTTAAGACCTCAGCTGCCTACTATGCTGCTTAGAGAAGCCAGACTCCAGGCTCAGAAAAGATTGCCATTCCACTGCTTGGCATGGGAAGAGCAGAGCCACCTATTCTAAAGTGATTCCACAAACATGAATAAGGAGCTATCAGTGTGGCCACGATAAGCTGAAGATATTAAAGCCTCTTATCTGTTTCTTGGGTAGATACCCTATCATAAAAGAGCAATAACTGTAACCCTGTGAGATGAAGGCTGAGTCATATTTAATTTTACTAAAAGAAAATAAAGGATTCCTTGCCATTCTGATTTTATGAGTACAAATTTTATAGCTGTATGTCTAAACCTTTTTAAAAAATGTAAATAAACATTGCTAATCCTATGGATTTAAGTTCTCCAGGCTTTCTCCCTTTAGGATTCTTCCATAGGGAACCATTACCTTCTTTGTTTTTCCTCCAAGTTTGACATTAACTTCTGGAATAAGAGGTTGTTCTTATTTTCAAGAGGTTTTTGCATCTCTAGCAGTTCCAGCTTTCTTAGTTTTAAGTCCTCATTCAATTCCTTCAAGTAGTTGTAATCTATTTTGGAATTTCTGTGGGAAGAGACACCATAACATCTGCCTTTAGTCTGGGTCAATAGAGACCCTCTTTTGCTTCCTGGATAATTACTACTTAGTATCTTCTGTCAAAGACTCACCTTGTTTTGGGGGGCAAGTGAGAACCTGGAGAGCTTGAACTACTTGTCATCTTGAGGGGAAATGTCTACTTTTAAGATAAAGAGGTCTTCTTGAAAATATGTGCCTTTTGGTTCCATTCAGTTGTCATCATTTTTGTGCTGATGTTCTTGAAACTCCTGTTGCATTGGACTGATTTTTAACTGCAGCTTGAGGTCACAATGGCCCTACAACCATAGAATCATCAGGTCTTTCAAGTAACTCCAACATTAGTGACAGTTTATTGACTAAAAATACTGTTAATTGCATCTGACATGTTCTCACCTTAGCTTTAACCAATGCCAAAAATTTTATTCTGAAATCTTTGATTGAATAGTATAGAATCACAAAATATCTATATAATGGGATTACTATTATGTTAGAAAGTGGTGGCCTATAAAAACAAACTCATCAACATCATCTTCCATGGCAATGCCTACTCTCTGTAGGGCACAGTGCTGGATTCTGTGAGGGAAGAAAAGATAAAGACAAAGCATCTATCTACCTTCTGGGGGTCTTAGGAGGAGGGGAAGATACCTTTAAGAGGCATTTTTAAAAAATAGAGGCCAAGCTGGCAAATACAAGGTATAGATATAATATTAAGTAATATTATATATGTGGCAAATAACACTGTTTTCCTATTTTTTAAACAATATATCTCAATGGGAAGGCAGGCTGATATTGGACATGTAGCAAGAGGATGTAACTGTGAAAGATCCATACTGTATGTCCTCCTACAGCCAGGCTCTTTCCTGAGAGGCTATAGTTCTAGACATACCTCCAGATTCTGATTCTGCCTCCATTTTCCTCTCCTTATTAGAACCACCTTTCTCCTAGACCCTAAGATTTCCTGTTTTTATCTGTGTTACTTAATGATCAGAAGAAAACCCCAACAGTTATACATTTATTTCTTTATGCCCTTTAAACAGAGTTGTAGGGGAGTAATTTTAGTGATGTTCTCAAATGTGACTTAAGTCACGTAATTTCAAGTATTAACGGACATTTCCAAGCATTTTCTAGGTGTAGTCTCCAAAACAGCTTAAACCCTCTGTCTTTTGGGAAACCTTAAAGGCAGAGTATTGCAGTGGAAATAACACAAGATTTATTTATCAGGTCTTGATTTGTATCTCACCTTCACTCTAGGCCGTGAGCTGTAAGTTACTAAATTGTCAGAGCTTCAGTTACTACTTTAGTAAAAATGAGAAGGCAAATAAAAAAGGTTTATTATGAGAATGAAATGTAATATTATGTCGTGTTCCTGGTTCATGTCCTATTTCAGTGTATTTTTGGTTTATTTGGGTATGAGGATTTTTTAATGCCCTAAGTTAGCAGTCAAATATAAAAAAGCTGATTTATTTGAAACCAATGAAACTTAAGCTTTAGAGACCTTCATTTTCACAGACCTCTACCAAAGGCCCTTTATCTTGTGTTTTATCATAACTTTGCATTCTTTTTTGGAAAGAGAGAACCACCCAAATTATATACACTTCAGGGTCCCACAAAACCTGAATCTGTACCTGGTTGGATATGATACATGTCTCTTCTAAGTATCTTCTAGATAAAAACTTCTCATTATGCAGTATCAACAAATACTTTTTCTAAAGCATGTATGTGTCACTTGTAAGTTTTGTATGATAGCTAGTGTAATGATATTAAATTAGAACAGCTGTATCAGGTAAAGTATAACCAATTACAATCCAAGTACAAACAATTCACACTGGTTGCCCTAGGAATTCTCATAAAGAGTTTGGATTGAATGAAGGTGAGCCAACTCCACATGGTTAAAAAAAGGAACTAAGTGGACTAATTATTATTAGTAGTAGCTTTTTGGACTGCATATGTGGCAGGTGGTAGTAAATAGTAGAGGACAAAAAGGGCATTGAACACTAAAGCATGACCTCTTTAAATTTCATGTTGTGACATTTGGTTGGAATTATGTTAGAATTTTAAAACATTTAATAGGCAAGCAGCATCCCAACTCACCTTCCTTTCTGTCCTTGCTTGTGAATGATTGAAAGTGGAAGAACACTTGCTATTCTGATGTGCTCTTTGCCAGAGCCAATCAGCTTCTTTTATTTCCTAACATTCCGATGGCCATTTCTTCAACCTGGAATATGACTTACAAAAACAGAATTCATCTTCTCATAATATATGCAGACTTTAAGATATTAAAACAACAACAAAAAAACAGTATTACAAGGGTATCATTGACACACTACATTAACTCTGGGACAGAAGTAGGAAGGGTGAAGCTATAGTTGACCATTAGAAATAGAAAGAAGGGAAATTGAACACTAATGTTAGGTCATCTGTTAACTGAGGAAGCATGGTAGGAAACTTGAAAAGAGTAATGTCCTGAGATTTGAAATAGCACCCGAAGAGTGGCAAAGGGAGCCAACCAAGCAAGAGTGGAAGGATTGCCAAGTAGTGCTAAAGGTCAAGGTGAGTTTGGGAACTGCAGATTTGTCATGGCATGAATCAGCAGTTATACAATTTCTCCAGCAGTGCTTGGCAAACTAGGAGCAGTAGTAGAGAGAACAGATGGTTATTTAGGCTGTGACTTGGCAGAGTGGATAGGCAGACATTTAAGGGTGTAAGGGGGCTCAGAGTGCTGGTGAGAGTATCCATCAAAAAGCTTGGACATTGCATTCAGACTATACAGGGAAGAAAATGAAGAAGGGATAGCTAACAGGGGAAATTGGGAAGGGGTCAAGGTTAAGAAATTTGTGGTGGAAGAACAGGTAGTTATGGCCAGTGAACATCTTAGGAAATAACTTGTAGAATCTCATCTGTTTAGATTAATTGTAGTAGCAATTCATTTTTTTTCCTGCAGTAAACTTTCTGTAGCTTTCTGTCACTGCATGATGATCACTGAAATACATGTGGTACCTCAAAATAGGCATTATAACACGCCATTCACAATGACCTCATCCAACATTATAGCATTTGATTTTAGTATCTGTTAAGAAAAAGCGTGATTGTTCTATAATTAGAGAACTCAGAGCAATAGCATTTTAATGTTAGCTTTACCAGTAGAAAATCAGATTAGTTTAATTAAGCCAGATCTCCAAGAGTAGAGCAATTATTTTCATATTACAGAGAGAGAGGGAGAGATACTTTCCTATTTCTCTTCTGCTGACTTTGGTAGTGGCCACAAAATTACAGAATGAAGACCTTCTGGTCCTTTCTGACCCAGAGCCAGTGTAACCCTTGAGAACATTATAATAATTCCACTAACTAAAATAAGTTGAGAAGTGCAGGCAAAATCATGATAGTAAAACTTGTAGGCTTTTAAAGATCATCCACATCTTTTTGTACTGTTTGTCATGACCATTTTACATCTGTTTCACCTTAACCCTTGCTATAGCTGCTCCAAGCCAGGCTGCATCTACATTTGGAGTGAATCCATGTATTTCAGAAGATCGAGATCAATTTCGGGACTCTGGAATTCTCTGTGTTATTGTTGAGGTCTTGTTGAAAGTAATGCATTCTCTCAATGTGTCCAAATACTTAGTGTAATGATCTTCAAACTGAGGTATGTGACCTTTCGCAAAGACTTTTCAAGGAATGTGGAAACAAGGACAGTTTTTAGGGAATCTTTTGCTGGATCCTCAATTTCCAAAAGTACTTTTTGCTAAATGAGTCTGCCTGAAAATGGCCCTTGGGCTCTTTTCCCATCTCCATTTTCCTAATCACACTTCTCCCACTTGTTATCTTACTTCAGTGCTTTGCTTTGGGGGTATGTGAAGACATCTAGAGTATTAAACTAACCACAGTTCAAAATACTGGTGTTGAAGTTACACAGAGTGATTGTCAATGATTAGACTACAAATTCTTTTGCAGGTCAGGTGTTTTCCAATGCTTTGCTTTCAACAAAATTGAAAGGTGACCTAATCAAATTGTCAGCTTAAATATATTAAAAATGTATATATTTTATTTTGATAATACATTACTGTATGTATTTTTGGCTTATAATTCAGAAGGAATTCAAAGATTTGAGTGACACTGCTATAACAAAATACCTTCCATTTCTATTTACTTATTCGTATAAAAAGTGTTCTCAGTGAATATTGTATGTAAGCAAAAAAATGAGTAAAATTAATGCTGAAGTCTGTCTTATTCTAGTGATAAATAATATTCATTTATGGATACACAGACTAAATAGGGGGGAAGGTCTACTCATAACATTAACGGAAACATTTCCAAAATAATTAGTTATATATAGGAGTTATGAAAATATGTTTTCATCAATTGTGTATCACTAAAATTATAATGCTAATGCAATTCTGAAGGAATTTTAACTCTTAGAACTCTAAGGCCACTGAAAAAAATTAAATATCTATATGTATATATACATTTTATAGAGAAAAATGATAGAATGGCTTAAGAGTTCCAGCCAAGATGGAGGTGTAGGTAGATACACTTCACTTCCTCACACAATCTAAAGAAGGATAACAACCAATTTTTTTCAAAAGTCAACCAGAATTGCCAGAATCAAACTGTATGGAAGTCCAATAACCAAGGAGTTAAAGAAGGAACATTCATCCAGACTGGCTGGTGGGGCGGAGATGGGCAGCTGGGGCAGAGAGGATACATGTGGCAAGGCAGAGGCTGGTGGACTAGGTGGTCCCACGTTCATATGTGGATAAACCAGGAGGAACAAGACAGACCATGCAACCCAGGATTCCAGCCTGGGAAAAATTAAGCTGCAAAAGCTCTGGCTATAAAAACCTGTGCATGTTGTCCCGGAAGGAGAAACTACCAGTCTCACAGGAGAGTATGTTGGAGGGGCCCATGCGTCCTAGAATGTACACAACCCACCCACTCAGGAATTAGCTCCAGGGCAGCACCTAAAAGGACACAACTGGCTTGTGGGAAGCAGGAAAAGTGACTAAAAGTGGAGTGAGAGCTGAGCAAGTGGCATTGTTCCTTCTCTGACCTCTCCCCTATATATAGTGCCAAAACACAGCAAAGTGGGTTGTCCCACCTTGGCAAATACCTAAGGCTACGCTCCGCCCTTTACAATGTAATAGGTGCACCAAGACAGAGGAATATGGCTCAAATGAAAGAAAAGATTAAAAAAAATCATGCCCTGGGTAGTATAGCTCAGTGGATTCACTGTGGGCCTGCAAACCAAAGGGTTGCCAGTTCAATTCCAAGTCAGGGCACATGCCTGGGTTGCAAGCCAGGTCCCCAGTAGGGGGACGTGTGACAGGCAACCACACATTGATGTCTCCCTTCCTCTCTTTCTTCCTCTGTCTCTAAAAATAAAGAAATAAAATCTTCAGTAAATAAATAAATAAATAAATAAATAACAAAACCCCAAAATTTAGAAAAAGAACTAAGTGACAAGGAGATAGTCAACCTATGCAGAGTTTAAAACACGGGTAATCAGGATGCTCACAGAAATGGTTGAGTATGGATACAAAATAAAGGAAACAGTGAAGGCTATTAAATGAAATAAAGGAAAATATATAGGGAAGCAATAGTGAAGGGAAGGAAACTTGGACTCAAATCAATGATTTGGAACAAAAGGAAAAAATAAACATTCAACCAGAGCAGAATGAAGTAACAAGAATCTAAAAAATGAGGAGAGGCTTAGGAACCTCCGGGACCACTTTAAATGTTCCAACATTTAAATCATAGTGGTGCCAGTAGGGGAAGAGGAAGAGCAAGAAATTGAACACTTATTTGAAAAAATGATAAAGGAAAACTTCTCCAATCTGGCAAAGGAAATAGACATTCAAATCTGAGGAGCTCAGAGAGTCCCAAACAAGTTGGACCCACTGAGGAACACACCAAGACACATTGTAATTAGATTGCCAAAGATTAAAGATAAGGAGAGAATTTTAAAAGCAGCAAGAGAAAAGGAGACAGTTACCTACAAAGGAGTACCCATAAGACTATCAGCAGATTTCTCAAAAGAAATCTTGCAAGCAAGAAGGGGCTGGAAAGAAGTATTCTAAGTCATGAAAGGCAAGGACCTACATCCAAGATTACTCTATCCAGCAAAGCTATCATTTAGAATGGAAGAGCAGATAAAGAGCTTCCCAGACAAGAAAATGTTAAAGGAGTTCATCATCACCAAGTCCTTATTATATGAAATGTTAAAGGGACTTATCTAAGAAAAAGGAGATCAAAACTATGAACAGTAAAATGACAACAAACTCACTCCTATCAACAATTGAACTGAAAAAATAAATTAATTAATTAACTAATTAAGCAAATGACTAAAACAGAAACAGAATCATAGAAATAGAGATCACATGGAGGGTTATAAGTGGGAAAGGGAAGGGGGACAATGAGGGAAAAGGTACAGGGGAATAAGAAGCAAAATTGGTAGGTGCAAAAGAGACAGGGGATGTTAAGAATAGTATGGGAAATGGAGAAGCCAAAGAACTTATATGTATGACCCATGGACAGGAACTAAGCAGGGAGAATGCTGGAGGGGATGGGGGTACCAGGTGGAGGGCAATAAAGAAGAGGAAAAAAATGGGACAACTGTAGTAGCATAATCAATAAAATACACTTAAAAAAAGAAAAATAATAAACTGATTTTAAAAAATGACTTCCAAGCACAACATACATTGCATTTGAATAAAATTCTGTAGGGAAATCCAGGTGGAAACACCAGTTCAAGGAGAAAAATGATGAAATGTAAAAAATTTGACTCCTAACAAAGAGCTTATTTATGTAGTTAGCTTTTATTGGATATGGGTTTTTTAAGTTAATCATGTACATTTTAAAGTGATATCAAAGATTTATTTGAAAACATAAATATTAAAATAAACCAAAAAATAATTATTTTTGTAATTATTTATACTTAACAATAAGAAATGTTATGTGTCGACCTAAAAACATGTGAAATGATATCTTGTTTTTAAACATTCTTTTAGAAATATACAAGCAAAAACAAAAAGTGTAAAGGCCATTGCTTCTGGGGTAGTAGTTATTGGCTCTGGTGTATTTAAGAATGCCCTTGGGAAACTTTTAAAAGCTACTGATTTCCAGGCTCATTCCCCAGAGAGCCTACTCTGTACATCTGGAGAATGTGCAGTTTTGTGCAGCACTCCCTGGTGATTTTCACGTGTGATCTGTGGACTGGCCTTTGAGAAATACCACTTCTTCGTTTTCTTTCTCAGATCACAATGCATCAGCAAAAAGCTGCTTACTTGAATTGTTTTATTCTGGGCCATCTGTGGAACTGCCTCCTCTGAGTTATATTCTGTGTCACACCTTTACCTTTCACTTGGGATGCCCTGAGAAAATTTTGTGAAAGCTTCTTGCATTTGTAAAGAAAATTATCCAAGACGTCATTCCATCACCAGTTCCCCCAGCCACCACTGCTGCTCACAGGTGACTGTGTGTCATATTTTTCTTTTAGAATTTGGTACTAAAGAAATTGTTGCTTGTCTGGAGGAGATATCAGCATTTTTAAGGGCTAAATCAGTAAACTAGTTTTGCTTTTCTTTTGTTCTGGCTGACTAGGAATTTCAGATAATTTTGTGACTTTGGATATATGGGTTCTTACCTCTGCTTATGACCTTCTAACCTAGTTAAGACTTTTCTTGGTCCTGATTTTTTAAAATAGGGTTTTTTCCTTCTTTTTATCATTTTAATAAATCACCTCAGATCCTTTCTAGGGGAGTGTAAGAAAATGAGCAAGAGTTATTCTCTTCATATATATTTTTAAATATATGGATACACAATAGATTGGAACGAAAGCATTTTCTAGTTTTATCCATCTCTGAGTGTGTTTGTGTAGGTGCACCTGTGCATCTGTCTGTGTGTGTACACATCTACAAAGGAAGTTTGATCTGCTTGTGTAAGTAGATAATGGATTGTGGAATTTACTATTATATTTTGGGCATACTCAGCTGTAAGGTAATTGGAATTTCAGATGCACAACTGGTTAAATGGGGCATAGGAGGGAGTAGATGGACTTGGGGAGCTAGCTAGGTGCCCAGGCTTCAGTTCCATCAGGGAACTGTAGTACATAGCGAATATGAAAAATAGAATATCTTAATATGGGGTACTCTAACCAGTCAACAAGGAGATACAAGGTCCACAGAATTCACCTTGAAGGAGGTCCAGATCCCACAGGCTGGTGACTATGAATATGCCAATATTCCTCCAAAAATACCTTATATTTTTGACAGTCCTTCAACATAATGTTTGGTAGAGGGTAGACACTAGAAATATGTATTCAAGAATCATTTACTTGTCCTATGTTTTAAAAATCCCATTTTATATTCTAGATTTGCCCAGCCTCAAGGTTACAAAGTCAAAAGAAACAAAAAAAATTTTTTCTACTAGAACTTTTCAGGCATAGGCCAGGAAATGTGATGGCCTCCTTTAGTAAATTAGATGTTCCTCCTTGGCAATAAGGCCCCTCAGGTGCAAGGCCTAGCACAGGTAGGGGATGAGGGCAGCCCCCCACTTACCTCTTTGGTGAGATGTTGGGAACTTCCCTGCCTGGTATCAGAAGCTGTAACCCCCTCCTAGGCTAAGGCTGAGGGAGTGGCCTTGGACCGTAAGCCAGCAAGGAGACAAAAGCTTATCTCCCTGGCAGGAGCACTGCTTCTGCTGCTTCATTCATAACTGAACCCCAAAGCTTGGTTGGTTAGCCAATGACGGGTAAGATTCCCCAAGGGGGGGACAATCTAAGACAGGCACGATCGCATGGGAGGCCCCCAAGAAAGGATTTTGGGGGCTACAGCAAAAGGGGGTGATGGACCCTTGCTCCTCAGCTTTGACTTAGCCTGAGTCATCATCGTCTGGGAGAAAATCTCCTTATCCCTTCATAGCCCTAGTTCCCTTGCTCCACCTAAGCCTGAAACATTGACAGGGTGGTGCAGCTCTGTGCTGAAAAGGGTGGTTTCCCCAGGTGATCAGGCCTAAGAAAGAATATGTAAGATCCTGTGAAACCTGCTTTGTTTAGAATGCTCTCAGTTGAATGATAAGGATCCAAGGAAGAAGTAAGTTTGTTCTTTAAAGTTTTACAGCTCTTCGACCCTGACTCAAAATAGGCCCTCAGACTTCCTTGCTATCTATTGTTTGATCCTTACTTCCTAGCAATGAGTAATGAGCTTTTACCTCAATTCTTATTCAAAGGAGACCAATAAAAAGCCTCTCTGGAGGGGGAATGAGGCGCTCTCCATGAGAGGAGTGGCCATGCCACCCTCCAGGAGGGAGGTGGCCAAGGCGCTCCCCACGTGAGGAGTGGCCCTGCTGTTCCTATTCCCCCACAGGACCTGGCTGTCTCTGTGTATGTTTTTAGCATGTTTTGATGAGCATCCACAGCCGAGATGGATACTGCTGGCTGGTATCCTCCACAGTGAGGGCCCTTATTAGAGCACACCTACACAACCATATGCAGAGTAAGTGCCTTTAATGAAAGGAGATGGCAGGGGAATGGATGCTAAGTGCAAACGTGCAGCTCATTGCATTGTGGAGACTGCAGGGATAGAGGGCAGCAGAGGCTTAGTCTACAGTAGGGTGTGGGGTTGGGAGCCCCCACTTAGCACCAGCTGAAAATCCAGACCCAATCCTGCCAATTCTTAATGACTTTAAAGAGAAAATGGAAATCTGGATTTTATGTGACTTTTGACTTTTAAATGCTGTGTGGACCCAACAACATATTTGTGGGCTTCATTTGGCCTGCCGACTGACATTTTGGAAACTTGATTCAAGATAAATCAACCCATTTTTTTCTGTGCTTTTTAACTTTTCTTTTCTTGCACTGAAATGATTTTTTTTTGTAGTTCAATCTAAGTCTTTCCTATGAAAACAAGAATCAATTAGAAACACCTTTTCTGACGGTAGCTTTTTTTTTAAAATAAGGGTATCTTTTTTAAAGATTTTATTTATTTATTTTTAGAGAGGGAAGGGAAAGAGATAGAGAGAGAGAGAGAGAGAAACATCAATGTGCAGTTGCTAGGGGTTATGGCCTGCAACCCAGGCATGTACCCTGGCTGGGAATCGAACCTGAGACACTTTGGTTCCCAGCCCATGCTCAATCCACTGAGCTACGCCAGCCAGGTGAAATGATTATTTTTAAAGAAGGCATTTAAATCCAGATAATTCAAGAAGTGTTTTATTAAAATTGCATAAAATGTCAATTTGATCTCATTTCCTAATTTGATAGATTTACAGAGTCAGTATGTCAGAGAATGGATGACAGAGGTAACACATTTCAAAATAAAATGAAAACCAAAATCCTAAAACAACAGATATTTTGACATCTATTGTTATGCATTACAGGGGCATAAAAATATTACATAGATAAAATATAAAATTTCTAAAGAACTAGGAGGGATAAGTGTATAATGTATCTTAAATTAGGCAATCTGGTCATATTGCACAGCCAGAATTAGAAGTAGGCTCAGTAGTCCAAACTGAACAGAGAATTCTATAATTCTGGTTTAGCTGTTCATATAGACTCATATGCTGTCTAAGTTGAAAAACTAAGCAACCTGAAACATTCTTCTACTGTATTTTTATATTTAATAATAACCATGTATAATTTTAGATATTCCAAAATAAAAATAAAACCAAACTGTGTATACTTGTCATCTATGTGGCTTCAATGATCAAATACTAAAAATAAGTGAGGACATTTGTCATATTACTAAGACTTTCTTCTGCATATCAGCATTTTTCTTTTTTTTTATGTGCACTTGCAAATAAATAGAGGAGTATTAACAATAATAAGGAAAATATAATGAAGCAAAGTCTGAGCAGGGATTGTATTTTTAAATGCCGCATAGTCCTGGCTGATGATGTTGAGAATCTTCTGGCTTTATGGGCTACTTTTTTCCATGCACAAAAAATTTTTACTCAGAGACTTGCTTGATATATCAAATCAGACTCTATTTCCAATTTTGGTTTTGGTACACTATACTACATTTCTGAATATTATGAAATGAGGCATCAAATAAAACATTATTCCTAAACCACAGAATCATGTTAAATAAATGAAGTGTTACTACTTAGGTACATGTATTATAAATTAATCTATAAACCAAGCCGCATGTGCTAATAAGCAAAATGAAGAAAGAATATGAGTAGTAACTTGTCATAACAATGAAAGTCCTGAATTAGGCTCTGACTAAATTTTTTAATTCACTAAAAACTATTCACACCTGTGTCTAAATGGTCACAAAGCTTGACTTAAGAGTTACACATTAATTAGATAAAATTTCATTGGAAGTTAAATTATAATATGGATTGACATTTAAAAATAATACTGCCCCAAGAACATAAAGAAGTTTAAAAGGTTAAGTGGTTTGATGACTGTTCTGGGAAGTCCTCAATAAAGCCACTCTTGAGTGTATAATCATGATGAAAGAGAGACAAATTCTTTTGTCTTGCCCATTGAACAGATACAATAATTATAAAATTGAATTGAAATTGATAGTTGAAAGCATCAGCATTTTTCAGCTTGAAACAATTTTGGTGTAAGAGATAACATCGTCTGCCTATACCAATGCTACTTCCTCTTTCTTCTGTGTGTCCAGTCCCAGAGTTGGAATCACAATCAGTCTGAAGCAATTGTGACAATTCAGATACTCTTTGCCAGTGATAGGTTTAAGTATGGACATGTGATTCAGTCCCAACTAGTGAAACATGAGTGGAAGGCTGCTGGGGTTTGGGGGCAAAATTTTTCCTCCCTAATAAAAGGAGAAAGGAAAAATATATTCACTCTCTCTAACTTTTTTCTCTACTTTGGACGCTCCTAAAATAAAATTTGGAGGTACTTACTGTAACCATTTTGCGACAATGAGGTGGATGGTCAAGGTAATGATAAAAAAACTAACCCAGCACCCTGACATGGTGAAACTGCTGAAACAACATTTAACCATCTACCTCTAGACTTTTTGATACATGAAAAAAATTAAATGCCTTTATTCTTTAAGCCACTGGTAGATAGCAACATTTCTATTACTTGCAGCTTAATGCATTCTACCTGGAAAACCAGACCAGTGGTGTGCCAGAGCCAACTCACACTCACCTGTGGGACAACTGTGCCTCTCCCCATGTCTGCTTTCAGTGATTTCAAGAGAGCTTTAATCACCTATGGTGCATGTATTTACATGATGGAACTAGGGCAATGGTACATATCAGGACTCTTTTTTCACAAAGAGCTGGTCGTTAACCATTTATCGCCAGCACACAACGGGGTGATTTACTTTACTCCTACAGATACAGTAATAACAATTACTATGCTATCATCTTTTAAAGTGTATTTATAATAGCACATGGATAATAACTTATATCAAGACATTTTGAAGTTGTGAAATTTTTAGCACTAAAAGGGATTTCAGTAAATTTAAAAATAAAATTAAATCTCAAGTGATGTTAAAACTAACCTTTAAAACTAACATAATCAAGTGATTATGTAAAAGCTAACATTATATAACTGGTTAATAGCAGAGCCAAGTCTACACTCTGACCTCTTATTCCTAACTTAGTGATATTTCCAGTTCACCATAGAGCCATTATACTACTATACAACAACAACAATAGTAATAATAATTTTTTGCTTGTAAACATCTAGCCTCAAATTAAGATATTAAGCCACTGAGATATTCAAGTTCTCTATAAAAAGACCAACTGCCCTGGCTGGTGTAGCTCAGTGGATTGAGCACGGGCTGGGAACCAAAGTGTCCCAGGTTCGATTCCCAGCAGGGTACATTCCTGGGTTGCAGGCCAGAACCCCCAGCAACCGCACATTGATGTTTCTCTCTCTCTCTCTCTCTCTCCCCCTCCCTTCCCTCTCTAAAAATAAATAAATAAAATCTTTAAAAAAAAAGACCAACCTAGTTTTTTTTTGCTTTTTTAATGTATTTTATTGATTATGCTATTACAGTTGTCCCATATTTTTCTCCCCTTTATTCCCCTCCACACCTCTCCCACCATCATTCCACCACCTTCGTTCATGTCCATGGGTTGTACATATAAGTTCTTTGGCTTCTCCATTTCCCATACTATTTTTAACATCCCCTGTCTCTTTTGTACCTACCAATTTTGCTTCTTATTCCCCTGTACCTTTTCCCTCATTGTCCCCCCTTCCCTTTCCCATTGATAACCCTCCATGTGATCTCTATCTCTATGATTCTGTTTCTGTTTTAGTCATTTGCTTAATTAATTAATTATTTTTTTAGGTTCAATTGTTGATAGGAGTGAGTTTGTTGTCATTTTACTGTTCATAGTTTTTATTTCCTTTTCTTAGATAAGTCCCTTTAACAGTTCATATAATAAGGGCTTGGTGATGATGAACTCCTTGAACTTGACCTTATCTGGGAAGCACTTTATCTGCCCTTCCATTCTAAATGATAGCTTTGGTGGATAGATTAATCTTGGATGTAAGTCCTTGCTCTTCATGACTGAATACTTCTTTCCAGCCCCTTTCTGCCTATAAGGTTTCTTTTGAGAAATCAGCTGATAGTCTTATGGGCACTCCTTTGTAGGTAACCCTCTCCTTTCTTCTTGCTGCTTTTAAGATTCTCTCATTATCTTTAATCTCAGATAATGTAATTATGATGCGCCTTGGTGTGTGCTTCCTTGGGTCCAACTTCTTTGGGACTCTCTGAGCTTCCTGGACTTCCTGGAAGTCTATTTCCTTTGCTAGTTTGGGGAGTTCTCTTTGATTGTAAGTGTTCAATTTTATGCTCTTCCTCTTCTCCTTCTGGCACCCCTGTGATTTGGGTGATGGAATGTTCAAAGTTGTTCCAAAGGTTCCTAAGCCTTTCCTCATTTTTTTTTTTTAATTTTTGTTTCTTCATTCTGTTCTGGTTGAATGTTTATTTCTTCCTTTTGGTGCAAATCATTGATTGGAGTCATGGTTTCCTTCCCTTCTCTGTTGGTTCCCTGTGCATTTTCCTTTATTTCACTTTGCATAGCCTTCAGTTTTTCCTCTATTTTGCGACTATACTCAACCATTTCTGTGGGCATCCTGATTACCAGTGTTTTGAACTGTGCATCTGATAGGTTGGCTATCTCTTTATCACTTTGTTCTATTTTTTCTGGAGCTTTGATCTGTTCTTTCATTTGGGCCATATTTCTTTGTCTCAGCACACCTGTTAGGTAGTAAAGGATAGAGCCTTAGGTATTCATCAGGACAGGGCAACTCACATTGCTGCATTGTGCCACTGTATGTGTGCAAGGGGTCCGAGAGGGAACAATGCTGCTTGCTCAGCTCTTGGCTTGCTTTCAGTCACTTCCTCCACTACCCGCAAGCAAATTGGGCCCTTCTGGTGCTGATTCCTGGGTGGGTGGGTTTGTGTACATTCTAGGACCCTGTGGGTCTCTCCAATGTACTGTCCTGTGAGGCTGGGAGTTTCTCCCACCACCTCAAGCCCCACAGGTTTTTTCAGTTAGAGGTTTTGAGGCATTATTTCCCCACGCTGGAACCTTGGGTTGTGTGGTCTGTCTTGCTCTCCAGTTATTCCTCCCAGTTTATCTGCATACAAATGTGGGATGATCAGTCTGCCAACCCCCACCTCACCCAGTCTTCTAGCTGCTGCCTTGCCGCGAGTCCTCTCCAGTCCAGCTGCCTGTGTCAGCCCCTCCTACCAATCTGGATGAACATTTTTTATTGAACTCCTTGGTTGTCTGACTTCCATACAGTTCAATTTTCTGACAGTTCTAGTTATTTTTTGTTTTAAAATTTGTTGTTATCCTTCTTTTGGTTGTGCAAGGAGGCATAGTGTACCTACCTATGGCCCCATCTTGACCGGAAGTCCTAAAAAGACCAACCTAGTTTTGATCTTGCATATAAGAAGCCAAGTTTAATTAAATGTTCTAAATTTTAGTCTATTCAGCAAAGACGCAGAACTTGAAGAATGACATATGGAAACTGTTAACATGAGATTAAAAGCCGCCAACTACTTTCAATCATCATTACTCACAGTAAGTCCTGATGAGTAATGGGATGATCAGCTGGGCTTGGGCTCAGGCTCCCTGAGTATACCAAGGATACTCTCATAGAGAGGGAGCTGCTGCCCACATCCATTCTCCAGAGGCTGAAGGACTGTCAGTTAAAATCTGATCTCCTCTGCTTAATTGAAGATAGGTAGACAATCTTGAAAAATGGAAACTGTGTTGTAGGATGACGAATTCTCAAAGGATCCAGACTAGACTCATAGGACCATACATTGACAGATTACCCAATGCTAATGACAGTTTAGGTTTGAAATACCTGACCAAAATTAGCCAGCAAAGATTAGATATTAAAAATACTCAGTATTGACTAGGGTACTTGTAGGGGCTTCACAGTGCTGGTGAAAGTGAAAATCGATACATTTCTGGGAAGCAATTACATATTATGCTGCATATCAATAGTTTTAAAAATAAAGATGTTGAAAAATTTTGATAAATGTTGACTGTAGGTGATATTTGTGGGTGGAGTTCCTTACACTGGTCTTTTTTATTTGGGTATAGTTGAAATTTTTCATAAAGTTTTAAGAATTATTTATAGTATTTAACTCAGGAATTATAATTTTTAATGACCCATTTTCTAAGGAAATATAAATGCTAAAACTAATGAACATTCTTTATAGACTTATGGAAAATTGGAAACAATTTAAATTTCTAACAACTAGGGAATGGATGAAGAAATTATGATATATTCATACAATGGAATGCAATGGAGCCATTGAAATAATATTTTAAAAGATATTTAATACAAAGAGAAAAAATGCTCAAAATCCAATGTTAAATAAAAAGAATGCAGAACAGTATAGTGTGTGTGTATTCAGAAGATTGGAAGAAAATGAACTAAAATCAAGGTGTTCTCAGTAATTATATTTTTTCACTCTTTTCAAAATTTCTCTAGTGAGTGTGTAGAAACTTAAAATTCAAATATTGTTTCTTATAAAATTAATAGATGCTAATTTAAAAACTAGAGAGTGCAGAAAAATAGAAAAATGTTGAAATATCTGTATTAAGAAAAATCATATAAAATTAAAAACAGAACAAACAAAAGTCCTTTAAGTCACTTGGGGTTAGTTCTGACAATGAAGGTTATTTGTGTCAATCAGCACTGATGCTCCCAAAGCATTTACCTATTGTGTAAGGGACAAAGAAGATTGATAATGCCTTCAGGAGGTGGGGAAGGAAAGAGATGTACCAACTGAATGGGTGTTGAGTAGAATTTTGGAGAAGCTGAATGTTAAGAGTGAATGATTTGGGGAGTAGCTGCCATCTGTGTGAGGCTACTGGGAGCTTCAACAATCAGATTCTTATAGGATTCTTTTTTTTTTTTTAAGGTTTTATTTACTTATTTTTAGAGAGAGAAGGGAAGGAGATAGAGAGAGAAACATCAATGTACGGTTGCTGGGGGTTATGGCCCGCAACCCAGGCATGTACCCTGGCTGGGAATCGAACCTAGGACACTTTGGTTCCCAGCCCGTGCTCAATCCACTGAGCTACGCCAGCCAGGGAGATTCTTATAAGATTCTTAAAAGATCCTTGCTCTGCATTCAGAATCCATTCTCTACTTTGAGTGCATATGAAGTCGGTCCAGAAAAAGTCCAACCATTGTTAATACAACAAGAATGGTTTGTGCAACATTGATGTAACCTGGAAGCTAAGGAGAGTGGACTGGAATGTGCATGTGTGAACCATGACAACTTTACTGCTCTAATCAGTGAGGGCAGTAGAAGCTGTTGAGTGAGCATATGTACTGTGTGGCCATCACATTCAAAATGACTGAGCAAGTAGAGCAACGAATCTGCATCAAATTTTTATCAAGCTTGAACATTCCTCCACTGAAACTGTTTGGATGACTCAGAAGGCCACAGCTATGGGCAACTGGTGATTGGCAACTTCATCACCGCAATGAGCCCGCTCACACACCATGTCTTGTGCAGAGTTTTTGGGTGAAACATCAAATCACCCAGGCGACTCAGTCCCTGGCAGTCCAGATTTGGTGTCCTGTGATTTCTGGCTTTTCCCAAAACTAAAATCACCATAGAAAGATAAGAGATTTCAGACCATTGATGAGGTTCAGGAAAATATGACAGGGCATCTCCCAATATGGTGGTGATTGGGAGAATTGTATGAGGTCCCACTTTGAACAGGACTGAGGCATCATTGCCTTATATACATTGTTTCTTGTATCTTCTTAAATGAATGTCTCTATTTTTCATATTATATAACTGGATACCTTTTGGACAGACCTCATATTTCTCCACTCAAGGAATAAAGAGTGAGCAGAGTATTGTACTAATAATTACTTTGTGACTTTCCAACTGTGTGTCCTTGAATGTAAGAATATGTTGGGAATAAGGCAAGAGAGGCCCAATATGATTTAGTTGTTATACTATCATCCCCAAACTTGATTGTCCCAGATGTGCAATTACATGATCTAGATATCTGACCAACTTTCTCACATAATCCAAAAAGTCCTAATCCAGCCCAATGGTTGTCAACTACTTTTCTTTGGTAACACACAGGACAGATGACATCCCCATATGAAATATATTCCTATGGTACACCCAGGGTTAAGTGATATTTCTTTAATTCCAATTCTTTCTCTCCAAAATTTAAAAAAATAAAGTAATACTAGTGGGCATAATGTTATCATAAAGAAATTCTTGACTATACTTTGATCTATATTTAAAAATAGTGATTAATTCACAGACTTTGGCTGTCTTTAACAGGCTCATCTCTTAGGTAGAGCAACTAGGGTAGCCACCCTCCAGGCCTCATACTTGGAGGCAAGGCCATGTAGGTATTGCACCTTATTTCTGTTTTGTGAGTGTAATTAAAATCACTTTCAAAAATCCTGCCTGTAATGTGATCCCAAGAGGCTTATGAAAGCTGCTGACGGTGCAGCAACCTTTCAAGTGAGATTATTTTGGACAGGCAGGACAGGTTGAGTTGCCAGGGTTCAACATTCATCCGGGAGTGGCCTTGCTTTTTAACTTTTCTTGGAATCAAATAGCAAATAATCTGACTTGAAAGAAAAGTGCATGGTCTTTCATCTTAAACAGGTCCTTTTACCTTGAAATTAAAACTGTTGGTCAGAGGAAAGTAAAACAGATGGCTGATGATATTTATTCATTTATTAACCAATTATTTATTTAAACATTTACTATATGCAGGTACTGTTCTAGGCTCTAGGGATTCAGCTGTGAAAGAAAACAGATAAGACTGACCCCTACTGTCATGAGGCTCTCCATCTCCTGGGTGGAGACTGACATCAGGCAGGAAACAAAATCGAAAGCATTGTTGGGCTATTTTGCTCACTCATTCAATTCATTCATTTAGTTAACACGTGATGAAAATACCTAACACGTTCTAGGCATTCTAGATGCTTTCACATAGATTGTCTCATTTAATTTCTGCATTAACTCTGCGCAAAAGTATGTTATTACTTCCTTTTTATAGATGCATAAATGACATGGTTTGTTGTAATACTCTAAGAGAGGAAGCAATAAATTTGTGCAATATATGAGATTTGCTAAGTAAATTATAGTAATTTGTTCAATAAAATACTATATTATGCAGCTATTTTTTATGCAGCTATTATAAAAATCTCCATGCACTGATGTGGAAAGCTGCCCAAGATACAATATTAACTTTTAAAAAAGGTGAAAAAAAGGGTTTAAAATCAGCTCTTGTTGATTTTTGTAAAAAGATATTCACACACCTATGTTTGTATAGGAAAAATATATGAAAGACTATGTAAGTAATTTAATAGCGATCAATTCTGGGGAAGAGGACTGAAGATTTAGGAAAAGAGGAATACTTACTTTTAATGGTGTATGTATCCTTTTGAAAGTCGGAAATGTTAACCACATACCTTAATTACTTTTTTCAGTTAAAACTGTTCATTTTTTTTAGGAGAATGTTGATTAGCTTCCCAGGAACGTCAGGGATATGACTGGCTTTTTCAAGGTCATAGGCCCTCAATTTAGGAATAGACATAGGTACATGTTATATAAAGGAAAAAATGTGTTACCTTGTATACTTGTAGGTAAATGTTGTGTATATGTGTGCGTGTGCACATATATGTACATGTTGGGAGGCAACTGGGGTCCTAAATCAAAACTGAGGGGCCCAAGGTAAGCTGGATGGTCTAGAAAAGGTGTTAAGGTTTCAGTGCTTGTATTCGCAGTACCTATGATAGTGCTTGGTGCTGGTAGATAATTAAGGTTTGTTAAAAGCATGTGAGTTTATCTGAGGATTTTAGGAGTGGGAATGCAATGCAGGTGATTTGCATGAAGTCAAAGCAACTCCTGGAGTTCATACTATGGTTTGATCATTCTGGCTGGATGAAGGTGAAAGAGAAAATGTGGTTCAGAATATAAGCTACTCAGTTCCTTCTTATCCCCAGTATAAGGCATATCCCCCAAGTTTGCTGATTTGGAAAATCCTTATTTATTTTTATTATATTTTTTTTACAAAGACTGAATTCCCTTGCTTGCTATTTATCAGCATTCTGCTGACCAGTCTTGTTCCTGCTCTGTTCTTAGCTGCTGTTTTTGTTTTCCTTGTTAAAAGATCTATTTAAAACAAAAAAAAGGCAGTTCAGTAGCCCAACTATTTCAAAATCTCATTTCATCTCATTCGTCATTTATTAATGTACCTATTTTCTTTCCACTGTTTCTTATTCCCCAGATATATTTGAAAAAATTCTTTTTAAATCCCTGGGGCTATTATTACATCACTAGTTCTAGTTACTGCTTTTTTTAAAGTCAGATTCAGGTTTTTAAATCATTCTATATATTACTTCCCCACCCCCTTTTCTATTTTGAGTACTTTCTTTTTCTCTCCTAAATCTAGTACTCTGAAAAATCCCTAGTGAGTCCCAGCTGGATGTATTTTTGTTTTGAGAAATTTATCGGATGAATTATAATTTATTCTGCTTACCTCTGGGTTATTTAAGGATAGGCTGGTCTTCCTCTTGCTGACAGTTGCCTGAATCTTCTATCATTAGGGAACACAAAGATGCAGCTCATCTTATGGGTATTTAATATCTTTCCTAATTTTGACTTGCTATTGGGTTCTTAATTTTAAAAACAGGCTTGTTTGGAACCAACCCCGTTTTAATAAACCCTGCCTTCTGAACATGTCTCTCATCTGTGTCCAATTCTAAGGGCCATTTTAGTGTTCTTTTCCATTCTAATGTTCGTTTGGTGTCAATGAATAGCAGGCTCAACAGAAGAAAAAACCCTTTGCTGTCAGAAGGATCGTGGAGAAAACATTAGGTTCAGAGTTAGGAATTCGCTGTTCAGCTTTCTGTTCCATACTTCTTTTCTTTCTTTCTTTTCTTTTTTTCTTTTTGATTAGAGCTTTGCCTATCTTTCTTTTGCTATTTAGAATCAATTATCTCCCCCTCTCTTATCTAATATTGAGAAAATGCATAGAAAATTTAGCAAAGCACTATAAAGGCCTTTGAAAAGGGTATTTTGTAAATGTCAGTATTATTATGCTGGAATTTTGCCATCATACTGTTTGCAGATGAATAAGACTTAGAATATTATCTCCTCTGGACCTATAGTCCAAGAAAGTTCAGTTACCGAAGTACCAGGAGAATGGTTGTTATATAGCAGGCTCATAGCAAAGCTCCAGGACACTAGATTTATGCCCTTTTTTTAAAAAAATGGTGACTACTGTCATTATTATGTTTACTTTTGGGGGAAAGTCATGACAAGGGAGGGAATTGAAGGTAAGATGTGCTGCTTTTGCTTACTTTACTCAGATGAGGGAAGAGGCAACAAACGAGTAGGTCCTGTCTGTAGTCAAAATGGTCCAAATAGCTCCGTTTACATGTGAGGAGGGAAAAAGAAATGATGTTGCCTAATACAAATAAAATTTAGTTACATATTGACACTGTGTATATATCAATAGCATTCAAGGGCATGTACAGCCTCTGAAGCCACTATACGGTAAAAGGCTGTACTGGACATTTGTAGACATAAAGGAGTTAGCATCCTACGTTGGACCATTTACAAGCTCAAAAAGCCCAGTCAGCCTCAAAATATCTACTTCTTGGATGTCACAGTCTGAAATCTCCAACACCAGGCCTTCTCCATTGGGTACACTCTCCTCGGAGCCCCTATGTAAGGACTAGGTGCTTATGTTTAACGCAGCTAGCAACTAATCTGCTGCAAAGGATTGGGTCTCAAATCTTCATAGAAAAGATGACTTCTGAATGGGAGCAGGGTCTTGAAGGATGAGTAGGGGTTCACAAACTCATATGCCTTGTACAATTAAATGTGTGAAGTAGACCAAATACAATACAATATATACTAAGCTGCTTGTGTTGCTGGGTAAGAATAGTATGTGCTTCATTACCTATTATAGGCCCAATGAAATGGGCAAACAAAACATATCCAGGGCCCTAGTGGCATCCTAGGCCACCAGTTTGAGACTCCTGATTTGTACATATGGAGGAAGGATAGAGAGGCATTAAGAGAGTAGTATGAAAAAATATCACCAAGACCTGCATCTTATCTGAGAACTCTACTGGCATTGATTAATTTATCACAGGGACTGGCAATATTTCAGAAGCAATGGTATAAGAAATGATCTCTATCCTTTTGAAGAAATAAAACTGGTATCGCAAGATCTGGTAGCCTAGAGTGAGCAAAGTGCATCTTAATGGCTTTATCTTAAAGAGTTTAAAAATATTTCCCATAAATATCATACTATTTATGCTAACACATTCTTTTTAAAATGCAAGTGTCGGAAAATTTTAAATCAGATTACCTTGTCTATAGCCTAGCTGAGGTTAACCTCAAAGAGAGGATAAAAAGTTATATAGGGGGAGACCAGGAGAGTTTAGAGTTTGAGGCTTGGGCAGGAGACAGAATCCTAGGTAGGTGTGAGAGCTCTGGCAGCTGAAGGCAGTTGAGGAACCCTGCAGGCATGGGGGTGGGTACTGCAGGAGAGGGAGGAGGAAAGCTTTGCCTACTGTGCAATTTTGCCTAGGGCAGCTAATTGCTGTGCCCAGAAAATTGCCTCTGGAAGCCTTGGGCAATATGCAGTAGGTTTTCCCTAATGCCTACTTTATCAGTTAAGTTGAAATTTGGTAGAGAGGAGAGGAAGCGAATGATGAGCTGAAAGAATTCGTGAGATGAAGAAACCTTCAAAGGTCACCAACTTTGCAACAAAGTAGTTCTCATGACAAAAGAGGGAACTACAGGAATTGTACCTTAGCCCGAAGTAACCCACCACAACTGGAAATGTCTTTGGGCACTGTGGGAAGTGGAAGGGGGCCTCGCTCTATAATTTTTTCTAAGATTGCCTCTGATATGAGGAACATGCAGGGGTGTCCAACCTGTGGCCCACACACCGCATGGGGCCAGGGATGGTATGAAGGTGGCCCAACACAAAATCATAACACACAATGTATTTAATGTGTGGCCAAAGACAACTCTTCTTCTTGCAGTGTGGTTCAGAGATGTCAAAAGGTTGGACACCCCTGAGATTAAGAAAAGAGACCTAACATTCATTGGATCTCTGTTATGTGCCTATGCTTTGTACTGGACACATTATATATTATCTAATTTAATTTTCATAGTAATTGTGTAACAAGTTATCACTATCATATAATACAGAGTTAACAAACTCCAACATTAACAAATTTGCCCATGACTACTCAGCTATAAGATGCAGAGTTAGAATTTGAATTCAGGGGTTTCCAACTAGGCCGCACTGCCTCTTTTCCGGAGATAGTTGTTATATGCCTGTTATGTGCAAGGTGCTTTGCTAGGTGCTTTGCTAGGTGCTCTAGGAAGGTAAACAAGGAGCCCATTCTCTCTTTATTCTGAGTTATTATTCTAAAGAAGGAATATCTTAATTAATTAATCGGTCATCATAGCTTTCTATTTAATGTCCCAATATGAAATTTTTAAAAGTGGAGGAGATCATGCATAGCCACATAAATTGGAAGATATTATCAATGTTCATAAAACCTTTAAAAAAATTAGGTGAGCTGCCATATATGGCCCACTTTTTATTAATCCTTTGCATAGCATATAAAACAATGCTCCCAAACTGTCCTAAGATATTAATAGGTTCAGCAAAAACAAAACAAAACCCAAACATGGTGTTAGTAATATTTTCTTGAAAAGTACATTTCAGAAATTATGCTAAGTGAAATAAGCCAGGCAGTGAAAGAAAAATTCGATATGGCCTCAACTGTAAGTGGAATCGGATCAACAAAACAAACAAGCGAGCAAAATAGAACCAGAGACAGTGAAATAAAGAACAAACTGACAGTGACCAGAGGGGTAGGGGAAGGGGGATAACGGGGGAAAGAAGGGGAAGGGTCAAGTCAAGGAACATGTATAAAGGACCCATGGACAAAGACAAGGGAGGGTGCAGAGGATTGAAAGCAGAAGTGTGGGGGGTGGGTAGTGCAGGGGAGAGTAATGGGGGGAAAATGGGGGCAACTGTAATTGAACAATAATAAAAAAATTAAAAAGTACATTTAAAATATATGTAAGAAAATACAGAGCACATTTCTGTTGCTCTTATTATGCAGAAGTCTATCTTTAAAAAATGGTGGACAATTCTAAGAGAAATGAAAATTTGCCTATGTCACCCAAAGGATAGCTGACTGGTGCTCAGTTTGTTAGTGCATACAGAATCAGACTTGACATCTTACCAGTGTAATCTAAACACTAATATCTTTAAACCGCGGGTGGTAAACACAAGGCCCAAGATCCAGATGCTTGTATTTTATGAACTCATGTTGACTTTTCATCACCACATTGTGATGCGATCGAGGATGTTTGGGAAACACTGATCTAGAAATTGTGGCCAGGTTGGTACCTGGCTCTGATTGCCAGTTTTCCAAAGGGTAGACTGGTCTTCTTGATTTGATTTCCTACTTTTTTTCGACCTTTTGTTACTTCATTAGACAGATCTACAGTGTCCAATGCACACAGATCTTCAGAATTTTATGTACATAGACTTAACACTTTCTTTACATGCTTGATGACAAAAACGTATAACCAGAATGGTTAAAATAGTAAACTTTATATTATATGCATTTTACCACAATTTAAAAAATTCAATGGGGTGGAAATAGTTCATAAATAATAATACAAACTTACACATTGCAAAAAATTAATATTTTTGTTGTCATGATCATATAAAATAATAGTTACATTTATTAGTGTGAGATCAAACATAAACAGGAGCTAAATGTCTGCTAGAATTTAAACAGGAAATACACTCATGAGAATTAAGTGAAAAGTTGGATCACAAAGAGGCATTGTTCATTGGTGTGTGTTCTCAGCACTTGGCATAGTGCCTGATACATAGTAAGTGTTCAGCAAAAATCTATTGAATGGATAACAAGATTATTTCAGCTCTGGGGCCCTTTCCTTAAGTGCCTATTCAACCTGTTTATTTCCTAGGGCAAGTTACATAACTTTTACTAAATGTTTCCATGTTTCTGGCTCTCTTAGAGCATAGTCAGCCTGAACCAGTGTAATTATGACACCATCAGTAAACTTCAGATCAAAAAAAAAGAAACTAACAGAAAAAAAGTACCTGTTGATGTGACAAATATACTTGGGTAAAATAATTGTTTAAAAATATTTTAGGAAATTTTATTTAAAAAAACATTTGTATACTCTTATTACAGTATTAGGATATATCATAAGAAACTGCCATTTTTTTGCTGGTCAAATATTGGCAATTTAATATGGTTTGATCTTAGCTTATAAATTACTGGCTGTTTTATGCCTACAGTTTTAAGTGATGGAAAAAGTGAAGCTTGGAAAAAAATATTAAACATTAAATACTTTAATGTTCATTAAAAGGGTTCTTTTTTTTTCCTTTCAAATGCCAGGAACTGACAAGTGACCTAAAAATCTGAGCAATATTCTAGCATCTTCATTAAAATATGTGAAGCTGACACCTTTACTACTAACTTTTATGGTTAATCACAAATCTCCTACTAGAACTGTGGAATGACCATCTCAATTATTATAAAAAGATTTAATGATCTTAAACATTGATTACCTTAACACATAGCAGTCTTCTCCATTTCTGAAGTTAAAACAAGCACTCATGATTATTACAGTTAATAAGGATGGAAAAGTCATGTATTTCATAATTAAGAATATAATAATAAAGTAGGTCCATACTTTATTTTTTAAAATACTCCAAATAATGATAAAATAAAGAAAAAATGACTTATATCATTTACTATTTGAACCATTTTAAATTCCTAAGTGATCATAGTTATTTGAATGGCCTAGGTTAGAACTCGGATAATGTCCTGGAGCCATGGCAGTGACCATGGGCAAAGTCCTGCACAGGAAATACAATTTGTCATTTCTGTGGTTATCCATGACCCCTTTAACTACATGTGGATACTGTACAGAAGAGAACACAGGGGAGAAAAGAAACTCTATCAAAAACAAGAGGTACAAAGGGGAGAATTAAAAAGGTGCAAACTGCTACTCTGACCTTCTAGTGTTAATCAGTGTGTCCCCTTTTTCTTCCCAGTCTTTGCTTAGCAAGAGAAAGTTTAGGCTGAGTTTATATAAGAATGGCCAGTTATCTAGAACTGCTAGTGGATCATTCCAATGTTAATGGGAGGAGTAACTGGGTGATGCGCTACACTTGGTGACTAAAATTCTCCAATGTTTTCTATGCTTATATTTACATATTAGAAAATAGTACCATCTAGCATATGCTACATTGTAGCCTGCTTTTTAAAAATTGAAAAAAATATATATTTTGAACTTCACTTTCTGCCATTCATTATTTTTATATAATATTATTTTTAGAGTTTCTTAAAAGTCTATTGTGTGTGTGTGTGGTGCTCCATATTTTTTTTTCTTTTTTGTGATAATTTTTTATTGTTATTATATTACATTGGTCCCAATTTTCCCCCTATGCCCTCCTCTGCTCATCCCATCCCCCCCCCCCCCCCCCCCGCCGCTCCCACAGTCAATTCCCACACTGTTGTCCATGTCAGTGGATCATTCATACATGTTCTTTGTCTAGTCCCTTCCCCTTCTTTCCACCATTATCTGCCCTCCCTTCCCTCTGGTCGCTCTTAGTCTGTTCCATGTTTCCATGTCTGCGGTTCTGTTTTGTTTGTTTATTTTGTTCATTAGATTTCTCTTATAGGTGAGATCATATTGTATTTTCTTTTCACTGACTGGCTTATTTCACTTAGCATAATATTTTCCAGTCCCCTCCATGCTGTTGCCGAAGGTAGGAGTTCCTTCTTTCCTTCCAGACTAAAAATTGTTTTTTTAGTCTCTATGTCATAATTCTGCCCTATTTTGATTATTTCCTTCCTTCTATTTGCTCTGGGATTTGGCTGTTGTTTTTCCCCTAGTTCTTACAGATGTAGGGGTAGGTGGTTTATTTGAGATTTTTCTATCTTTCTTAGGTATGTCTATGTTGCTATGAACTTCCCTCTCAGGACTACCTTCATGTGTCCCATAGGTTTTGGGTTGTTGTGTGTTCATTTTCATTTGTTTCCAGATACTTTTTGATTTTTTCTTTGATCTTATTGTTGGCCATTCCTTATTTAATAACATGTTATTCAGTCTCCATGTATTAGAAAGTTTTTTGAGTTTTTTCCTTGAATTTTATTTCCAGTTTCAATCCATTGTGATCTGAGGACATGCTCTATATGATTTCAATTTTCTTGAATTTGTTGAGGCTTGTTTTGTGTTTTACTATGGGTCTATCTTTGAAAATGTTTCATATGCATATGAAAAGGATGTATATTTTGCTTCTTTGGGGTGAAAGGTTCTGTATATACCAAGTCCATTTGATCTAGAGTGTTGCTCAGTGCCATAATATCTGTATTGATTCTTTGGAAGATCTACCCATTGTTGATAGTGGGGTGTTAAAATCTCCTATGATGACTGTGTTGTTGTCAATATCTTTCTTGAAGTCCTCCAAGATTTTATTTATATGTTTAGGTGCTCCTATATTGGGTATACATATGTTTATAAGGGTTATATCGTCCTGTTGCACAGTTCCTTTAAGTATTATATAGTGACCTTCTTTGTCCCTTTTTATGGCTTCTGTTTTGAAGTCTATTTTGTCTGATAGAAGTATTGCTACCCAGCTTTCTTTTTATGTCTGTTTGCTTGAAATAGTTTTTCTATCCCTTCACTTTCAACCTGTTAGATCTTTTGTTCCTAGGTGGGTCTCTTGTCAATAGCATATACGCAGGTCTTGTTTTCTTATCCATTCAGGTACCGCATGTCATTTGTTTGGAGCATTTAATCCATTTATGTTTAAGGTTATTATTATTGATAGGTACTTATTCATCGCCATTTTATCTGTACCTGTGTTTCCCTCCCCCCTCTCTGTTTCTTTCTCTTTCTTTTCCTTTTTATAGCAGTTCCTTTAGCATCTCTTGCAGTACTGGCTTGGTGAAGCTGTACTTTTTTAGCCTACTTTTGTCTGGGAAGCTCTTTATTTCACTTTCTATTTTAAATAAGAGCCTTACTAGGTAGAGTAATCTTGGTTGTAGGTCCTTGCTTTCCATTATCTGGAATATTTTCATGCCAATCCCTTCTGACTTGTAGTGTTTTTGTTGAGAAATGGGCCGGTGGCTTTACTGAAGTGCCCTTGTATGTTACTAGTTGTTTATCCCTTGCTGCCTTTAAGATTCTTTCTTTGTCTTTAAATATGCTATTTTGATTATGATCATTTTGGATTAGACCTCTTTGAGTTCTTCTTCATTTGGGGCCTTCTGTGCTTCCTGAACTTGTGTGTCTTTTTCTCTCACCATGTTAGGGAAGTTTTCTGTCATTATTTTTCAAACAGGTTTTCTATCCCTTGCTCCTTTTCTTCTTTTTCTGATATTCCTCTTTTTAAAAATAGGACTCTTTTTGTTTGCTTCTATGTCTCAGGTTGCTCTGCTCTGCCTGCCTGTCTTCATGGGGTGGACTTCTGTAGTAGGAGTTCTGGGAGACTCACTGGTGCAGTCTCTTTGATCTCCTGATCTGGGTGCTCTAGGGTTGTCCTTTATTTAGTTTATGTGGGCTCTTTTGTTGTACTTTGGCTTTGATTATTGGTGGCTCATTCATTTATGGGTTCTCCCCTCTAGCTGGCTGACTAGGAGTCACAACCCCTGCCATGTCTTGTATGCTGAAGTGTTGGAACAGGTGGCATCCAAGATCTACCATGGCTCTTCAACTTCAACAGTTGAAGAGATCTGAGAACATTGTTGGGGTGTGTAGAAGCTCATCATAAAAAGGAAATCTTTCTAGATGAGAGTGGCAGCCAGTGTGCACTCCCTGCCCTGCCCAGGCTCTGCATCCTTCAGCTTCGCATTCCAGCTCCAGCCAAACAGCGATGGCTGCACCCCAAGGTTCTTTGGAGTGGCTGTCTGCGTGCAGGAAGCTCCTTCAAGTCTTGTGGTGCTCCACAATTTATCCAAGCAATCCTCTATTTTTGTTCACTAAGTTTTTCTGAATTTATTTCCTCACTGTTATTAACATCACAGCTAAATCTGAGCATAAATTCTTAATTCTTTTTAGGACAAATTTAGTAAATTATAGAAGTGGAATTTTCTGGTTGACAATGGGGATTTTGAATGATTTCCTGGAGAAAACATTTAATTCCCAAGAGCAGAGAGAAGGAAGAGAAAAGAAGCAATAGGGTGGACACTTTCATACTGGGGGAGATTCTGAAGAGACTCTAGTCTAGCCAGTTTAGAAATATGGAACATATTTTTGCCACCTCATACTTAGACAATTATTTCAGACTAAGGCCAGGAAGACAGGCAGGTTAAGGAATTCTGAAAACAGATAACATTTTTTGAGTGTTTATTATGTGCCAGGCAGTACTCTAAGCATTTTCTGTGTATCATCTCACTTTATTCCTACCATAACTCTAAGATGTAGATAAGGAATGGAGGCAAGAGAAGTTAAATAACGTGCTTAGGGTCCTACATCTAGTACATGGCTGAACACAGAGCCATCTGTGCTTTTAATAACTGTGCATTGTTGCTTCCTGTCCAACACACCAGGCTACTTAAGCCTATGAGCTGGGAAAGCCCCAGAATAAAAGTCTACAGTGCATACTATATCTTTCTAAAATCTCCAACCTCCCTCTTTTCAAAAGTTTGAGTTTTCTACCAAGGCCACATTCTCTCTTGGTAATAAATACAGCAACAATAACCTTAAGTGTTTTACTATTTCTCACTAATTATGGATGTCATTTAAAAATTGATTCATTCTAAAAATAAGGTACTGCATCAACTGTTGCTACAATTTAACTACTAAATTCTGATGGTTGATGTGAATAAATAATTATTTTTATATAATTGTACTTGATCAGGCATTGCTGCATTCTCATTGGCTATATTCTTTATGTTCCAATTAGCTTGAAAGTCAATCAGGAATACAGAGACATGTAGAAAGATTGTCATAACTCTTCTCACCAGGAAGGAATGCTGCAAAAGGTTTGATTCCCACATAGTATATAAACATCTTTCTTCTAAATAAATACCTGACAGTATACAAGTCAACAACGTGCTTTGAATAAAACATGGACTCCCATAAAATTTTCTCATCCTTTAAAATGCCTGGAGATATGCACACACTGATATTGAAGAGTAACTTAAAGCATATATAAGTAAATAAATGAGGATTATGTTTATATTCAGGTACAGTGATCAGCTGCCATAGATGTTTTTCTTGTTTCTGTTTCCTCCATCCTTCAAAATTCTCAGTTACTGTTAAGAACTAATGAATAGTATAGCAAAGTGGTTAAATGACTGGATTCTGGAGCCAGATTACTTTGGTTCCAATCTCAGCTCTGCCACTTACTAGCTCTGTGACCTAGGGAAAGTTTCTTTGCTTCTCTGTGCCTGAGATTCTTCATCTGAGTCTCCAGACTTACATCTCCAGGTTGGCTACTCCTCAGAACTGTAGACTTATATGAGAAATTGCTTAGCTGGTGTCTCAACTTGGCTCTCTGAAGGCATCTCAAACTTAACATCCCCAAACATAACCTGCCTTATTCATATCCTGCCCTGGCATATAAATTGTAACCCACTTTAATCAAACCCCAAATCTAGGGATTTTCCTTGATTCTTCTTTTTCCTTCATTGCCATACCTAATCCATCAGTTAACCCCATTGCCTTTACCTCCAACACATATCTCAAATCTATCCACTTATTCTGTTTTCACCAGCACTGTCTTATCCAAGCCAGTGTGATCTCATGTCTGGGTTCTTGCAGTGGTTCCTTTACTGGTCTCCATTCTCCCACTCTTCTCCAAAATCCAATCTCCCCATAGCTAGAATGATTTTTCAAAACCATAAATCATATTAGTCACTCCATAACTCTAAATCTGCCAATGTCTTCTCATCACATTTAGAATAAAAAACAAATTCCTTAATTTGCCTTTCAAAGTCTTACAAAATTGGTGCTGTAGTGGGTTAAATAAATTTTACCTCAAAATTAATGTCTACTAGGAACCTCAGAATGACACCTTATTTGGAAAAAGGTTTATAGATAGGTATATAGATATAATTAAGATGAGATCCTACTGATTTAGGATGTTTCCTAAGTCCAATGCCTGATGCTTTTATAAGAAGAGGAAAGGACACAGGGACATAAGAGATGCAGAGAAGGCCATGTAAAGACAAAAGCAAGAGATTGGAGTGATATAGCTACAAAGCAAGGAATACCAACAATTGCTGAGAAAAGCAGAAGCTGGGAAGAGGCAAGGAAACATTCTCCCCTAAAGCCTAGAGACTTTGGAGGAAATAGGTTCTGCTGACACCTTGATTTCAGACTTCTAGCCTCCAGAACTGTGAGAGAATATTATTTATGTTATTTCAAGCCACCAGGTTTGTGATAGTTTATTATGATAGCCTTAGGAAACTAATACATGTGCATTTATAACTTTCTGGCTTCAATTCTATTGCCCTCCCCTTGCTCTCTACCCTTCAACCACGCTGCTCTCTCCTCTGTCCTTGGTGTTGAAATGCCTGGCTGGTCCCCACTCCAGGGCTGTTCACTAGCTGTTCCCTCTATTTGGGATATTCATTCCCTCATCTTTGCATGGATCCTCCTTATCATTCTGCCCTCAGCTTAAATGTTACTCCCAGATTCCTACCTCAACCACCCATTCTAATATAGCCTCCCCAATGCTCTCTATCACATTCATCCTACTATAATTGTCTGCTTTGCACTTAATACACTTTGATATTTCTTATTCATTTATGTATCATTGAGTTTTTCACTATCCCCTCAATAAACAGATACACAAACACACACCACACTCACACAGTCACTGAGGTGCACTGATATATTAACCACTAGCCACATGTGGATATTTAAATATCAACTTAAATGAATTAAAGTTAAGTAAAATAAAAATATAGCTTCCAAACAGTTTTAACTACATTTCAAGTTCTCAACAGCCACACGTGGCTAGTGGCTACCATATTAGACACATGGATATAGAACATTTCCATCATTACAGAAAATTCTATTATTCAATTCTATTTTAGAATATAAGCTGTAGGAAAATAGGAATCTTGTATTCCCAGTATTTAGAATTTGTATGGCACATAATAGATGTCAAATAAATATTTTTTTGAATGAAGAATGAATGTGCTTTCAGGAAAAACATTGCTGAGCCCTGATGTGAATGGGCTTTGTAAAAACAAATGGCAACATTACAGCTAATGGAAAGCGATGTGGCTTTCAGGGAAAGATAGCTTCTGGTTTCCTTGCCTTTTCACCTGGGCAGAGCTTTAATAATCACATAAGCCATTGATTATTCCTTTTGTTTGTTTGTTCTATTTGTTTGCTCAGTAAACACTCAAAACCAGATCTGGTGTAAAGAAGATTTCAACAATTTCTCTCATCTTGAGTGGTGGATTCTTTGGCTTATAAATAAAAACTTTTAGTAAGGATTCGTTGAGAAGTAAAAGGAGGGCAGATGGGAGTGTGGGTGGAATATTATCTTCTGTGCAGTTTAGTATTTGCTTTAGATTTCTCAAAAGACAGTGTTATCAATCTCACATTTTCAGTAATAATTTCTCTGTGCTTTGATTAATGTGGGTGTAAAATGTGTCTGATGGAGCAGTGTGTCTGAAACATTCTGAGACAGGAAGAGTCAAAAAGTATTTTAATTTTAAAAATTAATTCTAAATAGGCTAAAGTGGAATCAGATTACTTAATTCAACAGGTAGATATTATATCACTGCATTAGAAGAAAAATCATGGAAAGAAATCTTTGTCAGACAAATAGAGCCAGTGTGTTTTTAAAGCATTAAAATTTTGGCTGTCAGTGACCTCATCTATTTTCAAATCATCACAATAAGATTAAAAATAAAACTTGTGAGTGTCAGATATTTTTTGTTACCTAGCATGTAAAAAAATGATGGTTGGTTTCTCTACTGCATATCATTTCTCTATTTTTTTTGTTTTTTGCCTTGTTTTTCTTTTTCCATTTCTCTATTTTAATACTCAGATGTATGCCAAAGTTCTTATAAAGGAAGCTCGCTGATTAGCTAATGGAAAATTAGTATTGATTAACAATGGAGATATTATATTACTTAAGGAGTACTTGTGATTGAAAAGCTGAGTTAAGGGCTGACAAGTAATCTGAAGACTAGTTCAGAATGAATGAACTAAACAATGTTTATTAAAACTTACCCATTTCCTTTACAAAATCGACCACAGAGTGGGGTTAGGGCACTATGGAAATGTAACCATAACTCAATCTGCAACACTGTGCAGATGCTCTGTGCACTGTTACCTAATTAGACTGTGGTATTTCCAAATCATAAACTTTATGGCTTTTACATGCAATTGAAATGGAGGAAGACACAGGGAACTAGATAGGACTTCTTTGTTGTAAAAATGAATAAAGCAGGATGTGTGTGTGTGTAAGAGAAAGGGTGGGAAGAGTGAGGGAGGAGGAAAAAAACTAGAAATGATGGGAGTATGTCTGATTTTAGGAATAAAGAAAACAGAATCTTGAAAAGGTTCAGAAAGTTCCATTCAAACACTAGTCTAGATCATTGTCTCCTCTAACTCTCTGACACAGTGAGACATCTCAGCACTTCCGTGTTATGTCCGGTGACCAGAAGCCCATGCCTGAGTGATAAACCTCCTCTGGTGAGGAAGTTATCTCAACCCCACTGGGGTTCTGGCCAGAGATCAAAAGAAAGCACGAGGGCTGCAGCGCAGTGATCCTTGGAACCTTGATGAGCAGTGTCTTGGCTAAAGTGACACGATTTCAGACCCGGCAATGCAGGAAAGAGGGAAATCCTTTGGCCATGGACAACATGACAAAGAAACAAGAGTTCGCTCTTTGGAGGTTACCCTGCACAGTCTACCTTTTTCAGAGCCTGAATCCCCTCTATTAGCATCAATATTTCTTCGGAAAAGTCTCCATATGTTCTCTTGCTTTGTGTGTTTTCCTGGCAGGAATGGGAGAAGAGAAAGAGGCAGGAAGGAGAGCAGAGCCAGGGAACAAGGGAAGGGAAAAAGAAGAAAGAACAAAATAACATAGTAAGGGAACATTTGCGAGGATTCCAATTAGACCTTGAAATCAAGATCTTGCAAGGCTCTGCTTAATAAAAGGGTAACTGGTGTGTGTGTGTGTATGATATATATAGAAATAAAGAAATATATATTTCTATATCTATATATTTGTGTTCATATATAAATCTATATTTATATGTCATATATAGTGATATATATGATATGATAGTATATTATATATGATATATGATATATATTATAGATACAAAGGCATGAGCATAACTTATAAAATATACTCACTATAAAAATCAAATATTACCCCATCTTGTGTGCAATCAAAGGAACTCCTCTTCCTTTGCCTTTGAACAGTAGAAGTGGGTCTGTATTTTACAAAAAGGACTGGTTTCTGGCAGAGGAGGAGGGTGGTAGGATGGAGACAGATAGAGAGCTGGGGGAACCAGAGGAGGAGGGACAAAATGCTAACGTTTCTGCTGAGGGTTGCTGACCAGGAGTTTCCTTAGATGCTCCAACAATTGCAGAACTGAGCTTGTGTCTTGAACTGGCCCCGTGGCTACTCTCCTAGACTCGAAAATAGGTTGAGCTCTGAGTAGAGATCACATTCTTCTTTCCGAGCTCTCTTCAGCCACTGTGCAGAGAGGACAGCTGCTATGGCTGCTCTCATTTTTATTCTTTCTGTCTTTGACCTTCAACTTCTTATCCCAGGAAAAGCTTTGAGGACCCCACAGACCTCGGGTCCCTATGTCACTTCTGCCAGGCACTCACCATGCCTGAAAATTAAAGGAAAGAAGAGGATTAATGGCATTACTGTCCTGACCTTTTCTTTTAACTCAACACTGAACCAAAAGGTAGATAGGAAGACAATGAAGAAATAAAAGTTGGGCAAATAAATAACTGTTCTCTTTTTGAGGAAATCTTTGCATGACAAATCTCAAATTGGACAAAGTAGGATTAGTGCTTTATATTGCATAAGCCATCTGTCACTGCAGGTTCTGTAAACCAAATAACAGATATGTTATCCTGACAATGATAAGGGCAAAATATACTATTTAAGTGCTACAGAAATTGGAAATAAGGAGTCAGAAGGAGACAATCTCCTGATGGTCTAGTTGCTGCACCCTAAAATCTAGTGAATATGCCATTACCAGATCGATGTCCCTTAAATCTCTTTTATTACATGCATTCCCTACTCTAGACATTTTATCCTCTTCTTATTTAAAATATTTTCTTTCTTCTTACACACTTTTTTTCCTAAATTGACATTCCTGCAAATTTTAAATTAGGCTTTTAATGTCCACCATCATGTGTCTATAAGACCTCTGTTTCAGTAAAAGCATATGCCCATAAATATACTCTGATTAGCATTTTCTGTTCCTTGCCTGCTTTGGGTTTGACCCTTTTCCTCTGGAGTGTGCTTTGTATTCAACTTCATCTCCTCCTGAACAGTTCAGCATCTTGGCTCAGCTCAAATCCTCTCATTTCAATCCAGCCTAATTGATAGTTCTCTCCTCCAGCCTCTGTAGCTCTTAACAGATGACACAGCCATACCTTTCGGTGATGTACACTTGCTCACTCTCAAATTGCATAACATGTGAAAGAAACTTACTGTCTAAAAAGTACAAAAGCATCTGGCATACCATTTATTAATTTCTTTCTTCATTATTATTACATATTAATTGTTTTCTCTCCAACAAGACTGGTAGCTAATAAAGAAAGTGATCATTTTATTTATTCTTCTATGTGTTCTCTAGAGGGCCTTGCACCATGGAGAGCACTCAGGAGATAATCAATAGATACTTACCGACTGAATGATTGATCGACTAATGCACTTTGTATTTGGATGCCAAGTACAGAAGCCCTTGAGGATGTCCTGGTTTTTCTCCAAATGATCTGAAATTGACCCCTACCACATGGTGAAAAATTCACTGCTCTTTTGCCAATGAGAAAGTTGAAATGCAGAGAGAATTTAAATACTCCCAAAGGGCATTAGTGATAGCTACAAGCTAGAATTAAAGGCCAGACATCCTGACCGCCAGTTCATTAAATTTGGAGTCATTGAATTGTGCTTTTTTTCTGACATGGGTAGCTTTTGTTTCCTGTTAATCTCTTGATTTATAAGCTATAGCATGTTGCTATATAAATATGCTTCTTTTTCTTTTTTGTTTTATTTGTTTATTTTTGAATGACTATAATAGGTAAAAATGTATCTAATTATTTACCATGTTGGATGCTTTAAAAATTTTAATTGAGGTACAATTGACATATAACATTACATTAGTTTCTGGTGTTCAACTTAATGACTAGATATTTGTATGTGTTGCAAAATTATCACCACAGTAACTGTAACATTGGTCACCATACATAGTACAGATATTTTTCTTGTGATGAGAACTTTTAAGATTGACCATGGTGGTTACTTTTTGTTTCTTTGTTGGCCTTTTAAGGTCAGGAACTATGGCTTATATACCCTTACTTACATTTTTGGTGTCTAGCACAGTACCTGACACCTAATAGATGCTTAATAAATATTTTTGAATGGATTAATATTATCAGAAAAATGATGTTTTTTAGAGTACTGAACAATTAAGATACCTAAATTCTCTTTATACCCTTGAGGGCAGTTAAATTTGTATATCACCCTATTTCCTTCATAACAATCTATCCTTAATGTCAAAATATAACTCCTTTGCCCAGTTATTGTCTTTTAGGGATTACATAAGAACTTGAGCCTATCACAGCATTGTTCTTGGTCTGATTCGTAAACTATAGTTTAACCTAGGTTTTAATTTCTAATCCACAAGTAAGAGTATAACACCTACATATTTAAGAGAAGAAAAGAACTTCCCCCAACTAAACTAGGAGGTAATTTAAGGAGACGAGTTGGCCCTAAGTGAGCAAAAAGCATTTGATCCTTGACTCATCTGAGCTGTATGTATTTCATAACTGATGATTAGCTTCTCTTAATCAGTTGAACATCCATTTAAGGGACAAATTGATTAGCTCCTTGCATAATTAACAGAACATTAAGTACTATTACTTTGAGTTGAAAAAATTGTTTTGATTAGCAGCAAATATTCATAGTTAACATTAAGACATTAAAGGGTGTTATCTCAAATCATTAGTAATCTTTTTTTTCTCTCAAAATGTCAAGGAGGTGTTTGTAGCCCACTCAGTGACCACTGTTGGCAGTTCCCAAATAATTTTCACTTTTTTCTGGCTGACATTGAATTGAATATATCTTTTCCACAGAGAATAAGAATATAATATGGGTAAATAATAGTCACATTTGGATGTGATCAAACTCTCAATTTATAAGAGCTCTATACTTAGTGAAATGGCAAACAACATAGTTCCAAGGCATAGGAGAAGGAAAATAACAAAATATTAAATGTTTACAAATCATTTAAAAAAGAAGTGGTGAAGAATTGGAGAATGGCTGGTAAGAATGTTAAAATGAAGAACATGGTTGCTAAAGGTGTCAGGATCTACACAGGACATGACTATGAGACAGTAGAAATCAGAGTTGAACGATGTGTAAATAGGAGAGAATAGAAGCGAATAAGACATTAAAAATTATATATGTGAAAGTCTCTCCCTGCTGAAGCTAAGTGCAAGGGGATATTTAAATGGGAAGAATGACTGGGAAATGGATCTTACAATGTACAGGGAGTCAACAAATCTGTTGAAAGATGTGATTCGTCAGTAGTCTATAGAAAAATTGCATTAAATTACAGGAACACATAATTAAAACTAAACATTCAGAGTGTGAATGCTTCACCATTCTGAGCCAGATGGTAGTTGATTCTGACTACACCTTGGGCACCGAGGACCTCATTAAGTCTTCTCAAGAAGGTATGCAGTTGTCAGTCAGTTCTGCAGTCAGTGCTAAGCAGGACAGGTGAATGGAGACACTGGGATATTTGAAACTGATGAGGCCTGAGGTAAGTTTCAAACACTACTAGCAGAAGTTGAGAAACTTAGTAAACATGCAGGGATTTCAGTTTAGGTCTGTTTCTGAAAGTCTGCATCTGCTAAACGTTTGTCCTTTTAATTCATCTCAAATCACCAGTCCCAGTAAGAATTAGTTAAAAAGAGGACTGTTTTGTAGGGTCCAATCAATAGGATAACAAATAACTAAGTCATTTTAATATTATTACATTCTATCAGTTCACTAACGGATGTATGTCTATGACAGTATAAATGTTATCTGAATGGAAACAGGGAACACATAGTTTCTGAGGAGCAATCAGATAACACGAGTTTTCAACAGACCAGCTTCTTAGACAGTGATTGTGCCTTGCAAGTTGAAAATAGAGATTCCCGGGGTCATCCTCAGTGATTCTGATTCAGTAAGTTTGGGAATCTGAGCTTGTAAAAAATAACGATAGATCCATAGACCATCCTTTGAGAATCACACAAAAACCAAGAGTTCCTTGAAGGTAAAGAACACTATCTAGTTTTACAATTGCTTCAGGACCTAATGTGATGATGCTTGACAATAGTTAACAATGATTTGTCAAGTGGGCAAATAAATAAGTGGGTGATTAGTTCTCACGCTGGCTTCTTCTCAGTTACCATCAGAGTATCAGTTTTTTCAGGTTCCACGATGTTTGACTAGAAGCTCTGGTCTCAAATTCTTTGTTCTAAACAACAAAATCTTGTCTTGTTGTGGTTCCTGTGCATTTATTCACTTAACATTCAAAAATATTCACTAATCTCACCCTATATATTATACAAAGGGCTATTCTAAATACTTGGGATACATCAATGAAATGGAGAAAGTTGCTCCTTCATGAAGCTTACATTCTGGAAGTTTGCACATATTTACAATATTTTTAACTCTGAAGTTTTATAATTATTTTCTTGAATATAATTATATGTTGTAAGTTCTTCACACCAAAGAGTTTCTTATAGAGTCTTGAATTAAGTAAAAAATTTATTTTGGCAGCTTTCAAAACTCACTGAGGAGAAGAGAGATTGGCTTAAAGCACCAGGGAGTTTTATTTTTGTGCATAAATATTTATGTGTGTAAAGGGGTATGTGGTTAATTATAAGTGAAGGGGGGAGAATGACAGATGCTCAGATCCTCTGTCCCCACGGAGAGACAGACCTTGCTTGTTGGAGTGTAGTGGCACATCGTGCGGTTTGTGTACTGAATCACTGATTTAAATATTGCAGCAGCTGGAGTGCAAAGTATATCAGCAAATACTACAGGAGGAGGAGCGCATGTGTCTTGAATACAAAGTAAGAATGAAACAGGTTTGCACAGTCACATTGAGCAAAGCTGTAGATAGCCCTTTCCTTTGTATCTTTTAGTTTCAAAGGAAAGCTGGAAAAAGTTGACTGGACAGCCCATGGACACTGGCGGATAAATGGGTGAAGGACCCAGTGTTGCTGCCTAAATCCTAAATTTCCATTTCCTGCAGAGAGAAAAGAGAGAGAGAAATTCTCATCCTGCCAGGGAAAATCTATTCAGAGAATTCATCTCCATAATGAAAGCACTAAACCAAACAAGTGTAGTCCCTACTTCAGTGCTCATGGGGAAAATGAGGAGGAGAAACTAGTTTTCTTTAGCAACTTTCATTCCATTGCCTCTTCTTTGGGTCTCATATGGAGTTCAAAATCCTTTTCTCAATTTTCCTTTAATAAATAATATCTATAAGGACTCTCTAGCTTACACAGACCATACCTGGCCTCATTTACTATTGTTCCCCCAATTTACAGGTTAGGAATCTGAGGTGCAGAGAGTTCAAACGATGATGCACAGAGATCAATCATTTAGTAAGTGGCAGAGTGGAGACTAAATCCAGGTTTCCTGATTACAAAATCTGTCTCCACCATCATGCTGCCTCTTCTTACTCTCACTCCGTGTGTGTGTGTGTGTGTGTGTGTGTGTGTGTGGTTGTTTTCTCTCTTTCCCTTTAGAAACCCCAAGTTAGAAATGACAGGAAAGCTGGAGGAATGAGGTATTGCCGGTGGGAGGTGAAGAAAATGGTTAATGCTGATGGGTAAATCTTTTCTACTTAAAGATAAGGTGCTGAAAAGAAGTAGGAAAAAATAAAGAGCAGTTTTAGAAGAAGTATGAATTCAAGCAGTAAATGAACAGATACATTTCATGATTGAAACAATGAAATAGCTAACAATGTTAACTCCTTTTCTCAATATTCTAGATCTCTACGCTCTCACCTGTACAGAGGAGATCACATTATTTGGTGAACTTGGGGAGGCTCCCTGCCTAACAATGCCCCCCAAAGTTGCATGATATCACAAGAAGAGCCACCTCCGTCTCAACCTGATAATGTCAGTAATGGTCACCAGAAATCATGGTCCAGGATCATCTAATATGTTGATTCCTTGTGAGTCTGAGTCACGGCTCACTGTCCGTGGTGACGCCAGTGAACTTTGTAGCATTCATGTGCGAACAGCAGGGAACAGTGAGCTGGATTCATTCTGCCTCATGCCTCATCAACCAGATGGTTGGCTGTACCAAAGCCAGTGATGCTGATGTCAGAAGCGAGAGAACACAGCTGGATTTTCAGGTTCAAGGGGAAAGAGGGAATCTATAATGCTAAAAGTTTGGGAGGAAATTGCCTTTGGACTAGTGGATAGAGCCAACTAGAACTTATGGAGAGTTTTTAATGTTAAGTCCTGCAGCAACATTTCTGTATAATTGCTTTTTGAGCTATGGTAGGATTTGAATCCTCTTTACCTCACACCTGCAAGCACCCTACTGGTGCCAGTCAGCCAGTCATTGTGTGCCAGATACAGATGAGATTTTAGCACTGACACATTAGACCCCCACCAACTCCTTTTATCATGTTATCTCTGGGATTTCTGGGGACTAGCTTAAAACCAAAAACTGCAGGGATGAAAAATAGTTTAGAAAGCTTGCTCCCAGGAACTTGTTGATGAAGATTTTATATTTACGAGTACATCAGTATAATTTTACACTCTGACTAGGATGTGAAAAAGTCAATACATGCTTTTCTTCCTAGCTAGGGCTAGCAGGAAGTCTAACTGTGGGCACGTGGGGCAGGAGAGTGAGAACCAGGCTGTTCCCCTACCAGGATGTACACAATGTAGGAAACTTGGAGAAAGGGCCTCAGTCTTTATTTTATCATAGATGCTGCTAAGATGTTCATTGTCCAAGCCCATCTGGTCCATTGAATATGAACACTCCCCTACACCAAACTTGGTCATGGTTTCAAAGAGCATTGTACCTGGTTTCCGTGTGTTGTCACATCAGAGGTCTGATCACTCCTGGGCCACGGCAAAGGAGTGAAATCCAAGTCTTCTATCTGTACCTGAAACACACAATTCCTTTCTCCTCCTCCAAAAACCTCCCACTCTATAGGAACCCTTCTCTTTCTTCGGAGTTCAGGCCATTAATCCTTGTTTTCCTAGCACCAGCTTCTTCCCAAACAAAGAGCTGGGTGTGAGGTTTCGGGGTAGGGCGGGGGTAGGAGAGGTGTTGAATTCAGGGTGTCTTTTGAAATACAAAAAAGCTACTAAAATAGTTCTTACAAAGCCAAGGGAGGCTGATCACAGTGGCATGATTATTCTTCTTGGTGGGGAGGAAGATGAGGAAATTTTCCCTTTCATTCTTTGTATTCTCCTACTGCAGCAAGAACAGGGTAAAATTAATATTTCAATGAATCATCCTGCCACAGAGAAGTAGGTGACTTGTAGGTTACTGAGGTTTGGTGAAAGCTTGTGGGTTATGCACACACTGTCTATGATTGAATTGAGTTTAGGAATGTAGGACCAGAGAACGGCAGAGCAATGATTTGCAAATGAGTGCTTGATCCACGAATATTTAGGCAATACTTCACTAGTACAATAATTATAGTATTTGGTGTCAGGAGAGTAACATACCCAGAAAGGGAACGCTATTCAAACCTAAATGTGCAGGAAAATAAATAGCATTTTGTTGCCGGGGTGCCCACATATGTGTGCATAAAATGCTTAAGCAGTAACCCTACTGTAACGCTGCAGAAAGACAGTTTCTCCCACAGTTGCTACAGCAAAAGGGGCTCTGTGAATTTTAACCCACAGGAATTAACCTATGTAAATGACTTCTGGGTAGCAGGGAAGATGTTTTTCAAAAAGCACTCAGCCCAGAAGCTGCTCTTGCCAACATTCTTGGTGATTTATTCAACTGTTCCCACTGAAGAGTGCAGAGAGAATTCTGCAGCAGAACGCAACTATAGAACTAAAGGCAAGAGATGTCCCCTGAAGTTGTAATGATTGCACAGAAGCACAGTGAAAAGATTAGGTGAACTAAGACAAACACACTCACTTTGGCTATAACAGTGTACTGATGAGATAGTGTACATCAGCTACCTGGTTCTTAGTACTGTCTATTACTTGTAAATGATAACTATAACATGCATGTATTTATTACAATATATTACAATAAAATAAAGAAAAATTACTAATGCATTAAACAATTTTACTGTGTCTGTGACAGATTACAAAAATGGCAATCTATCACAAATTTGCCCCTTCTCCATATTCATATCTCTGATGATGCCTTTTTTCATTGACTGGGCTGTGCCATATGGCTTGTATTAGTAAATGAGAAAACAGAAAATGTGACTGAGGCAGAGACTTGAGAAGTGCTTGAGCAATGGAGCTGTTGCTGCTCTTGGAACCCCAAACAGTCATGTGAATAAGTGCAGGCTACCATGTGGGAGGATGAGGGACATGTGGTTCATCCACCTCCAACATGAGAGCCAACAATGAACCAAACCCCAGAAATAGTCTACTAGCTCACTGGCAACTGAATGAAGATGCATGAATAAGTTTCAATGAGACCAGCGGAACTGCCCAGAGAAACCCAGTCAAAATTGTAATCTACCAAACTGAGCTAAATAAATGATTCTTGTTTTAAGCCACGAACTTTTAGAGTATTTTGTTATACAAGTTTGTAATGTAGCAATAGATGATGCGTATAGTCCCTTGCACATACATGACTCGCTGAATGTTAATAAAAACCCTATGAAATAGTTAGTACTATCACTTTCATTTTACAGATGGGGAAGCGGAGGCAAAGAGGAAATGAGACCATGGACCAGTCCCCTACAGCTTATAAATGGCAGCACCAAGATCGAGGCAACCTGACTCTAAAGTCTCGGCACTGAACTCCTATGTATTATGAAACCTTAACTGGTTTTCAAAAAGCAGTTCAATTATTTAAACTAATTCTTTCATTTCTCTCTAAAATGTCTCGCATTAAAAAGAACTCATCAGGGAACTCTTGGCCATGATGGAGTAATAAGGACCATATTTACTCACCTTCTTTAAACAACTATAAAATTAGAAAAAATAGATGAATCATTGGGTTTCAGGCATCAGACAACAGGCAGTATAGGACAGAGATCCCTGAGACAAGGAAAACAAATGAGGTGACTCCTGCAATTATAATAGCTCATTTACCTGGAGAGAATTTCCAGACAGCAGCACAGGGAAGGGGAACACAGAGACTGGCAGTCTAAGGCTGCTAAACTGAAGAGACAGAGTTTGAAGTTTAGTCAGATCAAGCGGTTAGAATTTTCAGGGAAAAATATGGGAAGATGAGAACTTCACAGAAAGAGATCTTTGAATATCTGTAGAAGGATTCCTTGAGTCTTTGGCTGAGTAATTATCTGCTCCTGCATGTGAGAAAGTTACCTAAGGTCATGGAAAGAACCATGAAAAAGAGGAGGTTGATTTCATAGGACTGGGAATAGCTAATGTTCTCACTAGCCAGAGTGGTAAGACTTCTTAATAAAAAGGGCCTATATCCAACATAAATCACTAAACATCTAAAGAAGCAGAAAAGACTGACTCTGACTGACAGCTGTCAGAATGGTGGAGGTTGGGGAGCTGGGTGAAAAAGGTGAAGGAATTAAGAAAAAAAAAGAAAAGAAAAGAAAGAAAACTCACAGACATGGACAACAATATGGTGATTACCAGAGGGGAAGGGTGGGGGCAGGGATGGTGATGGAAGGAGACTTGACTTGAGGTGGTGAACTCACAATAGAATATACAGATGATGAATTATAGAATTGTACACTTGAAACCTACATAATTTTATTAACCAATGTCACCCCAATAAATTCAGTTAAAAGAAAAAGAAAATGACATATCTGATAAAGAATTGGTATCCAAAACTATAAAAAATCCCCTTAAAACTTAAGGATAAACCCTGGCCAGTGTGGCTCAGTTGGTTGGGCATTGTCCTGCAAACTGAAAGGTTACCAGTTTGATTCCCAGTCTGGGTACATGCCTGTGTTGCAGGTTCAGTCCCTAGTCAGGGATACATATGGAAAGTAGTCTGTCAGTGTTTCTCTCTCACATTGATACTTTTCTCCCTCTCTTTCTCCCTCCCTTCTCTCTCTAAATAAATTTTTTTAAACCAAACTCAAGAATTAGTATAGGAAAAACATGAATAAAACAAACAAACAAAAAAAACAATTAAAGATGGGCAAAAGATCTGAACAGATACCTTGCCAAAGAAGATACAAAGATACATATTAAAATATGTTGCATATCATTAGTCATTAAGGAATTGCAAATCAAATAACGTGATACCACTACACTGTTATTAGAATAGCAAAAATTAAAAACACTGAGAACTGCAATAGCTGGCAAGAATGTGGAGCAACAGAAACTCTCATTTATTATTGATGGGAATGCAAAATGGTAGAGCCACTTTGGAAGACACTTTGGAAGTTTCTTATAAAACTAAATATCCTCTTACCATATAATCCAGTAATTGTGTGCCATGGTATTATCCCAAAAGACTTGAAAACTTATATTTTCACAGAAAAAATTTGCACATGTGTATTTATAGAAGCTTTATTTATAACTGTCAAAACTTGGAAGCAATCAAAATGACCTCTAGTAAGTAAATGGATAAGTAAACTGTGGTATGTCCTGACAGTGGAATATTACTCAGCACTGAAAAGAAATCAGCTATGAAAATACATAGAGGATCCTTAAATGAGTATTACTAACTGAAAGATACCTACCTAAAAAAAACCCACATACTGTATCATTCCAACTTTAGAACACCCAGAAAAAGGCAAAAAGTATGAAGATAGTAGAAAGACCATGGTTGGCAGGGCAATGAAACTATTATGTATGAAATGATGATATGCATACCTTAATCGGTATCTATAGAATGTACAACATCAAGAGTGAACTCTAATGTAAATGATGGACTTAGTCTGATAATGATATGTGAATGTAAGTTTATCTGTTGTAAAAAATGTACCACTTTGTTGGGGAATGTTAATAATCAAGGATGTTATACATGTGTAGGAATGGGGTCACATGGGAACTCTGAACTTTCCATTCATTTCCTTTGTGAGCCTAAGATTTTTCTTCAAACAAAACATATTAAATAAATTAAATAAATAAAAAATAAAGAAGGAGAAAAGTGTGATCCATATTAGGAAAAAATCAATAGAAGCATATATAGAAATGACAGATGATGGAATTACCTGACAAAGACATTAAAACACTCATATCCATATGTTTGAGAAGAGATAGGAAAGCATAAACTGATAGAGAGAGAAAGAAAAATATATAAAAAGCCCTCCCAGTTTAACTTCTAGAAATGAAAATACAGTATCAGAAATGAAAAATGCACTGAATAGAATTAATAGGTAATTAGGACTCTGCAGAAAAAAAAGACCAGTGTTTTTTAAGATAGCATAGCAAAACTATCCAAAATGAAGCATATTGAGAAAGAAATCAGTAATGAGAAAATAAGTGATTTCTGGGATACTATCAAGTGATCTATTTTACATGTGATTGGAGCCTAGAGAAGAAAACAGGAAGGAAAGACAGAAAAATATTTGAAAAAATTAATAGTAAAAATATTCTAGCCCTGGCCAGTGTGGCTCAGCTAGTTGGAGTGTTGTCCTGTAGATCGAAGGGTCATGGATTCAATTTCCAGTCAGGGCATGTGCCTGGTTGTGGGTTCATCCCGGTTGGGGCACGCGCAGAAGACAACCAATCAATGTTTCTCTCACATAGATGTTTTTTTTTCTCTCTCTCTCTGGAATAAAAAAAAATTTCCAAATTTAATGAACACTATAATCCCACACTTTTAAGAAGTTCAACGTAACTTGAGTAGAAGAAACAGGTGAAAACTACAGATGAAGATGTATTATAATAAAATTGCTGAAATACAGTGAAGAAGTCAAAATGGCAAAACAGCTAGAGATAAAAGACATATTACATAAACTGTACAAAGAGAGAAATGATAATAGATTTGTTAAAAACCATGCAAGTCAGAAAAACAATGGAATAATATCTTTACAGTATGGAAGGGAAAAATATCTAACCTAGGATTTTTATACCCAGCAAAATATTTTTTAAAAAGTAAAGGCAAAAAAAGAGGCATTTTTATAAAAATAAAAGCAGAACAAACTCATTGCCAGCAGATTATACTGCAAGAAATATAAACAAAAGTTTTTCAAAAAAGGAAAATAATAATAGATGGAAATTTGGCTCTACACAAAGGAGTGAAAAGAACTGGGAATGGCAAATTTATGAGTAAATATAGAAGACCTTTTTTTCTCATTAAAATTTTAAAACGATTATTTAAAAATAATAACAATGTACTTTATGATTAATAATGTATGCAGAAATAAAATGCAGAACCACAACAGTGCAATCGATGAAAGGGGAAAAATGGAAGCATACTGTGGTGAGTCTTATAATATACATTCAGTATATAATATTACTTGAAAGTAGACCATGGTAAGTTACAGACGTATGTTTTAAATTTGAGACCTGAAAGCTTACATATTATTTAATTATGAGACATTAAATACCGAAATACACAGAGAGCTATACTACATTTATAAATTGAATGACTCAATATTGTTAAGATGTCAAAATCTTTGTAGGCTTTTTTAATAGAAATTGGCAAGCTGATTTTAAAATTTGTATAGAAACACAAAAGACCTAATATAGAGAAATGAACTTTGGTAATACAGAACAAAGTTGGAGGATGTACAGTATCTGATTTCGAGACTTATTTTAAAGCTAAAATGATCAAGATAATGTGATTTGGGGCACGAAGACAAAAAAAATTTGATCAACGGAACAGAAGATCTAAAAATATATCCTAATACATGTGGTCAACAATAGTGCCAAGACAACAATTAGAAAACATCATCTTTTTTAAAAATGTTAATTGTATTGTTTTTCCCTAATAGTGTATCTCCATTCAACTTATTTTCATTACTGTTGATATTCAATATTATATTAGTTTCAGATGTACAGTATAATGATTAGACATTTATATAATTTACAAAGTGATTCCATGATAAGTCAGCTACCCATCTGGCACTATACTTTGTGATTATAATATTATTGACTGTATTCTTTATGCTGTACTTTACATCCCCATGACTACTTTGTAACTGCCAATCTGTACTTTTTAATTCCTTCCAGTTTTTTACCCAGCCCTAGAAAATATAATCTTTACAACAAATCTGCGGGGAAAATTGGATATGTATATACAAAAAGTATTCTTTAGGTGTGATTTAATAGAGGGTAACTGTATGAATGGATAACTGGAAACAAGATTCAGTGTTTTTGGAGCCTTATAGGATGATGCCTGGAAGACACCTATTCCTGGTATATTTCACCTCTGAGATATGTTTTTGTTACCCCAAGTTCTGGGATGACTTATATTTCTAAAAATTGGTGTTCTTAAGTACATAGTATGTTATTTATTAGTTTGAGTTGAAAAGCTGCCTCTTCTCTGATATTTAAACAATCTCACCCCCATAGGTCTAAGGAACTTATTTAACAGAGCATATAGGAGAGATCTCTAATTATATTTTGAAAATACTTAATCTTTGGCTAGAGACCTATGTATAGAAAGGGGAAATATGTTGAAGGCACAGGAGATAGGTGTATTTCATATATCATCAGGTATAATTTTGGGTTTAGCACACCCAACTTGTTTAATATTCTATTACTATGTTAGCCATAAACTTCAAATACTTTACTTTAATTTTCCCTGTTCACTTTTTTTCAGTCTTTAGACATGATGTGTTTGGTATTTATTTTGTTACAGTAAAATACATAATATAAAGTCTATCATTTTAAACATTTTTAAATATGTAATTTAGTAGCATTAATTACATTCACAATATTGTACAACCATCACCATTATTTATTTTCAAAATGTTTTATCTCTCCAATCAAGAAACTCTCTAATCATGAAGCAGTAAATTCTCATTCTTCTTCCCTCCAACACTTAGTAACTTCCAATCTATCTCAATGAATATGCCTACTCTAGATATTTCATACAAGTGAAATTATACAATGTTTATATGTTTATTTCTGGCTTTTTTCACTTAGCATAAAGCCTTCAAGTTTTATCTACATTGTAGCATGTATCAGAACTTCATACCTTTTTATAGCTAATTAATATTTCATTGTATATATATACCATGTTTTATTTATCCATTCATCTGTTGATGGACAATTAGATTGTCCACCTTTTGACTATTGTGAGTAATGCTATGATGAACATTAATGTACAAACATCTGAGTCCCTATTTTCAATTCTTTTTGGTACATATCTAGGAGTGAAATTGCTGGGTCATGTGGTGACAGGATGATTTTTTTAAAGCATAACAATGTGTGACCATTGTGGAAGAATTAAAATATAGAGATAGGCTTGAAGAAAGAAACAAAATCTGCCTAGTAGTAGCTAATTGTTTTTCAGTCTTGTTCTGTGCTTTTTACTGGCATAACATAAAGTTTAAATATGAAGTCGGGTACATGTGTTACCTGAAATTAGTTTTTATAATCATCTTCTCTTTGTAATTTACACTCTAGCTACTTGCTCAAAAGTGAAATGGTTACCTTTTAAGAAGGAAAAGAGTAGAAGACAGTCATGACTAAGATAGAAACAGAGTAGGGAAATGACTCCTCCCAGTTTGCCAAGAACGTTCCTGTTTTGGCCCTGAAGGCCCCACGTTTTGGGAAATCCCTCGTTCCCAGGCAAACTGAAACAGTCAGTCACCCTCCTTCAGAGTCTGTTGATAACCTATGCAGTAGTTACCCACTAGCCTCAGTTTTGCTGTCCCCGCTTTTAGTAACCCGTGGTCAACCCTAGTCCGAAAATATTAAATGGAAAATTCCAGAAATAAACAATTCATGTTTTAAATTGCGTGCCTTCTGAGTAGTCCGACAAAATCTCAAGAGTCGAGCCCCTTTCTGTCCCACCCAGGATGTGAATCATCCTTCCGTCAGCGTGTCCCCACTCTGTACACTCTCCACCCATTATCTGAGTAGCCTCCTGGGTTGGTGGACTGACTGCTGAGGTATCCCAGTGATTGCGTTCAGGTAACCTTTACACACTCTAATAACGGCCCCTGAGTGCAGGCACAGTGATGTGGACAATGCAGACATGCCCGGGAGAAGCCGTGAAATGTTTCCTTTAAGTGGAAATGTCAGTACAGTACAAAAAGATATTTTGAGAGAGAGATCGTATTCACATAACTTTTATTAGGATATCCTATTATAATTGTTCTATTTTATTGTTGTTACTCTTTTACTGTGCCTCATTAATAAGTTAAACTTTATCATAGGTATGTGTGTATAAGAAGAAGAGTGATGTCGTGTTTGGTACCATCTGCAGTTTCAGGCGTCCCCTGGGGGTCTTGGAACGTGTCCCTGTCAGTGAGGGGCCTCTCTGTGGATATGTCTGTGGATAAGGGGGGGCTACCGCACTCTTTTACACAAGGACAGTGCTGTTGTTGTTGTCATTGATGTTGCCCATGGTAATTAGAAAACTGCGGGTCTCAGTTTTCTCATTTGTAAAAATTGGCATATTTCTTTAAAGACAACATAGCTTCTTAGGGGACCATAACGTGTGGAAGTTCTTTAGAAGGGTGTGCTTGTGCGTCTGTGTGTGTAATGTCCACATGATGCCTAAATCTTGGGGCAGTATTTTTCCCCCCAATAATATCAATAGGTTATTTTCATCAATTTTTCCCCAAGCAGCTGATAATTAGTCAGATTTACTGATTTAATTTTGTTTCCTTGCTTTTTCCCATCTTTACCTTTGTCATGTTAAATGGCTAAAACCTGGGTTGCAGGAAGAACCACCAGGCAGGAACGTACTTCCCCAGAATCTAATCAGGTGAATGGGGAAGGTTGCCTTAGGCAAGGCACAGTGCCAAGCTTTCTGTAGGAAAAAAGCTGGTGATGAGTGAATCTCAGGCCTTTCCAGAAATGATCCTGGATTATAGCATTTACAGGCCACTGTAAGGGATTTACACAATATGCGTATCTTATATAACGGCCAGAAAAGAGTCTGTGGCAAGCACCCTGTAATCAAATGCGTGAATATTTCTTCAGTGAAATATGTAAGGACTATAAATAGCTTCCCAGCCATTCAGGTCAGGTTTGCGGACAACTGAGTTAAAAAAGAAAAGAACTTCAGCTTTAGGAACACTTCGTGTTTTGTAATTGTAGATTCAGGACTTTGCATAGTTTTCAGTAAATCATGAAAGTATCTTTTGGGTTTAAATCATGAAATATTAAAAAATGGAAGATACTCAGGGGTTGTGGGGTCACCTTATTTAATCATTTTTTAAAGATTTTTTTATTGTTGTTCCATAACAGTTGTCCCAGTTTGCCCCCCATTGCTCTCCCCAGTCTCCCCCGCACTCCCACAGTCAATCCCCACCCTGTTGTCCACGTCCAAGGATTCTAATCATTTTTACCAGCTAGGAGATAGCAATATGAAGTGGGCACTTAAGGTGCCAGCCTTGCATCATCTGATTTAATCCTGCTTGATCATCACAAAACAAACGTCGGTACTAATCTTTGATAAAGGACCGTATCCAGATAATACTCAAACAAGGTTGGTTACTAAATGACAGGAGTAGTGGCAAGTTCTCCAATGAGACAGAAGTCCCAACTTTCCAGGTCTCCCCCAAAGAGCCACACCAGTCAGTAGCCCATGGTTGGCTGCCCAGTCTGAATGATTTAGCACCACAGAGGTTTGATTGACTCACAAAAAGTAGTTCTTCCTGAGTACTCCATTTAAAAATTATTTTCCACCTGGACATCATTGTTTAACTTCACCAGTCTCTTATTTTCTATTAGCTTCTATTAGCAACTCTGTTTATAATAATAGCTGGTCTTTATTAAGTGCCTGCTATGTGCCAGAAACATTATCACTTTTAATCCTCACAACACTCAAGGTGGATATTATCATTGCCATTAATAGATAAGAAAACTGAGGTTCTGATAACCTAAATATCTTGCCCAGACTGCAAGGAAGAGATATTACTGAGATTTTAATAGGGGCTTTCTGGTGTAGCCTTGAGGTTTCACTTTAAGAAAGTGCTCTACAGAAACCTAAATATAAACATAGATAAATTAGAAATGTATTTATGTTATAAAGTAATACTTTACAAATAAATTTTCTTAAATAGCAGGATCTCTTTAAGTTACAATTTCCTGGCACATATTATTTACTGGCCAGTGTTACTTGATGGAGAGTCTGGGGGAACTACTGCCAAGTACTGATCAATCAGAAATAAGGATAAGGGATTTTGCAATAAAAAAATAAATCATGGGAAAATGCAACTGAATATATTCCATTTTCCATAAATACATGTATACAAGAACTGCATTGACTTGGACTGAAAGGTGCCTGCCTAGGTAGTTAGGAAAGATATTTTAGAAGTCTTGCATTAAAAGATACCCGGAAGATATTGCGAGAGTCAGTAAACTGAATCAAAAACTAGAGATGAGATTCTTATTTATGAATGAGTAAACCAGCTAGATAGATTATGCTACAAGTAAGGAATTACTGCTAAAACTCACCGAAAAATGTTGTCACAGTTATTTTCACTCTATTCGGGTCTTCGAACTTGAAGATCTTTCCCCCTTTTAATTAGTTCTATTTCAGATACTGTGCAGGGAATACCCAAGTACTACTCAAGAGGTACCTTGATCAGAGAACCACAGAAGGTGACTTAACACCACAGAACATAATAAAGTGTTCGTGGAGAAGATGTGTTAGAGTCCATAACAAGCATAATTTCAAGAAACAAATATTAGCTTTCTTGTGGAGGAAGATTCTTTAGAATGAGAAAGTGACAAGAAGAGATGAAAATAATGTGAATGGAAATTGAAAAATAAGCCTCTGCTTCTATGATTAGGTAAGAAGACACATGCACGATTAAATAAGGACTTACCACTGAGACATTACACTGATTCACTTAAAATAATTTTCCAGCTTTAATTTTTCACCTTCAAAAGGGATGGCCCTTTTGTGTCATTACTTTTCAAGTCTAAGCATTTGTTTTTGTCATCCTATTCATTTTACATGTGTCCCCTTTTTTTTTTTTTACAGATTCTCTAACATTTCGATCGCTCTATACCTACAAGACACTTGAATAAAGTGTCTTCCTTTCATAACAATAACAAAGACAATAATAATAGCATCAGCCATTGTGGGCTTCCTTTCGGCCACTGTGCGCTAAGTGTTATCTATGATTTGTTTTCATTTAATCCCCCAACCAGGAGGAAACTGAGAGTATGGGATTTGTTGAAGGTCAAACGTATCTAGATCCTAGAGCCTGGGTCTGCCTGACTTCAGAGTCTGCTCTGAACCAACTCGTAGCCCCAGCTGCACCTCTGCGTGAGGCATCCTCGGTGGTGGGAGGGTTGTAGCCTGAGGCTGCAGTCCCCAGGTCACCCATCATGTGGGGAAAGGGAGGCCTCTCCAACAGACTTCAGGGCTCTGTCGTCTGATGGCTGGGCAATACCTGTTCAGTCTCTATCTACTTACATATGGCCTTTAATTACTGATTATTCTTAGAAGATCTTTAGAGAGTAACTTGACAGTTATTATTTCAAATCTTGAAGTTAGGTAGGTCAAGAGAGAACTTGTCAAAGATTAACTTGTCAAAGACTAACTTGCCAGGGGAATGGAATTGAAGGGTGCTGGGCTCCTCTGAACTAGGCTTTGTGGGAGAGAGAAGAATAAGTCAGGTCAGATCATTGTCCTCACTCTGGGCTTACTAAAGGGTTCAGAGCTAGAGCTCCTGGTCTACCCCACTCTGCCCAGTGGTGTTCTAATCCACCACTGATCTCTGCCCAAGAGGAACTGTTATCCACATTTACTTCAGTGCACCTGAGGGCTGTCCCTGGAAGGCTACCGCACACACTATGTGCTAAATTGAGGTCCATGTTTCTACAAAGGCCAGACGAAAAAGCAACAAAACAAACAACTCATTCTGTTAAATCTGATTTTAATTCTCCTTAAAAAGACAAAGTTCCCACGCTTGATTTGATGAGATGTGTGCCTCTATTTGAGTTTTGTTCAAAAGAGGGCAGACAGATGGAAGGCTTTTACAAAAGGGAGAAAAAATCCTGGTTAGAGTAAGCCTGGAATTCCTAATTTGCTTTTAATTCTTTTTCTTTTAAAAAGCAATAAATAGGTCTTAACAGATGGGCTAACACTTGAGTTAGAAGCATCCTTTGAAAAATTACAGGCAATGAATGCCTTTTACAGATGTGGAGAGTTCAAACACATGCAAATCATAACAAACCGCACAGGGTGAGGGGAGAGAAACAGAAACTTTGTGTAAAACAATTTGCTGGCTGCAGCCCTTTGGCTTAGCTTTTCAAACTGAGTCAGGACCCATTAAGAGGTCATGAAATCAATTTAATAGGTTGTGACCAGAATTTGAAACAAAAGGTGGTGGTGGAAACAGGACAGGAAATATTCAGAGTGTGCCATATGTAGTAAGAATAAATGCTGTTTCATGATGGTTGGTTTCTGTTACACAGTTTACTGGGTTATGCTATATTTTTTATTATGGGTCATGGTTTAAAAAAATTGTTTTAAAGATGCTGGTCTGGCAGATAACTAATGCAATTATGTCACGACATAATGCCATCATGAATAACTAAGCTTTCTTATCTACTATGTAGCATTAACCCTTGAGTTGTTGCTTCGGAATACACCGAACATAGTCGAGGAAATCCTAGTTGGCTTGGGCAGAGTTGGCCAGGGGTGCCCTGTAGAAATGTCAGACATCCCTGGAAAGGGTGCCTGGGGCACACTCAGAAGCCTTGTGCCTGCTGGGATGGGGTAAACACCAGAGAGCAGTTGATCAATTGCCTTTCTTTTGTGGACCCAGTTCAAAGAAATATTATGATCAGATCAGTGACGATGGTGTGATTAGGGGTGTAATAAGAAATAAGAGACCCAGAGCTAAGCATGGAAGAGAACAAAGAAGTGACAGTTTTTTCCCTGTAAACAATTCTTAATGAAATAATAATAATCTAACATTTATCGAGCACTTAAGATATACTACTACTGTTTTAAGTGTTTTCCATGGACTAGCCAGTAAAAATTCTCAGAGACACTCACTACTACCATTCTGTGGATGAGGATATACACAGTTATTAATGGTGGAACTAGAGCTTGAGATTAATTTAGCCTCCAAAACTTGAGTCTCTTTTAATCTCTATACCAGCTTGGTTGCCTTGATTTACCACATCCACAGCCTAGGCTTAAAAATGCTCTCTTTCACCATAATAGATAACAGTTTTTGCTTGAGACCTTTTTTATTTTTGGCCATTCTCCACATCTAGTCCATTAGCTCTCTGTTCAACATATGGGATATACTACATCCATCCACTTCTCTCCATTTCCATTGCTTTCACCCTGGTCCAAGCCACATCATCTCTCGTGTGAGGCTGCAGAGTACTCTCCTATCCCCTGTCTGTCGTTCATGCTGCTGTACGATCTATTCTTCACATGGCAGCAGGAGGAATCTTTTAAAAACATAAATCATCAGGGCACATGCCTGGGTTGCAGGCCATAACCCCAGCAACCACACATTGATGTTTCTTTCTCTCTCTCTATCTCCCTCCCCTCCCTCTCTAAAAATAAATAAAAAAAATAAAATCTTAAAAAAAACAAAAACATAAATCAAATAATATCACTCTTTTGCCCAAAACCCTCCACTTGTTTTCTTTTGAACTCGGAATACAATCTAAACTTCTGAGAATGCCAAGACCTGTGTAGGCTGGCCCCTGTCTGCTTCTCCAGCCTCATCACTTACTGTCCTACCTTGGCTCAGACTCAACTCAGCCTCAGACCTTTTATCTGCTCTTCTCTTTGCCTGGAAAGTGCTTTGTCCAAATCTCAGCAAGGCTGCCTCTTTCCTGCTCAAGACTTTTCAGTGCTATGTAGATGGAGTGTATTCCCCAACCCACCCACCTCGTGAACACCTTCTCAGATCCCCTGTACCAGTTGCCTCACATTTACTTTCTTTGTAGCACTTTCTGAAGTTACTTTGTTTATTTGTGTTTTTTGTTTTTTTAAGATTTATTTATTTATTTATTTTTAGAGAGGGAAGGGAGGGAGAAAGAGAGAGAGAGAGAAACATCAATGTGCGGTTGCTGGGGGCCGTGGCCTGCAACCCAGGCATGTGCCCTGACTGGGAATCGAACCTGCGACACTTGTTTATTTGTTAGTTATCTCACAAGCTAGGTGCCAAAGCACTGGAACTTTGTGTTGTCCTTGACAATCCTGCAATAGCAGACACTCAAAAATATCTATAAATGAATGAATGAGTGAATGAATGAATGAATGAATTTGTCCCAGGATTTTCCAAAGGCCCATATTCTGAAGCCACCAAACCTAGTACAAATCGAGTGAAGCTAGAATGTTCTCCTGCTTCTGCTAATTGGATATGGCATTTGAAGACCAAGGTTCTGTCTGTGTGTAGCTTCCTCCGTTCCCCTTCCCCACAAGGCTCATGCTGTCACTCTGACAGACTGGAAAGTCTCTTAATGTGGTATAAGGATGCCCGAGTTCTGTGACCTCTTTGAATCTTGATTTCTTTATCTGTAAAGTAAAGATTAGAACAAATCCACCTAGTGGGGAGGTTTTGAGGATTAAATAAGAGAACGAGTATGAAAAAACAAATATTTTCTATTGTGTTTACTCATCTTTTAAGATGCTTTGGAGAAATGAGGAGTGGATGTGGATGTGCTTTGTTAATTCCAAACTCAGTGAGGAGCCTTCCATTTGGGCGTCATCCTTAAGGCCTCATTTTCCTTTATCCCCACATCCAATCACCTACCAGGTTCTATCAATACTTCCTCATCTCTGTAAAGTAGGGACACCTTCACTTAACCCCTGTGTCATTTGCGGTCTGATGGAGGATCCAAAAAGAACCCATTAGATGAATTAACATGCCTGGAGTTCAGAGATCTTTTTTAAAATATTAGTTTCCTTTCTTTTCCTGTGTAAAATTCATTTGTAGCTTTCCCCAAGATACCGGCTTTTCAGTGCCACAGCAGGGTCTTCTAAACTGTGAAGATCAGGGTGCTTTCATGGGGCTGTCAGCCCTCAATTGCGTGGACAGAGTGAAGGAATAAATTTCCCTGCAGTTCTTCCCCCTCAACCACCATCTCCACCCCCCACCCCCCCACCCCCGCCATGATGGAAGTAGTTACTGAAACCTGATACCATTTCACCTGGGCACCTCAACAGATCGATTTTACTCCTAACTTCCAACTGGCTACAGAGACCATATGCTTTTACCAAACGAATCTTACATGCTGAGTGGTTTTATCCAGGAAGATGCTTATATTCTCACTTGGTTGCCTTGTACTTTTCCTGGTAACAAACATCCTTAATTTGTTATTATTTTTTAATAAACTTTGTTTCCTTTTTTTCCCTTCCTTTCCCATTTATTTACCACCTAGACTCCTGTAATGGCCACTAAGCGATTTCCTTGCCTTTAATCTCACACCCCTTCAATCTAACTTGCTGTTGCTGTTATCACCTCATCCCCTTAGGTCCCTCTCCTGACTTTCACAGTGACAATCAGGTAATCTGGGAAACAAATTAAAGCCAGAGCTGGTGAGGTGTGACTCTCACCTTTTTTTATTTATCTCAAAGGAGTTACTTTAAGTTTGCTAACTGTGGACCAAATGAGAGGTATCACCCAATGGACCAATTCCAGCTCTGACTGTACTAGATTGCTGGTTAACCTGGGCAGTTCACATCATGTCTCTCTGAGCCTTAGTGTGCTCGTCTGAAACAATGAAAATCATAATGGTTGAAATTTCTTTTGTATTAGTTATATGCCAGGCTCTGCTTTAAGTGCTTTTACATGGATCTACTTCTTCCAATAACCCTTTTAGGTAAATACTACTATGTATTGTCTGCATTTTACAGATTAGAAAAATGAAGCACAGAGAGGTTAAGGAATTGGTCCGAAGGTGAGCAGCTAGGAATTGTTGGGGCTCCCATTCACACCCAAGTGGCGGCTCCAAAGTCTCCACTTGGATGCTCCAAAAAGAGTTGAATTAGAGGAGCTGGGGTCTCTCTCACTCTAAAAATACCTTAAGTTCATATGTCAGAGAAGGCTGCTGGTTCCCCCAACAAAAACAAAGGGCAGGAACAGAGCTATGTTAAGGTATGACACTGCAGCCAGTAAAGTTCATCCTCAGGCAAGAAACATTGTCTAAATATAGAACCTCCCTTAACATTGGAAGGTCTGACTAAATTGGGTTAGTTGCCAAGCGAGGCGCTTGAGGCAGAGCAAGCTGAAAGGTGTGCCAGCTGCGCAGTATCGCTGTGTAACAATGTAGGGCAAGATTTCTCCCTGAGCTCTGCCCTGCTTGCATCATTGCTTCCATTTCTTGTCCTTTTGAGGGATTATATAATGCTGATTAAGGTAGATTACTTTATGAATCAATCTGCCTTGCAGAAAAACCAGAGCACTTTGCCAAACCCTTTTCTACCAGGATGACAATTTCATGCCTTTAGGTTGAGTCTCCTTGCTTTTGTTTATCTGTCACAAGGCAAACTGTGGTATGTGTCTGATCCATGCACAGCTGGACTGTCTTTGGGCATGCATAGCTTCCAACAATGTTAACTTTCTCCCTGGCACGCCCTTTAAGAACATCTAGGCCCTTCAAATGCTGTTGTGGGTTGTACTGTGGCCCCCGCAAAAGATTTTGAAAGCTCTTCCTCTCAATACCCATGCAAATGGCCTTATTTAGAAAGAGGTTCTTTTCATATATAATCAAGTTATGATGAGAACATACTGGACTCAGATGGGCCCTAATCCAATAACTGGTGTCCTTATAAGGAAAGGAAATTTGGACACAAACATACAGACACATAAGGAGAAAGCCATGTGGCAATGGAGGAAGGCAACTGGAGTGATACTTCTACAAGCCAAGGAAAGCCAAGAATTGCAGGCAAACACCAGAACCTGGCAAGAGCCAAGGTGAGATTCTTCCCTCTAGCCTTCACAGGATGTATGGCCCTGCTGATGCCTTGATTTCAAACTTAGCGCTTCCAAAACTGTGAGAGAATTCATTTCTGTTGTGTTAAGCCACTGAATTTGTAGTAGTTGTGGCAGCCCTAGAAAACTAATAGAACTACTTCTCTAGATCTTTTGCCAAAGACATTTGAAAGCCTTCATAAATATCATTACCTATACATTAACCTATACAACATTCATTGAACTATGTAGAAGGAAGAGTAGCTAGAAAATAGAGCTAGAACACAGGCATAAAGACCTGAGATATATCTCTGGCTCTGTTACTAACTAGTTCTGATTAGGGGGAAACTTACTTAACTTTTAGTATTTTTTTTAAATTAAAAAAGTGGAACAGTTGTAAAAATACTGCCCTATCTGCTTCATAAAGTTGTTATGCATGTTGGTAAGGATTTAAATTTACATAGCACTAGAATATTTACAAAGCACATCCAGGTAAAAACATTATCTCACTTGTTCTTTCCGATCACCCTACAAAGTGGATGTTGTCTTGACCTAATGTGCTGATCCATGCAAAATTTAGGGAAGCTGTTTACATGCCAAAGGCAACACAGCTGTTAGGTACTAGGGACAGGACTTTTTTGCTCTCCAGGCTGTATGTTCTACTTTACAGTGCTTAGGAAAACACTTGGCTCATAGTAAATGGTCAATGCGCATTTGTTGAAAGAATGGAACTTTGTTAAATGAATAAAACTTTGTTGGATGTTTACCAAGTTTTAGGCACAGGTCTAGGTACAGACATACAGCAATGACAGAACAGACCAAGTTCCTGTGCAGGTACAGCTTACGTTCTAGTGTGGGAAATAGTAAAGAAACAAACTTCTATCCTGACATGGGATTACTGTGGAGAAAATTAAACAGGGTGGGTGGTAGGAATAGCTATCGAGATGGAAGAGAGGAGAGGAAGCATGTTATCTTATATAAAGTCTTCAGGAAAGGCCTGTCTGATAAGGTAATCTTTGATCAGAGCTGTGAAGGAAGTAATAGGTATCTAGGGAATGATTATTTCAGGCCAAGAAAATAGCAAGTAAAAAGCAATCCCAAGTAGTTTGCTTGGTATCTTCAAAAAACAGCAAGGAAGCCAGTACAGGAGAGGGGTGGTTGGAGGTCAGGAAGTTATGTGCAGCCTCATCATGTGGCCTTGCAGACTAGTGACAGAGATACTCTGAGGTAGATAGCCTTTGGAGAGTTTTACAAGAGGATTTAATTATCCTTCTGCACAATGCCTGATGTAACTATGTTTTAAAAGGGCTATGTTTAAAGGCTGTTTTAAAGGGATCATTATGGTTGCTGCATGGAGACTAGATGGCTGGGAGAGCAAGAGTGGAAGTAGGTAAACCAAGGTTGTTTTAATAATATAGGCAAGAGGTGGAGCTAGTGAGAAAAGTCAGATTCTGAATACATTTTGAGGGCAGACATAACAGGATTTTATCATTGATCGGATGTGGAGTGTGGGGGAAAAGGATGTGTCAGGGATGGCTTCAAGGTTTTTAATATGAGCGACTGGAAGAATGATTTAAGAGTTATTAATATGGTGAATTCTGTGGTAGAAGCAGGTTTGGGGTAAGCGTAGGGAAGCCAGTTTAGTTAATGTCAGATTCATTGTAAACTTTCAAGTGGAGATGCTGTGTACACAAATGAACATACAAGTCTGGAGTTCAGGAAAAAGTCCGGAGATGAAAATCTTGGGGATTGTTAGCATATAGACAGTATTTAAGTGTATAAGATTGGATGAGGTCACCTTGGGTGTGAGTAGAGATAAAGCATAGGTTGAGCCCTTGGGGATTCCTCTGTTCAGGGGTCAGGAACATGAGAAATAATAGGCAGAAGAGATTGAGAAGAAACAGCCAGTGAGGTAGGAGGGAAAAACCAAAGGGAGTGGTGATATTGAAGCTGAGGGAAGATGCCCTTCCAGGGATGTTTCAAAACTTACTACACAGGAAAGAGAAGGACAATTACTAAAGCAATGAACTCAGTTCACACACTGCAGACCGGTTGAGTTAGGTGAGTCCAGATTGTTTCCATTTAACATGACACTTTGAAAGTCATTAATAGATACTGTGAGAACAAGCACTTTAGGTGTAGGTGGGACAAAATCCTGATTACAATAGATTCGGGAGAAAATGTTAGGAAAGGAAGTGGAGACAGAAAATACAGACCCCGTGGAAGACTTTTGTTGTAAAGGGGGCCAAAAAATAGTGCGGTAGCTGGAGAGTAATTTGATATCAAGGGATAGGGAGGTTTGTTTGTTCGTTTGTTTGTTTGTTTATTAAAAAAGGAAATACCAGCACATGTTAATGGTAACACCCCCATAAAAGGGAGAGCACTGTATAGAGCAGAGAAGGGAGAATTTGCTGGTGGTGACCCGAGTCTGTGCGGGAGATGAGGTCCGCTGAACAAGGGAGAGGGCAGCTTTGAAAAGGAGCACAGAGAGGTCCATTGTCATAGGTGGAATGAAGATGGAATATATGGGTACAGACACAAGTGGGAGAGTGTGGAGGTTTTCTCTGAATGCTTCTCTTTTCTCAGCAATGTACGAAGTGAGGCCATCAGCTGAGAGTGAGGAGCTAGAAGAGATGGAATTATGAAGAGGTGTAACACCCAGGAGTGTAGAAGAGTGAATGTACTAAGGATGTGTAGTGGCAAGATTTCCAAGTAGCACTGCTTAAAAATGTAAGGGATTGTTTGGATGAGTAGAAACCAAAGGATATAGGATTTTGTACATCCGCTGACAACTCACCCATGGAAGTCTCATTGGAGGCATTGGGATACAAGGAACCACCCTCACTTCCAGGAATTTAAAATCAAGTGTAAAATATAAATAATAAACACATGAATGATTCAAATAATAACTTAATACTATAGAAGAGATTTATGTGACAGGGAGGCATATGAAATTGCTGAATAGGCTTAAGGAGTTCAGAGAAGGGAGGGAGGTGATTTAGGAGGGATATGATAGTTGAGCCTAGTAGAATAGAGAATTCAGAGTGGGGGCAAGTGAAGATAAAGGCAATAATAGGAACAAACACTAAAGCCTGGATGGAAAGTGGCAGAGGAATATCATTGCCAAGTAGAGTTGCCAGATAAAACAAAACCAGTTAAATTTGAATTTCAGATAAACAGCAGATAACATTTTAGTATGTTATCCCATGCATATTTACCTGAAATCAAAATGAACTGTACGCCCCATGGTTTTATTTGATAAATCTGGCAACCTTATCATGAAGGTTACCAAACCATGAAGAAAACCAAAAGAATGTTAGTGATACCAAGGGAAGAAAGAGTTAGATAGAACGTGAAGATGGAATGTAAAATGTGCTCAGTGGTGGCAGATGCTTCAGTAAATCTATGGGAATGACATTTTGTCATTAGTTCACTGTTAGTGACATCTGACACAGCAGTGAAGGTAGAGGCCCAACACAACAGTTACGTGCCACTCAGTAGAAAGGTGTGATGATGATAAGATGAGAAATACATACTCTAAGGTCAAATATGGAGATACACCTCAGACCCTGGACTCACTAAGATACTGTATAGGCATTTACATAAGGTGTGAACAACAAAGATCCTGTCTTCTAGACCCTCTAAAAACGCCAGAGATTGGCTCACTGGTGAGGTCACAGCTAAGCTGGCCTGGTACTCCAGGGCTTGAGCATCTTCTGTTGGGGACCTAGATGAGGAAAGGAAACACATTATCGCAAGAAAAATATGACGGGGCAAAAAGTTTATTTTAATTTAATATATTCCCAGACGGAAATAAAATCGTCAACTTCAGTTTATAAATCACTGAATAGAACACACTCTTTTCCAAGGAGGTTTGTCCTATCCTGGATTTTATTTCATTATAGTTGGGTAAAAGAAAGCATCAAAGAAATTCCACGAGAGTTAAGCTCTGATGTGAAACAGGGGATGGCAGAATTGTCCCTGCCAGGCCACAGAGGCAAGGACTTGGTCACTGAGGGCAGCAAGCCCACAGGCTGGGAACAGTGAGTGGACAGGAGTGTTAGAATGACAGCGACACATGCTTCCCCAGTGTGCCTCTCCTTAGGCCCCTCAAGGTTCTATCATATCATTACAGAATATTTATTGCTGAAATACCTGCCCCCAAGAAGAAAAGGTGGCATCATTTGGAAGGTTTTTTTTTTTAAATGAGGGTGAACAGAGTGAACTTTGACAATAACTGCTAATGGATTAGGGTCAGGGACAGCTCAATGCTCACGAACCTTAGAAACGCCATCTATCTTTCTCCCTGAATGGAGTGTTCATCTTGCCAGTTCCCATAGTTAATTTGATTGTTAACTCTGTCTATTTATAGCAGCAAACAGTGCATTGGCACGTAGCAAATGCTGGTTATTAATCAGGGACCTCTACTGACTCAGGGTGGAATGAAATGTAATTATTCAAATTAGGGTTAGACCCAGGTCCGATGACCTCACAGGCAACATTCTGATTTTGCAAGCACTGGTTTCTATCAACTGCCTCTCTGCAAGATGTAGAGATTCCACTGTTCAGGAGCCTTGAGGTGAACAGTAATTCTCAGTTAGGCATCTCCTAGCATCCTTAAAAGGATTGCCTCCTCTGCTATAAATGTACCTATGCACCTGCCAGCTCATGGCTCAAAATCAGCCTTCCCCAGTAAATCATTATACAAAGTAGTTATGGATGTAGAATTTTAATAGCAAATCAATGAAAGTTAATTTTCATGGAAGCTATTAGAGAGAGTGTTCACCAAGCCTTTCTCTTACCATATATCATATTACTTTATACTCTGGGAGAAAAACTAAGATCTTATGTAGGTGATTTAAAAAAAAAAAAAGACAGACTTTGGAATGGTTTAACCCTCTCTACTATATCTGAGCTATTGTCCTCCCCAAGATTTACCATTTAGGCCCCAAGTGGGGAATAAGGGTACCCTCAGGGTAGGTAAGGCAGAGGAAGAAAACTTGAGAGGAGTTCTCTGGGAGATTAGCAGCTGCTCTGAAGGTTGGGGCTTCCGTTAAGCACTGATTGAGGATTCAGGTGAGACCAGCATTTGCTGGGCTCTCCATGTCCCCTGTCCGTTGGGTTAAACATCTGTCACTCCAAGCGCCTGCTATGTTTGGGCTTCACAGCTCTCCAAGTGAAAGTGAGCTTTCCTTTTCTTCACAGAATCAGGACTGATAATTGAGGGTATTTCCTTTTTCATATGCATGTCCTGAGAGATTTGGAAAATGCTTTTAACTTTTTGGTGGAGCAAGAGGGGAATAGGTGCTTTAATTGTATTGCCATTTGCTTGGTATTGGTCGTAGGCAGGGATTGCTCAGTTCCAAGTAACAGAAATCCTCTCAAACAAGTTTGAGCACAAGGGGGGATCTATTAAGTAGGTATAGCAGTATCTCCCAAGGGCAGGATATTCAGGTGGGTATCACGAGGATCTACACTAGGACTTGGGGAGCTTCTCATTCCTGGGGGCTGCCAATCACCTTGTCTCCGTTGCTCCAGATTATCTGCTGCTTCTGTTTCTCCTGCACACTTCTCTGCTTAGCTTGTATGTGGCTCATTATAGATGCTCTTAAATGGTATCCTCAGTCTCTGAGTTATAAGATGTTCTCAGTCCAGAGCCTATAAATATCTGACTTAATCCCACTGCTTTCTTTTTTAATATACAGACTGGGGTAAAAGTAGGTTTACTGTTATGAGTACACAAAACAGTGTTTATTCTTGTATTATTAGTTATTAATTATTGCATTATTTCCATACTGGTAACTGTAAACCTACTTTTGCCCCACCCTGTAGCATTTTTAATTGAGATATTTTATATACTGTAAGATGCACCATCTTATGCTATACACTTCAGTGATTTTTAATATATTTATCATAGTGTCCATCCATCACCATCTAATTCCATCATATTAAAAGAAACTCTGTACCTAATTAGCAACTAGTCCCAATTGTCCCTTCCCTTGTCCCCTGGCAACAACTAATCTACTTTCTGTTTCTATAGATTTTCCTAATATAGACATTTCATATAAATGCAGTCATATAATATCTGTTTTTTGGGATCTGGCTTCTTTCACTTAGCATAATGCTTTCAAGGTTCATCCATGTTGTAGCATGTAACAGCACTTCATTTCTTTTTATGGCTAAATTACATTCTAGTTTATGGATATACCACATTTTGTTTATACATCCACTAGCTGATGGACATTTGGGTCATTTCTGCTTTTCAGCTGTTATCAGTACTGCTGCTATGAACATTTGTGTATGAGTTTCTGTGTGAGACATATATTATCCATTCTCTGGGGTATATACCTAGGGGTAGAATTATTGGGTCATATAGTAATGCTATGTTTAACTTTCTGAAGAAATGCCATACTGTTTTCCACAGTGTCTGCATCGTTTTACATTCCCACTAGCAATGTATGATGAAGCCCGCTGCCTTTTAATTTCAAGTTTTTAGGAGATAGTGTCTGGTAGACAGTGTCCCAGCTGAATCTCAGGACGACTTTCCTTTGGATCAGATATGTTCTCTGCTCACCGTGGCTTAGGATGGGGCAGGCAGTGGAGTGTGGGAGGGGAACTGTGACATGGCCCCTGCATAGAGAGGCCCACTGTGCTGCAGTCTTCAGAAGAGAAAGGGAGGTCCAACCCCAGCCTCACCCCTAGCATACCACCTTGAGTGTAATCCCAATTACTGGAAGTGATCAGTTCACAATTTGTTATTTTTAAATTTTTTTCTCTCTTTTTTTGTTGTATTTTCCCCATTACCATGTATCCCCCTTATCCCCTCTTCCACCTCCACCCACCCCTCTCCCTCACAATTCGTTGTTTTTAAGCTGAACTGAGCCTTGAACTTTTCTTTAAGACAAGGCACAAAACTCTCTAGTGGGTAGTAAAAAGCAACATGTTCACTTTGAACAAATATTTCTTATATCAAACCTGTGAGGCAAATGAAAACTCCAACCCCATGTGGAGCTGTTAACCGATGTGCAAAATCGTAAAGTGAATTAGAGACCATCCTGGAATTAGCATTTCGAACCTCAGTGCTACTGATTGGATTCTCAGGCCACTTGTGAGTTAGAACTGTAATTATTGTCCTTCTTTGGGACAATAATGCGAACCAAATTCCCATTCTTAATTCATGCCTTTGGGGAATTTGTAGTCAAAACCTCACTTACAATTTCCAAAATGAGTTGCTTTATAAAATCCCAGAATGCAGTCAAGCCCATCTATTTACTTTCATACATTAACTTATTTGTTGCAGCAAAGCCCCAAGCAGTCCTAAGAGAGATGCATTTGTAAGAAAGAAAACTGATTATGAGGGAAAGATTTTAGGGTCATTGAGATTTATTTCCCCTATATGCAAAGTCTGAGTAACATGTGCAATAGCCTGAGATCACCTTGGCATAAAGCATGGCTCACGTTTAAGCTGCTAATAGTGCAGACTGCACATGAGGGGAATAGTAAGTAAGGGATTCCCGCCACAGAAGGTTTAACACTCAGGAGATTAAAATGCTGCGATGGAAATGAGGCTGGCTGTGCGGCATTTTAACTGAGCATTACTCTGGAGCTTGTCTCCTAATATTCAGACTCTCAAAAATTATTGATTTGGATCCAAATGGGGAGAAGGAATTAACATTTGCCTTGTTTTCTGTGAAAGTCAAGATAGATGTACACCAACAATCTGAACCTGGGTTAGATTCTGTGTGTCTTTGTGTCTGTGTGTGTTATACTATTAAGTTGTAAATGTAGAAACCTGAATTTGGGAAGTAAGAAACGATAGTAAGCCTTACAGATAATTTTTATTAACTGTACATTATTTCCAGTTTATAACTATTCTTTGCTTTTTGTGGGGACCAAGGGGAGAGGGCGTTTCAGTTCTGTTTCCTAGATAAGGCCCTTTGTGAGAGGCGGGGTTGAGTGGGTGAGTGTCCGTGGACTGGCAATTTAAATGTTTATGTGAACGTGCTTCCTAGCTCATGGATTGTGGGTAGTGTTATTCTCCATGACTCCTGTCTCCAAGAGGCCCTCTAGACACAGCAGGTGACACTGATGGATAGTCCCCACCTGGCTCTTTATTGAAGCTCCATGTTGTACATGCAGCGGGTGAGATAGCTGATGCCTCAGTCAGGGTGGATAGCTAACAGGTCAGTAGAAACTCAACCGGAAAGTGCTGTCACAGCAGCTTATTATGGCTTTTGGCTTTGATGTACAGCTACAGCACTTTGTAATTCAGCAAATGCAGTGCTGTGGGACTGCTCCATTGGGTGCAGCTGTAACCAGAAATCAGGTGACCTGGAGCCCAGTTCCAGCTGGAGCTCTGTAACCTTGGGAAGATTTCTCAGTGCTTCTGAGGCTGTTTCTTCATCTGCCAGAGCAGTGGAGTGGGGGTTAGACTTTCCTAACCAGTTTTGACTAAAGTTAAAGCATGTGACCAGGTTAAAGCATGTGAATGTACTTTGAGAATGGAAAGAAAAGTTTGTTTCCATATAACAAAGTTAGGCAGTTTAGAATTCTCTTGGGGACATTTCCCCTTCTGGGTTGGGAATTAATGTTCTCCTGACACAGGTATTACATATTTTGTCTCATTTAACTCCATTTTGCAGATTAGGTGACAAATTCAGAGAAGGTAAGTACAGTAACTTGCTCAAAGTTGCTCATTGGGTTGGTGCTTGGCAGAGGCAAGATTAGAAAAAGCATGACTTCAAGCTGTGTCTAAGGTGTATCATCCTGTCTCATTGCTCAGCCCAGCGCTTACTTCTGCATTGGCAACCCACTCTTCCTCCTTTGCTTCTGTTACTTAACTGGTATATGACAGTGGGCAAATCAATGCCTTTGAGCCTGGTTCCTCATCTGTGAAAACAGAATTGCTACCACTCACTTTGTAGGCATGTGTGAGGATTACGTGAGTTAACCTATGAACGGTGCCTGGTTGGGTGTGGGTACAGAGAAGGTGCCTCCTCTCTCCCCAGGTCTGGCCATCAGCCACATCCCCGTTGCCCACTCTACAGTGCTCCTGAAGCTCGACAAGTGCCTCAAGGCTTCCCATCGCCCTTCAGCCAGAACAATGACAAAATGTCACTGCACGTTGTCTTTCCATTTTTACTGACATTAGAAAAATTTTGAGAAACACTCTTCGATATTTTCTGTGCTAGGCACCTAGATGAGTTCTCTGGGGGAAGACTACTCTTGACTGGAGGGAAGGAATGCGCCTTGAGTTGTGGCTCAGTGAAACCTCAGGGCAAAAGTTTTTTCTTACATCAGTGGGCATCTTATCTGTGTTTCCTTAATAGCTGAAAACAGGGCACTGATATTTTCTCCTAAGGCTCGTAATGAATCCCATTTAACATTTATCAGTAAGTGAGTATTGATAAAGTCTGTTAATGACATTATTTCACTTTCAGTTGGTGATTTGTATCCACACATTTCACTCTCCTTTCCACCCAAATTCCATTCCAAATGGCCAAAGAAAGATTAAGTTACATCTATAGCAGAGCTACAAAAGAGAAAACTATGACACCATCAGGACAGAAGCTTTAAAAAATTTCTGTAAGGTATGGTATATACAAAACTTGGTTTAGGGTCTTACTATATAGTAATAGGACACACTTATTTTATTGTTTTTTTTAAGAAACTCTGTTATGGGTTGAGTTGTATCCCTCCAAATAGGCAAATCCAAACCCCTAGCACTGATGAATGACCTTGTTTGAAAACAAGGTCTGTGTAAATGTAATCAAACTAAGATGAGATCATACTGGATTAGGGTGGGCTCTAATCCAATGATTGATACCTTTTTAAGAGAGGGATATTTGGACCCAGATACACAGGAAAGAAGGCAATGTAACAATAGAGGTGGAGATTGGAGTGGTGCAGCTTCAAGCCAAGCTAGGAGTGCCAGCTACCACCAAAGGTTAGAGAGAGGCAAGGAAGGATTTGTCCCTGAAGCCTGGAAAGGGAGCGTGGCTATAATTTTGGAGTTTCAGCCTCCAGAACTGAGAAAATAAATTTCTATTGTTTTAAGTCACCCTGTTTGTGACAATTTGTTATGACAGCTTTAGGAAACTAATACAAGCTTGAATGAAACCATTAAAAATGGATTTAAGGAAGTACTGAACCAGATGCAATTCAATGCATGTGAAGGAAAGACTCACCTGGAAAATAAGTGTGCAGGTTGCCTCAGCAGACCCCTGCATCATCTCCAAACTCAGACCAACAGGGGCTTAAGTGAATGTGGGACACACCCGAACTTTACCAATGACCTTGGAGAGTGGGCTCTTGACTCTACCATTGCCATGACCTAACACGTCAAGTAAAATGGATACATTGTCACAGCAGCTTTGTACTAAGAAGAGCTGTGCTAGTCAGGGAAGGGCCTTGCTTGGGGGCCGACAATAAACACAGAAAAGCATCCAGTAAGCACCGTAAGCTAAGCAAGTAACTTTTCTTACATATGCTCTTGCCTAACTTCTGATTTCAAACTAGACTGTCAATCCTGTAAAAATAAAGCTACAAAAATATGAAAATTTTCCTTTTTCCTTTGTCTGAAACAAAACAATTTGGATAGAGAGCTCTAGTTTTTTTTTTTTTTGATAGGCCACCTTTCAAATCTTCAAACAGAAAAAAATGTAGACATTCATTCTTTAAAGTCAAATTTTTGTTGAACACTTACTATGTACCAAGCATTATGCTAAGATGCTAGTTTCATTCAAGGGTTTACGTCATAGGCAAAGACCTGAAGGCAAGACAAAGGAGAGCACAGGACAATCAAGGAGCTGCAAGGATGGGTAAGTAGGGAAAAACAACTGGGCCTGAGAAATTATTCAATAATTATTCAAGTTATTCAAACAAGGCAGGCCAGTTAGAGCATTCAGAGGAAATGAGCCCTCTGAACTGGACATGTTCCAAGAAATCACAAGAAGAAAAGACTTAGGTGAATCACCATTTCCTTTTAATATTTCAATACAAGATTAGTAAAGACACTATATTTATGAAAACAGAACAATGAGACTAGAAAATATTGCCATAGTATCAGAAATATTATCCTTAGATTAAAATTTTAAATAAAGGTGGTGTAGAGAAAATTGAATCCTGAAGTAAATTGAATTGGTGAATTAGGTGAATGAGGTTGAGAAATTCCCCTAGGATGCAGAGGAAAATATACAGACTTAACCATGATGCATATAAAGGAAAGATGTATGGGGAAAAAAATCCAAAAGGCCCAATATAGGCATAATAAAAAAATCAAAAGAGTACAGCATCTGGAGAAACAGTAACAATAAAGGAATGACAGAAAAAAAAAACCCCTAAATTTAAACATTTGAGTCTTTGCACTGAAAGGATCTACTAGGAATTCGGTAGAATCAGTATACAGACTCCTACACTGAGGTAGAGCCTGATGCATGTTCCTTCCTGCACTCAGGCAAAAACAGCGAACAAAACAGACTACCTAGAAAGGGGAAAGATAAGAGCATCGGCATACCACTCTTCTACCATACTAATTGCTGGAAGGCAGGGAATAACAGATACAGAATTTTGAGGGAAAAGATTGTTACCCAAGAATTTTTTATTCAGTTCATGCGTGAAGGCAGTAGAAAAATCTGTTCTCAGATGGTCAAAAACACATAAAGTATTCCTCTTCCTGAGAAAAATTTATTGAAGAAGTCCTACAGCAATTTGAGAACAAAAGCAAAATAAATAATTCAAATTGGAGGAAGCCAGAGCATCATAGAACTTTTTGTGTGAAGTGAAACCAGTAAAATTTATTATGTGTATAAATAACTGCTGTTAAGACCCTGACTGGTGTGACTTGGCTGGGCAACATCCTGCAGACCAAAGGTTGCCGGTTCAGGTTCAGTTCCTGGTCAGAGCACATGCCTGGGTTGCGGGTTTGGTCCCTGGTCAGGGCAGGTAATGAGAGGCAACCCATTGATGTTTCTCTCTCACATTGATGTTTCTCTCCCTCTTCTCCCTCCCTTCTCCTCTCTCTAAAAATAAATAAATAAAATCTTTAAAAAATAATTGCTGTTATGAATTTTATCATTATCAAATTTAGGAAAACACTGAGTGCAGGCTGTGAACCAAAGCATCGGAGGTTTGATTCTCAGTCAGGGCACATGCCTGGGTTGCAGGCCACGGCCCCCAGCAAACACACATTGGTGTTTCTCTCTCTTTCTCCCTCCCTTCCTTTTCTAAAAATAAACAAATAAAATTTAAAAAAAGAACTGTGAATTGGACTTTTGTAAAAAATAAAAAATTTAGGAAAACATTAAAATGATAATAATCTGGACTTAGATAGCATATTAAGATATAAACTTTTGGGTGTGGAGGAAGAAAGAGGAAGTAAATAGAGGCTCTGTGAGAATATGAATTTTGTCTGATTTTTTCACTGTTTCATCCCCAGACTTAGAATAATACCTGGCACATAGTAAATGCTTAATGAATGAAGGAAAAGTCTGCTAAACCTCTACAATCAATTAGAATTTAAATTCCCATGAATCAATAATAAGACTACCTGATAAAAAGATGAAACAAAAACACAATTTGTAGGTAATTTGAAGAAAATAAAAGCCAAAGGGCAAAGAAGAAAAGATGCTCAATCTAATTAGTAATCAGAAAAAAGCAAATTAAAATGACAAGGACATGACAATTCCCATTTAGTAATCTAATTGCCAAAGATCAGTTGTCTGACAATACTAAGTATTGGTTACTATGTGGGGAAACAGGAACTCTCTTAGTCTGTTGGTGGGGCTTTGTATTAGTACTAATACTTTGAAGAATTTGGAAATATAAAGCAAACTGGAAGATGTGTGTACCCTATGATTTAGCAATTCCACTTTTAAATTTATACCCTTAAGAAACTTGCAAATATGCCCCAATGAACTCTTCCAAGGATTGTTATTAGGTATTTGGAATAGTGAAAAATTGGAAATGACCTAAATGTCCACCAAAAGGGGGATAAATGAACTGTGGTTAATTCATATAATTTAATAATACACATCAATTAGAATTAATGAGCTACATTTGTATTTTAACTAAATAACAAAAATATAGAAAAGCAAATTCCTGAAAAGTGTGTATAGCATGCTACCATTCATGTACATTTAACAAACACTCAAAGCCACACCCATATCACTGTAAATTGTGTATGTTTACATAGACAGCAAATAACAGTAAAAAACAAAAACTAAATGGAAACATGTCAAATTCATGATAGTGATCATCTCTGGGAAGGAGGGAAGGAGAGTTTTGAGATTTTGGATTGGAAAAAAGAACTTCAACTTCTTTTAAGCAAAAAAATTTGAAGCAAAGTGACAAAATGTTAACATTTGTTAATTCTGAATAGTGGATACATGGGTGTTTGTTATATTATTCTTGTACTTTTCTTTATTTTTAAAACCTTTCACACTCCTCCAGCACTGTTATAAATATCTAACCTTATGTCCTTACAACGATTCTGTTAGAAGATTGATGAGTTTCTAGGGGGAAGAGAGTGTATCCATGTAACTTCTGAAATACTATTTTAAAAACAAAACTTCATGGGTGTGCTGTGTGTGTGCATTATTTTTTGGAGAGGGTACAACTCTATCCCTTCCCAAAACATTTGGAAATGTAAGGGGGATGGTTTAGATATGCACGCTATTTGAATGTTGCTGCTGGCAAGTCCACCCCTCCAGAAAAAGAAAATTGACTAGCCCCACCCTAGCTGAGTGGCTTGATTGGTTGGAGCATTGTCCTGTACACCAAAAGGTTGCAGGTTTGATCTCTGGTCAAGGCATATACCTGGGCTGCAGGTTCCATCCCAGTCAGGGTGTGTATGGGAGGCAGCTGATTAATAAACATATCTTTGGGTGAGGATTAAAAAAAATTTGACCAGTCCCAAACACCAATTACATCCTTTTGGAAAATATTGAATTAGGAATTACATTCTGCTAAGGATAAAAGAAAATTTTACTATTAGTAATTTAAATACATAAGTATTTTCATTTCCTTATGTAACAGGAAACCTGGAGGTTGCTAGAATAAGTTCAGTGGCTCAAGGGTATCAGGGGTCAGTTTCACTGTATTTCTTCTTTTTTAAAATTATATTGTACTAATTATGCTGTTACAATTGTCCTGATTTTTTCCTCTTTGCTCCCCTACACCCAGCGCCACCCCTACTCCCTCAGGCAATCCCCTCACCATTGTCCATGTTCACGGGGCATTCATATAAGTTCTTTAGCTACTCCGTTTCCTATACTGTACTTTACATCCCCCTGGCTATTCTGTAAGTACCTATTTGTACTTCTTAATTCTCTCACCTCTTCATCCATTCTCCTCCTCTCCCCTCCCATCTGGCAACCTTCTCGTAACTAATTTCTTTTCCCTTGCTTTTAAGAGTCTCTCTTTATCTTTAACCTTTGGCATTTTTTTCATTTATAAATAAAATATTTAATTTTTTGTACATATTTTTTATTGTTGTTTAAGTACAGTTGTCTCCATTTTCTCCCCATCACTCCCTCCCACCCCATCCATCCCCACTTCTACCCCCTTGATCCTACCCCATTTTGGTTTTGTCCATGTGTCCTTTGTACAGGTTCCTGAAAACCCTCCCCGCTTTTACCTCCATTATCCCTTCCCACCTCCCCTCTGGTTACTGCCAGTTTGTTCCTTATTTCAATGTCTTTGGTCTTATTTTGCTTGCTTGTTTGTTTTGTTGATTAGGTTCCACTTATAGGTGAGCTCATATTATACTTGTCTTTCACTGCCTGGTTTAGTTCACTTAGCATAATACTTTCCAGTTCCATCCAGGCTATTATGAAGGGTAGAACCTCCTTCTTTTTTCCTGCTGTGAAGTATTCCATTGTGTAAATGTACCATAGTTTTTTGATCCACTCATACTCTGATGGGCACTTACTTAGGTTGCTTCTAGCACTTGGCTATTGTAAATTTTGCTGCTATGAACATTGGAGTGCATAGGTTCTTCTGAATTGGTTTCAGGGTTCTTAGGGTATAATCCCAGTGGTGGATTTGCCAGGTCAAAAGGCACCTCCATTTTTAGTTTTCTGAGAAAATTCCACACTGTTTTCCACAGAGGCTGTACCAGTCTGTATTCCCATCGACAGTGCATTAGGGTTCCCTTTTCTCCACATTCTCTCCAACACTTGTTGATTTGCTTATGATGGCCATTCTCACTGGTGTGAAGTGGTATTTCATTGTGGTTTTAATTTGCACCTCTCTGATAGCTAGTGATGCTGAGCATCTTTTTATATGTCTCTGGGCCCTTTGTATGTCTTCCTTGGAGAAGTGTCTGTTCAAATCCTTTGCCCATTTTTTAAATTGGGTTGTTTGTCTTGCTGGAGTGGAGTCATGTAAGTTCTTTATGTATTTTGGAGATCAAACCCTTGTCTGAGGTATCATTGGCAAATATGTTTTTCCATACGGTTGGTACTCTTTTCGTTTTAATACTGTTTTCTTTAGCTGTGCAGAAGCTTTTTATTTCGATGAGATCCCATTTGTTTATTCTTTCCTTTATGTCCCTTTCTCTAGGGGACATATCAGTGAAAATATTGCTTTATGGAATATCTGAGATTTTCTTGCCTATGTTTACTGTAGGACTTTTATGGTATCATGACTTATATTTAAATCTTTTTTAAAAATTTTATTTTAATTGTTGTTGCAATACAATTTTCTATCTTTTACTCCCATCCCAGCCCACCCCCGCAGCCCTCCCCCTCCCTCCCATTTCTACCTGCCCCTAGTTTTTATCCATGTGTCCTTTATACTTGTTCCTGTAAACCTTTCCCCTTTTCCCTATATTTAAGTCTTTTATCCACCTTGAATTTATTTTTATGTATGGTGTAAGTTGGTGATCGAGTTTCATTTTTTTTTGTATGTGGCTGTCCAGATCTCCCAACACCATTTGTTGAACAGGCTATTTTTATTCCATTTTATTCTGCTCCCCCTTTGTTGAATATTAATTGACCATAAAGATTTGGGTTTATTTCTGGGCTCTCTATTTTGTTACATTGGTCTATGTGTCTCTTCTTATGCTGGTACCAGACTGTTTTGGTTACAGTGGCCTTATAGTACAGTTTGATATAAGGTATTGTGATCCCTCCTACTTTGTTCTTCTTTCTTATAATTGCTGCAGCTATTCAGGGTCATTTATGGTTCCACATAAATTTTTGAAATATTTGTTCTATACCTGTGAAATATGCCATTGGTACTTTAATAAGGATTGCATTGAATCTATAAATTGCTTTGGGTAGTATGGGCATTTTGATGATGTTAATTCTTCCAATTCATGAACATGGTACATGCTTCCATTTGTTTGTGTCTTCCTTAATTTCTTTCTTCAGTGTTGTGTAATTTTCTGAGTACAGGTTTTTTAAATCCTTGGTTAGGTTTATTCCTAGATACTTTATTTTTCTTGTTGCTATATCAAATGGGATTTTTTTTCTGACTTCTGATTCTGATATTTCATTGTTGGTGTACAAAAATGCCTTAGATTTCTGAATATGGACTTTGTATCCCACTGTTTTGCCAATTTCAGTTATTAGGTGGAGTAGTTTTTGGGTGGAACCTACAGGATTTTTCTATGTACACTATCATGTCATCTGCAAATGACAGTTCTGCTTCCTCCTTTCCAATTTGGATGCCTTTTGTTTCTTTTTCTTGTGTGATTGTTGTGGCTAGGGCTTCCAATACTATCTTGAGTCAAAATGGTGAAAGCAGACATCCTTGCCTTTTTCTGGTCTTCATGGGAAAACTTTTAGTTTTCGCCCATTGAGTATGATGTTGGCGGTAAGTCTCTCATATATAGCCTTTACTATGTTGAGGAATGCTCCCTCTATTCCCACTTTGCCTAGTGTTTTTATCATAAATGGGTGCTGTACCTTATCAAATTCTTTTTCTGCATCTATTGATATGATCATGTGATTTTTGTCTTTTGTTTATGTGATGTATTACGGTTATTGATTTGCAAATATTGCACCATCCTTGCACCTTTGGCATTTTAATAATGATGTGTCTTGGAGTGGGCCTCTTTGTATCCATCATAATTGGGACTCTCTGAATTTTCTGGACTTGCTTGTCTATTTTCTTCACCAAATTAGAGAAGTTTTCTTTCATTTTTTGTTTTTTTCAGATAGATTTCCAATTTCTTGCTCTTTCTCTACTCTTTCTGGCAGCCCTATAAGGTCAATGTTGGACCTCTTAAAGTTGCCCCAGAGGCTGTTAATGCTGCCCTCATTTATTTGGATTCTTTTTTTCTTGTTGTTCTGAGTGATTGTATTTTGGTTCCTTATGTTCCAAATCATTGATTTGATTCTTGGCTTCATCCATTCTACTGTCGTTTCCCTGTAAATTGTTATTTATTTCAATTGTATCCTTCATTTCTGACTGGGTCTTTTTTATGCTGCTATGGTCCTCACTGAGTTCCTTGAGCCTGCTTATGACCAGTGTTTTGAACTCTGTATCTAATAGATTGCTTGTCTTCATTTTGTTTAGCTCTTTTTCTAGAGATTTTATCTGTTCTTTTATTTGGGTCATGTTTCTTTGTCTCCTCATTTTGGAAGCTTCCCTGTGTTTGTTTCTGTGTACAAGATAGAGCTGCTTTGAGTCCCTGTCTTGGTAGTGTGGCCTATTGTAGTAGGCATCCTATAGGACCCAGTGGCATAGCCTCTGCTATCACCCAAGCTAGGTACTCAACTTGCACCTTTTGTGTTGGCTGAGTACACCCTTCTCTTATAGTTGAGCCTTGGTTGCTGTTAGCAGACCAATGGGAGAGATTTATTCAGGCCAGTTGCACAGTCAGCTGCAAAGACTGGCTGTGACCACCAACCTCCGCCCTCTGTGGAGGAACAGCTGTGTAGGGGCAAGGTGGTGATACTCTAATGTGGTCTGTAGCTGTCCACTGGGTGCATTGGACTTGAGGTTGCCTGGGTGGTACAGGCCAAGGTCAGCCCTGACCTGTGTTTTTCCTGGGGCACCCTGCCTGAGTTATAAAGCAATCTGAGATGACTGCTACTTGTGCTGGACTTGGAGATTCCCAGGTGAAGCCACGCTGTGACTGTAATCTGGCTGGCAGTAGGGCTCATTGAAGCCAGCTGTTGCCTGTGTGATAGGATTTAGGAGCCAAGATCAGCCATTCTTATGGAAAGGCAGCTTGGGTGGTCCTGTAGGTTGGATGGGGTAGAGCTTCTGTAGGCCTCCGAGATGGGTTACACAGTGTTAGCCAGGTCGATGGAGTCTCAGATATGGCACAAGCCTACCAGCTCTGTTGGGGGAGGGCTCAGCCCCTAAGGGACATTGGCCTCTGCTCACCTTGATGCCAGACATTTCAGCTTCTCCCTGTATACTGCTGGTGCCCTTCAAACTGCTACCTCAGTGCTGGAGCTCAGAGGGAATGAGTCTGAGTAGTTGAGTCTGTGTGTGTGTTCCCCAAGAGGAACTGCTTAGGGATCTAGCAGCCTCTTCCACCAATTCAATCCTTGCTGGGTTTCACAGCCAGAAATTGTGGGGACTTATCTTGCTGGCACCTGAATCCTGGGTTGGAGGGACCTGGTATGGGTCTGGGATACCTTAATCCTGAGATATCCCTCCCGAATTTTTATCCATCTGTGTGTGGGGATAGCTCATTCCACCTCCATGCCCCTCCTTCCAGTCTGGATAGATGTGGTTTCTTCAAGTCTGTAGTTGTCAGACTTCCATTTAGCTCGATTTTGTAGTTGTCACACTTCCATTCAACTTGATTTCTGACCTTTCTGAGTAATGGTTGTTCTATATTCTAGTTGTAATTTTGATGTGGTTGTGTGAAGGGGCAAACTATGTCTGCCTATGTCACCATCTTCTCTCTGTATTTCTATTTGTGTCTTTCTCATAGCTCAGAGGGGCTGCTAAAGCTCTAGTTATCAAATCCAGAGACCAGACAAGAAAAAAAATGGGCAGGAAAAGGAAAGGGTAATACCTGTATTTGGAAAGCAAGACTTCCAGACATCCTCAGTAGCTTTCTATTTACATCTTATAGTATTACATGGCCTTGCTTGCTGCAAGGGAGTTTAGTTTTTTGGTCTTGCAGCCTTCGTACTAGAGGAAAGCAAGGAAAAAGAAGTTTGGAAGTGGGGTTAAGTGAGTCAACCCACAATATTTGCTGTAAAAGTGGATAGGTAAAATTTTTATACAAAAATAAAAAGAGTGGGTATATGAAGGTTCACTCAGGAAAACAGAAACTACTTTGAATATTTACAACAAAAGGAATTTAGTGCAGGAAATTGGTTACACCACGGGGCTGAGCGGGAAGAAGAGTAGAGAAGCTAAGCAGGGAACAGTAATGCAGGGCAGAGATTAGCTACCTCAGGAAGCCACTGCCCACTCAACGTTAGAAGGAGAAGACAGAACTAGTGGAGTCAGTTGGTAGATGCTAGAATAAGGACAGGCCCATTCAGCAGGATCTGGAGCTGGGGGGGAAAGACAGCTACTGCAGAAGACACATGAGAGGAAGGGGAAATAGATTTCCCTGCTTATCCCCTTCTCCCACTGGTTTGTTCTATCGGCCAAACCCAGTGGGAAGCCAGCTGACAGTCTGTAGGGGCCCCATGTGATGCAGAGCTGACAGACAAAGGAATAGAGGGAAAACAGCTCCAGGACCAAACATGCTGGGTTGAAATACAAGACACACCTCTATGTTAAAATAAAGGGAGCTATGGAAAATAGAAGTGAATAAGTGGTGAAAATTTTATATTTGATAGTTTGAAATTTATATCAGATGATGTGGAATTCAAGGCAGACCATTAAGTGAGATAAAGAAGGATTTTTTTATTGTTAACAGGTGTAATTCATGACAAAGATGGAGAAGTCATTGGAACTTTCAGTGCTAAACAGCATGGCAGCAAATATATCTATCTAAACCTTTTAGAAATACAAGGAGAAATCCATAGGAACTATAATCGTAGAAGGGACTTTAATCCCTATGATAGATCAAGCAGACAAAAGTAAATAAGGACATTCAATAAGACTTCATATTAAGACATATGGCAGCAGCCAAACCTGAAATCAGAAATATTCACAGCTTAAAGTGCTTTTATTAATACAGAAGAAAAATAAAAAGAAATGGATTCAATTATGGCTTCAACTCAAAAGGACATAAAAACAAACATTCAGAAAGCAGGAGAAAGGAATCAATAAAAACAAAAACAGAAATCAATACATTTAAAAGAAAAGTGGAATTGATAAATTGATGAAGAGCCTATTTCAAAAAGATCAATAAAAGAGAAAAACTCTTGGGAAACCTTATTGCAAAAAAAAAAGGGGAGAAAAGACTGAAATACACAGCCTTAAAAATAAGAAATCTAGCACTGGCTGGTGCAGTTCAGTGAGTTGAGTGCGGACTGAGAGCCAAAGGGTCACCAGTTCAATTCCCAGTCAGGGCACATGCCTGGGTTGCAGGCCAGGTCCCCAGTGGGGGCCACGTGAGAGGTAACCACACACTGATGATTCTCTCCCTCTCTTTCTCCCTCCCTTACTCTCTCTCTAAAATAAATAGAATCTTTTTTTAAAAAAAAGAAATGTAATATAACTACAGCTAGAGAAATTAAACACATTGTAAGAGCCATGCTATATATGACTTAATACATTTGAAAATCTCAACAATAAGATTGGTTGTATAGGGAAATAAAAACATTGCAAAATTGGAACAGTCCTTAGTATGGCTGCTGAGGCCTTGTACTTCTACTCAGTCATGGGACCAGTGTTCTCCACTGTGATGACAGCTATCATGATGGAAAGCAAATTGGATTTGCTGAACTGTCTCTCCTCTTAGGCTATAAGCTTTCTGAGAGCAAGGACTATGCCTGATTTGATTTCCCATCTCCAGTATGTAGCTAAAGCATGTACTGAAGATGCTAAGAGAATGTTTGTTGAAAAAATTTCTTCTTTCCTCCTCTGCCCTTCCATCCCTCCCTCTTTCCTTTCCTTCTTCAAAACCTTATAGAAAAATCAAGAAGATGCATTTAGCTTAGAATAAAGGGAGCCCTGGTTACGGTATTCCTAAGTCCTATCAAGGCTCTATTCTCTATAGATCCCCTTGCCCTGTGAAGTAGGTGTGTGCAGTCAGGCTCCCATGTGGGGTCCACAGAGGGTTCCTCTGCAAACCGCACTGCTTATCAGGAGCTGCCTGAAGCTGGTGACTCAGAGAATGGCCCAGCAGGCTCTGGCTGTTGCTAGGAAACCACGTTCCCTTGTGGAACCCAGAACAACACTTGCAGGTTGTCCCTGATAACTTAGAGAAGCTGAAGAGCTGTCAGAAAAGGTAGAGGGAAAAACAAAAAGCTAAAATAAAGAAAGTAATTTTCCTTGCCCAGCACTAAATGGCATGTATCTATGGGGATTAGAGACAAAAATAGTAAAAAGAGAGGTTGGCATCATTAACAAAAGCCACTTTCACTCTTGCTTTTGATGTAAAAATGTGTTTTGAGAACATGGCCAAAAAGATGTCTTTTCTGTAGACAGTCTCAAATTTTTCTGGAACTTCAGCAATGGGAGGGTCTAGGGAAGTAATGCAGGGCTCTTCCCCAGGAGCCCTGTTTATATCCCATGCCTCTCCAGTTGCCTGGTCAGCCAACATTTGCAAATGAGTGCCTCCCTTGGCCTCCAGCACACCTTTGACCAGCTGCAAATCAGTGTTGCCCAGGCACACCTAGAGAGGAAGCAGCAGAAAGAGAAGAACAGAACCCTACAGCAATGACTCTCAGTTTTGACTGTGTTAGAATTATTAATTACCTGGAGCTTTTCTTAAACACAGATTGTTGACCCTAATTCCAGAGTATTTGATTCTAGAGGCCTAGGTGGAGTTTGAGAATGTTCCTCGATGATACTGATGCTGCTAGTCCAGGGACTATGCTTTGGGAACCTTTGCCTCAGACTGTGAAATCTTTCAAGGAATTGAGAAATCCCTTACCTGACAAAGAAACAGAGGTTCAAGAAAGTGCCGGGGATTAGCCACGATCACTTAGCTGCTGGAACTAGGCTCAAACCCAGGCTTCCTGAGTTGAACACTAGTGTTTTCTTCACTACAAAATGCTCTCTAAGCAGTGCCTCTTTAAAAATTCTCCAAAAGACTCCAGATGGCAGTGAACATGGGTGGTCCTACCAAGTGAATGCCAAGTAACTAAATCCAACCCCGATCGCGACATCTTTGATGAGGAAGCCAGAGATGGTTTGCAAAAGCCTTTGTGCTCTTCACAGCATTGTCTCTCATCTTTCCAAATACTGTAGATAGGAAAGGAAGCATGTTAAGGAGCTCTGATGTGATTCCAAAGAGGCCTGCCTCCAGTGCCATGCTGCCAAGAAGCTAGGGATGCTGGTGGGAATCCCCATTGGCTTTGGATTTAAACCTCAAGGCACGTCCCCCTCTTTCCACCCCACTCCCCCATTGGCCTTTGTGAGTACCGAGATGGCTTCAGAGATATATCTAAAATTTAAAGAATACACAGTCTCCCCACTTTTGCTTGAATATAGGCTTTATCAACCATTAAAGCTTATTGTAAGCTGCAGGATACAAAAAGAACAAAAGTCAGGCAAACAACATACATTAGCGAGGCCTGGCTCAAGCAAATCTGGGGTGAGTACGAAGTCTTCAGTGTCCCTCGTCTCCTCTTTGACCCTCTCGTGACTCTCCAATGCCCTCCACTCTTCCCTGCCCTTCTTGATTTCTATTCCTGTACGACTGTGTTCTTTTTTACTTTCAGCTAAACCCTGCTAAAATGTGAGATGAAAGAGGTTTAAGAGTTCAATTGCCTAGAGGTCTTTTAGTTTTAATAAAAGATGTTTGAAAACTAATAACCCTCCAATGCTTGAAATAATGGAGCTGCGGTGAGGAAGTTTGTGGTGGGGGTGGGGGGAGGTATTAGGGTTAGGGGTATAATCACTAAGAACCGGGACTTTACCCAGAAGTCTGTATATTGTACCTCACAGGTGGCCACTAATTTGTCTCCTGCTCCAGCTAAGACTTACCTTGTGTATTGATAGCGCTGACAGAAGCTCGTACCTTAGAAACCATCGCTGGTGTTTATTTGCAGCTCTTCAGTTCTCACAGGAAGTTCATGCCCACTAGATGGCATTCAGATGGAGCTCGTGGGCAAATTCTTATTTCTATAGCTTAATGATGCTAAATAAAAAATGAAGAGTTCCTCTTTCCTGCCAGGGTTTTTGTTTTGTTTATGTTGTTTCTACCTCATGGGGTGAACTATGTGTTTATGACTGCTACCAAGTGAGTGCAGAAAAAAATGTGTGACATTTTGCTTGTGGAGGGTGCCTTATAGTTTTCAGTGTGCTTCACATACAGTAGCCCCCTTGAGCTCACTTCTGGAATTTATGGAAGTTGTCATTTCCATTTTACCTCTGAGGAAACAGGTTCAAATACATCAGCTAGATGGTAGCAGAGCTAGGACTTGAATCTAAACCTTTTGATTTCTGATTCCAAATAGTTCATATTTCATCTAAAAATAGTAAATCAGGGGTGTGTCATAGAGGAGACAGAGGTTGACCAGTTTAGTGAGCAGAGAGGCCCTTGGAGGACTAACTGGAGTTGGAAAGTGACTCTGGTCAGAATATGAAAATATTGAAAAGGGGAACATTATGTTGCTGGCCTTCCTTCTGGTGCTATTAGTGCAGAACATGATTTGTGTGCCTGAGGTCCAGAGGAACAGGGCAAATAACAACATAGTGCAGTCTGTGGCATGCAGGAAGTCAGGAGCGTAAGAAATGTGGGCTGGATGGCAGAGAGGAGAGATGGGGCTTAAACTGGGGCAGAGGGTTCTCCCGGTTAGTTACCTCTGAGATTTGACTCATGCAGTCACGACGATTCTTTGGAAAGTGAGGAAGCTCTTTCAGAATCACTGGGAATGCAAAACTGACTGTGGGCAAGTAGAAGGGCTTGTGCTGACCGAGGTCCCCCAAGAATTATCTGCATGCTGTCTGCTGACTTAATGCTTTATATAAGTGTTTCAAAGGGTTGTATTTCATTAATATTGTTCTGTCGTAGAGTGCTTGTCCTATATTTTAGATGTTTCCGGGGATGCGGGGAGAAGGAATTATGTTAACCAGCAATATTCCATGCATTTAATTACTCCTGGGAAATTAATATAGCAATAGTGTTGACTAAGGAGTTAGGAGAAGAAGGAAGGCATTGCAGGTGTGTGGAATAGCAGGTGCAAAGGTGCTAAGACAGGAATAAGGTTAATCCGTGGGAAGAAATAAAATTTCTGCTTTGTCACTGTGGAGAATCTGGGGATAATAGAAAGTAAGGTTGGACAGGTAACTTGAGAGTGGAGTTCGTAAAGGGCCTGGTGTGTCACACTGAAGAGGGCTGCCTTGACTGTGGGCATCACTGCAGGGTTTTAAGCAAGTGTCATGTTAGAAAGACTGTTCCAGCAAAGCACAGGATGGTTTGGGGTGGGAAGAGCCTAGAAGCAGAGAGAAAAGATATAAGGCTATTGGAATAACATTTATAGGGGATAATAAAGGGCTGACCTTGAGTGGAAATGGAGAGGAAGGACGGATGTGAAAGACACTAAGATGAGTCCCTTTTACTTGCCAACAAGAAAGCCAATTTTTTGTTGAACATATTGTTCCCATTGAGATCTTGTGGCAAGAAGTAGGTTTCCCTGCTATTTTCTTAGCCTCACATTCTTGCTGCTTGTTTTTCAATGTGGTTTCCTGGTGTCTTAATGGAGCAGCGGAGCTCTGCTCATTAAAACTGTGCAGCACATTACAAGTATCACTCATTTTGAATAACTGATTTGATAGCATTTCAAACCTGCCAAGTTGATAAATTAGGCACTGTACTATTTGCACAATCTGGAGTCTCAGATTTATGGAATTTTGAGAATTAGCAAATCCTGTGGCAAATGGCAGCACCTGCTGGCAAATATGATATCACAGGCTAAGTAACCCGATTAGACAATGCAATGGCAGAGTAAAAGATGAACAGAGAGGACAAAGCTGCAGGGGCTGGCAGGGTGGAAAGGGGAACCCATGTTTGGGAGACATTAATATCTTCCAGGGAAAGATGGGAAAGGCAATCAGATGGCAAGAAAACCCCCAAATTGGAGAAATCAATCCAGAGAATTTGTAAAGACCTACATATGTCTATCATTTTGCTAGGTGCTTGAACAATATAAATGTGATATCAGACAAGGTTTCTGACCTCACCAGTGATTACACACTTAGAATGACCAACTCTAAAGATCTAAATGCTACAGAAACTTCTTTTAGGATAATAATGCAACAAGCATTTTAAGAGTCTGACTACTCTCCCCAAACCTTCTTCAATAAGAATTTTGTATTTAATGCATTTGAGAATTATTTTCTTGGAAATTATTTTCTGTGAAAACACTTAAATATTCATATTGAAAACTGGTGTGTGTGTATAGAGAGGTGGGACATGGTTTCACCTACAGCTCTTGTTATTAGGATTCAAACATTCTGTAAAGTCAGAATTTCCAGACTGTGCAATTCTCAAACCTGATTCAGAGAAGATGACTGAGGTCTTTGTAAGTCTTGCCATAGATTTTCAGGGGAACTGGTGTGTAAGAAGACTTCATAGCTTCTTATTTGCTTATATCCCACCTTTTTGCCCAGAAAGTGTTTAAGACTACTTTGACACAGATAAAATCAGTGAACTATAAAGAACTAACTATGCATGAAACTCTATACTGTTCCTGAAAGGGATAACATAAGGCATGGCATATAATGACTACCCTTAAAGAATCTGGTTGGGGAAATAGGAGTAGGCGTACAAATTAATGAATAATAAAAAGATTATCTACTAATATAGGAGACTGTTATGTGTGGCATGGGCCCAGCTCCCACTCAGATATGCACAGGACCCATGCCCACAGATAGGTTCTCCCGTGGGGAATCAGGCCCGCAGTGTACCTAGGCTGCTTTGAGACTTGCTTTTGCTAAAACTCCCTCACCCTGCATTGAGGCAGCAAGTGCATACTATAACTTCCTAAAGTCTGTCCTAAAACTCCCCAGTATGGAGTGTAACTGGTTCAACCACTTTTCTTTTTGCATTTGCAAATATCATTCTTCTGTGATGTGATTAGCAGCATCATCATCTCCTTTGTTTTTTAAAAGGTAACCACCTAAAGCGAATCTGTGCATAGTAAATGAGGGCCATCATGTAATATGCCCAGAAAAGAAATAAAGGCCTGTCATGGCAAGGGCCAAGCTTTTTTCTCCTGTTGAGAGAAAAGCCATGTTGTCCCTTTTCCTCCACAGGACTTGGTAGTCCGTGTGAATTTCTCATATCTCATCCACAATGTGGCGGACCCCATGAGCCAGGGTCCGCATCATACTAGAATGCAGTAAAGAGCATAGCTCCTGGGGCTTAGCTGCCTGGGTCAAAATCCTTGCTCTGCAGTTGTCTAGCTGGGTCACCTTGAGCAAGTTGGGAGAGCTCTCAGTGTCTGCTCTGTAAAAAGGGGATAGTAATAGTACCTGCCTGATAGGGTTGTTGTGAGCTTTAAATACATTTATATATGTAAAGCACTCTGCAGAGCCTGGGATTAGTAAGCACGGTATGTGGTAGCTACTATTATTATGGAAACTGGTAAATGAGTGACATATTCAGCAATCTCTGCAGGAATTATCTGTAAATCCTTTTGGGAGGTAGTGATATAAAGAAAGACATAATGTTGAAAAGAAAAGAACACAGAAGAATGAACTGGGAAAGCTTACTGAGAGGGTGGTAGTGGTTCATGTAAGCTGAGTCTTTGAAAGAGGTAGGATTTATATGAAAGGAGAGGCAGGCAGAATGGTCTGAATAACAGTTCAGAGACAGAAAGGCACATGTCCTGTTAAAGGGACAGAAAGGGAGACTGGTTTGACTGGAGCAGTGTGAGCACAGAGGGGAAGTAGTTGAAGCCCGGCATGCAGCAGGGATTGTGGGGAACTTTGAGTACCAGGCTGAAGAGTCAGAACTTTACTCTGAAGACTTGTGACCCACAGATGGGGTTCGAATGAGGGAGTGTGATGTATTAGGACAATTAATCTGCATTAAATGTATTAGGAAAATTAATCCGAAAGGATGAAGGAATTTGCGAAGCCAGAAGATCGGTTAGGAGTAGTAGGGGAGGAAAATAATTTTACTTCCACGCTTTTTAATTCTTAGCTGAGATCTCTGTAATAAGAGACAGAGTAACAAGAGAGAAACAAACAGAAGTTTATTAATGTGTACACCTTGTGTATACATGTGAGATCTCCAGGGAAAAATGAGTAATTCCCCAAGGTGACTTAGAATTCAAGCTCAAATACCATCCAAATAGGGAAAAGGGAGGGGAGATGTAGGCCTTTTAGGAGAGAGTAAATGGATTTTAGGGAAGAAAAATAGTCCCTGAGAAGAATAGATGGGAAGAATGATAGCTTGTGACAAGGTGTCTGGGTGTAGCACTGACTTCTAGCTCCTCTCTTATGACAAAAGTCAATTTTCCCTGGTTGATGAAACTCCTAGAGACTGGATTTATGACAAATGAGTTTTGGAGGATCTTACTTTGGGTAGATAAGGGGAGTTCAGAGAAAGCCTCACCCTGGATTTGCTGTTTTTCATGTGCCTACAGCTCAAAATAATTGATACACCAAAGTGACATATTTTGCATTGACATATTCTGCTACCTTTCAGCATCAAGTTAGTGGAGGATCAGAAGTACAACAATGAGAATCTAGACAAGGGGAAAGGCAGATGGAAGGATGCTGAAATGAATTTCACTAAGGAAGACCTGATGACATTGAATGTCGGGGCCAAGGGAAGGGAGGGTGAGATCCCATTGCTGAAGCTGAAGACACTGCATAGTTGAGGTATCAAGTGGGTTTAGGAGGAAGCTGGGGATGCTGCAGATAATATTCTAGACACATTGAGTTTGAGGTGATAGGAAAATCTGAATGCTTGTAATGTTTGGGGTAGTTTTATCAAGGGGCTCAGACAATGTCCCTAACAGTTCTAGGGTGAAGGGTCTCCTTGAGTATGGAGTACATCCCAAGACAGAGAAATACAAGTGATTTCCTTCACTTTTAATTTTGGTTCATGTAACGTCATCACAGGACTAGTGGTTTCACAGCTTTTAGGCTGAATCTGGGTAGCATTTGTCTGAGCTCCTCAAAGAGCACTTGGGCAATGTAAAGTTTTCATCGTTATCAGCACCAAGTGTGGCCCATCCATCCTGCCTAATTCACATTCAGCCTTTCGTGCTGACTTTCTGCCTGAGGACCCCAATGTCTCTCCTTCCAATTGAGCATTAATATTAATGATGGCCGCTAGAGCAGAAAACCAGATTAGCAGGCAGAGACAGATCTGTTCCCTCAAGAGTTCCAGCTTACCCAAATGTGAAGATCTGGGGGGTGTTTTTGTCCTTCAGATGAAGTCTGGTAAGTGATGAGGAGAACTTCTTTCCTTGAGTGAAAGGCTGATGCCATTTTGGATGGTTCTCTCTTCGCAGCCTCATTTAGCAGCACACTAAACAGTGGTTCATTAAGCTGTAAGCAGCTGTGTAGTGTCACCAGAGGCTTCTGAGGGCACTGGGCTGAGATGGTGGTTTCACTGTTCAGCTTCTGGGTCTGGGGCCATTTGGACCTCTGGAGGAAGAACAGAGTAATGAGTGCAGTGAAATTGAACATGGCCAGATTTGCCCTAACATTGATTAAGGCTATAGGCTCTAAGATCCAGAAATAGTAATGACATTACACATAAAACAAGATGGGGTAAATTTTGCAAAGGATCATTCGTTTTCCCATTTCAAGGCTTGAGTGCTCAGATGTAATAGGGATAAGGAGTAAAGTACAAGTAAAAATTGTACATTCATAGTTTGGCCCATCTTCCAAGTTATGGTTAGGTGCATTTTGGCATGACTTAGATTTTTAATCTTTTTTTTTTTTTAACTGTTGGCATCATGGACAGGCTCAAAATCATCTTAAGGTTAAGGAGTTTCTCTGGTACATGATCTGTTCACTTGTTCTTCTTCCATTTGTAAGTCAGCAATGCCCCCAGTGGCAGTGAGCACAAATAGCTCAATATTCTTTGAGTCATACTTTCCATTTTTATAACTTTTACTTGTTTTATAGCCTAATTTTTAGGCCTGACTCATTTTTTCTCTCTTACTGCTCTATTAATAAAATTCACAATGCCTCGATTGTAGCAAAGAGTCAAGTGTTCATTGAATGACTGTTTCATAATCGTAGGAGGCAGGGAAGTGCTCAGAACGTTTCCGGCTTTGGGGATGCTGTTACGCAAGTAGCGTAGGCATAAGAGTAACACATACTTGGCCTCTAATCCTGATTCCATAGGCAAGGTATTTAAACTGTCTGCATCTCAGTTTCCTCATCTGCTAAATGGGAGTGTGTGATCTTCACAGAATCATTGTGGAAAAGTGAAGAGATAACATGAAAAATGCCTACCAGAATACTTAGCACATTGATAGACCCTTGGAAAGTATTTACCAAAGAAATAAATAACTCCAAGGCAAAATTTCAGAGGACATGGCCAGCCTTCCAAGCACAGCAGTTTCCGAAGTATCATGCTGATGACATGTAATCCATTATGGCACTAGCTGTGTGTTATAATCCTTTCTTTCAATATACATGTTTCAATTGCTAGTGTTGTGGTGAAAGGAAACTTGTATATCTCCTAAAATGATGTGAATTTTTCTAAAGGTGAATTGAAAGGGATTTATTCTTTTCTTTTAATAATGCAAACCAAGAACAAAAATGGACTCTGTGAGGTAGATTCTAACTTGCTGTGAGGACTTTAGATTGCTCATAATGATGAAGAAACGAGGAGGACCAGTGTGAAATGAACTGTAGGGAAACTTCCTGTTCTCAGAAGAGCATTTGCAGACAGCACTGTGGTCTCACAGCTTGTGGATCAGACCACTGTTCCCCTGAGAGCCACCCGGAATACTCCAGCAATACCCATGTTCTCATGGACCTCCCAGGCCATTCGAGGACACTTTAACAATGATAAAGAAAGATAGTGCAATGGACTTGTGTTCATCTTAGGGCTTAATTAATTTTATTCACAACATAATGAAGTAGGCTTATTTCCGGAAGGAAGTAGAGCTCTGTGCGAAGAGGTCTGTTAGTTTGGCTTTTCCTATCAAGTATCTATAACTCAAGCAATCAGAGAAGAGACAGGTTCAGAATTAATGAACAAACCACCCAATAAATCAGGTAAAAATGGAAGCCCATAGGTTGCTTGTGACAAAATGTTCTCTGAACTCAGTGTTGGAGCTTAACTGAGCATGTGGAAACCGAACACCTGGTCTTCCGGGAGTATGACTCCATGGGCTTCAGAGCCACTCAGTGCGTCCAGAAATGCTGTAACTTACTCCCCCTGGCCAACCCCCCCCCTGTTTTTAAAGCCTCACCTTCTCAGTCACACCCTTTTTTGGACCCTAAAAATTTATTCAGTTCATATTGCTGAACAAGAGAAGCTTACCATTTCATAACATTAAACACACACACTAAAACTGCCTTAGTAGGTAGGTAATCATTTTAAGATTATATGAGAAACTGCCTTCCTTTATTTTAGCAGTCAGCTGGGGTGTCTGTTTTCTAGCTGCAATTCAGGACTCCTGGAGAGGGTTTGGAGGCTGTATGCAACTTACTTGTGACTTTACTCCAATATGACAATGGGGAACTCCTGAAGATGGCAGCAGCACTTTAAATTTCATGAGCCCAGGAAGGCCCCATGGTTAACGCAACCAGAAATCAGATGGTGCTGCAGTGTCCCTATTGTTATCCCCACGCCCCCACCATTTCCAGCCACCGCTGCAGATTTCAGCATCCCCTCTCTGAGCCTTGCACCGTGGAGAGGGTAGGGAGGAGGACGTCAAGCTCAAGAGATGTCTGTCGAATCCTCTTCGTCAAAGAAGACAGGCATTTTTAAACCTTTCAACACTACTGGCTCCTCCACTTCCCCCTAAATGTGGATTCTCTTTCCATTTGAGTGTGAAACTGCAGGAATAGAAACAGATTGTAGATCATACACAGACTTTTAAAAATGATACTACCGTGCACTGCCTAGTTATACTATTAGGCAAAGAATAAACAAACTATTTTCTCTACTGTCTAAGGACAGAAATGCCCATGAAAGAAAATTAATGTTTATTCTGTAGCTGCTGAGAATGATAGATTACAATGCCTGTATGTAAGAGGTGTTCATAAGTATAAATCTGAGTCTTTCACGTCTGATTTAAAAGCTTTATTATTTATATATTTTCTGAATAGAGCTGAAGGTCTCAAACATATTTTCTAGGCTGATTATTACAATTCCATTTAGAATTATTTTAACTTAGAGTTTTAAATTGCAGAGTCAATACAACCTTGTATAAAAAGTGAAACAATTCAAAAGTATGTATAGAAAATATTGATAATCTTCTCAGTCCTATCCTACTTTCTGAGTTAACTGTTAAATATGCTCATAAAAATATCTACCAAAAAGTAGGATCAGACTGCACATGATTGCAACGTTCTCTGGATTAATAGATACAGATTTAAGTCATGTAGTAGCTGCATAATATTCTGTAGTATGGATGTAACAATTTACTCAACCATAGCTCCTGTGAGGGATATTTGTGCTATTTCCAGTTTTGAATTACCATAAATAATGCTGCAATTTCATGTGCAGCCTTATACACTGATGCTTTTATTTCTGGAGGCCAGAGTCCTCAAAGTGAAATGTTATGTAGAGGGTGTTGTGTGCCTGGGATCTTAGTGAGTGCTGCCAGATAGCCTTGTAAAACGGGTGTCACAACATTTGAGTGTGTATTTGCCCATATCCTTACCAGCACTTGATGTTTCCAATATTTAAAATTTTGTGCCAATCTGTTGGGTAGAAAATGGTGTCTTGCTTGAATGTATATTTCCCTGGCTAGACTGCGGGGCATGTGTCCAAAAGCGTGGACCGAGAGCCCAGCAGCCCGGCTGTGCTGCTTGCTAGCTCTGTGACCTCAGCCAGGTTGTGTGACTGCTCTGTGACTCGGCTTCACTGCTCCCATTGAAAATGGGAAATATACAATAGTACCTGCCAGATAAGATTACTCTTGGATGTCATTGAGCTAATATTTGTAAAGATTTAGAACAGTGGCTGGTGGTGAGAGCTGTGCCTGATACATAATAAGCACTCTGAATTTAACAGATGCATTCGGGTGATATTAAACATCGTTTGTATATTTATTAACCATTTGCATTTTTTTCTGCTAAACAGGAATGTCAAAATGTTCCATTTTTGGTGTACAAAAGTGAGTGGATTTTTTTTTCACTTTTCACATCAATTCACTCCCAGGAAAAGCATAGTAATGGTGACCCAACCACCTTCTGCAGGAAATACTCCACTGCTTGTAAATGTCACATATGGAGGAGAAGGACTTTGCTGAAATGTTTGAGTGAGAAAAAAAAAGAAATATTTTGACAGGCAGACAAATAATTTTCCACATAAAAGAACATTTCAGGATTAATCCCTACTAATAAAATATATGACTTTAACTTTTCTTTTTTTAAAAAAATTATTGTACTTTTTTACATTTCCTTTCAGTCCCCTTATACTTCCCTCCCCCCAGCAATCACCTCACTGCTGTCCATGTCCAAGAGTCCTTTTTCCTTATTGCTCAGTCCCTCCACCTTCTAACCTTCCCACTCCTCCACTAGCTGTCATCCTGCTCCCCATCTAAGAGTCTGTCCCCATTTTCTTTGTTAGTTCCAGTTTGTTCATTAGATTGCACATATGAGTGAGGTCATATGGTATTTGCTTTCTCTAGCTGGCTTATTTCACTTAGCATGATGTTCTCCAGGTCTATCCACACTGCTGCAAATGGTAAAATAAAAATATGGAACACTTCAAAATTTGCATGTCATCCTTGCGCAGGGGCCATGCTAATCTTCTCTGTACCATTCCAATTTTAGTGTATGTGCTGCTGAAGCAAGCACTGAACTTTCCTAATAGGTGGAACCTCGGTTTACCTGATCAGAGACGTAAATCATTAGGACTTTTCAGATAGGGAGAGAGAGAGGGAGAGGGAGAAGGCAATTAAAAGACACTTAATTGCGATGGATATATATTACGAATGAAAAACCATCATTTGGTATCTTGGATTTCAAAATAGCTCAGCCTTTTTATTTGTTGTGATTACAAACACATACCTCTCTTTTCTCAATTGGTTATTTTTCACTTGGATTTATCCTCTATAGGGAATCTTGTATTATTTATCAATCACAGAAACCTAAAAACACCCAGCATCAGGCTTGCTCATATGTCAGAGACCACTATTTCTTGTGTTCTTCCTCTCAGCTTCCACCAGCAACATGCTCTTTTTGTGCTTTTGCTCTACCCTCTGTGTGATGGAAATATGCTCTTTCACCAGGCATTGGTGTTAGTCTGTTTTGGTTAAATTCAAAATTGAGCAGTTATATTCCATTTCAGAATTATGAGGAGGGGAGGAGGGAGGGAGGGGTAGATGAAAGGAGAGGGAGGACTAAAGGAGGGAGGACACGAGATTTTCTGAACCACATTTGTTGGCATTTATGTAGTATTCTTATGGAAATATCAAACTGACTTGTACTGAACCTTGGAAATGATGGCAGACAACAAGATTGTTTATGGAAATATGCCCCCTTTAATAATCTCAACTCCCAGCATTCTGATATCTTTCTACATCTCTTACTTTTCCAGCTTATTTCTTTTACATCTGTGCTCGAACAGCTCTTGCACCTCACCTCCAGTCCTTTCCCGCTATCACCATTGCCTTGGTCATTCTCTCTCATGTCTTTGCCTTTCTCCTTAACTTCCCTGCACACACCTTCAGTTCCCTTGCCCCTTGCTTTCTCCATCACCCTACTCTGAACTAATTACCGCAGACATCTGGTGCCTCGTGTGGTCAGCCAGTCTTGCAGCATTTCCCTAGTCAATTCGTTCCCTCTCTGCCTCCTAGATCATCATCACACACTTCTTCCTCTCCCCTCCACCTCCAACACCCCTCCCTGCTCCTCACTCCCAGCTCATGACCTAATTTCTTATTTCACTGAGAGAATACAAGCAATCAGAGGAGAAATTCCACATGTCATCACTAAAACCCATAACCCAGCTGCACCTGCCCCACAAACCAGCTCTTGCTGCTGATGCAGTGGGTGAACCATCCCTGCACCTCCTTCCACTCATGAGCTTGATTCTGCATGCCCCCAGCCTCGAGCACTCCAAGCCAGCGGCGCTGCTGCAATTTTGCATTCTGTCTCCTGCAAGACTGGTTTCTGCCTCCTTACTTGGTCATTATTGTGAGCATGCAATAATGTTGCAATATCCCATCTTTTAAAAATGTTCAATATAGTTGTTAATCATAAGCTATAAAAACAAATTGATATATACTTATTTTAATAAGGAGAAATATGTCAAAAGGTAAAAGGCATGAAACTGGCTTCTTTCCCTCAATGAAGCATAAAACATGTTTTCAAAGTCCTAAATTAGCGACACAGTACATAGACATTCTATAAAATATGCTAAAGCTAACCTTGTTAATTGTTATATTTAAAACCAGATAGACTCCAAAAGAAAGCAGAAAGGAGTTATTACCAGGTTTCTGTGGAAGAATTAATAAAAGGAACATTGATGGGCCACAGACTTCTAGTAAACATGGGAAATCATGTAACTTTGATAAAGATAATGTTAAAATTAGTTTAAAGTGGAATGGCTTAGACTCTCCTACTCCCAAGAAAGTACTAGAAAGTAATATACAAGTTATTACATGTAAAGCTATTTAGAGCATTAATAAATTGCACACATATTACCTAAGGAAAAAGAATACTTCTGCTTCTCCAAATTTTTAAATTGTATTTCTCATCACTGAGAGGATTCATCACCTGTGAGGATGGAGGGGGCAGGTGTATGGTGCCAGATCGGCTCTGTTGGTGCAGGTGAGTAACCTCATTGGTACCTCTCATCTCACACTGTTGGAATTTCTGGTTGTGTGGTTTGTGGAGGCACCTGGCTGCCCTGTAAAGGCCGCTGACTGTCTCCTGTTGGACTTCAAGTCACCCCCAGGTGCACCCATCGTCTGGGTCACACCCTTTGCCCTGACACTGAGTGTTGCAAGGACATGCCTGGGATCTTCAGTTACCTCTTGGAAGTTCTAATTGTCTGAGCAGTACAGATATATGCAATTTCCATAATGCCTGTTTCTGTCCAGAAAAAAAGTCTCTCTTCGTTGCAAAGACAACAAACCATAGTTTTAGATCTCTCTGATTTTTCAGGAGTCACAAGTAGTAGTACTCTTGGCCTACCCAGGGTCTACCCAAGACCCTCGGGGCAAAGAATTTATGTGTAGTAGGACTTCCCACCCTGGAGACAGTGGTGCTTTCAGGAGATTAAATCAAACTTGCTGTCACACTGTGTACATCTTGGACACTCCTGGCCGGGACCCCCTGTGGTTCTTCCATATCAGCCTGGCTGCCACAGCTCTATGTTTGTAAACCAGGAGAGTACCAGCTTCTCAATGTCAAGTGCAAGGCCACTCTGGGAACAGGATGCCAGTGCAGTCATCTGCCCCAGTCGTTGACCACCATTTCATCTTAAAAAAAACCCCAATACAACCGTTGACCCCAAGTTACCCTCAGGCTCTGTCCGCTTATATACTCCCACTACAGTAAAATTCAAAAAGTATTGCATATGTTCTTGTGCTGTCTAGTTTCTCTTCTCCCATTTTTCTCTTGACTCCCGTCCCATCAGACTCTCCTCCCCCATGCCACCTCCATTCTGTCAGATCTAGCAAGGGGTGACAGAGTGGATCACCCCTTTCTTCTTATAACACTTTCTTCTCTTGGTTTCCAAAACACAGTGCTTCCTGGTTTTCCTTCTAGTTCCTCCACTGGCTCCTCCTACTGCTCTGTCTGACCTCTTAACATTGCACTGCCCCAGGGCTCACTCCTTGGCCTCTCCCCGCTCTTCAGTTCTCACCAGCTTACTTCCTCTGTGACCTCCGCTGAAAGATAGAATACAAGATTCCCAATTAAATTTGAATTCAGATAGACAACTAAGAATTTTTTAGTCCCATATTTCTATTTCCTGTGTCTGACAAATTTATCCATCCAGTCTTTTCCCTAATGACTGCTAAATTTCTGTTTGCAGCCTAAATCCCTCTCCTGAACATTTTACAGATGGGAAAACTGAATCTTGCATATTTAATGAAAACTGAATCTTGCATATTTAATAACCTCAACATCTCCACTTAAATTTCTAACAAGCAGCTCAAATTTACCATGTCCAAAACAAATCTCAGCTCTCTTTCCTCCCATCAAATGTATACCTCTCCTAGGCTTCCCCCTCTCTGACAAGGGCATCACCTTTCTTCCAGTCAATGTAGTTGTCTCTGGTGCACACTCAGGCCATTAGCAACTTCCCCAGATGGTATCTTCACAATATAATCTCACTTTTCCCACCTCCACTCCCACCACACTAATGCTCACTGTCATCATCTCATTTGGACAGTTGCAGCAGCCGTCTAATGGTTCTTCCTCTTTCTACCCTTGTTCCTCCCCAATATATAACCCTCCGAGAAATCTTTTAAAAATATAAATCAGATCATATCACTCCTTTACACTAAAACCTATCATGTCTGCTCTTCTCACTATGAATAGAATGCAAAATCCTTACCATAGCCTACAAGACTCCACACCATCTGTCCCTCTGTCACCTCCCTGACCTCCTGGGCCATCACTGGACTCCTTACTCCCATTGCTCCAGGCACACTGACCTCTTGGCTCTTCCTAGAACATGCCAAGTACCCTCTGGCTTCCAGGATTTCATTACTGTCCCTTCTGTTTGGGATATGCTGCCTCTATGTATCTGAATGACTTGTGCCTTGATCTGTTTAAGCCTTGATAGGAATGTCACTTAACGAGAAAGGCATAGCAAACACCCTACCTAATGCCCCCTCCCTCCATTATGCTCTGCCCCCTAATCCTGCTTTATTTTTCTACCCACCACCTGGCATATTTACTCATTGTCTATTTCTCCTCCCTCCCACAACTAGAATGTGAACTCAGTGTGAGCAGGGCCTCTGTTTGTCACCGCTGGGTATCTGAGGTCAACAATAGGGCCTGTGATTATAACTGGCATACATATTTGTTGAACAAATGGCGGATCCAATTCATGAATGGAAGAGATTTATTAGGGAGGTTGGGATGAAAGAAATTGGCTTTCCTTTTGTTCTGTACTTTAACTCAGTGTATGACCAAGATAGATTTCTTTTTGTTGGCCTAACTTTTTGTTTTAAAGATTTTATTTATTTATTTTTAGAGAGGGAAGGGAGGGAGATAGAGATAGAGATAGAGAGAAAGAGAGAGAGAGAGAGAGAGAGACATCAATGTGCGGTTGCTGGGGGTTATGGCCTGCAACCCAGGCATGTACCCTGGCTGGGAATCGAACCTGCGACACTTTGGTTCACAGCCCACGCTCAATCCACTGAGCTACGCCAGCCAGGGCTGTTGGCCTAACTTTTCAGTTCTCCAAAATGTTTGTGTGGGAATAGTTATTCCCTTCCGTCAACAAATCAGGGTTTAAGAAGAAGGGAGCGATGCATCTTTCACTAAAATTATATATAGGATCCAGAATTGGAGAACCTCAAACCAAAATTAAGTACAAAAAGTTGAGTATTTGCCCTTGTAGTCTTTACAGAAAGTACACTTGCCACTTGGAGCAATACATTGTCCTAGAATACCAATATTTTCCTTTAGAGCTTATAAAGAGCTCTTATTTAGAATCATTATCTCTGTTTCACAAGTGGGAAACTGAGTCTCAGAGACTTTGCTGTGTTATCAGCCTCAGTTCAGCCCAGTGCGATAAAGAGATAAGGCCTTGGAAACTTTTCTTATTAGAGTCACCTAAGTTGACCATGAATCTGGAAAAATGCCTTTCCCATAACAATTATAGATAGGGCTTAGGAAGGTGACATTTTCTAAAATAAAATGGAGAATTTGTATTTCCATTTGGAAAAATTGAGAGAACCAATTCTAAGATAATTTTTTTGGCTTCCATTTTGCTTATCTGTATCCATTAGCCTTGAGTTTATTTTATACATTTTCCCCGTATTTTTGTTCAAGAGTAAACTATTTTTATGGATTTCTCAATCTTCTGTGAGTTTTGAGATTTTAGAAGCCTGTGATCCTGAGTATACTTTTCTTAGTTTACTTGGGCTGCTATAACAAAATGCCATAAACTAAGTGGCTTATAAACAACAAAGATTTATTTCTCGCTGTTCTGGAGTTTGAGAAGTTCAAGATCAAGGCACCAGTAGATTCAGTGTCTGGTGAGGGCTGTATTCTTGTTGCTGTGCCCTCACCCAGTAGAGGGGGCAAAGGAGGTCTCAGGGCCTCTTTTACATGGGCATCAATTCCATTCGTGAAGGCTCCACCCTCAAGACTTAATTACCTCCCATAAGCCCCACCTCCAAGCACCATCACATTAGGCATTAAGTTTCAATATATGAATTTTGGAAAGACTTAGATGTTCAGTCTATAGCAATGCTTACATTATTTTTTTTTAAAAGAAGTAACTACCATGAAGTCACAAAATTAAAAAAAAATCGTAATGATGTGCTTTATTTATTTATTTATTTTTTGATGTGCTTAGATCCTGGAGGGTTCCAAGATCTCATTTTAAAAAGCACCTATTTGCTACTTCCTCCTCATGGTAGAACAAAATATATCCTCTATTATAGGATAGGTAGCTGATTTAATAACAAACTTTACAGCCTGTTATTCACTTTTTTCACAAGTGGAAAACAGCTAGCCCTTGGCATGCTGGTATTTGCTCTTCCATCTTCACTTTAACAAAATGTCATTTAAAATCAGTTTTGAATTGGATCTGCCATGTTTACCATTCCTAGCCTCTATCTTCCTTCTGATACTTTCTAAGGAAAGACCAAAAGCAGCAAATGTGATGTGGGCATCCTCAGAAACAGGCTGGTCAGAAATGTAAGGTGCGATGAGAATTCAGCTTGCCTAACATAGTGTCTCCTCTGGCCTCTGCTTCTTCCCCTTCCAACATGACTTTAAAATTTAATCTGTAAGAAATGTTGGAGAGAAGTGGGCCTGTTTAGGGCTTTTCAAAGAGGGAGGAAGCCTTAATGTGGGTAGTCGAGTCTATCATCTAAATAAATAGCAGGTTCTGGCTAGAGAAGAACTGAACAGATGTTTCTGTCAAGGAGAGGGAGAGGGGCAGAATGTCTATGCAGAATGGAGATCTGGGGTGTTGACACTCTGGGGTGTTCAGACAGGAGATAACAAGAGGCCTTACTTTAGTTCTCTTACTAACATTTGCAATCTTATTTCTTTATTGCCCAAGAAAATTTCACTCAAATCTCTATCCATTCTAGGAACACTTGTGAATGGTGGTAGCCAGAGGAGTTGATTAGGAGATGTATGAGTGACAGCGAGATGAATGGGGTCTGGCTAGTGCTTGCACTAGCTTGGTGACAGCGGTCCCATCTGTTGTGTTCAAGAAGGGTCAGAGAATTGTCAAGGGCCACAGAGTGTCCAGGGAGCTGCCTTTCTACCCAGAGAGAAAGGCAGAGTATTTTTCAGAAATAGGATATCAGTGAGGTTGTTCAACAGCTTAGACTTGTGTAATACTTACTGCATTCTAGGTGCTACTCCATACACTTTATATATATTCACTCATTCACTCTTCATGACAGCCTATGGGTGAGGCAATTTTAACATGCCTGTATTACACAGGAGGAAGCTGAGATACAATGAGATTCAGTTTCTGTCCAAGGTCAAGTAACTAGAAACTGGCAAAGCTGAGATTCGAACCCAGGAAGTCTGACTTGGGTCTGTGGCTCTTGCACCATACTACACAGCCTTACTACTCATGTTTCAGCAGTAGCTGGTTAATCAAACAGTTAACCAATTGTTCAGAGTTCCTGACTTGAGCTGGAGAGCAAAGATTGGGGTGGGTGGGAGGGAAAGTGTACGGGGGAGGCAGCAGCCTGAGTTAAGGAAATAAATACTTATAGATAATGGCAAGATGCATGTTGTCCCAGAAAGGAGGACATCTGAATGCGGTGAAGGTGCTTTCTGCAAGACACTTCTGGGCTATCTATCTGTACAGATACTCATGGGAACAGCACAAAGAAAGAAACCAGAGTTAGCTATTTGCAGCTTATTGTCTGATTTACTTTAGGCCCAAAGTACATGAGTTAGTGCTTATTTTCATGGTTGCTGCAGAATTCCAGATAGGAAATCTTTAATGGGTTACAATCTGAGTTCAGAATGTTCACATTTTGTGCCTGGCTAAAATCAGTGCAGGTCATTGGATGCTCTGAATCTGAAAAGAAACCAGATGTTCTCAGTGTCCTTTGCTTAAGAAAAGAATAAGTTAGTCCCAGGTTATTTCCAGTTATATTTTATGACATTTTAAATCTTTCTGCCATTTGACAAGTTCCCTGATCAAATACTAGATAAATGGCTGAGATCCTGTCACTCCATCAAAATACATATGTTATATGGTCAGTTTATCTCCAATCAGAGGCTTAGATTTCAAGACTAGGCCCCCAACCATGTTGCACCTGTAGCTTTTTCAAAACCGGTTTGGGATTGTCTATGTGATTGAAACTAAGAATCAGAAATGAAGCTTAGACCATTTCTGTGGAAATGACAACTGTCTCCTCCTCCTCCTCCTCTTCCTCATTCTCCCCATCATCATCAACACCAACAAACACTAGGATGTTGACATCGACATAGGATGTTGAGTTTGCTATGCTTTTTCTTTACTGTTTCTACTTTCCTTTAAGGCTAATATTAAAGTGTTGAATGTTGAAATTGTTCTTTTGTCTTTTAAAATTGCGAAAGGGACATGTACAATTACCAACCCTTACTTATCTAAAATAATTAAACAATGGTTAAAATGATGACAGCAATAATTAGGTCAGTTGACTGAGACAATTAAGATTTAGATATGGCCTTTGAATATTAAAACAAATAAAGAACAAAACCCGACTTTGTAAGACTGATAGAAGGATAATTCCAAGTATGTAGTTTTTTTATATTAATGGTATTTCATATGAGAAAATTCATCTTAGAATCACCTACTGAATTGTAATAATGAATAAAGAAAAAAACACCAGGAAATGACTAAAAAATTGCCACAAGTTTGGCCTGAATTTTTTTCTGAGGAAATGACCTAATTGATTAAGAACTAGAATTGGGAGTACAATGGCTATATACCTAATTTCCCACCCTTGCTTAAAAGACATACAGTCAAATATTGTTTCTTGATTTGAGATGCTAGGCAAATAACTTGGCCTCTATGTGTCTCATTTGCAAACTGGCATTCTCGGACCTGACCTCTCAGAGAAGGTTACTCCTGGGCCAGCTGATAGCAGTGCTTATAAAGAACAGCCAAAAGTGCAGTGCTGTGTAAATGCTAAACACCAATGATAATGATACAGAGTGGGAGGGAAGGTATGGCTGCTTACTTCGCCTAACTGAGCTGTGTACAGTTTGACCTCCGGGAAAGTCATTTTATTTGTGGGTGTGTGAACAAGCATGGATGCATTCGAATCATCATAGAATAGAGGTTTAATAATGTTCAAGTTGCATTTTTAGTTTTATTGCAATGTCTTTAGTAAGAGCTTTCAGATGTCAAGTCAGTGACATATTCAGATTTGTAAAATGAGGGCATTTTTCTGCAGAGACGTTTTTTTCCTCCTGTAGCTGAGCTTGGATATATGGATAGACGGAAACAGAGTTTTCTTGTCATTAACCAACTTTAAAGGCAACTTTAGTTTAATAGGCTGTAGCTGAGTGCTCCCAACCCAGTCAGCCTCTCTCTGCTTGAGCGCAGGCAAGAGTAATTCACTCAGTGGGAAGCAGAGAGGGCATGTACTATTTTCCTAAGAAACCAAAGTAAAAGCTATGTGTCTGACAGGCAGTGACATCCTCCACCCCGCTCCCAGTGGTGGCCGTGTAGCAAGTCTGTTGGGAACATTTCCCACTGTTGTCACTGAAGTGTGTGAATTTCTTTCCCGCAGGGACTACTCCCTGGAACAGTCTTCCTGGTGTGACTGTCCTCCCGGTAAGGCCGCATCCTAATTTTGCATTCATCTGTTACTTCCCGGAAGAGTGTCAAAAACCATAAGAAAGAGCAAGCCTCGTTGTAGCCAAGCCCCAAATATCATAAGAAATGAGGATTCCGTTTCCTCATGAAAAGATCTCCTTTGCAAGAACTCCGTTCTCACCTGAAAGTTTAATTGAATTGTATGATTTTTGGTTCTTTCAAATTCTGCAACATTTGATTTTGCTCTATGAAAAATACCAGGAAGCCATTGTAAAGAAGCATCCTATTTCTTAATGATTTCAAGTTAAGACAAGATTTGTCCAACTATCACAGTGTTTGACAACGGCAAGACCTGACTCCTATTTTTCTGTCCTTATTGGAAAATACATCTGGGCTCATAACCTCAAATATGTAAAAGCCATTATCTATTGTTTCACCAAGATCTTTTAGGGAGAAACATTTCATCCATTGTTCCCTTCCACTTGGAGCTGGGCCTCTGAGACCATGTGGAGAAACTCATGAACCCTAATTGCAATATGGCGTCTGCTGTGAGTCTGTATCCAGCCTGATTCTTCATAGCATGCATTTTGCTTCTCAAGGAAATGCAGTGGGAAATTTGTCTGCTAGTCGTGGTTTTGTTCTTCATCAAGGATAGATGTTAGCCTCTGGCATTTCCTTCCTGCCTATCTATCATCTGTGAGTAGGGCAAACTCCTTCAGTTTTCATTTGGTATTCAAAAGTAGCTAAAACAAATTGCGATTTCCCTTTTACCTATTCTTGGAGTACATAGCACAGGCAAGGCACTCTCTTGGATGCAGAGCTCACCACTCTCCTTAGTGGAGAAACTGAGAAAACATATGTAAATACATATGCACATACTTCTTGAGGGCTTTCATGTCTATTCTCTCACTTATACCACAGTGGTTTATCTCTTCTGAATATGAGTCCACAGAATAGAGATCAGATCTAGTTGTACATTGCGTGATATCATTGCAGGCATTCAGTGTGTTACCTTTTTATAAATAGTAAGAACTGTAAACCAGCTTTTGGTGGTAGCTAGAGCCTTCCTAGGAAAAGAAAGAAGGAAGTAGAGATTTTCTTAAAAGTTTCAAGAGGCCATAGAGGTCTCAGAGGCCTTGATTTTGCTGGCATTTATGTTTTTCTCCTCTCCCCATTTTGGGTATTATTTGATTTACACCAATAAGCAGGAGCAAAGCCTGTCTCCACCTACACAGCTTCTCCTGGGTGTGGATAGAGGACACAGTTTCTAACACAGGCTGTGTGGAGTTCCAACTTTGATGAATGGTTCTTTGATGAGTCCTTTGATCTTGTTCAATTCTGGGGCATCTGTTTCCAGACATCTGACAATAAGCACGCTCAGCAGAAACAGCCTTCAGACTTCATTTCCCTCTCACCCAGGGAAGCCATCAACCATGCCCTTTCATCTCTTCCACTAAAGCCAGATTGCGTCTCTGATTTGCACTTGCTGAATTGATATTATGGCTCTAAAGTTCCTCACTCTTTGCATTTTTACTCAAACAAAGCATCTGTTGCTGGACTTTTGATGAAATTGAATGAAATGAGACTCAAATCCAGTAACTCCTTAGAAGGCTACTGTGCCTGGGGAGGTGTGAAAGGGAGGAGAAGGGAGGGCTTCTATCAAAGCCTGGCTCTTCTTTCCACCCACTTCTGCAGTTTTCCTAGGTTAATAAATCCCAAAGCTGAGCGCAACCGAAACACAGAGGGTGAGATGCACAACTAGGACACAGGACTGGCAGCCTGTGGCTGGTACAGATAGGACTAATAGCAGGAAAAGAAAAGGGATGAACTCTGGGTAGTAAGAAAATAAGTGCTATCCCAAGGTTTGAAAATTTAGAGCATATCTGCATGAAGAATCTTTTGGGGTTAAATTGAAAAGGAAAAAGAGCAAAGATTTGGATATTTTAGCATGTAGTTATAAACTTCTTATTCAAAACAGTCTTTTTCAATATCTTACTCATAGGATTTAATGCTAAAGTCACAGGATTTAATGCTGATGAAATCTACAGGAGACTTTAGTCAGTAAGGCATTTTCTGGAAAAGGAGCACACCGGATCACATATCGTCAAATAAGCTTTTTAAACAGTACACTAGGGGACATTTTTTGATATAGGTGTTAGAATAAAGGTGACATTTTTGTAGCCCAGAGCACTTGATGACTATCTAAACGATATAGAGAATTCACCCAAAGGTATGGAGTAAAAAGAGAGATCACTGGCCAGGGTTGGGCAGGGAAGGCTTTGTGGGAGACGTAATGATAATAGCCATCAGGTGCCTACTATGGGCATTTATTTCTACATAAATGATTTCATGGACTTCTTGAAATAGAGGTACAGTCATCTCCATTTTCCAGATCATGAAACAGAGCATCAGACAGATAAAATAATTTGTCTGTGGTTTTCCAGTTCATCAGTGGTAGAGCTGAGGTTCGAATTAAGGCAATTCGATGCTTTCCTCTCTGCCACATAGCTTTCACTTGGGCTGGACCTGAAAGATGGAATTTAGTTACAAGGTAGAGAAGCTTAGGGGGGCCGCTGGACTTAGAGGGGGGAGTGGCCAAGGAGAGGGAAAGACCAATGAAGACTCTTCCTCACTATGAGCGGCACCCTGCAGTAATGCAGCCTGAAAAGGGGCCCAGCCTAGATTCATCGACATAAGTCCCCTGACACCAAATGAAATGCTCTTTTTACTACATTTTAGCAATAAAATATTCTATCCCACAGTTGGAATAAAAGTTTTAAAATGCAAAAGCATAACACGCTGTGAATGAATTTGCTATTGTATAGAAGAAGCATTGGCGAGGAGGTTTGAAAGCCAGGGACTCTAAATTAAGCCCTTGAAGCAAGTTAGGAAGACACAGTAGCATCTATTTTCCTGGTTTTACACCAAGGGTGGGGTGTGTGTGTGTGTGTGTGTGTGTGTATCTGTAAATGTGCAGCGGGGCACAACCAGGGACTCTCAGAGATACTTCCTGCCCTGTTTGGCTCAGGCCCACCCACTTTCTGAGGGCAGGACTAATTGTTGCAGCTTTCTCTATCTTGTCACTGGCAAGACTTACCATTACCCAATCCTAAACAACTCACATCTTACTCTTTTGTCACTTCAAGCACTGGGCCAGCTAACCCAGGTTCTGGATGGGAACCACCATAGCAAGAAAAACTGAAGAAGACAACTCTGACTGGGTGAAATTTTGTCTCACTGTCCAGGCCTAATGTCTACCAGTTTTCCTCTGAATATCTGATTCTCAAGCCTCTCCTATTCCTGAGCACTTACTTTCTTGCATAGATGGGTTTTTTTTTCAGCTCAGGATATCATCTAGCTCCTTGAAACTTCCTAGATATAGCTCTTGGAAAGACACAAGATCTGCCCTCTTAGTGTTGTTGTGGAATGGCTGGTCTGAGACCCCGTAGGGGATGTCCACTGATTCTGCCTGCCCCGGATCCTTCCCTCCTACTGGTAAGAACTGCACTGCAAGCAGCTATTGGTGAGACTTCCAGCTGAGGTATGTCCTCTTCTAGCGTGTGCATGCATGCTTGTCGAAATCTGATGCTTCAACCAGACTTATGGATGAGAATAGCTATGGCAGGAAAAGGTGTTCCACTTACTTCTGGAAATACAAAAACTGCCAGAAACTCTGGAATTCTCTCATGGCTCATAAAAGACAGAGGAAGGGAAGCCATCTATGCTTTTAGCATCAGAAAGAGACAAAATCTTGGGAAAGGTTTTGGGAAAGATGTCCTATTGTTTGCATTGAAACTGTTGACATAATGTAGAAACAGATGGATATCTTTAATAAGTGATAACTGTACTCTTAATACCACACACACACACACACACACACACACACACACACACTAAATGAAAAGCCAGGCCAATTTGATATTCTATTGAGATATTTAAATTTTAAGCAGATTGACCCAAGGATAAAAAGTGGTTGGAGGAGTGACCTGAAGTGACTGTCCAGAAGTCCTACTATTGAGGTTTCCCAGATTTCCCTCGTTTTTCACTTTTCTAAGGTCTGAGGTTCAGCTTTTCAAAAAAAAAACCCAAAAAATAAAACCCCAAAAAACAAAATTGTAAACTGCCCTATGTCCTTCCCCAAATTTATTTGTTATTGTTCAAATTAGCTAGAGTCAGTTTCTGTTGTTTGCTACCAAAATGCCTTAATCAGTGCATATCACTACTTATTTGAAATTACAACTTCCAAAGGCAGGGAGATGGTGCGACGACAAAGCCCTGTCTGTCTGAGCCCCCAAAATGCTCACTGAGTATTGGGATGAAATCGTGCTCCTCGAGCTCACTGGACACGGACTGGCAGGCTTTCCTGTGCTCTGCCGTTCTATTCTGGTTAGTTCGACCTAAGGTTGGCTTTCTCTGGACATTCTATTCTCAGAACGATTTCCTTAAGCTGCCCTTGTTCTACTGCCTGCTTTGGCACTGAAAGTTTTATGCTTTCTGTCTCCGGTAGTTACTCTAAAAGTTCCCTAGTTTCTCTATAAATTCTGCGACATGCTCAAGCAGGGTCTCCATTCTTTTTTCCTGGGGATTCATTGTTTTAGGAATTCCTCCCTCTCAGTTCCATAGTCCCCAGGCAGTAGAGCAGTAGTAAAGGGGTGAGTCTAGGACTGGGGCTAATCTGGGTCAACATCTCACGCCACGATTAATGAGTGATTTCAGTTAGTCTCTCAAAAGTTGTTTTATAGAAATAAATGCTATTTATGGATGCAGACCTTCAGACTGCTGTCTGTGTATCAGAATTTGTGTGTATTGAGACAAAAGATTCTGGGCAAAAGAGTGTGGATGACTCAGTGCAAAGCCATCAGTCTGCTGTGAGAAATGACTCTGCATGAACTCTAGAGATGACAGATTTCCTGGTGATTATATATATATCACGAAATAAGGAAACACAGGCCAAGAGAAGTTCAGTTCAAAGATACACAGCTGGTTAGTTGTAGAGCCATATCTGAAATGCAGCCCTCCTAATTCTCTTTGAAAAGCACCGTTCATGCTGAAAGCTGCCTTGGTTGCTTTGTTTGCGTGGGTTTTTTTTTATCTAGTGCTGGGTTCTGTTCCTGGACAGATTCTACCACCCATGATGGGAGTGATGAGAAAGGCCTGAATCCAGAGGGAAAGTGAGCTTTCTCCAGCAAACAAAATACAGTGGGCCCCTGTTTGGTTTAGTTTATTGAATCAGGAAAACAAGTTCTCTGAAGCTCAGTCTGAATTCTCTCCAGTGGTTTTTCCAGGGCAACCCTGGTGGTAGGGCTTCCATACCCAGCCAGCAGGGGTAGTTCATAGGCTTGTCCTGTGGCAAGCAGGGAATGGACACCTGCAAGAGTGATCTGGTCACTCAGGCCCTGCACACTTGATTCAGACAAGAGGTACACACACCCCTAAGGAGCCAGCTGAGTTTCTCTGCCAGCTCCTTATCACTTACCAATCCAGGCAGGCTTCCTGGGCATGGGGAGGACTCTGTGCATGGGCACGGGGTTACACCAGACATAAACAAATCAGTACAAACCAATTCCTTCACAAAAGAAAGCCTAATTAGTCACACTGCCACCCAAATCAACAGCTTCTCTCTCTCAGCAGCTGACACATTTCAATTCTGTCATATAACTGCACTCTAACTTACGTTAATGAAAAATATGTATTTATTTTGTTATTGCCAAGTTTAAGACTTAGCAAGTTGGTTTTCTAAAACTGAACTAATAGTGGAAACTTAACTGTGGCCTTAAAAATATTTTCACAGTTTAGAGAAAGTCAGGCTTTTTTTTAGAATAAGTTCACAGAGGTTTATGATATAATCAGAAGTGTGTTCTCTCTTGGCTCCATTTGCAAGAGGGACACATTGAACTGGGGGTTAAAGTGACCCTGTGGCACCCCCTGGAAGATATTGTAACCCAATGCTACTTTCTGGGAAGAATGAGCACTTCCCCCAGGCATTTCCGCCCCTGCTAATAGGTGCTTTGTATCACTGCAGGAGCCCCAAAGAAGTCAAAGGCCATCTGATAAAGGAAACTTAATTTTTCATTCATTTATCATAAACCATTCTTCTCAGTGACTCTGGCAACCAACTCTGGCACTGCCTTCTAGGACCAATGTAGAAGCATTCACTGCCACACTGGCAACTCAGATGCTGTGAGTACAAATTACCTAACAAATGTGGTGCCATAGATGGTTGAGTGTGTGGGCTTGGGTTCAAATCCTGACTCTATTACTCACTAGCTGCTTGACTGTGGACAAACCACTGCACTTTACTACACTCCAGTTTCCTCACCTACAAAATGGGGTGACTACTGTAGATGCCATTGTTCCTTTAAGTAAACTAAGAAATAAAAATTGCTGCTAATCAAACACAACATTGTCAAAATCACTCATTAAAAAAACTTTTAAAAATTTTAGAGAGATGGGAAAGAAGGGAGAAACATTGTAAGAGAGAAACATTGCCCTCCCTATCCACCCCAACTGGGAACTGGACCTGTAGCCCAGGCATGTGCCCTGACCGGGAATAGAACATGTGACCTTTTGGTTTGTAGGATGATGCCCAACTGAGTCACATTGGCCAGAGCTCAAAATCACCCATTTTAAAATGTAAAAAAATCCATTAGTGTTTTAAAGTTGAGGAAATAAGATAGCACCTACTTCATGATACTGATGTGAGGACTGAGATAATTCATAATACTTAGCATTTTATCTGTCACACAGGAAGCACTAATAAGTGATTACTACTATTTCACTACCAGAAGGTGGTAGTTTGGATAATTTTAGCAAATCACTTAAACCTCTGTGCTTTATTTTTTTCATCTTTAAAATGAATGAATAGCCAGATGGTCCTGCCACCCAAAATTGGGAAGAAAAACTAATTAAAAAATGTTTTTAGGTTCTTAGCAGCTCTGAATGTGAAACACTATCAATTCCTTCTATGTCCAAAAACTGATGAGGAAATATACTCTGTATACTTTTAATGTATGTACTAATTTAGTTAAAATTTCAAGGCCAATTAAAACTTTCAAGTTGGCCCTGGCTGGTGTAGCTCAGTTGGTTGGAGCATCATAGCAGATACCTAAAGGTTGAGGCTTCGATTCCCACTCGGGGCATATACCTAGGTTACAAGTTTGGTTCCCAGTTGGGGCACTTATGGGTTGCAACCTTTGATCTTTCAAAGATTTCAAAGACTTTGATGTTTCTCTCTCACATAGATGTTTCTCTCTTTCCCTTCTCTTTCTAAAATTAATAAATGCATTTCAAATATACTTTCAAGTTGGAATATTTATATTTCTATTGTAATTGTTTAAAAAGAAATTTTAATTTTTTATCCTCCTCAATATAACTCTGATTTTCCTGAATTGTTTTGTTTTATATTGAAAGAGGAAACATTACCTTAATATAGTATCTCTATATTGGACAAAACCTAAAGGAACAATACCTCATTGTGCAATTTTGCATATCGGCGAACTCCTACAAATTTTAGAAGACTAATGGATGCAATCTCAGTTATACTGGTTATGTGGAAAAGGGAACTATATTCCAGATTATTGGAAATGACTGCTCAAGGGAGATTCAAACACTACTCATTAGAGACTTACTATTGGATCCCACCTGGAATAACATGGAGCTAGACCAATTGGGTCCCTGCAGTGTGAGAGAAGTTCAACTGAATTCAGCTCTCAGTATGGAATCTCTAGTTACGAAGCAGGCATGGTGTTAGGTGATAGACATGCAAAGGAATTTACTATGTATAATGCGTACTTTTTTGTCCAAAGTTTTGAAGGAAAAATAAGGATGCACATTATACATGGGTGGTACCTGCAGTACCTTGTATCTGTTCTTGTGTTTTGTAATTATTTGCTACATAAAATTTCTTGTACCATAATGTGTTTAAAAATAAATGCTAAAATTCCTTTATAATACAAAAAACAAGCATCTAAATATAAATTAATAAATAATTGAATTAAAAAATTAAAACAAAAGATTTTTTTCCGAAAGTTTGGGCCAAAAATGTGGGTTTGCATTATACATGGCAAAATACAGTAGATAAAGTCATTGCCCTCTCAGAATTTATAGTCCTATAAGAAATAACAAAACAGTAAGATATATGCTGTAAAAGTGACATGGAGTACCAAGCAAGCAGTAACTAACTCCCTGGATAAGCAAAGAAAGGCTCTATGGGTTGTATAAGAGTTTATAAAATGGAGAGTTTGGGATAGAGTAATGCCTGCGAAAAAAAGTTTGCAAAGTTATGGGTATACAAAAACATAACTTTCACGTAGCTTAGTGTGACTGCAGTGCAAAGTACATTGGGCGTGCATGCGTGTTGGGGCCAGCAGTGATGGTGATGAGATATGAGCAAAGAAGACTGAAGTAAGATTATGAATGGCCTTAAGGAATTTGGAGTTTATCCCATAGGCAACAGGTATAGATTCAAGAAGCGTTTGAGTGGTTTACTCAAGAGATCATAATGACAAGTGAGCTGTAGAGTGGTGAGCATTGTAGAGAAACTAGGAATGATTTCAGGTGTCTCACTTGGACTCCTGAGTGATTGGAGGGGGCAGCATTCACTGATAAGGTACACAGGAGGGGCAGCTACAATGAGAAAAACACGTGGCCAAGATTCAGAGGACCTGGAGTTTGGGCTGACTTTCAAATAACTCTCTTTGAAAAGGTTAGACCATGTTATTGTATTATATAACATACTACACCCCTCTGTGCCTCATTTTCCTCATGTTTGTGGAAACAAGAGGGAGAAGAATGCCAAAACGTTTAGGAGCCAGGGTGCGTGAGTCCGTTTCCTGACTGATAATTGCTAGCTATGTGATTTGGGGGCAAATTACTTATCCTAAGTTTCCTCATTGGAATATCAGGAGTAATAATAACACCTACCCATAAGGTTGTTTTATGACTCATGAATCTGGCACATAGGTCCTCAATAAATGTTTGTTCTTATTATTTTATTCTTATCCTATTATACAGTTTCAAAATTGATTCCATGACGCTTTTGGTGAGAAGAATGTCATTAATAGACACATAGTTATTTGTTTACTTTTAAAATCTAAATTTATTGGGGTAACATTGGTTAACAACGACATTATGTTACGTTTCAGGTATACAATTCTATCATACACTTGTCCTTTAATTTGAGGCAGCTTAGCATAGTGGTCCAGAGCATGAATTTACGAAGCTTAATTTGTATCTGCCATTTGTGGGCTGTGTGATCTTGGGCAAGTTGCTAACCTTTCTGAGCCTCACTTTATTTATCTATAAAATAAAAACAATAAGAACATCTATCTCACAGCGTTGTTGTAAGGATTTAATGAGATAATGCGTGTAAAGTGCTTCTATGAGTGCCTGGCACATATTAATGCTTCTATAAATATTTGTTATTATTGTTGTTATTACAATTGTTCTTAAGTTTTAAATTATAAACTGCTTGGGAATGGGGTACTCCATGGAGAAGTAGCTGTTTTCTATGTCAATGACTTTGTTTAGACCACAGAGCCGTCCCAGAAGAGACAGTCCTGTGTTTACTGAGGCTACACTCAGTGTGTCCTGTGGGCTGGCGAAGCTGTGGACGGCACTAGCCTCTGAAATGGCTCCTCTGAATTAACTGGGATGTCTTTCTCCTCCAGATTCTGTGTGGGAGGCTTATACATTTGGTTTGGTAATGAGTTTGCTTTTTGAGCCAAAGAAGAGAAGAGAATAAAAGAAAAGAGAAGGCGTGAGGAGTAATCATAGAAACCTGGAGACTTAGATTTTTCAAAATAAAAAAGCCTGCATTTCTGCAGAAAAGTAAAAACAAGAGACAAAACTAATAATCTCAAGGCTTATTATAATTTAACTTTGAGATAGCACAAAATGACGGTAATGTGACTACTGAAGCCTGTTCTGACTATTAGCAGGACAAGGGAGTGGAGATGGAGTGTGTGAACAGGAGCGTGAAGACAACTGCTTGCTCGCAGGCTGTGCCTACATTAGCGCGTGGAGCCCCGTTCGAGCTTCCAAGTCTTTCTAAAGCGCCGTTTCCCCTCCTATGGCAAATGATTCAAACATCTTTGTTGTGTATTTACTTCAACAAAAGTCTTCGAACCCTGTAAGACATGTGCTTTCTGTAGTTAGAAGGAGGCAAACTTGTGGCTGATAGTGTAAGCAGATAGGAAGTAGTGATGAAATCAGGGGGCACGTTGCCTGGCTTAGCTTTAAACAGTATAAATTCACCAAATTTTTTTCTTGAAAAAAATTCTGTTTGTGTTAGAGTGTTGTAGATTTTTAAAAAGCACACGAGTTCCCTATTTTCCCACTGACTGACAGTGTCGGTTCCTTTGCTTCCCCAACGCGCCTGTTACTACCATGATCATCACTGTTGTCATCTTTGACTTCTCTCATCCTAGAAGTGCAAATTATCCCAAGCATCATTGAGAAAAGGAAGTCTGAATGGAAGAGCCAGACATTGGTGTCTGTTTGCATTAACTGCATAGGTTAGGAACTTTGTAGAGGAGGTCAGTGTCCATAGTTATTTAACTTAACATCATCTTAAGGGGAGTTCTGAAGAATTTATAAAATTTCAGGACAACTGAATTGACTCACTAAAATGTACTTCAAAATGATATCACAGGCCCTGACTGGTGTGGCTCAGTTGCTTGGAGATTGTCCTGTAGAGGGGAAGGTTGTGGGTTCAATTCCTGTCACCACACATGCCTGGGATGCAGGTTCGTCCCTGGTTGGGGCACGTACGAGAGGCAACCGATCGATGTTTCTCTCTCACATAGATCACACAGATGTTTCTGTCCCTCTCCATCTCTCTCCCTTTCCCTCTCTCTAAAGGTAAATAAAATCTTTAAAAAAATTGATATCTGGGGCAGCTGTCCAATCGCAAATCAGAGATGCAGCTCAGTAAATGTTATTAAGTCTGTCACTTTTGTTGAATTCAAATGAGGATAGATAGCCCCCTGTATAGAAAAACATTCTTTTGCCCCCCTTGAGGTGCTTATGCTGTCTTTTGGCATTACAACTTTATATGTATAATAAAGCAGAATATGGCATGGATCAGGTGACCAAAGTCAATGCCTTCTGCTACATTTTTATGACCTTGGGCAAGTCCCTTAAATCCTTGTAGGTTGAAGTTGCTTCATGTAAAAAATGAGAGGGTAGAAAAGATATTTTCTAATATCACTTTCAGCTCTAAAAGTGTATGGTTCTGAATGAATGCAGATTAACATGGTGTGAACAAATGCTTCTAATGCAGCAACACTGAGCACATCCTAGGAGCTAAGTAATCTAATGGGGCTGTGGATGTAAAAGATGGGAATGTTTGGTCCTGCTTCCACGAGGCTCATGAAACAAGAGGTAAGACTGACCAACAAGCAATTACAGTGCCCTGTGCTCAGTGGGACACCTTCAGCCCCAACTCAAGACCAAATCGATAGTGGTCCAGAAGAGGGCAGGGCTACCCCTCAGGTTAGGTGGGGCAACCTGCCAGCTATGGCTGTGATATATTTTGTAATTCCCAAAACAGAAGCAAATGTCCATTGGGCAGCGAAGAGGGGAGGATATCTCTGGTGAAGAAGTAACATTAACAAGGCATGCACCCTGTGCTTGAAGGGTTAACTTAACCATGGATATATCAATAGTAGAAAGTAATGGAGACAGGAAGAATTGTTTCAGACTTGATTGTGAAGAGCCTTATTGACGTGATCCCAAAGGCACTGAGGAACCATGAAGAATAGGAGACAATTAGATTTCTTTCAGAAAGTTTACTCAGGTAGCACTGTGGAGTCTGAATAGAAGGGAGGGTGCAGCGGGGGAGGAAGCTCTTACACTGTTTTGATGATCCGTGGGAGCAATGATGAGAGCCTTATCCAGGGCTGTGGCAGTGGAAAGGGGGAGAAAAGGGCACATTTGGGAAATGGTGAAGAGATTGAATCAGTAGAATCTTTTTTTTAAATGTATTTTATTGATTATGCTATTACAGTTGTCCCATTTTTCTCTCCTTTATTCCCCTCTGCCCTATACCCACCTTTCCCACCATCCTTCCCCTACCTTAGTTCATGTCCATGGGTTGTACATGTAAGTTCTTTGGCTTCTCCATTTGCCATACTATTCTTAACATCCCCCTGTTTGTTTTATACCTACCATTCATGCTTCTTACTCCCTGTACATTTTCCCCATTATCTCCCCCCCATTCCCCACTGATAACCCTCCATGTGATCTCCATTTCTGTGATTCTGTTCTTGTTCTAGTTGTTTGCTTTGTTTGTTTGTTTTTTAAGGTTCAGTTGCTGATAGTTGGACTTTGTTGTCATTTTACTGTTCATATTTTTGATTTTCTTCTTTTTCTTAGATAAGTCCCTTTAACATTTCATATAATAAGGGCTTAGTGATGATGAACTCCTTTAACTTGACCTTATCTGGGAAGCATTTTGTCTGCCCTTCCATTCTAAAGGATAGCTTTGCTGGATAGAGTAATGTTGGATGTAGGTCCCCTGCCTTTCATGACTTGGAATACTTCTTCCCAGCCCTTCTTGCCTGCAAGTTTTCTTTAGAGAAATCAGCTGATAGTCTTATGGGCACTCCTTTGTAGGTAACTGTCTCCTTTTCTCTTTGCTGCTTTTAAGATTCTTTCCTTATTTATGATCTAGTGTAACTTAATTATGATGTGCTTTGGTGTGTGCTTCCTTGGGTACAACTTCTTTGGGACTCTCTGGGCTTCCTGGACTTCCTGGAAATCTATTTCCTTTGCCATATTTGGGAAGTTCTCCTTCATTATGTTTTCAAATAAGTTTTCAATTTCTTGCTCTTCCTCTTCACCTTCTGGCACCCCTATGATTCAAATGTAAGAATGTTTAAAGTTGTCCCAGAGTTTCCTAAGCCTCTCCTCATTTTTTTTGAATTTTTGTTTCTTCATTCTGTTCTGGTTGAATGTTTATTTCTTCCTTTTGTTTCAAATCATTATTTGAGTCCTAGTTTCCTTCCCTGCACTGTTGGTTCCCTGCACATTTTCCTTTATTTCACTTTTCCTGGCCTTCACTTTCTACTCTATTTTGCAATCACACTCAACCATTTCTGTGAGCATCTTGATTACCAGTGTTTTGAACTGTGCATCTGATAGGTTGGCTATCTCTTTGTTGCTTACTTGTATTTTTTCTGGAGCTTTGATATGTTCTTTCATTTGGGCCATATTTTTTGTTCCACATGCGTGTTACATGGTAAAGGATGGATTTTACCTTAGGTATTCCCTAGGGTGGAGCAACCCAGGTGGCTGCATTGTAGTTTGGTATGTGGGGGAGGGGTCCTAAAGGGAACAATGCTGTTTGCTCAGCTCTCAGCTGGCTTTCAGTCACTTCTCCTGTTACCCAAAAGGAAATTAGGCCCTTCTGGTGCTGATTCCCCGTGGGTGGGTTTGTGTACGTTCTAGGACCCTGTGGGTCTCTCCAACGAACTTCCCTGTGTGGCTGGGAGTTTCTCCTGCTGCCTCAAGACCCACAGGTTTTCTAAGTCAGAGGTTTTGAGGCTTTATTTCCCCACGCTGGAACCCTGGGTTGCTCAGTCTGTTTCGCTCCCCATTTGTTCCTCTCAGTTTACCCACATGCAAATGTGGGAACACCTGCTCTGCCAGCCACCACCTCACCAACCCAGGTCCGCCAGCTGCCACCTTAAGACAAGTCCTCTCTGCCCCAGCTGCCCAATTCTGCCCATCCCACCGATCTGGATGAATGTTTCTTCTTTAACTCCTTGGTTGTCACACTTCCCATACATTTCAATTTTCTGACTGGTTATTTTTTGTTTTTAAATTTGTTGTTGCCCTTCTTCTGGTTATGCGAGGAGGCAAAGTATATCTACCCATGCCTCTATCTTGGCCGGGTGAATCAGTATAATCTATTATTCATTCGCTCAACAAATTTTTATTCAATGCCCAGTATGTGTCAGTCAGTGTAAACAATGAAGAGAATATAGGTACTGCTGAAATGCTGGTACAGGAGTGGTCAGAGTGGATTGGGGTGAAGTGGTACTAGTTTGGGTGGGCTCCTGGAAGAGGTGAGGTCTGACCCAGATTTCTGGGGGCGGGGTGTGTGTGTGAATTTTACTGTGTGGCCAAGGGCTTGTGAGAAGGCAAAAATTAGAGGACCGGCAGATATGCTTGATTAGTAAAGAGAGTCTTTTGTTAATGTGAATGAAGATGGAGAGATAGGAGGCAGGTGGGTGAGAAGACTGAGCAGAAACATCTAAACCTGGTGTGCTGAGCTGAGGGAAGTGTTATAGGTTTTTAGAAGGAGAGGAATTGTGTGGTATAATAGAAAAAAAATGATGGTATGAAATACTTGTTGATCTGGGTTATGCTACTAACTAGCTGGGTCAACATTCAAATCACTGAATATCCCCAAGGCTCATACTGTATTTGTATGGTTACGTGGAAACCCAGCTAAGAGACAGCTGCAGTAGTCGATTTGAAAACACGTGTGAAGTGCAAACCATGGACCAACCATTACATAGACACTGGGAACAAGAGGAATAAGAAGTAGCAGGGAAATGGACATCCCTGCCTTCTGGGCACCTGGAGGCAAGGATATTGTTCAGGAAGAGCTGGATACACTAAGTCCTCACCTAACATCATCGACAGGTTGATGTTTCTCCTTCTTTGAACAAAAAAGCCATAGAACAAACTAATTTTACCACAGGGTAGTTGACACTAACAAGAGTCAAGTTCCTGTAGCATCTTATCAATGTTTTATCAAAATGGCGCTGAATGAAATGATGTTATTTGAGAAGGACCTGCTGTGCCTGCTTTTACTTTCTTCTCTCCCATCTCACCCCACTTCTCCCTCTGGATGTGGCCTTACTGGTGCTGGGTTTAACTGAAGAACCAAAAAAATGATGAGCATCCAGTAATATTTCCCATCAAAGGCATGAATTATTTGTATACATTCTTGAATAGTGATACAAGTCTCAGGTATGAAGGGATTAGGCTTGGGCAGTATCATAACACCCAGCCCCTCGGGCACTTTGGGAGCCATGGGAAACTGGGAAGAAACAGCTTTCCATGCTTCTGCTCTGGGTGGTTGTCCTGCTGCTTCCAGCATTCTTGGCCAAATAAGTCAGGCCCGTAACTTCACAGATAAGTGGATGTGATTTCTCCCTGCTGATTTAAACAGACCCAAATGCTTCAATGGATTTACAGTTTAATAGGAAGATAGACATATAACCAAATAAATTACAATGTGACAAGTGGTCCTTATTTCTGAAATAAAACAATTCAGTCTGCTGAATTGGGCTGCACCCTAATTTAGGGTCTCAACTCAACTGCTTCTTTCTGTTTCCTCCTAAAATATTGTGCTGAGTCCTGACAAAATGAGGTGCCCCAACTGCCCAGGAGAGAATGTTCTTCCATGGGCTGGGCAGGAACTTGAGGCAAGGGAAATGTAGTTCTTGCCTGCTACAAAAATTCACCCTGGATTTTCTGGCCAACAATTACACTGCCTAACCTGCCTGTGTGCCTTCTCATCTTTCCCTGTCCTGGCCCTTCTCAGGCTGTCGACCTGAGGAAAACGGGCTGACAAAAATAACCATTCTTTCTCTTCTGTAGATGCTCTCCCAGAAGAGAAGCACCAAGCTGGAGAGGCTGCAGACCTGGGCTCTGTCATTATTTAGATAAGAAAATTAAGGCAAGTCATTTATCCTTTTGGGTGTAATTGGCTCAACAGTTAAAAAGGGATTATCTGTCTTTCTTACTCAAAATGCTAATATGAGGATGAAACACTTTTTGAGAAGACATTTTTGCAGGATTCTTTAGAGAATCACTAAACACAATGCACCATTTAATGATTACTCTTTCTACAGCTTTTTCTAGCCCCCAGTATCTGCTATCCATTTTGTAGTTTCATCAGCTGCCTTAAAGCATTCCTCTGAAATTTTTTGCAATTTGAGTCAAACTACTGATAGGCAACCATAATTCACATTCTTACTGAGGGACACCTGAAGTCGGCTTTCACTCCTAACCAGGTATCTAAAGCCAGATTTATATTCTTTTTCCAAAAGGGAAATGAAAGCCTCAATAAAAAAGTTGACTGACACTACATAAAAGAAGGAATGTCTTTCAGGCTTTCCAAGAAGACAGAATAGGAGTCTTAAAATATAAATTACTTTTAATGGTGTCTTGAAAAGGTGTTATTCTCAATCATCTGTCTCTCTTATCCTCGTTCCTGAATATAGTCTAGGCAAGCAATTAAACCATTACGTGTCTTTAAATTGAATAACACTGGAGATATTTTAGGACATAGAAGGAACCTTCGAGATTTCCTGGTTTATTCACCTATTTTCCAAAGCAGAGAAATGGAATTTAGAACAGGTTTTCTCCCTTTGATCTCCGCTTTTCAGTGCTGAGCCAAAGCCAAACCCACAGTTCTTAAGTCTCAGCCCAGGGCCCTCACCTCTAGGCCAGAGGTGAGATGAAAGCACTAAGAAGGACACGTGAGAATGGTATTCTGAGTGCAGTACCAGGCCTCCATGCCCGCCCTGGTGGAAAGGGTGATAGAAGAAGTGAGAGACCCCACTTGGTGGAAAGGGTGGCAGAAGCAGTCAAAAGAGTTCCTTGAAAGTGAAACCTTGCTGGCCATAATCCCATTACAGTGAAGGCCTCAAGACTATATGAACTCCCTTGGTGTTAATGCAAATCGACCCTACTTGAGCTCTGAATGCCAGTGCCTGGTGCTTCACAATCGATGTTTCACATGATTTCACTGTAATGGAACATTCTCCCTCCCCTCATCTTTCTCATAGAAATGAGTTTTTGATAAGTCCAGAAGGAGTGGAGTGCACCTATAAAGCAAAGGCCTGCTCCCACCCCTACCTCTTCCTGTCTGTCCCACACTTGGTGTCACAGTGCACAGTCTCTGTCCTTTGTAGTGCAGGACGCAGCATGTGGTAACTTGCCCTGATGCCTCCTAGGGCTCTTCTCTGGTGGGCTTGGTGGCCAGTAGGGTTTTCCCTGGTGTCCTGATGGTCTTGCCTCTGCAGCGGATTTTCTGAGGATTGTGTACAGATAGTTACACAACTTCTGGGTAGGGTGAGGCAGTGAGTCCAGGCTGGGGAAATTGTGTTACTTCTTAACACAATTATGGGGAATCTGGCACACAGAATTAAGGGGTCCTAGAGCCGGAAGGGGTGTTATGACTATCTAATCAATGGAGATGGGTTTGGGTGGAAGACACTTTAAGGGCTGGCTGCAGCAAGGATCAATGAGAACGCAAAGACTTGGCAGATGTAAACATGTTCGTTCATGGAGACCTAGTCATGCAGAACTGGGGAAGAAGGCCAGAGAAAGGGGGTGGGGGCTCTCTGAGGCCCCGAAAGCTGAAGTGACTTGGCTAAGGATACATGCTTTCCAAAGCAGCTGGTTTGAGGAGGTGAGGAGAACTCACCTTCATTAAATGAGTCAGAGAGAAGCCAGATGTTTGCAGCTGGAGCTGGGCTGTGACTCCTGCCACCTACGGCTGCCAGATGTTTCTGGGTTGACCCTCTGACCTTTTGCCCACAAAATGAAGCAGTTGAAAACACTGCTTCTGCCAACAAAGAGAATGGGCCCGCCTCCCACTGCCCATCATGAGAGCAGCACATCTCGTGACTGTTGGTGTCTGAAAGTTCCAGTTATTCATGCCATTTGCCCTCTGGATCCTGAACCAGTTGTGAATGAGGCACAGGAGGCCAAAGGGCTCAGTTGGACCTGTCTTATTCCAATTCCAAGATAACATGGCTCGAGAAAACATTTCTTCAAAGAAGATACACAATAGGCAACAAGCATAAGAAAACATCCAGCATCATCAGTAATTAGGAAATGGAAACCCAAACCAATACGAGATGTCCCTTTATACCCACTCAACATTCTAGATCTAGATTCCTAAATATAGTTTAAGGCACATGGCTGATGATGCCTGTTTGTTCTCTGCCTTCACCTCGAAGCCCTGTTCTCGCCATGTTTCTGATACCTATTAATTACGCTCGTGCATCCAGGCACTCAGGTTTACACCAGCTCCCTTCCCCTCATGCTGCCCTTTTCCATACCGCAACTGGGGTCAGTTACTAACTTCTGGGAATCAGTGGTCCCAGCTGAGTTGATATTAGTCTGTCCTGTCAATCAACTGCAATAATTACTCTGCTAATCATAAATGCCACAGTTTATAAGTGATTTACTTTTGAACTAGCATAGAAAAGAGAGGGGAGTCAAAGTAAACTCTGTAAGTCGTCACTTTCACTCGTAGGAATTCTGACGACTCCAGGAAGAATGGACTTCATAGGCTTCCCCTTGTGAATTGAGTTTAACATCCCATCACAGCCCGGGCAGCTAGGTTCCACAGGGGTAAAGGTGGACTTCTAAGGCATGAGAAAGTCTGGAGTGTGGGGTCTCCTGAGGCCTGTGGGCAGGCTGGATCCGAAAGAGAGCTGAGAGCTAGTCAGGTGCTCAGGACACTTCCCTGTATTGGCAGATGGGCTATAAAGGGAACGTGGAAGAGAGAAGACAGTGCGCGGGTTCTACTTTTAAGACGTAATGCAGGAATAGGAGGAGAAAGTAGCTCCTCCATACCCACCTTCTCTTTCGTGGTGAAACCATTTCTCTCCGCACCTCCAGCCACAGTGTTCACTTGCTGCTGTCCCGGAGGGTGTCTGTCATCTGCTTATGTCGGGTTTCCTCTCAGCTCACACAGTGCTGGGCAGCCTAGGATTCTCAGCACATCTATGCCCAGATCTTGGTTTATATCTTGGTGAAGTAGGGACAATCCATTTCAGCAAGTGGTGGTCCTAGGTTGGGTCTTCCCTGAGACAAGGATGTGGGTGCGAGAAGTTTATTTGGGAAGTGATGTCAGGAAACACCAGTGGAAGAAGGGGGGAGTGAGACAGGGAAGGGAGGCAGCCAGTCAAGGGGGGTTTTTCAAGCACCCACTCAGGCGACTAGAGTTTCTGCCCCTGGGGAACTCAACAGCGGTGTGTGACAGATGCTTAGAATTCGACTGGTCCTAGTGAGGGAGCCAGGCGCTTCTTTACTGCACTCCATCAGCCATCACCTGCAGCTGCTCTCCTAGCGCTTCCAGCTTGTGATGCACATAACATGCAGCTCGTGCTTTTTGGAGTAAACCCAATCTAGCAGTTAGGTGCGAGCCGCTCGTTGGCTCGCTGTGGTTCGTTTCTGTGTGCTTTATTGTTTTTGTCACAAGAATTTTTCTCAGCTGCCCTCCCAGTCAATGCACTGCAGCAGCCTTCAACAGTTTAACCACTGTGCTGACAACTCCCACTCCCTTCCGAGCAGCCGTCAACCTTTGACACGTACCAGAAAACAACAGCCCCGAATAAAGCTCCATAACTAACTCCCTAACTGGACGAGGTCTTATAGGAACTGTCAAGATGGATGGCAGGCACTGCATTTCTTCAGAAGCTCCAGAAAGTACCTGCTGCTGCCGAGTTGCTGGCCTCATTTCAGATATCGACTAGCTGAGAGCGAATTGGCTTCTGACACGTTTCTCCCTCCCTGAGTCTGACACGGGTCCTACCAGCTCTCTTCCATTCAAAATGCTGTTCAAGAGCACATGACCGTCCCTGGGGGCTGGTGACTGAAGCCCACCTCCTAAGGCCACTCTCTGGCTCTGTCTGGGATGAAGGGGAAAGTGAATGATGAGAAGGATCCTGGGGAGGCTCCATATCAAATGGACATATCACCTGAGCTTCCTGGCTTCTGCACTGTTCCCAGCTCTCTGCCCAGACACCCTGGAAGGCCCTGTGGCTGGTCTCAGGTTTCTCTTCTGGTACCTCTGCACTATGGACCCACCACAGGGTAACTTACCCTGCTGCCTCCTAGGCTGACTCTGTGATAGACTTGGTGGCCTATGGGGTCATCCCTGGAGCCTGGAGGGTCTCACCTCAGAGGTGAGACAGTGGATTTTTAGGGGATTATTTGCAAATTCTGCTAAACTTGGAGACAACCTTGTGTGAAAACATTTTCTTGGCTACAGGCCATGCATCTTCGAGGACAGATTTCTCCACTAGATTTCCTATTTCATGATGCAAGTGAAATGGTTTTGGGGGTTCACATTTCAATCTACATAATTTACATGTACAAAAGTAGAACTTTTTTCTTTTTAACTAAATTTTAAAACTTGTTATGGATTGAATTTTATCCCCCCAAAAAGATATGTTGGAGTTCCAACTCCCAGTACCTCCAAATATGACCTGATTTGGAGGTAGAGTCTTTACACAGGCAATCAAGTTAAAACGAGTTCACTTGGGTGGGCCCTGACCCGATACAACTGGTGTGCTTACAACAAGGGGAAGTTTAAACACAGACGTGCCCACAGGGAGAACACTGTGGGAGGATAAAGGTAGCGACTGGGGTGATGCTTCCACAACCCCAGGAAGCCAAAGGGTGCTAGCAACCCTCTGGAAGCTGGTGGGAGGCATGGAACCGTCCCTCCTTGCCCTTAGAAGGAAGTAACCACGGTTGACACCTGGATCTTGGTTTTCCAACCTCCAGAACTGAGAGCCAGAGAGAACTGTGGGAGAGTAAATTTCTGTTGGTTAAGCCACTCAGTCTGTAGTGCTTGGGTCTGGCAGCCCTAGCAACTAATACAACACCCAAAGCTTTTTTTCCCCAATGATGGTGATAAACTCAATCTTGCCAATTCAAACAAATGTGGGATTCTTCTGTTGAACTCAGTCTCTTTGGAAGAAATACTCAGGCAACTCAGATCTGTCTCTTCCCCTCTGCCCTCCTCGCCAGGCTGTGGCCCTCAACACAGGTGTCTGTTCCCTGGATTTTGCTGATATGTCTCTGTCTTTCTTTGTTGCGTAGCTCTAAATGCTCTGTTGCTGACTTGTCTGCTCCCCACACCATGCCTGGTACCAGGTCACTGCATCCAGGAAGATTACTTGGCTTCAGCACCCTCATATGAATTGTGAGGCTCAGCCAGGTCTGCCCACTCACTCACAGCCTTGTCTACATCTGCCTGGAGCCACGTGGGTGCAGAATGAGGTAAGCAAGGGGAACCTGTCAGATGTTGTCCGGAGCCTGTCTCTGCAGGAGCAGAGGTGGGTAGTCCCAGGACATGCCTCTGCCACCCCAGACCTATCCTATCACCACTTCGCCTCTCGTCTGGCTGCCCATGTGACAGAGACCTCCTGTGAGGCCAAGGTGTGTGAGGTCTGTGGCGTCACTGTAGCAACTGGAAAGCAGAAACATTCTGCAAACTCACCTGTGGGAGAATGATTAAGTAAGTAAAGGAATATCCATATTATGGACTACTGTTACAGAACACACAACAAGGGGGGCCTGGGACGATATACTATTACTGAAAGAAGCCCCGGGTCCGTTATGTCCGCCGCCAGAGGAAAGACGTCTCTCAATGCCAGAGATTTGTGAAAAGGAAAGGAAACGTTTATTTAATGCTATATACAAACTTAAAGTAGTGACCTAATGTCTTCACCCAAATCCCAAAGTCCCTTAAAACACCCACAAAACACACACAGTCCTTCCTTCCCCCTTTGCCCAGTCCAGAGTACCGTATCTCAGGGAAGGAAATAGAAGTCCATGGCTCAGGCAGTCCTCTGGTTCTTCCCAGTTAGTACTCCCTCTCGACTGGGAGACCTCCCTGGGTTCCCGGCACCCTCGGCTGAGTCGCTGGGATCTCTGCTAAAACCAGGTGGTGGTTCCCCCTTCTAAAGCTGTGGGGCCCCACACTGCCAGGCCGCGTGTTTCTCTCCTCAGGGCTGCCACGTGGTTCTCCCTCTCTCAGGGCTGCAGGAGTCTACACTCCGTCAAGTCCGCGTGGTTCTCCTTCTCCTCTCAGGGCCAAGGGAGTCTTCACTCTGCCAAAGCTGTGGGGTTCTCTCTTGCAGGGCTGCGCAGGGCTCCCGCCCCGCCCCGCCCCGCCCCGCCCCCGCCCCCGCCCCCGCCCCCGCCCCCGCCCCCGCCCCGCCCATGGCTGCTGCGTCTCGGTTTAGATCCCGGCGCCAATCTTCCTCTGCAGCCCCATTTCCGGCTCCTCTCACAATTGGCTACAGCTGCCAGATTCTGGGCAGGTGTGGCCCTGTGGTGTGGAGCCAATTATCTCCAGGCTCTTCTGGATCTTATTACAGATCCCTATTTGAGGCTCCCCTCTTGGTTGCACCCTGTTACACTCTCACAATTGGCTACAGCTGCCAGATTCTGGGCAGGTGTGGCCCTGTGGTGTGGAGCCAATTATCTCCAGGCTCTTCTGGATCTTATTACAGATCCCTATTTGAGGCTCCCCTCTTGGTTGCACCCTGTTACACTCTCACAATTGGCTACAGCTGCCAGATTCTGGGCAGGTGTGGCCCTGTGGTGTGGAGCCAATTATCTCCAGGCTCTTCTGGATCTTATTACAGATCCCTATTTGAGGCTACCCTCTTGGCTGCACCCTGTTACACTACTACACAGCTGTTGGGAATTATGAGCGACTTCCCGGCATAGGAACATCTCCAGGACATGTTACGTTCTAGAACAATGCATATGACACAATTCCATTTCTTTTGCAAAAACAAAACCAAGTATGTGTATGTAGATGTAAGTGCACAGAACATTCTGGGTGGACACACGTCTGAATGTTAACAGTGTTACCATCGCGTGGATTGGAAGAGGCGGCAGGTGTGTGAAAGGGGATGTGCAATTTTCCCTCAAAAACTTTTTGCATTGTATCAGATATTAACATGACTCTATTTTTAAATTATGAGATTTCAACAGGAAAAAAAATGAACCAAGCCTCCCACCCCAAGTAGCATGAATCATACCAAGCCCGCCTGTCCCCTTTCTGACTCTCAGAAGTGACTTGTTCACTCTTACTATTAAGTCTGAAAAGGACCAGGCGTACTTGTTGGCTTTTACTGAATCCTCACTTTTGCTCAGATATTGTTAGCGCAAAAACTTTAATGAATAAATAAAGGACCAGAAAATACAGCTCCCAGCTGCCCTCTCGACCGCAGCCTGCATTGTCATGGAGGCCTTTGGCAATCCAAAAGGAATAAAGTTGAATCAAGTAACAAGGAGAAATCAATATCTTATTCATGTCAAACTTGGCCTCTTGCCCTCCATTATGTGACTCACCGCACACAGAATTGATCTGTTTCTCTTCTGGTGGAACACGGGAGCTCTAAAATTTTCATTTATATATATTAATTTTGGAGAAGAGAACTTCATGGAGCTATTTCTTCTCTCTATAAAACTGGTGGATTAATAAATAGCAGAGTTTCAGAGCTCTTCACGTCTGACTCAGCTCCAGTCCTGCATACTAAGTAAACATTCTTGGAGGAACGGTGCTTAGGTCAGGACAAAGATAATAATGGTCATTAATAACCGTCATTCATTACACAGCTCTTCCTCCCCTGAGCCCTTCTCACCTACTGTTTATAAATGCTTTTTAATGTGCTGAGTGCACTGCTCCCCCTCTCAACCGGAGGCAGACACACACTCAGAGGGAGGGTAATTGCTGCTGTGATTACGAGCCCTGGCCCGTGTGCACAGCCTTCTCAGAACCCTGTCTCCCACCTCTGAAGCGGAGGGTTAATGGTCGCCGTGCGCAGGACGGGGCGTGGTGGAGCCTAATTTCTGCTCCTGTGGGTGGGCCCATGTGTGTGTTGGTGTGAACAGGATGCGCTGAAGTAATCTCCAGGTCTGCGTGCTAACTACCTTCTGGAAGCTACTGTTACTCTGAAGGCCCTGAGGAAATAATATCTTTATTGTGAGTCTAATATGTCCCCTATTAACTCTCTCTGTGCCTTTACTTGATTCTCATTGCTCTGAAATCCTCTTGATCCAGTTACAACTAAATTACCTCCTCAGTGTGTCCAAGAGAACCTAGATTATTTCTGTTTGTGCAACCACTGTCCCCACCCCTGCCCCCATGGATCCCTGCCCTCCTTTCTTTCCTGCCTTCCATCCTCAGCAGCCCCTTGTCCCAACTGCTAGGTTCCCCATGGGTACAAGTGTGCTATTATCTCTTTCCAAAGGAGCTGAGACAGACTTTCTGTTTTCTGCTTTTCAAAGATATGACTGACACCTTAAAAATGCAGACTCTAGCATGGTTTTTTTTCCTCGTCTTAGAGCAGGTAGATGATTGAGTCATTAGGAGTCAGAAAGAACAAGCAGGATTGATGTGAACATTACAATTATGGTTGGAACTTGGTAGAATATTTACAAGCCGTTGTTCGTATGACTCCCCCCCCCCCCCCCGATGTGTATGTGTGTTCCAGTAACGTATACGTGCATCTGTTTCCTCAGTCGGTACACTCTCTACTCCCTGGAGCTCCTGGAAAACAACGTTTCTCTGTTGACATGCCGGTGAATATTCTGCACATAGACACAGTTCCTTGTCATGAATCTTTTGAAGGCAAACATTTTTTTCTATAAAGGCAGGCACTGAAATGTAAAAGCACATCACCTGACAAATGATTAGGGAATTATTCTTCTTAGACCAAATGAATGTCCAAACAAATCAGTTCCCTAAAGTGAAGTGAGAGTTTCTCAAGCTGTGCCTGGGAATATTATTAATACATGGAAGAGGACACCTCTGCCTACAGCTTGTCATTTCAGTGTCCCCCAGCCTTGCAGGCAGCAGCCCCTAAGCGCTGGAGATACTTTAGGAGGTTCAAGCCTGCCATCTCGTGGCTACACAGAAGAATTACATACATTTTGTAAAGTTAAAGAGCGGCAACTGTTTGGAACTTATCAGAGGTGTTTATTGGCATGCATTCGCAAGTGCCATCTAAATTTGGTTGTGGTTATTTTGTAATAGGCACCAGGAACTCTGAAGTTTGAAAACAACCACCAGCAGGGGTGTCCAACCCTCAGCCCATCGGCCGCATGCGGCTCAGGATGGCTAGGAAAGCAGCTCAACACAAAATTGTAAATTTACTTAAAACATTACTTAATTACCAAGTTTTATACTTAGCTTTATTACTTAGATGTGTACATTTTCTATATTAGTGATCACAAACTTGGGACCTGCTCAACGATTTTAAAAGATTATCAAAAGGACCGCTGCATAATTATGTGAGGACTTTTCTGCTTATCTGTGGTGGCAGATATCACGAAAATTATGCACGGACTTTTCTTTTTCTCATCAGTTTTCGTTAGTGTTTGAGTATTTAATGTGTGGCCAAGACTAGTCCTTCTTCTTCCAGTGTGGCCCAGAGATGCCAAAAGGTTGGACATCCCTGCCCTGGGGCATCTTTGACGTCTTGACCTTAGGAAGCAGGTGAGAAGGCGGATGCTGGAGAGGGAGCTCTGCCGTATCAAGTTCCTCCTCTAGAATGCATACTGCTGAAAAGTGGGATCATCTGGGCTGCCAGCGACTTCCGCCGCCCGCAGTGCTAGACAAATGGGCCATTTCTTAAAGTGCCCGTCTGATGAACGGAAAAATTCAGGCTTGTTAGCTAAAGTGTCATTGGCGTGTGCACCTGGAAAGATGATAGCAGGTGGTGCAGTGGAGCACCTAATTCAAGAGGCTGATCCATCCATTGGGTGTTCAACAAATGAAAAGTAATGATGCCTGCTACATTTTCCTTCAACCTGGACAAATGGAGACGTAGAACAAAATGAGGGCATCTTTAAGCTGTTCCCTGTGGCTTGTGCTTTTTTAAGGTTAGAAAACATCTGGAGCACTTTGCTTTTTAAAAACTACCGGTTGGGTTTCAGTTATTTTTCTACAAAATAACTGCTCCTGCCTTCTACAGGCTGTAGGAATTGGAAATGATGGGAGCATTGTTGCTATGGTAAAGGCAATCTGTTTGGAGGTCAGAGCACAGGAAATGGAGGGTTAATTAGGCTTATGTGGATCCCAAGGTCACACAAGTAAGAGAAAGTTGGAGGGGGCTGAGTAACTCACCCATGTTTAGACACAACTGCATAATTTTGTTTTCCCATCTGCAAGTTGGAAATGAAGGAAGTTGGAATGCCAACTGATTGCCTTCCAAGGAAGTTAAGGTTGTGGGACAGCCTCTAAGGATGTTAGTGTAGCAGGGTACATAGGTTCTATTTAAAGAGGTACATTAGTAGATTACATTTGAAGCTTTTTCCTCTCCTCCACCCCCTCTCCTGCCCTCTGATGTAGTTGAGATGGGAACAGAACATCACCTTGAAGGAAATGTCCCTTGTTTCACAAAAAAATGCTTCAGTAGGCTCTCTTGGTTTTGCAGATGTCAGACTAGCCGCCTCTGGTCCCGGGAGAAGGGAGTAACAAGACATCCTGTGCCTGGAGTGGTGTAGAAAAGGTTGCCTCATATCTCGTGGGAGGAATTGGTGGTGTGCAGCAGCAGCAGGGAGGGCTAGGTGTTGAATGTTGTTGTGTGGTCAAATACAATGAAAAATAATTAAATGCCCTTTGATTTAATTGTTCACTCCGTTTCCCAAACACCTGTCTGACCTTGACTTTTGTGCTCTGACACTTCTGCTTCTTTCTGTGCCTCACTGGTTGCTTTTTTGTTCGCTTCTTTGCAAGATCAGCTCCTCTGTCTGTTGGCATTCCTCAAGCGCTTGGTCCTGCTAACATATCATTTTTACAAAAAGGTAAAATCAAGACTCTCAGACAAATGTACAAGGAACATGTCAAAGATTTTATGTAACTCATTCATTAATGAAGAAACCAGTAAGGCATTAAAATCAGGTCTAAGGAGAATCTGAAGAACAGACATGTTCCCAGGAATGCTGATATGAATTTGATAATGGATATAAAATAGACTATAGAATCATAAAATGTAGTTCTTGGGGCATCTTTGGTATAGGGTAAAAATCCAATATATTGCTATTGGGACAACATTTATTCACAGTGCTGTGAATCACAATCATTTGCTTTATACCAGTTTTCTACAAATTAATTTCTATCCCTAGAAAGTTGTAAAATAGCTTGGCCAATAAAGATGCTCAGATTTACAGAGCCAGATAATCCCTGGAGGGTCCACTGAGCAATGCCCAGAACTCAGCAATCTCTGTTGCCCATTTCTGAGGCTTTAATAATTTCCCCTGACAGTCCTGAGCTCTCTGGCCGTTCTGTGCTTTCTCTGAGCAATCTCACCTAAGCCATAGCTGCAACTACCTCCAACAACAGCCGACTTCCAAGTTTATGTCCTTGGTCTAGTTTTGTCAGCTCCAAACCGGACAATCCCTCTTAGATGGTTTTGAGAAGACAAACTTGTCCAAGGTCAACTAACTTATTAGAAGAAGAGCTGAGATTTGACCTTGAGACTGTCTGATTTCAGAAGTGGAGCTAAAAGTTTGCAGTATTAATAGGAGGTGGTCCCAGCAGTACCCAAACTTAGGGGGCTAATCCTATGTGGCAGCCTCCTTCTCATTCTGTCATTACAGGGAAGGGTCTTCTCTGGAGAGGAGGAGGAGGCTGGAGACATGTACCTCACTGTTTCTCTGGCTGAGTTACAGGCGAGAACCCATGCTGCCGGCTGTCCGTGGTTAGTATTGCTGCTCCCTGTTGATGAGGTAGGAGTAGGTGATACCCCTTTTTTACTGCTGGGGTTTCAGAGAAGGGGGTTCTGGTATTGTGCACTTGATTTAACTTCCTTTGACTTTTTCCTGTACAAGGCTACTCCTGGGCTGTGGGTAGGGGTAGGGTCTGGGATGGTTGGGGGTGTGTGTGTGTGTGTGTGTGTGTGTGTGTGTGTGTGTACTGGGCTTTTCTCATGGATGCTTCCCAGGGAAGCATCCAGCGTTGCTTCCCAGGGTTTCTTCCCAGGGTTTCTGAGGGTGTTTTGCATCTTCCACCTCTGCCCCACTGACCTGGGTCTCTGCTGTCTTTTCCTGTTAACAGCTCCCTCCTTCAGTGTCCACAATTCCCTTTAAGAAGCATAACATCTCAAGCCCATCAAGACATGATTAGTCTCACAAAGTTGGCAGCAAGTTTTGACCTATGCAGGAGCTTATCTCTTCCTCTGTGGTCTCCCTGCCTCCCCTTCCTGGCTTCCCAGCCCCAAGCCCAGAGCCTGTTCAGTTAGCTGATGATTGGGCGAAGACAAAGGACAGAAGCGAGGACGGCCAGTTAGTTGTCACCCTCGCTCAGTACCTTTGGGAAAAGTGAATTTCTGTCTGGTGGGAAGTATTGGGAAGTATTCTTAAGCAGGGGGAGTCCTGTTTTCTGCCATGTCTGACCACCAGTCTGGTTCTCCATTCTCTTCTCTGCCCTGGAGCCATCCTTTGTGCAGCCCCCCTGTTAGCAAAGGCCGTCTCAGCAGGGGACTTATTTACATTATTGAGAGGGCAGGTGGAGGGCTCTGGTTGCTTGGCCTTAGTGCTGACACAGAAACCAGGGAAAATGCATTTTGCTACACTGGCATTTCCTAACTTCTAAACATTCTTACCATAAGCGTTCTGGAAGATAGGTTCCAGTGAAGAGAGAATGGCAAACCTGGGGAGCTGAGCGACAGAACTGGGAGGAACACCTGTTTTCCCTAATTTGCTCCAGTTACCATCCACGTCACAGAAATGGTCTCTGCCACAGTCCCCTCAAGGTACCTGTGCAGTCTGCAGCATCCTTGAACTGGCCCCAGGTCCCAGCACGGGTGTCTGGCGGGCCGTGGAGAGGGGCTGTGCGGGGGCAGTGTTGCCCAGGTAATCCCTCTTCCCAGGCCTCACAGCCTGCTCCGGCCTGTGCCCCTTATCCCCCGTCCTGGGGTGGCTCCTAGCTGTGGCTGGCTCTCAGGCCCCTGCTATATTCTAAGCCTGCCCTTTTTGAGAACATTTTTCATTTTAAGAGATGGAAGGCTTTTCTGCAGCCAGAGAATCCTGCCTACACCTCCTTTGAACTGCCACTCTGAACAGAAAGAAAAGACCTGCCCAAAACACATCGTTTTGGAAGTCTCTTTTCCCTGTCTTTTTCAATCAGAACTGTCTGAAACCACTTTCTAGTTTCGATGAAATTGCTATCTGGTGTAGTACTTCAAAACTGCCTTTAATTCTCTTCACATAAAAAAACCCAACACTCTTATTTTAGGGCCTGTCTCCAGGAAGGAGGTGACCTCCTCCCCTGCCAGCTGTCTCCCCCCCTTTTCAGCATCACGTCACCTTCTTCGGGTTGTGTGTAGCAAAAAGGAAGCTTTTAAAAAATATAACTAAATTGAGATATCACTCAGCTATCATAAAATTCATGCCCTTAAAGTGCAATTCAGGGTTTTTAAAATCATATTCACGAGGTCGTATATCCATTACTACAATCTAATTTCAGAACATTTTGATCACTCCAAAAAGAAACTTTATACTCAGCAACAGTCACTCTTTATTATCCCCTCTCCCCAGCCCTTGGCAACAATCATTCTACTTTCTGTTTGCGTATGTCGCCTGTTCTAGACATTGCATGCACATGGAACCACACCATGTGTGAACTTTTGTGTCTGACTTGAACTCAGCATAGTGTTTGCAAGGTTCATCCCTGCTGTAGCATTTTCAGTGCTTCATTTCTTCTCACTGGTGGATAACATTTTATTGTTTGGATATACCGCATTTTGTGTATCCATTTATTAGTGGACAACTTTAAGTTGTTTTTACTCTTTGTCTGAAATCAACAATGCCACTGTGGATATTTATGTACAAGTTTTTGTATGGACATGTGTTTTCAGTTCTTTTGGCTCTACAGGGTCCGGCAGAAGTAGGGCCTGCTTGAGTGTGTTTGGTAGGGGAGTAACATGGGTGTCATAATTTATGGTTTTAATGTGAACATTTCACCTAAAATGTGGTATGGTATGCTTGATTTGAGTGTGATGTTATGTTACAGAATTACATCCTTTTGATTTTGCAATAAAAGGTTTTGTAATAAGAAGGGGGCGTTATTTGTGCTGGGCCCCTGTATACCTAGGAGTGAAATTGCAAGACCATACTGCACCTTTACGTTTACTTATTCAGGAACTGTCAGTCAGTTTCCAAAGTGGCTGCATCATTTTAGATCCCCACCAGCAACATATGAGGGCTTCAATTTCTCTACATCCTCCCCAGCATTTGTTATTGTGCATCTTTTTTATTATAGCTCTCTTGGTAGGTGTGAATCATATCGCTGTGGTCTTGATTTCATTTCTCTAATGACTACTAAGCTGGTCATCTTTTCATGTGCTTGTTGGTCATTTGTGTATCTTCTTTGGAGAAAAGTTAAAATTCTTTGATCGTTTTCCATTGTTTTGGCTTTTTATTGCTGAGTTCCCTTGCCAGATATAGGATTTGCAAAAAGTTCCTCCCTTTCTGTGGTTTTATCTATTACTTTCATGATGCTATCCTTTAAAACATAAAGGTTTTAAATTTTCATTTTTGAAAATTTTGTTGCTATTTTTTCTTTTGTTGCTTGTTTTAACAGTGTCATGTCCGAGCAATCATTGATTGCTTCACCCCCCAAACCATGCATATTTGTGTCTACATTTTCTCCAAAGTATGTGATAGTTACATTTGGGTCTTTGGTCCATTTTGAGTTAATTTTTGTGCAATGATGTGATGTAAGGTCCAAATTCATTCTTTTGCATGTCCTAGTATCATTTGTTGAAAAGATTATTCTTCCCCATTGAATTCTCTCCCCTATAGAAAAACAGTTGAGTGTGGGGTTAGTTTTAGTCTTTCAGTTCCATTCTGTTGCTCTGTCCGTCCCTAGGTCAGCAGCACACTGCCCGGACACTGTAGCTGTGCAGTAAGTTTTGAGATCAGGAAGTACTAGCCCCCTCCAACTTTGTTATTTTTCAAAATTGTTTTGGCTATTGTTGATCCCTGGCATTTTTATATAAATTTTAGGATCAACTTGTCAATTTCTGTGAAAAGACAGCAGGAATTTTTACAGGGATTGCATTAAACCTCTAGATCAATTTGGGGCGAATTGTCATCTTAATATTGTCTTCTGATCAATACACATAGATGTTTTTCCATTTAAGTCTTCTTTAATTTTTCCAATGATAGTGGGTTGTTTCTAGTATTTAGGTCTTATTCTTTTTGGTTAAATTTATATCTAAGTATTTTGTTTTGATGTTATCATAAATGGAATTGTTTTCTTAATTTCATTTTTAGATTGCTCATTCCTAATGTACAGAAATACAATTGATTTTTTTATATTGATCCTATATTTTACAACCTTGTAGAAATTTATTAATTCTGATAGTTTTTATTGTGAATTCCTTAGGATTTTCTCTGTATAAGATCATGTCATCTGTGAACAGAGGTAGATTTACTTCTTCTTCTCCAATCTTGGTCATGCCTGTAATTCAGAGGCTGTGTTTAAAACCAGCCTTGCTCCCACAGTGCCGCTCTCCTGGTCACTGCTCCTCTCTCCTCTGCAGCTATTACCTCTCTCAGGATCGCACAGCACAGCAAGCAACTTCAAACCTGGTATCAGCCATCACAGTCCTAATGGCCACTGATCATCTCCATGTAGGGGACCTCTCCCTGGCCAATTTGCTCTCCTTACGGTCCCAATGCATGGACGCCTTCTTGGGCCTCCTTCTCTCTCTAGGTTGCCCTCATACCTCTTCCATTCTCAATAACCTCAAGTCCCTTATCTACTCTCTTTGGGATGCCCTCAAATTTTCTTTATTACACAGAGTAGTTCAACCCTTATTGTCTCATGTACTCCTAAACATCTATGCTCAGGGGCCTTTCCCAATAATAGAAAATAAGTAAATAAATAAACAATAAACCAAAATCAAGTGCAAAATAAAAACACCCCATTAAGATGCATCAAAGTGTTTTCCTAAACTAAAGAATTGCCTCCCTTGGAGAGAACTTTTGCCTTTCCCCCAGAAGTCAGAAGTAGCTGCCAACAGGTCAGCTAAAATAGATAATAGATCCCTCCTCCCACTACAGGGGAATTTGAACTACTTTTTTTTTTCTTTTTGGGGGGGCTCTAGTCAGATAAGAGAATCATAGGCTAGGAAATCAGAATATTGTCAAATCTCCAGACCTTACGCTGAGAGTCTGAAGATGCCAGCAGCTGCCAATCTTCCCGCAAGTGGTGCAGGCTGATGTGGGGAGTGTGTGCGTCAGCGCAGGGTAACTCAGACCTTCTGCTGCTCTGTGATGGGGAATCCAGGGCTGTTCCATGTGGGAGCAATGTCTCCTCTCAGGTCGTGGGCAGTCAAAATAAAAGCTACTATTGACAAAGCAGTTAAGAGCTTAGAATCTGGAGCTAGACTGCTTGGTTCAAATCCCAGCTCTACTACTTAATAAATGTGTGACCTTAGGCAAATTACTAAACCTTTGCTATAATTCTACTTCACATTTATATTGTCTTATGCATACCTAAGTTTTTTTTTTATCTGTAAAATAAGGATAGTAAAGCATTTTCCTTAGAGGACTATTATGAGGATTAAGTGAGTTAATATACGTAAAGCTCTCAACACAGCTCTTAGCCTGTAACTATGAAAGTGTTAAAACAAACAACAGTCACAACAACAATAATATCCTGAATTGTTTGAGGTCTTCCCTGCCTGACTGGGTTTCTAGGTAGAGAAGGACTATGTCTTATTTATGGATTTTTGCATCTCAGCACCGCTGGCCAGTACAGTAAGGTCCTTTATCACATGTCTATTACTTGAAAGGATAAATAAGCTTTTTTGATCCACTCAGAGGGTGACTTCTTATCAGACTACTGATCAAAAGGAGACGTTGTCAAGGAAGTGCCTTTGTGAGCATCCTTGGGGAACTGTTCTCAAAGTCACTGGGGAGTGTGTGGATGAAATGTTACTGAGAGTTAGATTTCAGGAGTTAAAGAAGATGCTGCAATTTAGGAAGAACAATTCAGAGAGCAGAAAAGGAAAACATTAAGCAATGTCACAATAAAGGTCTGTATTTGTGGGGAAAGAGATTCTGTAATAGCTGGAAAAAAACCCAGTGGAACATGGATTGGCAAATTTTTCTCTCCTTTTTTAAAGATTTTACTTATTTTTAGAGAGAGTAGATGCGAGGGAGAGAAACATCGATTTGAGAGAGAAACGCAGATCAGTTGCTTCTTGTACACACCCCAAATGGGGACCTAATCTGCAACCCAGGCAGGTGCCCTGACTGGGAATTGAACCGGTGACTTTTTGCCTTGTGGGACTTTGCCCAACCAACTGAGCCACACCGCTCAGGGCAGAGACACACTTTTCTGTGAAGGACCAGATAGCAAATATTTGTGGGCATGGTCTCTGTTGCACCTACTCAGCTCTGCTGCTTCAGAAGACACAGACAGATACAATATGTAAACAAACGGGCATCGCTGTGTTCCAATCAAACTTTACAGCAGGAGGTGGGCTGGATTGGCCTTCTGGCTGTAGTTCATTGGCCTCTTCACTCGAATAATGTCAGGAATGAATAAAGGAGTATCAGTGGACTGTGAACGCTGGAGAAGCAATTTGCACAGAATCCTTTATGAGACAAGAGCGTGGCTACCTCAATATCCCGGGGAATTCCGCCACACGTGCAGCTCTGGGGAGCCCTGTCTACAACTGCTTGAATCTTAGTGTGACAAATACGGAGAAAAGTGGGCTAACACACATGCAATGCCACAACTTTTTTGATAAGAAAGGAGACTTCCATTGAGTTGAAACGCATTTGCGTTGAAAGTAGAAAGGACAGCCCTGACTGGTGTGGCTCAGTTGGTTGGCCGTCATCTTGCAAAGCCAAAGGTCACCGAGGTTTAGTTGCTCGTGAGGGCACCGCCTGGCTCGAGGGTCAGGGGCAGAGCCCGCCGACTGGCGTTTCTCTCCCTCTCTTTCTCACCCCCCCCTTTTCTCTAAAAAGTCAATAAATAAAGTCTTTTTTAAAAAGTAGAGAGGACAGGCATTTCAAAGTAAAGACTCCTTAAATTATTTCTATTTATCTGCAGAATGGATTTTTATATCTATGTTAAAAAAAGAGATTTGTAGTCTGGATATTCACAGAATTTCAAGCACAATAGTAGAACCAAACCCTGAAAACATCGTCTCCAGACTGCCCCCGCAGCCCCCAGCTGCCTGCTCTGTGCTGTGGGGATGCTCCTACCTCCCCTTGGGCGGGGATGGCAATTCCTGAAGGTGACAGTGGTTCATGCGTATCCCAGAAATGCGGCCTCTCCCGGACCACATACTTACTCAAGAGCACACGACCTATAAACCAACCTGGAAGACATTTTCTTGTACTTGAACCAGGTTTTATTTTTATTTCACTCCTACCTGGGAAAGAATGGAGACAGAGGAAATAGGTTATTGTGCAGAGGCAAGCGGTTTCTCACAACTTCGTTCGATGGAATGGCCCTCTGATACTTCAGATAAAGGCGCTGAGAATATTTGGTGTTAGCTCTAATAGTGAGTTCTGGCATGTTAATTTTCTAACCATTGGAACTTTCCAATGCTAAGTTGCTAAGTTTGCTAAGCAAACTTAGTTGCTAAGTTTGTTGTATCACACAAGAAATATACTTTCAGCCTGTTGTGTAATTATCCCAGGAATTATAAAGGCAATAAATGCATGATTGTTTTTTTTATTAATACATTAGAGCAGAGATGCATAATTGGCACTTTAACAATCTAGAGGCAGCAAATTAGACAATAATGTGATTTCAAAATGACAATTACTTTTAGCAAGTAATTGGCATCACCTTCCAGGAGTCCTTTTCAATACATTGCTGGGGGCTGACTGCAGAAGAGAAACAGGATTATTCTAAAGCTGAATGGGAGCTATGGGGAAGGGGTAATTAATTACTTAACAAAACAAGTGGTTGATCTTTATATTCTTGATCAGTGGGTCTCTGGGGTTTAATAACAGCAGTAACATATGACTTGTTTCCCCTGAAGGAGCCCAAACGATGTATAAACTTTTTGTAATGTAATTACTGCCGGTAAATCACTTCCTTTCGGAAATATGGTGGCTTCTGATAGGATGAGATTGTTTTCTAACAATCTCATTAGTTTAAGAAGGAAAAAAGAAAAATCTTGCCTCTAAGAGAAAGGCAGGTAAAGGTGGAAGGTGATATCATCCATGTGATGTGCAAGCTGGCTGATGAAGAAACGTCATCGAATGTTTGCAAAGCACTTCTACATACACAGTTAAATTTAATCCTCATAGCTCTGTATTTTGGTAGCAATGAGTTTATATCAATTGTCCTAGAAAAAATCTCAAAGCATAAATTAAATGGGACATTCGGCCTGCTTTTGATACGTTAAAAATGTTAATATGCAATGCACCAAAAATATCCTTACAATGTTCTGATTAAATAGTTAAGTTATTGAGAGGTAAACATGTTGAAATTGGTAATTGCAACATGGCCCTATCTTTTGCTAAGATGAAGCTGTATATTTTGTCTGTATTGAATTTTACTACTTGCCTCCTGTTCTCTCCAGAAACTGAATAACGAGATTAAGTGTCTCTCAATAATGAGAGCAGACACTATATTGACTGATTTTTAACTGTTCAGCTCTATCTTTGATTTTTAAAAGTACAACTCAGAGCCTCTAAACAGTTCTTTTTGCATTTTAATATCTAGCACCAGAAATTACAAGTATATTATAAGGCAACTGAGAATACTGGCAGGCGAGAGCTGAAATTGAGGCCACCCCACCAGACCCTTAAAGCTTTATTTGAAAAGGCCATTCTACAGGGCCAGAGCCAGTAGGTGCACACCAGGGGACAGTCATATCTGGAAGTCTAGTTCCAAGTGCCTAGAGAGAATACATAAAATCAGTCCTCTGGGTTTTTAAGTTCTCGGTTGTAGGGTGAATATTTATGACTCCAGAGACTTAAGCAGCATTCATTTATTCATTTGCACAGCCCACAATTATTTATTAAATGCCTGTGATGTTCCAGGCACTGTGCTAGCTACCGGGCATAGAGAAGTGAACAAAGCAGCTATGGATTTTGCTTCATAAGGAATACAGCAGAAAGAGGACGACAGTCCCCCACCATTCTGCTTGTAAACGAATTGAATCCAGATGGAGCTGGTTGGTTTCTGCCTTTTTTCCCCTCTGTTTCCCTTCCCTTCCCTTTTCCTTTCATCTCTTTCATCTATTCCCCTCCTTTCTATCTTTTATCCATGGGGTTCTGGCAATTATTCTCAATTGAGCACAGATTTGATGTCTCTCAGTTTATTAGATAATGATAATTTGAGAATGTGAGATAACAAAGTCCTGGTGACCAGTCACGTTTCTATCTGGCTCACATTCCTGTTTTTGGTTTCTCGGTAGTATTAAATATTCCCAGGAGAAGACTTCCTGTTAAGATGGCAGCATAGGCAGAGATGTCTAGCCTCTTCACACAACCACATCAAAGTTACCACTAAAATATAGAACAACCATCACTCAGAACTGTCAGAAATTGAGAAGAACGGAAGTCTGACAACTATGGAATTAAAGCAACCACATCCATCCAGACTGGAAGGAGCGGGGCAGATTTGGAACAGGCTCATCTCTCACCTATGTGTCGTGGATAAAAACTCAAGAGGGATATCTCAGGAGTGAGGAGTCCCAGCCATATACCAAGCCCTCCAGCTCAGGATTCTAGTACTAGCAAGATAAGTCCCCACAAATTCTGACTGCAAAAATCAGTGGGGATTGAGTTGGTAGAAGAAAGTGCTAGAGCCCCAAGGAGTTCCTCTTAAAGAATTCACACACAGACTCACCTACTCAGATTCCCTCCCTCCAAGCTCCAGCACTGAGGTACCAGCTTGAAAGGCACCAGTGGCATACAGGGAGGAACTGAAGTATCTGGCATCAAGGCAAGCAGAGGTCATTGTCCCTTTTCTAAACCCTCCTCCAACAGACTTGGCAAGCTGATGCCATATCTGAGACTCCATCAACCCCTGTTTAACACTGTTTGACCCACTTTGGAGAGCCCCAGAGACTCTGCCCCACCTAACCTATGGGACCACCCATGCTGCTTTTCCATATGAATGGCTGGTCTTAGCTCATGCTTCCCAACTTCCTAAATGCTATCAAATAAGAAATAGCTGGTCTTAGTGAACCCCAGGCATAGCACTAGCAGCAGCCAGATTAGATTCACAGCTTGGCTTTGCCTGAGAATCTCCAAGCCCAGCACAAATACCATCTATCTCAGATTGCTTTATAGCTTAGGCAGGATGGTCCTGGGCAGAACACAGGTGAGGGCTGACCTTGGTCTGCACCACTTGGACAACCCCAGGGCCAGCACATCCAGTTGATAGCTACAGACCACTTTGGAGCACCACCATCCTGCCCCTGCATATCTGATCCTCCACAGAGGGCAGAGGTTGTTGGTAAGTGGTCACAGCCAATCTCTGCAGCTGACTTGCCTGAGTAAACCCCTCCCATTGATTGGCCAACAGCAACCAAGGATCAGCTACAAGAGGAGGGTATACTCAGCTCACAGAAATGGCACAACTTGAGTACCCAGCTTAGGTGATAAGGGAGGCTGTACCACTGAACCCTATAGGACACCTACTGCACTAGGCCACACTACCAAGACACAGAGTCAAAATAGCTCTACCTAATACATATGAACAAATACAGGGAGGCTGCCAAAGTGAGGAGACAAAGAAACATGGCCCAAATGAAAGAACAAATCAAAACTCCAGAAAAAGAGCTAAATGAAATGGAGATAAGCAATCTATCAGATGCAGAGTTCAAAACACTAGTTATAAGGATGTTCAAGGAACTTAGTGAGGACCTCAGCAGCATAAAAAAGATCCAGTCAGAAATGAAGGATACACCAATTGAAATAAAGAACAATTTACAGGGAAGCACCAGTAGGGTGGATGAAGCTGAGAATCAAATCAATGATTTGGAACATAAAGAGGCAAAAAACAACCACACAGAACAACAAGTAGGGAAAAGAATCTAACAATGTGAGGAAGGCATGAGCAGCCTCTGGGACAACTTCAAGAGGTCCAACGTTTGCCTCATAGGGCTACAAGAAGGAGAAGAGAAAGAGCAAGAAATTGGAAATCTATCTGAAAAAATAGTAAAAGAAAGCTTCCTTAATTTGATGAAGGACATAGTCATGCAAGTTCAGGAAACTCACACTCTAAGACACATCATAATGCAAATGCCAAAGGTTGCAGATAAAGAGAATCTTCAAAGCAGCAAGAGAAAAGAAGTTAGTTACATACAGAGGGTTTCCCATAAGACCATCAGCTGATTACTCAAAAGACTTTGCAGGCTAGAAGGGGTTGGCCAGATATATTCAAAGTCATAAAAAGCAGTGACCTACAACTAAGATGGCTCTACTCAACAAAGCTGTCACATAGAATCAAAGGGCAGATAAAGAGTTTCCCACAGAAGAAAAAACTAAAAGAGTTCATCATCACCAAATCATTATTATATGAAACATTAAAGGGACTTATTTAAGAAAAGAAGATTAAAACTATGAACAATAAAATGGCAAAAATATATATCTATCAACAGTTGACTCTAAAAAACAAACTAAGCAAACAAGAAGGACAGAGACAGAATCATGGGTGCAGAGAGTGTTTTGATAGTTGCCAGATGGGAGTGGAGTGTGGGGTAAAATGGGAAGAGGGGAGGGGATTAAAAAATATAAATAGGTAGTTACAGAACAGCCATTGGGATATAAAGTACAGTACAGGAAATGGAGTAGCCAAAGAAAGTATACCCATGACCCACAGACATGAACAACAGTAGGAGGATTGCCCGAGGGAGTGGGGCATGTTGGGTGGTGGAGGGTACAGGGGAAGGGGAATCAGGACAACTGTAATATCATAATTAATAAAATATGATTTAAAAAAAATATCCCCAGGTGGCATGTTAGTATTTAAGAACACCTTTTGCTACTTCTATGCTCCTTTTCTTTATTTTTAACAAAGGGGAAATAGAAAGAAAGGCCAATATCTATTCTACTGAATAACTACCACCTGTTGAACTCCTACTATGTGCAAGGTACTTTCTGTGGATAATCTCTAACTCCTCACAAGAACCTGTTGAGGCAGTATCATTATCCTCATTCCATCTGTGAAGAAACTGAAGCTGTGTGAGGCTTGGTTACTCATGTAGGGTCACATGACTTCTGTGTGAAAGACCTGGGATCTGAACTCACAGCCATGAGAGTACAAAGCTCTTACCAGTCCCTATTGCTTCTAGAACCTTGCCCTTCAAGTGCCCCTGGGTCCATAGCTTGATATTTACTTGAACTCTTCTTGCTTACATCATGTAAGGATATAGGCAGTGGGTGCTTCTTCTTTTCCTCCTTTTTAAACTACCTTTTTGTACCAATCATCAGCTGGTGATTCTGAGTTTGGTTTAATTCTATGAAGAGCTATAGCTTTGAGTTGATTCCAGTTATGGCACAAAGTCTGGCCATGTGTTTCAACCTCCGAAGAAAAAAATGTGTTTCCTCTCTTTGTAGGGTAGTGAGAGAGAGAGTTGACCCCCGTCACTCAAGTGTATTAGTGTATGGGGTTCCTGTGGATTCTAGTTTCACATAGGATAAAAAGTCACTTTTTTGCAGGTAGATAAAAGGAGGTACAAAGGAATAACTAAATTAAGTTTGTATCATTCTGCACTTAGAGATTAGTTGCAAGTCTAATAAAGATTGCTTTTCTGGGATTATCGTTTGAAGATGATGTCATTTTTAACAAAAACACTGTGTTAGTTGTGCTGATGCCTGTTTAAGTTTTGCCATCATTTAGCATTTCTTAGAAGGTGGTCATAGGGTGTTTATAAATAAAAATGACTGGCTGCACATTTTATTTTAGGAACATTATTTGCTTACCACAAAATAAAGGTTTTTTAACTTGACTTTGAAGTCTGCTCAGTAGAAAAATGTATTTGTAGCTGGACAAAAGCTTTTAACTCTTGATACATTGTCTTGGTTGCTTTTATGTCTGTTTGCAATGACTTCCTGTAAGATCCATGCATAGCAAACCCTAGTGTCAGTGGATGAGGTTTTTTAGGAGTTAGAATTAATTGCAGTGGTCTGAGGCATGGTGCTCATTTGCTTCAAGGTTTGCCTGAAAGCTCAAGGGTATATGCCTGAAACTGCTCATGTGTATGCTGGAAGGAATCTACTAAAAAAGCTGTATACACTTTCAGTATACTTGAAATATATATTCATTTATTCATTATTTCAACAAGACATGATGAAATTGAATGCCCATTATGTACTGGGTGCTAGGATAGACAGAGATAAATAGAAGAGAACAAAGCAGTCATGATTTTTTTGCCTTCGTGGAACTTACAGTGTAGTGAAGAAAACAGGCATTTAAAAAGTAAAAGTACAAAATAATCGAGGCTTGAAAATTATAATAAGAATTCTGAAGGAAAAATATATGATTATGAGAAAGGGAATCATAGGGTGGCCAGGCAAGGTTCAGTACAGATTTATCAGGGAAGCTGAAGCCTGTAGGCTGACTACAAGTTGGTGGATGAGAAGTGGGTGGAACGCAGGAGGCAGAGGGCACAGTGCTGAAGAAGGCACTTGTGTGCAAATGAAAATGACCCAAGGTGTCAATATGAGGTAGTAGGTTGGCTGGGAGTAGGGGGGAATGATGAACCAGATGATGCATAGGGCGCTGATAAGACTTTTGTATTTTTTTTCCCCAAGCACATTGGGAAGTTGTTCAACACGCAATGATGTAATCTAATTAACATTTTAAGAGAATCATTTTCTCTGCTAAGTGGATTTGAATACAGTTTGAGGGGTAAGAATAGAAACAGAGAGACCAGTTACAAGTGTATGCCAATCATGTAGGTGAGAGATAGCAGTAGCCTGAGTGGTAATGAATGAAATAGAAACAGTGGATAAACTCTGGAAACATTTGGAAGTAGAATCAATAGGTTGGCAATGGACTGGAGACAGAGAGACTGAACTCTAAATAATAATTTTCAGATATTAGGCTTAAGCAACTTCTGATGAATGGATTTGTTATTTTTACTGAGATGGGGGAAGACTAGAAGAAGAGAGAATCTGGATCAAATAACTAAGAACTTGTTTTGGGTAGGAGGGGTTTGTAGGTACTCTTTATCAACGAAGGATGTTACTATTTCCAGATTGCTATGTATATTTTTAAACTTGTATATGTTGAATTTATGAACTGCTTTTTCTGCATCTATTGAGATGACCATAGGATTCACCCATCTCCTTTATTTTATTAATGGAGCAGATTGCAATGAATGATGTTTAGTGTTAAACCAACTTTGCATTTTTTTTCTTTGTTTCTGGCTTAGTTGTGATGTATAATCTCTTCACACATTGCTGGTTTTGATTTGCTAGAATTTGTTTAGAATTCAAAAAAAATCAATGTCATGAGAGATATGGGTCTCCAGTGTTTCTTTCTACTGATGTCTTTGTCCAGCTTTGGTATCAAGATTGTGCTTGCCTTAAAAATGACTTGAAGAATCAAGTCATTTCAAGTCTCTCTTCTCTGAAAAAATATGTGAAAAATATTGACATTGTTTCTTCTTGAAATATTTTGTAGAATTTACAATGAAGCTATCCGTGTTGATAGTTTTCTTTATGGGATGGTTTTTGAACAAGAAATTAATTTTTAAATTTCTTTTAGCTTTGCTAGGTTATGTGTGTGTATTTTATGGGATATATCTAATTCATTTAAATTTTCAAATGATTGCATGCAGCTTTTTAAAACAATATATTTATTATCCTTTCAATGTTTGTAGAATGTACAGTGATAGGAGTTTATCACTATAATAGTCTTTTTAACAAACTAGTTTTTGGGGAGATCCCTCTATTATATGTCTGTTTTTCTTTTCATTAATATATATTCTTATCTTTATTATTTTCCCCTTTATCATTTCTGTGTATACACACACACATATACATAAAAACACATATACACACATGTAAATATACATACACATCATATTTGTTCTGTTACTCTGGAGAACCCTGACTAATATGGGGTCCCAAACCAAAGCCTGGGGAGTTAATGAGGGTTTCCATCCTTGGAAGGCCCTAAACTCTCATTTTTGTCCCCTTGCCTTGTAAGTTTGATAAAAGCTCTGTTCAGTTTCTCTGCCTCTAGGCACGATTGGAAGCTCCCCCCAGGGATAAAAAAAGTGGTCCCCAAAGCTGGGCTCATTTCTCTGGGTTTCCTCTTTTTTCTGGATCTTGGCCTAATGATTCTTTACTACCGTGTTAGTTCTCTGATTTCCCCAAACAGATTTAGTTGTTCTCGGTGGGAAAGTTGGTCTGATGTCTCTAGCTCACCATCCACAGAAGTGATTCTCCCTGAATAGGTGACTATCTGTCCTTCTTGATCAAGATCTATACAGGAAGTCTCAGATCTTTTTTGGATCTCAACTTTAGTTTTTATTTTGTTAAATGTGAAGAGCTTTTGAGATATTTAAGGTAAGATAACACAAAAGTTATTGAATAAGCAAACATACACTTGGAAAAGAGATCTCGGTGGAGAAAAATTTCAGTATGAGCAGGACATAGGTAACATTTTAAACAATAAAATGAATGAGATCACCTAGGAAAAAGTCTAGATAGAGAACAGAACAGGAACTGGAAATGTACCTCTGGGAACTCTGGCATTCAGAATTTGGTAAGAGGAGAAGGTACAAGTGAAATACAGGGAAGAGCTCGTCAGAGGGGTAGGAGAAAACCCACGAGAGTATAGTGTCTCACAAACAGAGAAAAATGAGGATTTAAAGAAGCAGAGAATGATCAAATATGATTTATCTGATGAAAAGTCTGGCAAAATAAGACCTAAAAAGCGTCTGAGTATCTGAGCACCCCCACACACTAGACACCTGATCGATGACCAAACCTGTGAAGGCGTGTGGGTGGACAGCCTCGGAAAGAGTGATTCAGGGCTGTGGGAGGCCTGCCCGGCCGCAACCACCTGGTAGCTTTCCATCTCTAATCTGATAATGAGCTCCGTGCTATCTCAACCTGAAAGAATTATTGGAAACCTGTGCTCTGTCCTTTTGGCAGATAACTTGGGTAATACCTGTCAAGAGCAAAGAAGGATGATGGTGTTGCTACTTCTTCCTAATACTTTGCAGATCTTCAGGGAGCAAACCTGTAGTTTTTGTTCTAAACCTGGACACAGCTGCACCTCCTGAGGTGAGCTTTCAGCACTTGCCACTGCAGACCTCCCTCTAGTGCTGGGTGTCTCACCAGAACCAGGAGGCAGAGGAAATACTGATTTCTCATCTTGGAGATGTACTCCTTTTCAGAGCAAGCCTTTTATATTTGAGCTCTTGGTGTAGATTTCTTTAGAATTTGGTCCAGAGGAAAATTTAGGCTAAATTTCTATTTGCTAATGTTTCAGAAAAGCCCATTGGCAGGGATTGAAAAAAGTGGCAGCTATACACAGCATAAACCTCATTATGGTCTCCTCATTTTCCTAACAAACATTAAAGATTGGTTGCTTTCTGTGGAAGTGCTGGCAATGTGTTTGCATACTAATGGGGAGTTTGGCCCCTAGACACATAGGGTAGCAAGGAAAATCCCGAAGCCCATTTTGGCAGCGGGGTAAGTGTGAAGTAACCTACAGGCCCTCACACTAGGCTCACTGACTTGGAATCATGTGCAAAATGAATTTAGCTATTTCTTTAATTTATTGGATTTACACCTGATGAGGCAAGCAGAGCTCCTGAGTCTGAAATTATTGCAAACTGATTCACTCAAAGAGAGAGTGCTTCAGAGAGAAGCCATTCTATTGCTTTGGGAAAAAGCAGTTTGGACACAGTTTAAGGCTCCATTAAATGTAGCCTTTAGTCAATGCAACCCTGGCCAAGCTGTGTAACCCTACTTCGGTGGATCTTGATGGTTAATGAAAAGGATCTACTCATATGTAATAATATCTCTATGAGTGACATTAAGTAATTTGTCAAGTGACTAGTGAAATGACACAACCTGAAATGTTTTAATTCTGTGTGATTGAGTCACTTTGTCTTTCTGATTTTGATTCCTGAATTCAGTATGGGAATAACAGAGTTCTTGTACTGCCTACATCACAAGGTTGTGAAGAGCAAACAGGATAATATATGGAAAGCTATAGATAAAAATAGGACTTTGTTTGCTGCAATGTAATCACCTCCTTTTCGTGGCTGTGGTTTTTACCTCTTGTCAATCATTGAGTGTTGGGAGGGCTCTTTATGGTATTGCAACAGTGCCGCAGTTTATCGGTATCCACCACTTGTAGCGGCCCAGCACTACCACAGGAGACTTGAAAAGAGACTAGTGTAACCAGTGAGGAAAATAGCCCAGAAATTAAGCTGAAAGGTCATAGACAATGTCTTGTGATTGGTCATTTTATCAGCCCAGAAGAAAAAGTACATTTTAATTGACTGGGGATGGCTGTCACAGAGAACTCTGTCAGCACCAGAGCCCTGAACCATAGGAGAGAGAGTGGGAAGAGACTGGTGTACTAGGGTTCTCCAGAGAAGCAAAATCAATAGGATATATCCATATATCCACAAATATACACACACACACACACACACATACATATATATACATACACATATATAGATCTATCTATCTATCTATCTATCTATCTATCTATCTATCTATTACAGGAATTGCCTTACATGATTATGGAAGCCAAGAGGTCCCTATGATCTGCCATATGCAAGCTGGAGAACCAAGAAAGCTGGCAGTGTAATCCAGTCCAAGTCCAAAGGCCAGAGAATGGGGGTGGTGGTGCAGTGGTGCAAGTCCTGGTTGGAGTCCAAAGGCCCAAGAAACAGGAGCACCCATGTCCCAGGGCAGGAGAAAATGGATGTCTCAGCTCAGCCAGAGAGCAGGTTTCCTCTTCCTCTGTTTTTGTTCTATTCATGTCTCCAATAGATTGGATAGCACCTACCTGCCTTGGTGAGGGCCATCCACTGTGCTCAGTCTTTCTATACAAATGCTAATCTCCTCTGGAAACACCCTCACAGACACACCCAGAAATAATGTTTTACCAGCTCTCTGGGCATCCCTTAGCCCAGTCAAGTTGTCACATTAAATTAACCATCACAGTTGGAGAAGAGGTAGGGGGAAGCAAGAAAAATAAAGAGCAGATGGTTTGGGAGCAAATAGCATAAAGCAGCAGCAGTGATTAAAAGTGATAATGAGGGCAATAATAAGCAGTCCTGGATCAGTGAAGAAAGAAATTGTGAAGTTTCTAGATTTGGAAGGGCTCAGAGATCAGTCAGTCCAAGGATGGCAAACCCACAGGTCATGTGGGGCACATTTCCCTTCTTGTGTCCACAGTAGACACTGCTGATTGATCATTGCACCTTTTCTCCTCACTCAAGGCACCGGAGTGGCAAGCTGAAGTGCTTGCTCTATGGGAATGTGGAGAACAGTGTGCAAAAGGGATGGATGTAAATCACTAAATTATCCGTTTCTCATCTGATGAGACGAGCAGGGCCAGTGGGTCAGGCTCAGATATGCAGGGATCTGGTCCATACAGAGTGGTCAAGATTCTGCTCTATGTTGCTGCTACAAACCAGAATAAGCACAAGAGAGGAAATCTATTTGCTAATCAAAATTTTGTTCAACTGCCTCATATGACAATCAAGAAACTGTGGCATAGGGATACCAAATAACTTTCTCAAGTTCACACAAATAGTCAACCAGGAGTAAAATCTAAGTTTTTATTTCCACAGTTGGAAACTCAAGAGCTATCTCTGTTTGGAGCTATTTGACTGAAGGATGATTCCTGAAATGGTTGGGTAAGTAGAGAAAGGAATGTTTTTAGATATATAGGGTTTACATCAATAGATCTTGAGCCAGGGCTTTGAGAGTTAGTATATTAGTTTGCTTGGGTGGCTGTAACCAAGTAGTGTGGACTGGGTGACTTAAACACAGATGTATAGCCTCACAGTTCTGGAAATCAGAGATTAAGTCTGAGAGTAAGGATGGCACAGTTGGTGTCTGCTGAAGGCTGTGAGAGAGAATCTGTTCCATGCCTCTGTCTCAGCTTTTGGTGGTTTGCTATTAACTTCTGTTGTTTCTCAGCTTGTAAACACATCACCCTGATCTCTGCCTTCCTATTCAAGTGGTATTCTCCCAATGTGCATGCGCCTGTCTCTGCCTGCAAGTCTCCCGTTTTATAAGGACTCAGTTATACTGGATTAGAAACCACCCTAATGACTTCGTCTGAACTTGATCACTTCATTTAACTTGATCATCTGTAAAGATTCTCTTTACAAATACAGTCACACTCTGAAGTGCCTGAGGTTAGGACTTCAACAGATAAATTTGTGGGATGCATTTTAACCCCAGTGGTGAGGTTTAATTTTCCCTATGTGTCTGATCCTGGCTATGGAGTCAGCTTAAATTTAGACTAGTAGCTTTCTTAATAAAGTTACATTTAACATTAGGGTTGATTCTTTAAGAAATTGACAATAACAGACCATGAATATGAATTCATAAACCACTATGAATTCTGTGTTTATTGGGTAATGAGGATTTTCAAGGAGTATATTACTGTGGTTAAGGAGGAGAAGAAATGGCCAGGTGCAGGTGATGCTATCTAGTGATTCCTGTGAACTTCTCAGTGAGGTTGTGCTGTTCTGTTGCTAATTAGATGAATGGATCAAGAGCAACCACAGCTTGAATAGCTGGCAGACACCCCTGGATGAGGCTACTGTACATGTAAAGATTTAAATATAGAAATATGAGTCCGGAGATGCCGGGGCACCCCATGCTCTCTGACAGAGCACAGAGGCATGTGAAATGGGCCAAGCTCTCTGCCGCCAGAGAGCCCAGCTCCCCGAGAAAAGCAGTGAGATTTGTCTTTGGTGCTTATACTCTGTTTTCCATCTCTTCTTCCCAGTTCCCGCATCCTGTGGTGGCACCTCTGCTTCAGCTCCCTCAGACACTCAGGACCGTGTCCTGTCCCTCTTCTTCCTGTTGAATGCTACTCTTAAAAGGAGATCTAAAATGTATTGATTCACATTTAGGTATGAAAGACTAATAAGGGTTAGTCTTTCTGTGGGTTCTGTCCTGAACGATTTGATACTGATTGTGAAGGCCTTAAATTAGAGGACGGCAACTCTAAATGGCACCTCTTTTATTAGCTAATCAGCTCTTAAATTAAAATGCATTTGTGTTCAATTACCCTCAACAACTGTCAGTGATCTAGGAATATGCTGATTACATTAGCAATTTTTCTGTAATTCCAGGAAGATGCAAAATAGACAGTTAGGAAGATATGACTCTGAGCCCATATGCCATAAAACACTTTAAAATAAATAAGTAAGTAAGTAAGTAAACAAACTTGTATGCCCAGCTTAACTCACCTACATTTGTGCTGGCCATCTCATCTGACTTGTCCAGAAATTCATGGCACAGGCCTTTCTCTTCAGTGCTTATCACAGGACCCCTCTCCTTTAAGCTGTTTTGGAAGTATAAAATTCAACCCCATTTGTTCCTTGGCAACCAGAACGGAACTGTCCTTTCTGCCATGGTGCAAAAGTGCAAAATCACTTTAGGAGAAAGGCGTCCACTCCTTCTTTCAAGCATGAAATTCACCAGCCTACCCTTTCCCTTGTCTGTGTTCAATCCCCCTCGGTCTTTTGTCCAATTCAGTCAAAGGGGAAGGGGATAGGTATCTCGGTACTGGTTAGGTGTAGGTGTAGGTGTAAGTGTAGGAATAGATGGAGGTATAGATATAGTTGTAGGTGTAGTTATAGGTGTCGGGGTGTGTATAGGAATAGATGAGGGGCCTGGGAAAATTTGTGGGAGGTGAGAATGGTCTCAACTGAATGTTTCTTGGATCCTGACTTAACTCCCTGCTTCCCTCTGGAACAAGGGATCGGTCAGCCACTGAAAGTCATTATCAGCAGCCATGGGGTCTCCCTGGCAGAGAGCCAGCCAACACTCTCACCCCCTCAGCAGAGTTCAGAGTGCCCTTCAGAGGAGCAGGCTGGATCCTTCCCAGGGACTAACACCGGGACAAAATCCTTGCTCTTTCTCTCTCTCTTACTCCCCAAAATTGGCCTAACAATGTCCTAGGACATATTAACAAGTGGTGAATACAGGCAACAGGACCAACAGATAATAAATAATTCAGTAAGAACTACATTCCAGAAAACGGAGTTGATGTGATTGGAGAGTTCTTTGATAAATAAAACGTTTCCAAACACTCATTACATTCTATTGTTATCACAGAAGGCAATTTATTCTGATTAAAAAATATTTTCTATGAAAAGAATGGCTGGGGAACTAAAAGTTCTGGGGAAACCAACCTCATAGTTACATTTAAATAGCTTTCCTGAGCAAACGCATTTTAAGTTAATTGTCAGTTCAGTGAGTCCTCAGCCCTGGCATCAGCAGGGACCACTGGGTGCTTTGGGGCTTCCCTCTTGCAGGGTGAAGACTCAAGACCGTGTTCTCAGCAGACACTCCCAGGCGTCGTATTCCTGTTTTGGTTGGGTACATTCTCCTCGATGGCTTTGCTTCCCTGCCTACCTACATCCTTTATTTCCTTTAGTTTACAATTATGTTTATTTGATGTACATAAAAATTCAAACACACCAAAAATAAAAAAACCAAAAAACTAAAACTTCAGACAGGACCAAAAAATCCTAAAATGTAGTTTCCTTCCACCCTTTTACACAGTTTTCTAGTTCTATTTCCTGTAGGCAGCCACCATTAGCAATTTCTTATATGCCTTTCCAAAGATCACTAAGTAAATATTAATATATGTGCGTATCTCTTTCACATACATAATCATACTGCATGTGTGGTACTATGCCTTACTTTTTCATTAAACAATGTGTTGGCCATTATTCTCTCTTTTTTTCTCTCTCTCCCCCTTTCCCATCAGTCAAATTTTGAATGGTTATGTAGTATTTTATCTTACAAGTGTACCATATTTATTTAGTTCCTTTCCTATTGATGTTTGGCTTATTTTGTGTTTGGCTGAATAAATTTCTAAGGTGGAGGAACATGCCATCAAAACAAAGCGTCTCTGGCTTTGTCTTGATGACACGTGTCTCCCAGATTGTTGGGACAATTGAGGAGCATTTGTGGAGACTGCGTGGGAGAAGGGGAGGGGTTACCTCAGACAACAGATGTCCAATGGGGGACTGGGTAAAAGCCTTGCTCCATGGGAATGAATTCATTCTCTCCTCCACCTTGCCAGGAAAACTGCACTAAAACTGGTGTGCTGGCAGATGCTGAGAGCGTTCATTCATCCATTCATCCACTCATCCAACGGTGTTGCATTTCCTCTGCGTGCCAGTCACTTCTCTAGGTGCTGTCTCCCCAGCACAGCAGTGAATGAAACAAAGTCCCTGCTATCGTGGAGTTTGCATTCAGAGCAGGGAAATAAAATGGAAAGCTAATAAATATACAACTTTTCTAAAGAGTAAGAAAGTAGGGCAGGGCCTGGAAAGCCACAGAGGGTGTTGGAACTGTCTTCCTTTGAAGGCAATGCTGTGATGCCTCTGGCAAGGTGTGTTCGGGTGGGCGCTGAGGCTGCAGGGCAGCGGCACTGCCTCTGGGTTGCCTGGAATGCCGGTGGCATCCAGCACTCGCCCATTCCCACCCAGGCCTGCTCCTGCTGGGCATTGCCAGTACATACTGCCTCTGTAGCCAGGAGTAGAGCACCATTTTCTTTCTAGGTATGTGGTGAAATTTGTGGAGGAGAGAGAGGAAAAGAGCCCATTAGGATAAGGGGATGATGGCCTAGGGAAAAATGTGGATATTCTGCCGTCAGATTAATACAACATCCCTGAATTATCAGAGGGCTTGTCATCATTCACTTGTGTAGCAGGGGGCAGGGAAAATTATTCATTATTCAACGTGAGCTGAAATGAAAAGCCATACTTAGTAAAACATGCAAGGTTACCTACTATGGTAACTGCTCCCAGAGTCTTAATGTGTCTGCTGCACGGCTAATTAATTTGCTCTGAGCTCCATTGGAATTCCTATTTGAGATGATTGTCTTGGTAAGTGAATGCACCACAGAGAGCAAGAACATCAAAAGCTCCATTTGGGGCTGCTGTAGCAATCGGAGCCTTTCTCCAGTCTTCCCTTAGCCAGCTCCAGCAAGGACTGTCTGTGTCCCTGTCTAGTCCCTGTTAGACTTGGAGGATGGGCAGGATTTTCCAGAAGTTGCATCGCCCATAGCGTTATATGTGCTGTGGTTTGGAATCCAGACTCTGAAGTCAGATCTGAGATTTCACATTTATTAGCAGCCAGTTACTTATTGGGCAACCTCAGGTATTTAGCATCACTGTTTCCTTATCTGCAAAGTTAGAATAATTGTATTACCTACCACAGAGAAATGCTGTAAATATTACACTAGATGTGTTTGTAAGGCATCTGGTCCAATGTATGCTTTCACTGAATAGTTTTTTCTTTTCCTCATTCTCCTCCTCATTCATCGCAACCATCATTGTCGTCGTTGTCATCCTCCTCTTCTTCCTCCTCCTCCTCCTCATTTTTTCCCTTTCTGCCTGTGTGTCTAATTTGTATGTTGGGATTTTAGCTATTGTGTACAAACCAGGAGAGCTATAATGGGCAGTACTGGCACAACTGAAACCATCTTCTAAGGCCTCAAGGAAATAAGAGACTGGGTGACCTGGGCCCTGGTTGGTCCAGGCTTTGCTGCTGCCATGTGGTTTGGGCCAATCCTTTCATTTCTCTGGCCTCCACCTCTCTCTTTGGTAGAATAGACAGGCCGAAATTAATGATCTCTTAGGTCCTGTCCTACTCCAAGGGGAGTAGTGTTTAAAGAACTGTGCCCAGGTAAGTTGGGGTATATTTGGCAGCAAGTAACAAAGTAATTAACAGTGACTTAAGCAAATGGAATAGACTTAAACAAATTTTAGCAAGCCAAGTCCAGCAATGTGTAAAAAGAAAAGATTATATATTTCAACCAGCTGGAGTAGTTTTCTCTTTGCATCCTCTGAATGCCACTCATTCAGTAATCTACTTAACATGTGTATAGTTTCCTCCTCAAGAACATCGAACGTTTCTCAAGAACATCATACGTCCCAGAGTTTATAGCTTTGTATATTGCTAAATATACTGTTGGTTTAAATGAAAAAAATCAGAATGAATGTTTGATCATCACAATACTCAGTACTTTACCATCAGGTATATCTCAGGTCTATCAACAACTTATAAATTAGTAGATTGTTCAGACGTCTGTTTTTAGTCTAATGGTTTGCATATATAATTCCTCAGGAGCTCTTAACACATCAAAATAATACTATTAAACAACAATTAACCTTGTAAACAAAAGAGAAGTCGCAGACATTATTTATTTCTTTGCCAGTTTTAATAAAGACCTAATGTACTAATAGCTTCTCCTGGAGACAGCTGCCATCAGTTAAGTAAAAATATTATTATGTTGCAATTATAAGTATCAATAAAGGCAGGACCCACTAGGTGCTGGCAGGCATTAACTGGTTTATGGGTATCCATTCCAATAGCTTTCTGTTGTATCGAGTTATTTTATGACTGTCTGTTAAACACATTCGCATCTACACCCATGTGTTCAATGTTATAGCAGAAAGGTACTTTAAGAACATCTCATCCAGTATTTTTAAAATTGTGTCCCAGAGATCTCCTAGGGGGTTCTGGAAATCCCCTAAGGGATTTTCTGGGCGTTGTAAGGTCAGGGGCAGGGTATGCACAGTCCTGGGGGTGAAGCAGGGCACTTTGGCGTGGCTACCTTGATACAAGAGTCGTCTTGGCTCAGTCATTTGGGTGCAGACACTGTGTCATGGCTGCACAAAATGAGCCTGTAGAACCGGAAGGTCCCTGGTTCTAATAATCAATAATGTATACAGTAGCTGCCCTTGATCTTTATTCTACCCCAGCTCCTCCTGTTATGGTGATTTGATTTTCTATTTTATTCACTTATCTATTGTTTGAATTTTTATGCATATTTATTACTTTTACTCAGAGAAATATTAAAGATATTTCTTAGAAGTCTTATTAAACTAGGATAAGTTCTTAGGAGCATCAGGCTTATCTCCCCAAACCAGCATTACATAGGAATATTATGAAATGAAAATGTATATTACCAAAAGTTCTGAGAGCACTGCTAGAAATATAATTGGCAATTTCCTGTGCCGTCTGGAGCTGAGAATAAAGGGCTGAATATCTTTACACAAAGTGTCTTTCAGTCAGATAGATAAATGAGAGAATTTGAGACCTGGGCCAGCCACGGTGTAAGTAAATTCTTAGAGCATTCCTGAGCCTCACCCCGTCTCTGAACCTCATGCACCCTCTCCACATCCTTCAACTTGACCTCACCCCTACTTCTCTACCCTGGAATGGCGTTGCCAGTGTGGTAAAAGTGTAGTATGGGCTCATTGGGTTTTCACAATTTCTCGGTGTTTTGGTTTCATGTGGCTGCTGTAATAAATTACCACACACTTGGCAGCTTAAAACAGCAGAAAATCATTGTTTCACAGTTTTGATCGCTATAAATCAGGGTGTCAGCAGGGCGGTGCTTCCTCCGAAATCCCTAGGAAAGACTCTTTCCTGGTCTCTTCCAGACTCTGATGGACTGAGTTTTTCTTGTGTGGCTGTAGAACCCTGATCTCTGCCTGTGTTTTCATGTGGTCATTTCCTCTTCTTGTGGCTGGGTTTTCTCTTCTGCTTCTTATAAGGACACTTATCTTTGGACTTAGGGCTTCAAAAGGTGAGGATGCGCTGTGGGACCGGGAAGTACAACCCAGAGGAGGATAAGGTTCATCTCCTTATCTCAGTGCCCTTAATCATCTGCTACGACATCGCCCATTTTTTTCAAATAAGGCAACATTCACTCTTTTGCCATATAAGGTAATATTCACAAGGATTAGGTTGTAGATATATTTTTTTAGGGCACGATTCAACCCAATACATTTGGTAATTTAAAAAGGAAAATTGAAATAAAATAAACAGAAAGGAAAGTTGGTAATATTTTTTTAAAAAAATGAAAGTTTAATTGATTGTACTTTTTCCTGAGTCAAGTGTCCCTTGGTCAAAACATATGCCAGTATTACAATGTCACTTATCTGCCCCTAGAGCTCACCTCTGGGACAGCCAGTGCCACTTACTGACTTCAGCTGTTCCGTGTGAGCTTTGGCTAGAACAAAACTTACACAACCGAATGTAAGTTTGGAAACTTCTACTTCCTATCTAGTAACTTCTTTTGTCTCCGAGGAAACAGAGACCCCCACCGTTGGAAAGAACACTGCTTTTGAGTCCGAACAGCTGCAAACTTGTGCCACCTTCACCAACGATCCCTTCTGGGACGGCAGTGGCATCGCCTGGTGTCATTACTCTTTAGTTTCTTCCTTGATACAGAGATGGTAATGTGTCTGCCTCTAACTCATTAGAATTGTTATGAGTATAAAGTTCTCTTGATGACATGATGATGATTTCTCAACATAATATTTGAAATTGCCTCTGAAATGTGTTTATGCTTCTATATTCATTAACAGGGGACAAGAAAAACAGGTAATTATGAACTCTGAGAGTTCCTCAGTAGGAGGAACTTACCGTGTTACAACCTGCAGCTACCTAGGGAGCTATTGGGAACACACACAAATTATAATTTATAACTTTCAGAAAGGGAAGTGAGGAGGTAGCTATGAATAATAAGCCCAGTTTAGAGCAGAGTTGGAAGATTCACAAGTTTAAAGAGTCCAGGCAGGTAATATAAACAAATAAAGCCAGGTAAGAGAAAGAAAAATAGCAACGGGCATGCAATGGAAAGTGGTAGCTGAATAAAGCCTGGGCTGCAGCAGCAGGGAGCTGTGCGGGTTGCAGGGGGCTGGGGGCTGGGGAGCAGTGTTTGGTTCACCTAGAGGGAACTGCTGCTCTTCAGAATAGAACCAGAGACATTGAAATAAAGAACAAACTGACAGTAACCGGAGGGGAGAAGGGAGGGGATAACGGGAAAGAAAACGGGAAGGGCCATCAAGGAACCTGTATAAAGGACACATGGACAAAGCCAAAGAGGGGTGGGATCGAGGGTGGGAGGTAGGGATGGGGGGGGTGGGGGAGAGTGGTGGAGGGAAAATGGAGACAACTGTACTCAAATAACAATTTTTAAAATGCCACAAAAAATAAAAATGAAAAAAAAAAAAAAACTACCGCTCTTCACTTGCCTGCTTGCTGATGGCCTCCATTAAGATACAAACCCAGCAGGCTAGACCTTCTAAGGAAGAAATCTGGATTTTTATGTGAAATATTCTTGTATCGCTAGGTAGTTAGGCCTCTGCTGTGATAACAAATAGCCCTGAGATCCCAGCACCTTACCAAATGTTTATTTCTCCCTCATGTGCAGTCCTCTAGGAATCTGGGCAGCTCTCCAGGGAACTTCCTTCCGTGCATCAACCCAGGGGACTGGGCTCCACCACCTCAACGCCAGGTCTCTGTGTTCCTGGGGCCAAGTGTTGCAGGGTGAATTATATCTCCCCCAAAAGATATGTTGGAGGTTTAACCCCCAGTGTCTGAGAATGTGACCTTACTGGGGTATTTACAGAGCTCATTAATTAAAATGACATCACCAGCTAGGCCCTAATCCAGTATGACTGGTGTCCTTCTAAAGAGGGGAAATTGTGGACACAGAGGAAGACGCAGAGGGAGAAGGTCATGTGAAGGATCATGCTGCTACGAGCCGAGGCGCTACTGGAAGTGAGGAGAGAGGCCTGGAACTGACCCTTCCCTAGCGCCTGCAGAAGGACCATGGCCTTGTCACCACCTTAATCTCCAGCTTCTGGTTTCCAGAACGGGGAGAAAATAATTTCTGTAGTTTAAGCCACTCAGTTTGTGCTCTTTGTTACAGCAGCCATAGGAAACAAATACCCTGAGAAACAGAGAGGCTGGAGAACACACATAGGAGCTTTTCCCTGCCTTGCCTTCAAAACTCGCTTCATTTCTGCTCACAGACTGCTGCCGGGAAGCAGTCCTGTAGCCCCACCGGTACCGAGGGGCTGGAAAGTATAACCCAGGAGAGGAAAAGTGGATATTGGTGAGCACGGGTAATATCTACTTTCTACTCCTGGCTTTAGAGTGTTAGCAGCTAATATAGTTTGAAAGAAAAGAACACAAGACTTGAACAAGCATTCATTAAGTGAGTCAAGCAAACCCTCCTCCGATCTGGCCTTCACCGGTGGTTCCAGACTGGGCCCTGTCCTGAGGACAAGCCCACAGGTGGTGCGGGTCTGTTCGTGGGGTGAGATTTATGACTCTGAGGGAACGTGAACTTGCCCATGGGCAGGGGTAAGCACGATTGGTACAGAGAGAGCTGTTGATACCAGTGGAGGCCTGAGGTTGGGGAAAGGATTCCAGAAAACCTGAGACTTAGTGCAACATGGCTCTTGGAAAGGGGAAGATGCACAGACCACCGCCCACTAACAGTTTTTAGCTGGAGCTGTGCTTCCCCCACTGTCCTATGCTCCCTTGTTCTCTTTTCCTTCCCCACTGTCTCCGGAAACCAGACCCTCCACTTAGTCCATTTGAACGCGAGGTGAAGGTGCTGCTGGAGATGACCCTGGGAAGCCACCTGCCATTTATGTTATTATTTCTGGAAACATACAATCTAAATTTCAAACAGCCAGCTTAGAAAAATAATTTTTTAAAAACAGCCCATGGGTATACATGTACAAATTTACAGTCATGATTTATACTCAGCCTGGCAATAGCATTTTAAAATTATTTGTGTGCAATATACTTTACTCATGTGCATATCATTTAAAAACAATATATCTAGATGCTTTCAGCTGAATTTCTCTCAGACTATATATCATATTAACTTGGCTTATGGATTGTGCTCAAAATTATTCTTAAAGAACATGCTTGGTTGATTTCATGGAGCTTTTTGAATATTCTAAAAAGCTAGAGAAAGAAATGAAACAAATTGTACTGCTCATGGGCTGTGGCACAAGCTAGAGAAATAAAATTGGGCTTCAGGCCAAATTCTAAAGGCAATTGGAGCTGCTTATGTCAATTGGGCATAATTATTCCTTAGCTCCTGTTGACAGAAAGAAAAATTGGTTGTGATCTGCTTCCTGATACTGAGGATTCAGAAAGAGTATTTGGGCTCCAGATCATGGCAGATGGGTGCGTGTAGGAGCCACTGATTTGTCATTTGCAGGAAGCAGGGAATCCTCCAGTTTGAAGGAGTCCTTATGAATTAGTTGCCTTGAGCAGTCTGTTCTCTGGCTGAAGGCAGCACTGTGCTCTCAGTAAATGTTCACAGAATGAATAATGAATCTTACCCAGAGACCTTCCCTGCAAGAGTATCTCTCTTTTCTTTTCACCTGCCCACTGTCTGGTCCACTCTCCAGTGACCAGGGGAGAACAAGGTCTGCACTGAACAGGCTAAGGTGCCACCCCTAGATTTATTTATTTGGCAAACATTTATGGAACCTACTAGGCACTTGGGACTGTGCTGAATCCCAGATGTCTAGCTAATGATAGCCCAACCCGAAAAAAATGGGTTTGTCCTCAAAACAGGGGAGATGTCTGAGCAGGCAAAGGCCTCCAGGGAAGCATGAGAGGTAACATGAGGACAAGGTGGGCTGAGGTAAGAGCCGCAGCATGCTCATTTTCTCTTCTGACTCCAGGGACCTAATTGGTCTGTGCAAAAGACTCCCGTGCCATCCCTCTGCCTGGAACCTGGATTGCATCCCCCTGTTTCCTTGGAATCCTTATACCATCAGTTTCCTACACTTGGCTATATTTTCAATCTATTATTTACTGGCATATTCCCTCAGCATATAAGTTTGTGTTAAGTCACAGGTGGCAAACACAAGGCCGTGGGCCAAATCTGGCTCTCCACCTTGTTTTATCTGGCCCGGCACCTTGTTTCTACCTGGTGGCAATGCCGAGCTCTTGCTTAACTGTTAAGGAGTAGTTACACCTATACAGTTTAAAGTTATATTCGGCCATTTGAAGGCAACCACAAGGCTGATGTGGCCCTGGTGAAAATGAGTTTGATACCCCTGTTAAGTCCTTTACCTGAGCAAAATTAAGTTTGTAATTTGTTTTTAAATCGCTTTTTAGTTCTTAGTCTTTCCTTGTTATTTTCTTCATACAAACAAATGGAAAGAGTTGGTTTGCTCAGTCCCTTCCTTGTGCCCTCTTATCAGACACCCCTACCCCAGAGTGGCTTCTGCCTCCTGTGCTGTGCTGGAACTGTTCTGATGGCCGTCACGGTGATACCTGCATGCTGCTCTGTTTTTAAATGCACCTTGTTAATGGTTTTGTGGCATTTGACCCTCCTGACCAGGCCTTTCCTGAACCCCTCTGCTCCCCTGGCTTTTGTCACCTCAAATGCTCTTGATTTCTCAATTACCTTCTTGGTTCTTTTTCTCAGGTACCTTTGCAAGCAACTCTTATTCCACCCCCTCTTCAAACGTTTTTTCCTGAGGTTTGGATTTTGGCCATGTCTTCTTTTCACTCTACTTACCTTCCTTGGGTGATTTCACTTACTCCCATGTTCTTACCCAGCCCCTATCCATGCTGGCAATTCCCAAACCTGTATTTCCAGCCTAGATTTCTTTCCTGAGCCAGACCTCATACCTACTACCTGTTTAATTTCTCCACTGATATGTCTCCCAGGGACCTCAAAACCAATGAAAAAGTGAACTCTTCACCTTTTGCCTACATATTGGTTTCCCTCCACCTCAGTGCATGGTATGATTATTCCTTATGCAGCTGCTTGAGCGATACCGCAGTTAACCAGGTACCTTGTCTCATCAATCATATCAACTTTTTATTTTTCAGATACTTCCCCTTTGCTTCATTCCTACTCCCACTAACTCAGTGCAGGCCTCATAATTTTTTGTTTGGATTGCTGCTCTACCTTTCACCTCTCTGCCACCACACTTGCCCACTGATACAGACTGAATTGTGTCATCCCCCCTCCCCCCAACACACACTCCAATACATATGCTGAAGCTTTAACCTCAATATGGCTGTTTTGGAAATGGAACCTTTAAGTAAGTACTTAAGGTTAAATGAGGTCGTAAGGGTGGGTGCTGATCTAATATGGCATGTCTTCATAAGAAGATGGAGACAGTAGGGATGTTCACACCACAGAGAAAACACCGTGTAAGGACACAGCAAGAAGGTGGCCATTTGCAAGCCAAGGAGAGAGATCTTCACTACAAACCAGGCCTGCTGCCTGGTTTAGTCCAACCACCAGAACTATGAGAAAATAAATTTCTTTTGTTTAAGCCAGCTGGTCTCTGGCAAGTTCTTATGGCAGCCCTCAGAGGCTAATATACCTACTTAAGTGGAGTCTTTCAAAAAACAGATTTAATCAGGTCACTGTCCTGCTTAAATTTCTTCCTTGTGTAGATGGTCCCTCTACACTTGCCTCTTCCTCTCGCTCAGTGCACTGGCCTTGCTAAATGACAAGAGTGTACCAGGCTCTGTCTGTGCCTTTGCACAGGTTCTTTCCTTGGCTGGGTCATCCTTTCTTGTCCAGACCACACCCTTCCCTCATAATCCGTTTGCCTTTTTGTGACCTGACTCTTGCCTCCCTGGTCTGCAGGGTGCTGCTCCAGTTTCCACAGACCTAAACTGTCCCCTTCTCTAGACTGAACTCTTGAAGGACAGGACTGAGGTCTTATTTATCTTTCTGTTTTCAGCATCTGCATGATATTATAGTGGGTATTCCAAAATGATTTTGGATGAATGAACAATCAGTAAAAGTCTTTATTCTCAGGGATACAAAAGAAACTTTGACAAGTCAGTGTGCTACCACAGCCTGGGAGTAACCTCTTTTGGGGTCTACTTTACATTATGATTTGTTGCACCTACTCATGCTAGTGGCCCAAAGACCAAGAAAAACATTATTATTGTCATCATTGTTACAGCAATAGCAGTTTTCATTTATTGAGCCAATAATATATACATAAAGTAGGTTATGCATTATTAAAGGGCTCTGAGCCCAATTTCAAAGAGTGACTATGTGCTTTTTACCCACACCACCAACAATTCTCCAATACCAGCTCATTATCTTTCCATTCAGCTCAATTCTGACACTACTTGCCTAGAGATAGCATCGAATCCCATAGGTTAAGGGCTCAGTCACACAGAGACAGTCCCACTGTACTTCAGATACCGAATATAAGTACAGTAGTCCCCCTTATCTGCAGGGGATATGTCCCAAGACCCTCAGGGGGTGCCTGGAACGACAAATAGTGGCAAACTCTGTAAGTGTGTGTTAAGTGTCATTGAGTCGGCTCTGACACCCGATGACTCCACGAATGAAGGATGCCCACACTACTCTGTCCTCAGCAGCCCTGCTCAGCTGCTGTAGACTCACACCTATGGCCTCTTTCATGGAGTCAGTCCATCTCATATGTGGTCTTCCTCTTTTCCTGCTGCCTTCTGTCTTTTTTCCAGCTTCACTGTCTTTCCCAAAACCCAGCCTTCTCATGACATGCCCAAAGGAGGGCAGCTTTAAATCTGTCATTTTCACCTTTAGCAATGTTTCGGGCTTACTTTGCTCTAGGACTTGTTCATCTGTCTGACAGTCCAGGGTATCCACAGAGCTCTCCTCTAACACCGTGTTTTAAATGGACCAGTGTTTTTTCCTATCAGCCTTCTTCACTGTCCAGCTCTTGCATGTGTACATAGTATTTGGGGACACAAAAGTGTGGATGATCTTAGCCCTGGTCTCCACGACACATCTTTGCTGTCGGTGATCTTTCCTAATTCTTCCATTGCTACCTTTCCAAGTCTCAGCCTTCTCTTGTTTCTTGGCTGCAGTGTCCATTTGAATTGATGACAGAGCTAAGGGAAGCAAAATCTTTAGTAATTTCCATGTCTTCACTATTGATGTTAAAATCGTATATTACTTCTGTAGTCATGATTTTTGTCTTCTTGATGTTCAAATGCAGTCCAGCTTTGGCCCTTGGCTTTTTTCAGTTTCATCAGAAGTTGTTTCAAATCATTGCTATTTCCTGCCAGTAAGTTGATGTCATGCAGCTATCTTAAGTTACTGATATTTCGTCCACCAATTTTCACTCCTCCTTCCTCTGAGTCTAACCCAGTTTTTTATATACATTCTGCTTAGAGATTAAACAAATGGGGAGATACAATGCACCCTTATCTGACACCCTTGCCTAAAGGAAGCCTCCGCAATCCAGGTTTTGCATCAAAACAATCAAGTGCTGAGGCACTCCCATTTCTCTCAGAGCAACCCAAACCTTTTCGTGGTTGACACAGTCGAAGGCATTACTGTAGTTTATGAAACATAGACTAACTTTCTTGGGAAATTCTTGGAGCACTTCAGTATCCAACAAATGCTCACAATTAGATCTTGAGTGCCTCTTCCTTTTCTGAGTCCAGCCTGAACATCGGGCATTTCTTGCTCCGTATAAGGTAGAAATCTGTGCTGCATCACTTTCAGCATCACTTTACTTGTGCAGGAAATTAGAGCCATGGTGCTGTAGTTACTGCGCTCCTTGGTGTCTTTTCTTTCTTTCTTTCTTTTTTTTAATCCTTACCTGAGGACATTGTTTTTCCATTGCCTTTGGAGAGAGAGGAGGGGAAAGAGAAACATCAATGTGTGAGAGAAGCAGCAATTGGTTGCCTCCTGTACTTGTCAGGACTGGGGATTGAACCTGAAACCTTTTGGCTAAGGGAAAATGCTCCAGGCAACTGGGTCACACTGGCCAGGGCATCTTCCCTCTTGAAGATTGGGATGTATATTAAACATTTCCAATCTGTAGGGCATTGTTTCATGTTCCGTATTTGCTGACATATTCTTGTTAAGAGTTTGGCAGATTCTGTCTCTGTGTCTTAACTAATTCTATGGGTATCTCACCTACCCTGGGGATTTATTTCTTCCCAGTACTCTCAGGGCAGCTTTCACATTGCTCTCTAGAATTACAGGTCCCTCCTCACAGGAATTTTCTTCAAAGGTATCTGTCATCCTTTGTCTCTTCTGTATAGATTTTCAGTAGAGTGTTTCCTTTTTCCCTGTATTTTCTCCTGGTCAGATAATGTGCTTCTTTGTTGGTTGTTCAGCATTCTAGTTTAGGTTCGAACTTCTTTTTTATTTCTTGAGTCTTCTGTAGAGATTTGCTGTTGTTCTCCTCTATCTTCTTACAGTGACGACGGCAGTAGCTCTATTTATCTCTATGAGATAGTCTTTGAAAAACTACATTCAGGATTCTAACCCTGCCTTTGTTATCTTTCTTCCTCTCTCACCTGTTTTTTTTTTAACGATTTTTAATGTTTCTCTTGTCATCTACCCAATTTATCTTTCTTTTTACTTCTGACATTGCCTTTTTGCATTATTTTCTAATAATATTTCTAGTTTCAGTCCACAGATCTGATCTCAGTCAATTAAGTCTAACATTGCAAATATTTTTATGTGAAATTTAAATCCATCAAGAATGTGATTTACATTATATTTTGGCAATACTATTCTTTTAGTGCTCTTCCTCAGCTGTCTGTAATGTTTGGTATAAACAGTTTGTGGTCAGTACCAATGTTCCTAGTCTTGTTTTGGCAGAGAATACAGCTTCTCCATCTCTTGCTTTCAATTGCTTTGTCTGTTTGATTTCCCTACTGGCCAGCTGTTCAGCTGTAATCATCTGTTCAGTTGTCTGAAGCATGTGTTTGTGGTGAACAAGTTGTTGGCATCACGGAAATCCGCACGCTGACCTCCTGCTCCATTGCTGACCCCTAGTCCAAACTTTCCAAAGGCATTTGATTCTGCTTTATTTCCTACTTTTGCTTTCCAATCACCTGTAACTATCAGCATGACTTGTTTTGGTGTGTGATTAATTTCTCTGTGGATACTCGTGTAAAAGCTTTCAATTTTATTTCTTCAGCTTTTGCGGTTGGAACATAGACTGAATAATGGCTATGTTAATAGGTTTCCCCGAAAGTCTGATTGATATTATTCCATCCGACTCTGCATTGTACTCCTAAATGTCTGTGCCACCTCTTGCCTCAGTATTAAAGCCTCTCCATTTCCAACAAACCCTGTATGTTGTACTATGTTTTTTCCTATACATAAATACTCTTCTGGCTTCTCTTTGAGATATCTAAAGTGCCAATAGCACTACTCTTGTGCTTTGGGGGCATTATTAAGTAAAATGAGGTTACTTGAACACAAGCACAGTGATATTGCAATAGCAGATGTCATGACCGAGATGGCTGCTAGGTGACTGATGGGTAGTGAATGCAGTGTGTGTGCACTGGACCAAGGGGATGTTCACGTCCTGGGTGAGACAGAGCAGGACGGAGGGAGGTTTCATCACACTGTTCAGAACGATGTGTAATTTCAACCATATGAATTGTTTATTTCTGAAGTTTTCCATTTAGTATTTTTGGACCACAGTTGACCACGGGTAACCAAAGCCACAGAAAGGAGAATTGAGGATAAGAGGGGGCTACTGCCATAGAGTCCCATTTGCAGGAGGGCAAAGCTTCTGTCCAACTTGGCTACAGACCAGCAGTTCCAATGACCCTCTCCTTGGGTTTGATTAATTTGCTAGAGTAGCTCACAGAACTCAGGGAAATACTTACATGTACCAGTTTATTAAAGGCTGTGATAAAGGACACAGGTGAACAGCCAGATGAAGAGACGCATAGGGAGAAATACCTAGGGGCTGGGAGAGCCCTCAGCATAGCGGTTTCTGGCCACCTGGAGTTGGGGAGTGTCACCCTCCCTGGGTGTGGGTATGTTCACCCACCTGTAAGTTCCCCTAAACTTGTGCTGTTGGGGTTTTAATGGGCCCTCCCTCACTAGGCATGATTGATTATCAACCCCATTTCTAAACCTCTCTCCCGACTCTAGAGAGGTTGGGAGCAGAGCTGAAAATCCAAACTTCTAACTATGAGTTGGTCCTTTTGGAGCCACCTCAGAGCCCACCCAGAGCGGCCTCATCGGAACAAAGGTGCTCCTAGTGCTCTTATCACCTGGGACATTGCAAGGGCTTCAGGAGCTCTGGCCAGGAACTGGGGATGGAAGTTGGTAGGTATTTTTTCTATTATCTCACAGTTATACAGAAAACATCTTATTTAATCCTCACAAAGTAACATCTACACTGAAGTAACATCTACACTGAAAAGAAGCTGAGGCTCAGGGAAGAAATGGAACACAGACTCAGCTAATGTTCTATTTGCCACCCTGTATTTACCAGACTGCTTGCTATTACTTCTAGTCTAGGTGGGACTATACGACTATGTCTGGCCTATTAGCTATGAGCAGACGTGACCTGTATGAATCCTGTGATGAAGCATGATTCTCTAGTGATGCAGACGCTGGCCTGCAGTGTCCGAGTCATTATGGATGAAATGAGACATTCATATGGACTACCGAGTCCGGTGGAGGAAAAGGGACAGCATGGCTTTTCTCTCAAGGGGAGCAAAAGCCACAGCCTTCACCTTGACAGACCTTTATTGAGTTTCTCCACCCATTACATGATGGTCCTTATTTACTATGCACAGGTTCACTTTAGGTGGTTAACTTTTACAGAAAACAAAGGAGCCAATGCTGCTAATCACATCACAGAAAAGGGATATTTGCAAATGAAAAGGCAAAAGTGGTTGAACCAGTTACACTCATCCTTGGAAGGTTTAGCATGGTTTTTAGGAAGTTGCTTTGCAGTAAATGTCCTCAATTCAGGATGAGGGAGTTTTAGCAAAAAGCAAGACTCATAGCGGCCTAGGTACATTGCAGGCCTGATTCCCAACGGGAGAACCTATCCGTGGGTGTGGGTCCTGCACATCTCCCAGTGGGAGCTGGGCCCACGCCATGCAGAGTGGCCTCCCACACTCTAGCATCTCTTTTCATGCTGGGATGAAGCCTTGAAGACCCATCTTGAAATGGCAGAGTGTCCGTCAGCCTGGGACCCTGAATGACTGGGAGGAGCAGAACCCCGGCTGGCCTGCAGTGGATGTGTAGTGTGAGTGAGTAATAAAAGCTTGTTGTTTTAAAGCAATGAGATTTTGAGGTTGTGCCATTAAAGGCCTTTATATCCCCCTAATGGGGAGCCCTGGGGCCCGCTCCAGCAGTCCCATCCCCAACGTAAAAAGAATGTACAAAGCAAAAGAGAGACCTAGAACTTCTCAACAATCTAATCATGTCTGCCAACATAGAGTAAAAATGTTGAATGCCAACTGCTCAACCAGATCTTATTGAATTACTAAGTGTATATGATGTAGCAGTTTCTGGAAGACCTTAAATATCTAGGTTGAAGAGACGAAAAGAATGAAACTGTAATCAACAAAAATACATACAAATGCAGGCAGTAATTATGTGAGTACATTGTGGAGGCGTTATCAACCAAATTATATTAATTATGATAAATTAATGATATTAATCAGGCGTAAGGGGTGTAGACCTTGAACTGTCATGTCAAAGCTGGAAAGGTTTATTGAAGGGTTTTTTCATCTTAGCATTATTAACACTTTGGGCCAGATAATTCTGTGTTGAGGGACCTGACCTGTGCGTTGTAGAATGTTTAGGATGTCAACAGCTTTCCTGACCTCCACTTACTAGCTGCCAGTAGCATCACCACCAGACTCCAACATGGTAATCAACATTTCCCTAAGTCCCCTGGGGGGCAGAATGAGCCCTCTGTTGAGAACCACTGGCTTACTGAATGGATAATCAGTTGTGGATAATCTTCTCTCATATATATTTCTGCTAGGAGCTAGACAAGAAGAGCTGGGGGAAATGGCAGTGCTTACGTTGCAGGTTTAAGGACCACCGGGAATGCTGAGCCCAGGAACAGCAGCTCTGCCTGCAAGGTACCTTTCCTGGAGACCTCCTTGCTATGGGTTAAAGCTCAGAGGCCTTGCTTTCCTTTTTAATGCCCCGTGTCCTTGGGAAGATTACATAGTAGGCTCTAAGGCATTGATACATCAACAAAGGGAGGGGCTGAGAATACATTGAACTAAGAGGCTGAAAGAAGTAGCAAGACACTTCGCAGCAGGGCCAAGGAGCAGAGCTGGGAGCACGCAGGGACGGGGCGGGGCTCTAGAATGGTGTTGGTACAGGTTCGTCCAGGAGGAGAGCTGTGGTGTTTTCAGGGGAGGAAGGAGGGTGAGAGAGGACTTTGAAATGCGAAAGGAGAGAGTACAAAGCTTAGAGGATACTGAGCTCTGGGCTGAGGGGACAAAGAAAAGCCCACCCTCCCACTCTGGCATGCGTACAGGGGCCCAGTGACCTGTCTGCCTGTGGCCTGCTTCTGTGGTCTCACTTCACTGCTCTCCCTCCCATGCTCGGGGCTCAGCCATTGTGGTCTTCTTCCAGCTTTTGAAATGTTTTGTGTTTGTTCCTGCGTGTTTACATGCTGATCTACCTGCCTGAATGCCCCTCCCTGCAATTCTTACCTAACCCCTCTTCCGGGTTAACTGTTACTCACGCTTCACAACTCACTCAATTCGTTACTTCTGAGAGGCTCCTGTTCTTTGTAACACATTTCTTAATTTATAATATGATTTGTGGGATTACTTTATTATTGTCTGCCTTCAAAACTTAAAGCCTTAATGATATCAGAAAGTGTGTCAATTTTGCTTATCATGGTCAGGCCTGGAATATAGTATATGCTCAATAAGTAATTTTTTAATGACTTCACGAAGGTCAGGATTTTCCTACTTGATAATTGTGCCTGGTTGTGTAGGGGCAGGTAACACTAAAGGTCCCATGTGGGCAGGTGGCAGTTCCTTTCTCAACTTCACGTGATCTGGACCATGAAAGTTAGGTCCAAATCCAGTTCCTTCCAGATAGGTCCTCGTTTATGGGATTGGCAAATATTAGAAAAGAAGTGCAAAGAGAGACTTCTGTGAGTTATTCTGTTACTGAGTCAGACTTCATGAGGATCAAGGTTGAGACATAATCAACAAAATTTGTTTTTCAACGCGCTGTCTATATGCCCAGCATTGTGCCAGGGACTGACGTTACCATGTTTAACTAGACCGAAATGAAGTTTACAGACTAGATTTCTAAAATCGTGTATCTGTTCTAATGAGGGGAATATTCAGAAATAAAACAATCAAGGCAAGCTCTGATTCAATGACAGTTTAAACAAAAGTACTAAACTCAACAATAAAAACTCATCAAAAGGAAAGAAAGTTTTGTCTGAATACAGGCAGGAGAAGAAAGCTTTAAAACATTTTCATTATTTTATTTATTCATGAATGGAGGTTATTGTTCCTGACAGGAATTAACAATAAAAAATGTCCTTCTTTAAACAGTTTTTGCTCCTGTATAATCTCACACACACACACACACACACACACACACACGTGTATGTGTGTCCATGGTATATAGGGAGTGAGGTGGATTTTGTTCTTTTGTATCTGTGTCTGATGTGAGCATATTTTTACAAACCCAAAAATGTACATGAAGTCTGGTGATGGGCCAGCATATTTGAAGTGGAACAATCTGGGAAACTCAAGGTCATAGGGTAGTCATGTTTATGTCTGAGCCCTTCTGGTTGTCCTGCGGCTTCTTCCCCTCTCATATCTGCTTTCCTATTACATATGCATATATGCAAAACATGGTTCCAGTGCTACTCTGGATGGTCTTACTCTGGATGGTGTCATAGCAATCCTCTTATCCCTACCTCCTTCTCATCTCCCTCCCTATCCAGATGACATGCTGGGGACCAAGACATTAAAGATCAGCCATAAGGCATGCCTTATGTGGTAGTGCAGGTTCAGCCAAAAGCAGATATCAAGACAGGATTTTATTAAGAAAAATGCCTGGGAAAATGTCAGAGGAGATGGGAGGAAGCTGAGAGAGTATGAGAGAGCCTGCAGATCAGAATGCAAGTCTGACTTTGAGGGAAGGGTAGAGGAAAGAACGGTTGAATAAAAGCACCCTAGACTGCTGAGTGGGCTAAGGACATTTCTAAGGAAAGTTTGGCAAGGCTCTGGGGAAGTCCTTGAGCCGAAGTCACCCATCAAGTGACTTCCACATTGATGTGGGGCTGCTTTTCCATGCTTAGTGATTGCCCGGGAGCAGCTTGTGGGAAGAGTGGTTTTGGAGCCAGGGCAGTGATGGATTTCTATGGGTGGCGGAGCCAGCAGCAGCTTGAGGCTCTTGGTCAGTTACACTCCCTGCAGTTGGAAGATCATGAGACCCGTTCTCATGGCTGCCGCAGCTTGTGATTTATTCAGAAATTGGTTTGGAAAACATGCTTCCTCTATGCAACAGATGGGAATGTTTTCAAGATTCTGAGAAAACATTTGGTAGGACAGATCTTCATCTCAAATCACTGCAATTTTTTTTTTTCCAGAATACTGGCTGTTTTCTATGCAGATGAAGTCATAGAAGGGATGATATTTGAGGAACAGGGTGAATTTAGTTCTTCTGTATCTGATGTTAGCAATTTTATAAACCCCAAAATAGACATGAGGTCCGATGATGGGCCCACATCTTTGAATAGGAACAATACTAGAAAATCAAGACCATAGTGTACTTAAGTTTTTCTCTTAGCCCTTCCTGATTTTCCTCTTGCTTAGTCCTCTGTCGTGACTGAAACCTATTTTCTCATTAGACTGAAAAAACCTTTGGACATAGCTTGACTCTCTCCTTCTCCACCCCACCCTCTTTCTAGTACGGTATGTTAGAAAGCTACAAAAGCTGCGTGTCCCAGACTCAAAGATGCACATTTTGTTCTCCAGTTAGGTGTACTCAGGCTGAGATTTGGAAGATAGGAGGCAGATGCCATTTTATTATAGCTGTTGTTTCTGGCAAGCTGGGTTCATAACATGTAAGATTTGGAAGAGCTGGGGTGATTGAATCAGGATTCCTGTCTAGTCACCAGTTTGTGGGTAAGAAGGGCAGTGGTGGCCATGGCCACGGCAGCAGACTCCTGATCTATGGCTTGTCATGGTGAAGTAGCCTTGAAATCAATATCTGAGTGGCAGCTCTCTGACTGATGTTTCTTCAGTCTTGCCAATGTCTTTGTAAGCCCCCAATAGCCATATTAAGCTCTCTGCTGGAATTACCTGGGGTAGTTTCTGTTTTCTGCACTGAATTCTGATTGTATAGTAAAAAAAACCCTCCCCCAAAGGAAGACTGTTTTTAATTAACTCATTTGTGTGTTGGTTTGTTCAGTCAATAAGCATTCATATATCCAGTTATTGAGTTGGCCTGGTACCTAGCACTGTGCAAGGCCCTGAGGATTCTCTTGTGAACCAGACACAGGTTCTGCCCTTAAAGAACTTAGAATCAAGAGCCAGGCTGTGCAGTGCACCTGGCAGACAGTACAGAGAATCATTAATGATTAAAATGTTCAGGGTAGAATGCCTAATATGGGAAAAAGAAGGGAGACTAACAATCACAAGGCACCCATTATATGTCAGATATTATGATGGGATTTTATATACTTTATTATATTTAATCCTTACAACAATCCAATGGAGCATGTTATTACTCCCATTTTGCAGATGTGCAAACTAAACTTTTTTGTCTTGTCCAAAGATCTGATTCAGGATCTGCCTGACCCCAAAGTCCGTGCTCTTGGAAAGCAAACATGAATAGCTTTGAGCAACTGCCTGGTCCCCTGAAGAATTGCACGAAGGGCAAGACCTTGTGCTTCATCATGTTCTCAGTGTCTCTGCAGCCCAGCCTTCACTGATCCATTCCACTTTCTTTTTTCATTTTGATTCCCATTCTTTTTCCTTTCCTTTAGGTTTCCTCTGGCCTGTGCATCAAATGCCTTTCCTCTAATGTTCATTCTGCTTTTGATTTCCTTTCACCACTTTTCTCTTTCCCTCACTCTGGGACTCTTGCCTTTCTGTCTCCCTGCCTCTTTCTCTCTTTCAGCTTCTTGAATCATAACTTCTCTGTCTCATTTCTCTCTCTGGGCTCCCTCAGGCTCTCTGTGTCTCTGTGTCATTCATTCTCTGTCTGGGACATTCCCCCAAAGAGAGCCCCTAGCTTATAGCAGTTGGGCCTCTGTATTCCTGGTCCCACGTTCAGGTTGAGGGGATAGATGATTTTACCTTCCCTATTGGTCCTCCCTTCTGATGGGATTGTTAAGGAATTCTTACTTACCTCATAGTTAGTGACAACACTCTTTTGTCAGTATGCAAGAGTTTTGATTTCCCAACTTTGTCACCATCAAGTTCTGTTTTTGCCACAGGTTCCTCATGCTCTCCCAAAATTCAGCTTGGTGAAGCCGTTCTTTCTTCTTTCTCTGCCTGGCTCTGTGGGGACATAAGGGCTTAGCAAATGTGCCAGCTGCATTAGGATGACATGGAACATGGGAATCCCTGACAGATTTTTAGGAAACTATTATTAAACACTAATTTAAAAGAATATATGCACCCCTATGTTCATTGCAGCATTGTTTACAATAGCCAAGGTTTGGAAGCAGCGCAAGTGTCCATCAGTAGATGAGCGGATGAGAAGTTGTGATACATTTACACAACAGAATACTACTTATCTGTAAAAAGGAAGGAAATCGTACTCTTTGCAACAACACGAATGGACCTAGAGAGCATTATGCTAAGTGAAATCAGCCAGTCAGAGAAAGAAAAGTACCACATGATTTCACTCACATGTCAAATCTAATAAACAAAATAAACGAGTAACAAAAAATATAAACACACTGACAGCTGTAAGAGAGGAGGGAGTTTGGGGGGCTGGGTAGAAAGGTGAAGGGATTAAGCAAAACACACACACACACAAACTCACAGATACAGACGGCGTAAGGTGATTGCCAGAAACAGTGTGGGGGGGGAGAAGAGGGAGCGGGGGGGGGATAAATGGTGATGGAAGAAGGTTTGACTTGGGATGGTGAACACACAATACAATACATAAATAATGTATTATAGAGTTGAACACCTGAAACTGATATAAATTTATTTAAAATGTCACCCCAATAAATTCAACAAAATTTTTTTATTGACGTGGGGACAAATTGAATAGGGAATAAAGGACTCTAAATGGATCTTGCTCCCAATTAATCTTCTCTTGTGCTATGATCACGAAGTAATTGCAGGTCTTTTTGCTGGAACACTGTTTCTCTGCCGATGGGCAGCGGGCTGCTTGGGCACCTTCGGGAGGGGGAGTGGTGGTTTCAAGGGTAAAAGTATTGTGTTTAAAAAGCTCATCCTTAGAAAAAGAAAGAAATCCCATCACACTTGTTTTGTTAAGGCAATTTTAGCTTTTGAAAAGATCTACATTTTCTTTTGTTTTTTTTTGAACTAAAAGGGAAGAACCAGTGAAATTTTACTCTTTATCAATTTTACTCTTTATTTTCACTTTCCTTGATTGTCAGACTTTATCCTAATACTCTGTCTCCCAAGGCTAGCAGAATGATCGCCTTCCAAATTTCCAGCTCTCCTTGCTGCATTCTCAGCAGTAAAGATGCTGATTACTGTTTTATATTTTGTGGTAAGCACCCTAATGTTTTCAAAGAATGCAACAATCACAAATGAATTATATCACTCAAGATCTCATTTCTTCTCCATTTAGTAAAAACTTAAATGGGTGGAGTTAGGTTATGTTTTTTCTAAATAAATTACCTTTTCTTGGCCCTTGGGTGAGAAGGGCCCCTTCCCATCCCCATGGGGAATGGTTGATGAACAGTTAATGGGATCCAAGACTGAATTAGTGAGTAACTTATCCAGTTCAAAGCCCCATTGTACTTTGTGATAGTAACTTGGAGTTCAGGCTTGGGAGCCACACTCTTTGAAAATTACTGATAAACTGGAATCAATTGAGGAGGACAATTAGGATGGTAAAGTGGCTGAAACCTACAAGGTCTGTCCAGAAGGCATCCAGCCATGTAATGTGGAAAATAGAGACATTTACTGAAGAAGACACAAGATACAAGAAACACTGTACATAGGACAATGACGCCTCAGTCCCCTTCCAAGTAGGCACTTTGGGCCCTCACACAGTTCTCCCAGCCACCACCACCTGCCCCGTCCCATTTTCCTGAATCTCACTGGTAGTCTGAAATCTCTTCCCTTTCAAAGGTGATTTTAGTTTTGGGAAAAGCCAGAAGTTGCAGGGCAACAAATAGGGGCTGTAGAGGAGCTGAGTCACCTGGGTGATTTGATGTTTTTCCAAAAAACTCTGCACGAGACATGATGCATGAGCAGGTATGTTGTGGCGATGAAGCTGTCACTCACCAGTTGCCCATAGCTGCGCTGTGGCCTTCTGAATCATCCGAATAATTTTTGTGGAGGAATATTCAAACTTAATACAAAATTTGATACAGATTTGTTACAGTACTCATTCAGTCATTTTGAATGTGATGTCCACACAGTACATATGCTCATTCGACGGCATCTACCACCCCCACTAACTAGTATAGTGAAGTCATCATTGTTCACACATGTGCATTCCAGTCCACTCTCCTTGCCCTCCAGGTTATATCAATGTTTCACAGACCATTCTTGTTATATTAACAATGACTGGACTTTTCCCAGACAGACTGTACATTATGTAAGGACTCACGAAGTAACCGGTTAGGAAAGAGAAGTGTCTGGAGTAGGAAATGGGGGAGGGAGGCCAATAAAAGATAGTGCTTATCGCAGTGTGGAATTCTGCTTTTAACTTAACATGGGACATTAGATGTGGCAGTAATTAGAAGAATCCTTTACTTTGTTTAGTACTTGTGCTTAGTGCTGTATATATCTTCTGTTTACTTGAATCATTAGGACAGCTTCAGAGGTGGGCATAATTATCTCTATTTAACGGGTGAGAAGACTGAGGCTCAGAGGCGTTAGGAATCTAACGAAGGTTGGGCAGTGAATAAAGGCCAGAGCAGAATTCAAACTGAGGTGTCTCTGCCTCTAGAGGCAATATCCTAAACACAGCACACATAGGTCTCCAAAAGGAGAAATGGTGAGCACACAACCGCTTGGTTGGGCAGAAAAACAAACATCCTTTGTCTTAGGCACGACTGTGTCTTTATACCTTCCCATTTGAAACGGAGAGAGACTGCATTACCTCTTATTTCTATGCATTAGCAAGGTGAATGCATCCCACTTGTCTCAATTTACAGAGCAAATGCCGTGGCGTGGGTTCAATGGAAATTTTCTCCCTTGTGTTCCAATCTATTGCTGATGTGACAAGGACAGAATTGTCAGAGCGGCTCCTAATTAAATAGTTCAGAGCTTCATTAGGAAGATGTGGCTGGATGCAGGACTCACCAGGCAAGTGTTGACATCACTGTTGACACTAATTGGTCCCTTGGCTGGCAGCCTCGGCACAACAGAGGGACTGGCCACTGAGGGGAGGGCAGGGCCACGAGACTTGCTGAAAGTACTTAGGAGGCAGACTCAGGGACCATCACTATGGGCCAGGAATGTGATTCTCAGAGGTGCTAGGATTGAACTTGTCACTTTGGCTTCTCTCTTTCAAAGTCAGTGGCTTTCTAGACCCAAGGCCCTTCTATTGTGGTTGACTCTCAGAGACTGAAGAAACATAATATAGTACAACGTCTCAGGTGTCTGTTGTAGAAGCAGGACTAACCTATTTAGTTAATCTTCCTCCTTTTAACATAGGAAAAGTATCCAGGAGACCAGGCCATGAGACTTTCTGTAGAAAAGGGAATAAAAATGAATTGTTGCCTTTGTACCTTACTAACCAGAGCAGGTAGAAAGACAGGAGCACCCATATGCTCAGTGCCAGCTTCCACGGCAGAAGTCCTGTGTTGCATTCTTACTGCATTGCAGGGTCTTCCTGACTCAGGGACTCAGTGGTTCAGGGACTCAGGGACTCAGGGGATAACACTTTATTTCATGCCCAGAATCATGCTGGTCACCCTGAAACTAGAGAATTCTAACATAAATAACAGACCTTTAAATGGATTCAGAAATCTGTTAAATATCAAGACTCTGGGTCTATCACTGGTCTTTATACTTTGCTCCCTGTGATTCTGCATGGAAAAAACAGTATTTTGATTTTACAAGGAGCAGTTACTATTTTCTCAATTTTATATGTGATGAAGCCCAGCGAACAGAAGGACTTACGCAACATCTCAACATTTGGTAAGCGGCACAGTGATGACATATGTCTATTCTTTTGGCCCTAAATACAGTATTTTCTGCTGTATGACTTTTATAACATTTTCTCCTTTATAACATTTTCTTCTCCTTCCCCCTTGTTCTCCCGTAGGCATCACCATGGTAGATGGCATACACTTTCAGCATTCCCTTGTTACCAAATACATTTTGCTCAAGTTTTCTTACTGTGCTTTATATATCTGATATCAACACACATACCCTATAAAATCATCAGTGATTAAAACAATTGAACAGTGGTTGAACTTACCCTTAGGCATCACACCATTTGACTTCTTGCAGAGAGAGTTCAAGAAGCTTGTTTGTTCTACCTTCCCCGTGATGCTGAGTAGATGAAGGAAGGCACTGTGGCTGCCGTTTTGACCATCAACCTGCAAAGGGTCTGGAACGGATTCAACTTCAGGGGTGAGGTGGGTCCTATGAAATGGGAGTGCATACTGAGCACATGTAGGATTACAGAAATACTGGGACAGTTCCTTTACAAACTGTTCGTCTATAACCTAGTTACTGAGTAATGCATTTTTAAGAGCGTTTATTTCTTTTTTAATCACCTTGTACATCTCACACTCATACCTGCCTTCCAGCCTCGGTAGAATTCCAACAAAGGAGAGGAAGCATGTTGGTTTTTTATTTTTACATTTTTTGGGGGGGACACTTGAAGCAATACTTTAAAAATATTTTATTTATTTACTTTTTTAGAGAGAGGGAAATGGAGGGGGAGAGAGAGAGACATCGATGTGTGAGAGATACATAGATAAGTTACCTCTTGCACACCCCCAACTGGGGACCTGGCCTGCAACCCAGGCATGTGCCCTGACTGGGAATCAAACTGACGACCTTTCGGTTCACAGGCTGGCACTCAATCCACTGAGCCACACCAGCCAGAGCTGAAGCAATACTTTAAATATCTGGAATCATAAAGAGTAGTAAAAACATTTTTTATTGTATGTAGCTCTTTCTTCTGTGAACGTAATAAGTTATTGTATTTCTGAGGAGGACATTGTAACTCTCCCTAAATCTAGTCTGGGTCATTCAAATTCTGAAATGCCAGGCATTCTGGCTTCCTACCTGGCTCCAGGCAGCCTAACCCCATTTCCTTGAGTACTATTTTATGGCAGGACTGTCTTGTCTTAAAGCTGCTGGGGGCAGCTGGCATTGTCATGGTTCTTCCTGAAACTCTCCTAGTGGCTGAGTGGAGACTCTTCCTCCCAGTGGCTTAGCTCAGGGTGTGGTCTCATCTCTGGGGGTCACCTCAGGACATGCCTCCTCTGCTTTGGAGGTGGCTGGCTGAGTGAATGAGCACCACTGGGGGGATTTCTCTATGTTCTGACTCTGAGTGAAGCAGCATCAAGTGGATTTGCTTTCAGAAGGAAAAGGATTCACTCAATGAACTCACTGACATTTTAATAATTTTCAGCCAGGCACCAGGAGGTTCTGAATTATAGGCTTCTCCTCAGTGTGTTCTCAAGGAGCACCATCTTTGAGTCTCAGGCTAAAGGAACTGTAGATTCTCTAAAGGCGATGTTTGTTCTTCAGATTTGGGGGGAAGGGCAGCAACTTTGACCTCCAGGGGTGCCATCTTGGGTAGGCAAGGGCATCTTTCCCTGGCCTCCCTGGCACCCACCATCCGGCACGGTGGGCTGCAGAAACTGCTCTGAGTTCCTGCTTTCAATGCAGAGGTAGATGGGCTGTTGTAAATGAGACTTTGTAGCTCAGGAGAAGAAAATGCTTTCTGTTTTAGACAGAAAGATAACATGCTTTATTATTTGGATAGCAATTAATTGTTCTTGAGATTTCTTTTTAGCCTCAAACAATAGTTATTTTTTAAGTTCTTTTTATTTATTCCTCTGAGATATTTATATGTATTTCTATGTTTAATAAAAATAATTGCAAAAATTCATAAAGCCCTTACTTTGTGTCAGGACTCTGTTATGAATCTTACAAGCCATATATTATGCAAGTCTCACAAATTCTATGGAGAAGGTATCATTACCAACCTCATTAATAAATTAGGAGAGAGCATCTTAGGAGGTTAAGGAAGATTAGGGCAAAGAGCTAAAAAGTGTTAGGGGGAATATTAAAAGAGACATTCTTGCCTTGGAAGTCTAGAATACTAGAATGAGAAGGAACCGCAGAGCTGTCTTCTGTACAACCATCTCATTTTATGGAAAAGCCCTGAGAGGTTTAATCACCGGCCTGGGGACCCACAGTAATTAGAGGCAGGGGCTGGACAGGACCAACAACTCCTGCATCTCATCCCAGTGTGCTTTCCACCCTGTGCTGCCTTCCTGCAAGAGTTGAGAATACTGTAGTGATACCCCCTCTTGCCTCTAACCCCCAACATGGTAACAGTGGAAATAGGAATTGCTTCATATAGAAATGAGGAGTGCAGAAGAAAAGTTCCATCGGTGCTGAGAGAGGGAGATCTTTGGGGGATGCTGTTATTCCAGTAAGACTTAATAGAGAAGGAGGCCCTTTAGACCAAAGCAAGTAGAAGAATATTCAGGGAGAGAAGAGAACAGGTATTCTGAGGACCAGTCTGAAAAAAAAAAAGCTTTGAGTTTTGGGCAGGCATAAAGAGGAGATCTGCCTGATGGGCAGGGGAGTCATAAAAGAGCGTAATGGGAGACAGAGGAGGCAGGTTATCCTGAGCTTTGTAGGCCAGTGTGGTCCCAGGGTCAGGATGAAGGCAGAGAGAGAGCAGATTCTGAAAATAATGTGGACATAAAATGATGAGGTGCTTGGCCAGAGTGGTGGCCATGGGAGGACAGAGAGAGGACCTTTTCGTGTGGTGACAAGGCTTTTCAGGGAGATATATGCATTTGAGTAAATAGGCCGATGTCGAGGGCAGTAGTGTGAGGTGAGAATGAGGAGCTGTCCTTGGGGAGCAGAAAAGATGCAGTTCAACTTTGGGGCCAGAGCCGTGTGCAAGGCCACCGGCCTGAGCGCGGTTGATTTGCACTCTATTGATTTTCCTGAGCAGACCATTTTCACTCCATTGATTTTCTTGGCTTATTGACCTGTGTTTTGCGGTTGGTTAGAGGTCACTTTGCTCCCTTTTGATTCATTTTTTGCCTCTTGCTACTTCCTCTCGTTAGTGTGGGCTCTAATCACAACTTCCAGCTATTGGCCAAATATGACATTTCCACTACCGATAGTTTTATCGTTTGGAGAGAAGTTGAGGGGATAATCAAGAAGTTGAACTTAGAGTTTGGACTTAGATCATCCGTCCTGAGAAAGGTGTCACTATGGATAGCACAGAGAGACTGGGATCACAGGAAGGTGACACTGTCCACATGCGTGCAATCCTTGGTGGACCATTAGGGGGCAGGTGGGATAGTGAGTAGAGTCGCCCACTTGCACTGCTTTCTCACTCCCACAATTACAGCTGAGCCAAGTTTGTTGAAAACAGCTGTGAAGTGGACCCAGACGGAGTTACTTCATTATCCTGGGCTCAGTTTTGTCCTCTGTAAAGTGAAAAGTTGGCATTGATGCGTGATTCCCACATGCGGCTCCTCCTGCTTGTTGAAATCCTATCACCCTGCCCTCCTTGTTCAGATTCAGTGGTTCTAGCGCGGAGCCCAGGATTCTGTATGTTGACACTCAAGGTGACTCAGACAAACTGGTCTGAGGCCTGGATTTGTAGGTCTCCGGTCTGTGTGCCTCCAGGATCCTCATTTTATTCATTTGTCTTTTTCCTTTGGGTTCAAGAGGCCTTCAAGAGGCACTGTCCCCCACTTTCAGGGAGAACCTCCTAATTGCTCACTCTTCCTGTAAAAGGCACTTTTTCCTTTATGTAAAACCTGCTTTTCTCCATTAATAGAAATCTAATGTACGATATCACCCATCCCAATATTACATATATATTTTAAGTCACATTTCTGTTGTGGAATGACAGTGTTTCAGTTAAAGAATTCCGAGCACCAACAACCGGGCAGAGAAAGCAACCCCGGCAGTTTGGAGTGGGGGCAGGCACTCCCTGTGACGGCGTGTACGTGAGGGCGGGTGCGTGAGGGCGGCCCTGTGTTTCGGCTCCATTCTCTTCTCCCTGACCTTGCCAAAGAGGAGGCAGGAAACCACGGCAGAATTAATTCCTTCCTACCTATAGATTTTATGTCTCTTGACAGGTTCCAAGTGTAAATAGATGGTCTTTAAACAACACATGTGTTTTAGCCTGATGGAGAACTCCCCCAGACAATGTCTTCCCTAGGAATGAAAATAATGGATGATAATGGCAGGAACCATTGAGCGCTTGCTGTGGTCTGTACGCCCTGTGCTAAGGACTTTCGTGCATCATCTTCATTTACTCCTCACACAGCCGTCTCAGATAGGCACAGTCGTCCTCTCCACTTAACAGATGAGCAAACAAAGTTTAGAGAGTTTCAGTAATATACCCATAACCACATAGCTGGTGAACAGAGGAACGAGAATTGGGCCTATCTTGCTAGGTCTTTAAGGCCTGAGGGCTGAGTCATCACACTGTGCTGCTTGCACCGGGTGACCTGACAGAGGACAGGGAGGAACGAGGGTCTGCCTGAGCGGCAGGAGGCCCTGCATTTGGATTCCCAGACATCAATCATTATTCCACAGCCTTTCTATGCATACACATCTCAGGTCAAAGCAAAGCCTCGGTGTTTCCTGATGGGTGAGAAAGACTGTGACAACCTGAATTGTTTTGCTTTTTTTTTTTTTTTGCTGTGTTTGTTAACTTCAGGATGAACTATAAAGCTTTCGCTTGTTTTAATCAGCACGGGCAACACATGCTTTGAAACCAGCATAGTCCAAAAGCCCACCGAGCTTCCAAACCTGGTATTCTGAGGTGTCTAGTTACACTTCGTCTGGGACCTTTCTATTGCAATGTTCAGTTCAATTCTGTTATGCTTAGGGAACATACTTTGTATGATTTCTATTCCTTTAAATTTGTTAAGGTTAGTTTGCCAGTCCAGAACATAGGCTGTCTAGTGAATAGCCCATATTCATTTCTAAAAGAATGTTCTCTACTTTTGTTAGGTGAAGTATCCTATCAATTAGTTTTAGTTGGTTGATAGTGCTGTTTCGTAGTGATTTTCTATCTTTTTGTTCTATTAATTAGAACAAAATTAATAGAGGAGTGTTGAAGTATCTGAGTATAATTGTAGATTTGTCAACTTTTCCTTTAGTTTAACTATTTTTTTTGCTTATAATTGGTCTTGCTTTTTAAAATATAATTAGATAATTTCTGCATTTCAACTGGTGAGGTTAGACTCTTTATAATTAGTGTTGCTATTGATACAGTTGCTTTAAAATCTACCATCTAGATAGTTTTCTATTTTTTCCAACTGTTTTAAAAGTTTTTCCTATTTTTTAATTTGTTAGCTTAATCAAAAAAGTATATGATTCCATTTTATCAACATAATTGGCTTATTGTTTACACCTTTCCTTTTTTTTGTGATTGCCAATAGGTTTGCAATGTACAAGTTGTAGTTAATCAGAGTACATTTTCAAATAATATAATACGTCTCAGTGTGTGATGTCAGGACCCTGTAAGGGTCTAGTCTCAAATCTTTCCTTTCATCTTTTGTACTATTGTTATATTTTTATTTACATATGATATAAACATAATAAATACATTGCTACTATTTTTACTTTGAACAACCAGCTATTTTTAGAGTCATTAAAATAAGAAAAAATGTTTTTACCTTTATTTGTTCCATTTTAATGCTTGTCATTTCTTTGTGTGGATCTAAGTTTCTCTCTGGAAAAGTATTGCTTTTGCTTGAGAATTTCCCTTTAATATTTATTATACTGAAGGTCTGCTGGCAATGCATTCTTTGGGTTTTTGTTTGTTTGAGAAAGTATGTCTACTTCATTTTTCAAAGATATTTTTCCTGCTTATCGAATCCTGGTTCACAGTTTTTCTTTTTAGCACTTTGAATATGTCACTCCTTTGTCTTCAGGCCTGCTGGGCTCCTGACAAGAAGTCCCCTGCAATTCTTATCTTTGTCCCTTTGTATGTAATGTATCTTTTTTCCCCTGACTCTCTTCAAGATTTTAAAAGTTAAGTTGTGTTTTCAGCATTTTTAATAATATACCAGTTTTGGGGGGAATTTGTACCTTGATAATATTGTTTTCTTTTTTTTCATATGCCTTGTCATTTTTTAAAAAGCTGGACATTTTATCGCTTCTCGGCCCTTTGGCCAAGGTCAAGGGTAGTACCTGTTCTTAACAGTTCAAAAAGCTGGACGTTTTGTATAGCGTAGTGGAGACTGTAAATATTTTTTGTGCCATGGTTAGCCTCAGTGCACCGCAGGGTTAAAATTTCTCTGGCTGTGCCTGTGTTTAGGGTGGGGCTGTTTTGTCAGGTTTTTCTTCACGTCTTCTCCGTTCTCAGGTTTCAGGAGCCTCTTTGAGTTGTGCCTCCACAAGAGTCTCCCTCCACACTCTCCTAAGTCAGCAGTATTTGATTGTTATTTGCTACTCGCTGCTTGTTAGCCTGGCCATGGGAAGTGGTCCGCAGTGGGGAGGTGTTCTCTGGCAGCCTGCATATTTAGACGTTATCAGAGAGGTGCTCTGCCCCTGGGGGCTCTCAGTGCCCTCCCAGAGGTGGCTCGGGCTCAGAAGGCATTACTGCCCCACCCCCAGGGGCAGAGGGTTCTTGTCTGTATTCTTTTCCCAGCTGCCGTGGGTTTTCTCCCATGCCCTAAGGCGACACTGTGTGCTGCTCCTCCTCCATTTTAATGCGTTTGTTTGTTCAGTTGGGGAGACAGAGCAGTAGGGCCTGGGTTCGGTTTCCCGTGTTTCCCGCAGCAGCTGCTGTTTTCTTCCTCCTATACTGTTGCGTGAAGGGTGGTTTCTCGGGACTCTCGCCAGAATTTTTTAAGTGCCCAGTTAGGTACTCACTGGCCCCCAGGGTTTCTAAACACTCTCGCTAGCTCATACTTGGCCTTTACCAATTTGTTAACAGTTTTAGCTGAATTCTTCAATGTTAAATAATATCCATCCGTCCCAGGTAAGCCAGAGCTTGTGACTTACCATCTCTCCTCGCAAGCACCTGTCTTTCCTGAGGTTTTGGGTTAGTTGGTTGTCCTGTTACTTCAACTCCTTGATGGTTTCAGTAAAGTTTGGGATGTGCTGTTTAGCCATTTAAAGTATTTGAGTGTATACTGATGTTCTTTCCAGATTTCTCTATCTCAGGTGGAAACCGGGTGTCTCGCCACGTGCTTATGAGCCTCCCCGCTCCAGCTCCTGTTTGCTGTGCCCGCAGTTCCCTCCCCTTCCCTCCGCCTGGCCTCCTCCTACTTGTCTCAGTGACCTCACGTTCTCATCTTCTCAGACGACCGGGGCAGGCTTACACACTGACCGAACCATTAAATTCCTTCCAGAGACAGAAATCAGGATGTATTGTCAGAAGATCTAGAACGTGGGTCTCACTTTTATTGGTGACAAATCCTTGGTCATATTTGAGACTTGGTTTCCTTATTTCTAAAGCAGGAATGCCAATTCCTGCCCCCCTTCCTTTGCCAGGAAAAACAATGCGTAGCAGTCTCTGACACACTTTTAAAGTTCAGTTCCAGCCCATCGACCCAGACACAGGCCTGCCCTGAAGACCTCACTCTCCCCAACAACTGAAGAAGCTGGAGGCCCAGGGGGCACCAGCCCGGTCTTGGGTCAGAGTGGAACTACAGGGGCACAAACCCTGCCCTCAGCCAGCAGCCAGGAAGTAGAAAAGGTTAAAGCAGAAGGCTTGCCTGATTCTAGAAACCCCACATTTTCTGTTTTTATTTACGAAGTTTATTGCCAAATACTAAGGAAAATAAATTGATTTCCATCTTTGCTGATGTGTTAAAATTGCTGCAACACCTCATATTACCAAACAAATTTTACTGTATAAATTGGAACATAATTGGTACTTTAGGCAGGTCACAAATCTATGTTGGCGGGAGCGTATCACTCACGGTACGCTGATTATAAAAAATTAGTTAATTCAAGACAAATACTACATTCTCTGATTCCTGGCACAAATTCCTCCAAATCCTCCATGCGTTACTGATGCTGAGCTAAAGGATAGCTATCCATCAGGTCAGTTTATTCTCTGCAGACTTGATTTAGATGGTACTTATGCTTGTGCATCCACCAAGAAGAGATAGATCTCATTTGTTAAATCTGCCAGGCAGGGACCTAAATAATGGGATTTAGTAATATTGCACTAATCTGCTGCTTTTATTTACTGCTCCCTGTCTTACTGGTGTAAATCTTCTCATGGAGAACACCTCCTAATTCATTCAGTTAGACTCCTCTTGGGGAGCAGGGTGGCTCATTGTAAGGTACATCCTCATGAGAACTAGCATTTCTTTTTTTTTTTAAAGATTTTATTCATTTATTTTTAGAGAGGGAAGGGGGGGTGGGGAGAGAGAGAGAGAGAGAGAGAGAGAGAGAGAGAGAGAGAGAGAGAGAGAGAGGGAGACATCAATGTGTGGTTGCTGTGGGCCGTGGCCTGCAACACAGGCATGTGCCCTGACTGGGAATCAAACCTGTGACACTTTGGTTCGCAGCCCGCGCTCAATTCACTGAGCTATGCCAGCCAGGGCAGAACTAGCATTTCTGAGTGCGTTTGTGCTTTGGGTGATGTTGGTGTTCCACCCAGATCACCCTGAACAGCTCTGTAATAATCGTGAGTGTTGGAGAGGGTTAAGTGCAACAAGAAGGGCTTTAGTGGTTTTTCTCTTCCAATAGCCAGCATCTGCAGCTCACCCCCTTGTCTCTGTCCTGCCCCGACCGCCTTTCAGGCTCCTTCCCTCCGGTTACTAGGGCCTGCTTGGCCACAAGGAGTGCCTTGACATTCACATTCCCTAGGAGCACCCCTTATCCAATGACTGATGGATTCAGGGGCATGGAAGCCTGGTTCCCTTCATGCAGCGTATACTCCCTCCAGAGTATAAGATCCTATAGGATCAGATGGAAGACAGTCTCTACAAACTCGGCCCCAAATTGCACCTGTGCTCAGCTTCTTCCCCTTCCGTGCCTGTGTTCCCCACAGCCTTAACCCAGGGAGCACTTCCTGAATAAATAATGTGTACATAAGTCCTCATCTCAGGGCCAGCTTCTGGGGGATTGGATCTAAGACACTCAGAGTGCTAGATGTAGGGTAGACACTTCAAGTTCACCATCTCTTTTAAATCCTCTTGATAAACCCTATGAGTTAAGTATTATTATTACCCCCATTTTATATATGAGGATATGAAACTCAAAGAAGGTTAAGGGACTTGGCCACCAGTGTTCCAGTTAGTGCTGCATTAGAAAAATCACCCCCTAAGCTTAGTGACTTGAAATAGTCATTTATTTTGCACAGGAACCTGCAGTTTGGGCAAGAGTTGGTGGAACCAGCTTGTTCAGCTATATGCAGAGCCAGCTGGGGCAGCTCCCCTGGGTCTGGGTCATTCTCTTCCAGCAGGGCTCACTCACACAGCTGGCAAGGATGCTAAATTGTGGCTTCTCTCTACAATGTGGCCTCTTGGTGGGGTGGCTTGGACTTCTCCACAGCATGGTGACTGGGCTCTAAGATCAAGCATCTTAAGAGACAGAAAGTGGAAGATGCCAGCCTCTGAAGCCTGGGCCTGGAAACCTGCATAGCTTCATTTCTACTGTATTGTAGAGATCAAGCAGTCACAGAATCCAAAATATATGCATATGCATATGCAAATGTATACCTGTATCATCACCTCTATACAGTATAGATATATAGCTAGCTATATATCTCTACCTGTTGATGGGAAGCTTGGGACCATATTTTTAAACTGCCATACTAGTAAGCTAATGTGAGGTTAAGACAGGATTAAAATCCAGGCCTGAGTAAATCTACAGTCTATCCTTTTGCTTCTCAGTGTCCTTAGGGTACCTCATTGTTTTCTTCTTATTGGCTGAGCTCTTCTTTGGAGTGATGCTCTGCCTTTCACAGAACATACATCTTGAAGAAGTCATCTGGCACCTTTTAAAACGGATAATCTATGCTGACCCAGAAGAGCTAATAAGCTGTACCTCATCTGTGGCTAGAAGAGAAGATAAATACATTTTAAATTGAAAATTGTAACCCAATTTGGAATGTAAAAAATATTTAATAGTAAAGATTTGCCTTGTCAATTTGTATTGAGTAATCAATAATTGGAGATGCATTAATTGTAGTTGGTAGCAGAAAGGGGTGTGTTAATAGAACATGTTTGCATCCTCAGGACAGATGAAGAAAGCACAGGGCTGGCTCATATCAGGGATCAATAAGTGATAAGTAAATACATAGGAAACGGAGCAGGAGGTCTTGGATGAATCAAAGGCAGACAGCTGGATGCTGACAGTCATTTGTGGAGAGAGGAAAAATGGGGTTTTTGAGCAATATTGTACTTGGGGTTGACATAGGGGCCCAGTCTCTGAGTCTGGGGTGCCAGGCAGATGTTGGTTACAAGATCAATAATAAGCAGGTAAAATTAGGACACATAGTCAGAAAGGGACTAGAGATTGCATTAGTTTGATACTGGGCCATTAAGCATCGGCCTTTATTAAGGCTTCTTGAATTCACCAAGTCCAGGAACAGCACTGGCATTGGAGCCCGAGGTCTGGCTGAACCTACAGAGGAGAGCTTGAGAAGGGCAGCTGGCAGGACAGGGATGGCCAAGGGGCCTGTGAAGGCCATTATCTCGGGGCTCTCTAGGGAGAGCAGTTCTGACTGACACCCAGAGACTGAGATAGACTTTGGGCTTCAGACTCAAAACAGACCTTGTTTTTTAAAAACAGCTCCATGACTTTTGCTGTGTGATCTTACGCAAGTTTTTATATTAAACTTCTCACCCAGAGTTTAGCAATCAGTAAAATGGGGACAATAATAGCTGTTTTACAATGTTGTTGAAAATATTACCAAAAATGCATATGAAGTTCTTGATATATTGCAAGAAATATACACACACACATATCCCCAAAATGGAATTTATTTTTTTTAAAATTGTGTATTTATTCTTACACAATTTACATATTAAACTTCAGTCACCTTCAAAGTACTCTCCATTAGATGCCATATACCTATCAATATGTTTTTTTCACTGCTCAAAACAGTTTTTGAACTTATCAATTTTGATGCCTTTTGGTGCTTCTGCCATTTTTTGTTTTACCTCTTCCACGTCGGCAAAATATTTCCCTTTGAGGACAGTTTACATCCAATGAAACAAAAAATAGGTTGCTCAGGGTCAAGATTGAATGAATAAGGCAGGTGGGGTACAGGGATCATGCCGTTTTTGGTCGAAAACTGCTGAACACTCAGCACAGTGTAGGCAGGTGAGCTGGTAAATTACCCATCATGAAACAGGCAAATGTGTTGAGTCTTTAAAAAAAAAACCTCACTGAAGCCAAATGCAGCCTCTCACAACAACACCAGCCGGTACACTGATACAGAGGGTTCCTAGAACACCCACCTAGTGGGGAAACCTGTACTACAAGGAGTCCACCCTCCAGAAAATAATTCAGTATTTTTCTCACACACACACACACACACACACACACACACACACACACACACACTACATATATATGTTGTTATGCAAGGTCAGGAACAGAGGGCAATTTTCCTGGGAGTGAAATGGGTGGAATGGAAATTGAGGGAACCAAGCTGAGCCCTGTAACTAAGGTGGGTGCTCAGTTTACCTCCTGGAGTAGATTCTGTACCCTGAGACCCCTATTTACAGTAACTTGTCCTTGTTATCCAGTTAATAGGATCTGGGTAGTATAAGCTGAATTCCTTACTGTAGATGATGTTTCTTTTGAAACACTAGTGACTAAACTTTGGGATTAAAACCATAGAATTTTAGAGCTATAGGGAACTAGACGTAATATTATTGTGGACAGCTGAGGACTGAGAAGGGAAAATAACTTATTCAAGTTCAACAGCTGAGGCCTGGGAAGGGGAAATAACTTATTCAAGTTCACTCTGCTAGTCACTGGGAGTGGAAGGATTGCAACCTGGTCACTAACTCTCAGTCTCTTCTCGTTATTACCACTAACACCAAAACTACTCCAAGGATTAAAGTTCCAGTAATAGTAATAATAACAACTGTTATTATTCACAATATTTATCATCAACCAGACTCCATTTAAAGTGCTTTAAATTTATATTTCATTCAATCTTCATAACTGTATGAGACAAGTACTATTATTAGTACTTATACATGAGGAAGCTGAGGAACCTTGCCCAGGGAACTTGCCAAAGATCATGGTGCTAGGAAGTGGTAGTGCCAGCGTGTGGCTCCAGGGACCCTACTTGGGCACCCTGCCTCCTATGCACTTTGGTGGCTGGGATGATAGTGACCATATAAGATGGCAGATGACTAGTGGGTGACCAGCCCTGGTATAGATGGCCTTCCCACTCTCCTTTTTTGTTGTTTCTGAGTCCCGCTGGCCTGTGACGTTATCTTCCACCCCTCTGTAAACAACTGTGACACTCTTTTGTTGCTACTTATCTGAGGATCTTGTTCAAGTTTCAGTTTAGATCCTCCAGGATGTGTATTGCTACTGTTTTATACACTAACACAGGTTTCCTTTTATTTCACGCGAGATTGTTATAGCTAAAGCTTTTGAGGTCAGTCGGGACATATCAGTATCGTCCAATAAAGAGGAAAGTTGAGTGAAGTAAGAATTACTGGTCCAAGCTTTTCCTCTGGGTCCTATGTTTGGGAAAAATATCATGAAATATCTCTTTAGCAAGCCGGAGAAGTGACTTTCTGAACTGGTAAAAAAAAGATTGTGTTAGGTGCAAAAAGAAAGTTGGGGGGAAATGAACTTGATCACGACAGGAAAAGAAGATGCCCAGGCACAGAAATGAAAGCCAGGTAATCAATAGGTAATCAATTTCCTAGCTTTGCTTACAGCTGGAAGAGATCTTGTGAATGACCTCTGGCCAATAAGATGCAAGGAGAAGTCTGCTTGGGGTACCTGAAAATATCTTCACTTTTCTGATAGAAAGTGTAGGCAGGAGAGGAGAGCCTATTGCCTCCTTCTGTCCTTGAATCGTCCATGCTGCCTGGGTGTGGCTGTCACCGTGAGACAGTGACGCAGCGAGCACGAGAGGGAAAGCTCACACGCTGCAGTGGGCAGAGCAGAAGTGGAATCTCAGTCCTCAGTAACAGTGTTGAGCTGATGAAGCAACACTGGCGATAGCTTTCTTGTCATATGAGACAAATAAAACCCTAATTGTTCACCAAAAAAAGAGCTACAGTGATATTTTTTATGTTGAAAGGTTAAGAAATTAGCAAAGCCTACTTAAGGGTAAGCAGAAGCTGAAAACTGATGTAGGAGGCTGTGGTGAGCTAGTGGGAGAACCTAAAAAATTCAATCAGTTGAACAGCTAGATTTCATGTTGAACTTGCTTTTGTTTCTGCAACTACAAACTGAAAGTATCATGCAAGCCATTCCTTACTCTTCCAGGGACCAGTAAAAATCTTGGCAAGAAAAGCTCTGCAAGTGTGACCTCTGGATTTTCCTCAGTGCACAATGGGACCTCTCTACTGCTTTGCTGAGAGGCAGATTCAGGCTGAATTTTTATAGACTGGCTTTGGACAGCACCACCTTAGGCTTAGCTCCTTCACTGTATACCCCAGCCTGCACTGGTATTTATCTGATGTGCCTGTCACCTACTATATGGTGAGCTCTTAGAGGAGCAACTCGTTGTATTTGCCACCCAGGTTAGATGGTGCCTAGCCCACAGTGGTGCTTGTATCAGTCAGGGCCTTGGCAGAAAGAAGCCGGTACACCCTGCTGATGAAAGAATGTCCAGCCTACGAAAAAGCTTTAGAAGAGTTTACGTTAGCCAAACTGATGACAATTGCTGGGAAGCAAAATCCCAATGTATTGAGAAAATGCTCCCGAGAATGGCAGTTTTACAACTTTTTTTATACATCAGAATCAATGGAGGAGATGTAAGTGGGGTCACATTAGATCCGTCAGTGGTAGTTTAACGAGGTGGGAGAAAGCAAAAGGGAGAAGTCTCTGAAATTGGATAAAAAGTAAAACAGAGATCACATACTTCTTTTACATTGGTGGCTATAAAATAGGTAATAATGAATATTTACGGCACGTACAGATGGTATGCAGGGAACAAGAAAACCAGGAGGGACTCTGTGGCCTCGGGAGGTTGTGCCCTGAGGGATCTGGAAAAGGGGATTACTGTGACATTCCTAAGGTTTGTTGTCTTAGATGCAAAAAGATGACAGACAGGCTCACTTAAGGTCAAGACTGACTTTGGTCAAAGAAGCTACAGGCCTAGGACATGACTACCCACCATGACCTGCTTTTACTTGGGAATTTTTATGTTCAGACCATCCTATGTGCTTGCTTTCAGTCTCTGAGCTTGTAAGGCCCACCATACAGGCCTCCCCTGAGCTTGTCAGGCTTAGTATGTGGCCTGTTTTCCTCTACGACTCAAAAAGAGTTAACTTACTGAAGTGATTATTTATAAAGGTGTGGGTAGGATGTAGGTAACCAGAAGGTATAGTACAGCACCTGTGTAGCGACAGCGTTGTGCCCTTACCACCCCAAGTCTGAAGGGATGGTGGGGGCGCGGGGCAGGGGGGCAGTTGCTGTAACCTAGAGACCCTGAGGGCTGTGTGAACAGAGGGGCCTCTTTGTTCAAGGGCTGCAAGCTGCCCTGGGCAGCCCCTGAGAGAGGGAGCAGGGAAATCAATTCTCCAGTCTGACCCTTCTCCCTCCTTCATCTCCGGCTGGCACTCCCCAGTGACAGACTCCAGCTGGTTGCTGGGTGCAAGGGCACCCTGTCGATGCAGTCCTCACAGTTCGGTCTCCTGGGGATCAGGGCAGAGTGCACGAGGGTGGGGAGTAGCTAAGTAGACAGGAGAGGGAGATCTTCAGCACCACTCAATAAATACCTGCTGAATGAGTGAATATTGTGTTCACAGAGCATGTTCCCTTGGGTGTGAGCCTTAGGCTGTTCCTGTTTCTACCTTCTTTCGTCCCCTCCCCCTCCTTTGCTCCCTCCCTTTCTCCATTTGCAGCTTCCCGCTCAATAAATGTCTGCTACTTGCTGTGTGCCGTAGGCCTAGTCACTGTGCAGAGCACCAGGAGGGTATCTAGAGCAAGAGGACACCACTGTTGAAAATAAGACATTGGGGAAAGGTCGTGATAGTATTATGATAATGTTTGGTTAGGGAACACAGAAATGTTCATTTTCTGTGCTGCCCTAGCCACACTTCCCTGCGAGATTCCCGAAGGAAATATCTGTATGGAAAGGAAGTGATAAAAAGAAAGGCATCACTATCAGCCAGGACCAGGAAGCTGGGCTGGGCCAAGTGAAAGTCCCTGTCTCGTCTCACAGGGAAGACCCAAACAGCTTAAGCCGCAGCCGAAAAGCTTTGCTTTCTAATCTCAATTCTTGGGCACAATCATCCTGATTTAAGTGAAAGCTGCTTTTGCCTTAATTCTTCCTACCCTCTTATCAGCCTGTTCCTTGCTTAGAATTTTTCTTTCCTTATCGCTAAGAAATTTTAGTGCTGCTTCTAGGTTATCCTGCTTCTTCCAGACCAAGATCATTTGTAGGGAGAATAAAAGATTTCCTGTACTTATGATGGGATTTTAGGAAGGATGGCAAGACCTAATCTGACCTATCAACATGTCCTTCACCTCTTGGTTGATACATAAAACTCCACCTGTGTTGCTCATTTCCTTGGCTTGACTTTGTTATGAAGGCGATGCCAGCCAGGAAGAAGAGAAGGAAGCATTGAGGGACAAAAAGATAAGCCTAAGAGCACTGGGAGGACCACAAGCTGAGATGATTTTGCTGAGAGTTGGCCCTCCCTCTGGTCGGACTGAAGGTCTATTTAGGGACCATGCTTACTCAAGAGAGGGATCTTTCCTCCCTCCCTCCCTTCTTTTCTTTTTACAATTCCTTGTCTTTAAACACAGGCATAGATTTATGCAACCACCACTACAATCAAGACACGTACCAGTTCCATCACCCCCCAAACTCCTTGGTGCTACCCTTTAACATAGTCATGCTTTCCCACAACCACTACCCCTGGGACTCACTGATCTATTCTCCATCACTATTGTTTTGTCTTTTCAAGAATTACATATAATGGATTCATACAGAGTGTAATCTTTTGAGAATAGCTCTTTCACTCAGCATATTGCCTTTGAGATTCGTCCACATCGTTGTGTGTTATACCATCTGCTTTCGATCGCTCCTGTATCAGATCTGCCTTTGCTTGACAATAGACAGCACGATGTCTGCAGTGCAGAGGCTAGAATATCGTATTGCGTGTCATTCAACTCTTATTAAAGGCCTGTGTTTTAGTCAGGCTCACTTATTTTCAAGAAATAAAGACGCATGCAGCCTTATGAAGAAAGTAGGGGTTTATTACAACAATCCAGGGCTTTCCAGGAATCCAAAATTAAGACTGTCATCATAGCTAGGTCTGGAAAAGGGAGATGGTTTTGGATCTGGGGCAGCTTTGGGGATAAGTATATGGTCGAAATCTCTGTCTCAGGAGCTGTGTAGTCTCAGTTCCTCACTTGTGGTGTTTCTCGTTCTGTGCGTAGATGTGCCCTGTTCTTACCCTTCAGCAGCTTGCTGTTCCCTATTACATACGGCATCTACATCTTCCCCTCCCTCACAATTGGCCATCACGCTCTTTCCCAGCTCTGCCTTTAGAACCATTTCTGATTCTACCTTGGACTTTGGATTAACATTCTTGGGGAAACAGTCTGATAGGCTGAGCTCATCTTTCAAGCCAAGCTTCAAAGGTTGTGTGGCCACCTGATGAAATGTCTGCTCTGTTTTAACCACCTGTGTCCAGGGCAGATGGGGTCTTGGTGGCTTGGTGGAGTAAATTTTTTAGACGAGGGAGAGTGGGCAGGTGGGGCAGGCCATGATCAACTGCTCTAGTGTTTTCCACAAAGAAAGTGCTCTTTGTGGAGGGCTGTTGAAAGGTCCGTCCATTTCTTCAGATACTCTGCTCTTCATCCTTTGATGAGCCAGCCATAGGAAAGATGTGGTCAGGCTGTCTTGCTTGGCCCCCAGCAGACTGCTTTCATGGGTTGTGCTTTGTTCCCCTGCTGGCTTTTACACAGAGAAATGACAAAGCCCTGTGACTGCATTTCTGTTGTTGGAGACATCGTCCTTGCACTGCATCTGACTTGAAGCTTCATGAGAGAAATGCATTTTAGGGGAAAAATTTAAGGACATACTTTATTTCCTCTAAGGAATTGGCACACTTCTTTCTTCTTGAACAAGGAAAGCTGGGTAACTCATCAAGCACTTGTGTGTTGGTGCCCAGGAAACTCAGTTCTTAGTAAACCGGGGGTTCGGCTTAGCAGCTGCCCAGCTCCTGGTGGTCTCTGTCTCTGTGTTTTTGGTCTTGTCTTCACATATTCTTATTTTTCTTGATCTTGAATTTTAAACATATATTCCTACCCTGTGATACATCTCATAATAGTTCAAAGAATGAGGACTGGTATAAACAAAAAAATAGACAAATTAATAAACAAAACCATTCTAGAGACATCAGTGGGCTATAGAGTTTAGCTCCTGGACCTAGGCTGCTGTCTTGACTGACTGTCCCATTTGGTCTCGTCCAATGACAAATGTCCCCTTAGCTAACAATAACAATCATACTTTTCAAGGTGAGGAAAACCTTTGCAATTACCAAATAGCATGTATTGGGCACTATACCAAGAGTTCTAAGGGCTTATTTACATCATCTCATTTAATCTTCACATGCCAATAGGAGATTGATATTAGAGCAAGTTACTTAAAACTCATCAACACCACACATAAAAAAGTGGTAACTAGGTGAGGTGATGGATATGCTAATTAGCTTGGTTCTGGTGATATTTCACTACATCTATATTTATATTCATCTTTATTTATATATATACATACACATATATAATCAAGTCATATGCACTGAATAAAAGTATTTTAAAAATTGACAGTTATACTTTAATTAAGCTGGAGAAACAAAACAAAACACTCACTAAGCATCAGCTTCCTCTTTTGTTAAAAGGAGATAGTAATATCTTTCTGCTAAAAGTATGATAAAAGTTAAATGAGATAAAAGTTAAATGAGATATATAATAGCTAATACAGTGCGAGGCACATAGTAGGTGCTCAAAAATATTAGCAGCCTTTCCTACTCTGTCCAAACTTGCACCACCAACAGCCTCTTCTGCCGTCTTTGGTGAACTTCTCATCTTACAGGGTGATGTCAACATTGATTTTATCTAAACTAAGTACGTCTTTAGTGTGTTAGTTCTCTTATCTGCAAGTGCCTAACTTATTTGATTATGGACAGGGTAGGACTGATGCTTAACATAATCCCTTGTCCTGTCATCACAAGCATAGAAAGATAATTCTTGGAAGTCATTTTTGATGATCAAGATGAGATTTTACGTGTGGAAATTTGTTGGGGCCCCTCTAGATCTGGGAGTAAGTTTAGGAAAGGTTTGTTTTCTGGAAAATGTGGAGCTGCCCTCAGTGTACGGTTTGGCTTTCTTTGGATAGGTAGGAGTCAGGAGGGGATTGTCACCAAGCACTCTGGAGTCATTGCTGCTGACCTGGCCTTCCTGAGGGGTGCACCTGAGTTCCTCCAACAAGGGCCGCTCTTTGTGCTGTGGGGCAGTTGGGAGCTGTCGGGCTTAGCCGTGCCTTTATAATCTTCAGTGTAATCTGTCATGGGGCCCATAAGTATTTAGCCAGAGAGACTGCTCCTCAGCTCCAGTGACATAGAGCGGGCCAATAACAGGTCAACCGTTTTAAAAGCTGTGGGGGCTGCTTAACACAGTAACACTTGACAAGGCATCCTTGCCAGGCACATCCGGAATGGACACTGTGATCCTCTGTGTAAAGAGCTCAGTGAAGGGAGCCAATTATAACCTGGGGTCACTCTCAGCTCAGCCCCACATGCAGAGCCTTGAAGGAAATACTGGTATCCTTTTTTCTTTTCTCTCTCTCTCTCTCTCTTTTATTGTTGTTCAAGTACAGTTGTCTCTATTTCCCCTCCACACAATTCCCCCCCAGCCCACCCTTCCCCACTCCCCACCTTCAATCTTACCCACTTTTGGCTTTGTCCACATGTCCCTTATACCTGTTCCTTGATGGCCCTTCCCATTTTTCCCTTCTGTTATCCCCTCCCCCATCCCCTCTGGTTACTGTCAGTTTGTTCTTTGTTTCAATGTCCCTGGTTATAATTTGCTTGCTTGTTTTACTGATTAGGTTACACTTATAGGTGAGACCATATGTTATTTGTCTTTCACCTCCTGGCTTATTTCACTTAGCACAATACTCTCCTGTTCCATCCATGCTGTCACAAAGGGTAGGAGCTCCTTCTTTCTTTCTGCTGCATAGTATTCCATTCTGTAAATGTACCATAGTTTTTTGATCCACTGATGGGCACTTGAAACACTGCTATTTTCGCTGAGAGACCAAAACTATATATTTGTGTACAGCCCATGAGAAAGAAAGATTCACATCCCTTTAATAATAGACTGTGTCTTCTAGAAATGATATTTTTTCACTATTAATAATTTCCTGAACATTGTTCCAAGTCAAGCTGTTCTGAGACCAGGCTAATGGGAAGAATTAGGATGCCACATCTCAAGTTTTTACCTGGATGACTTAGAATTAAAGGTTTCTGTCAAATGTTTAGTAGTGACCTTCATCTCAGACATTGAATGACTAAGAATCTGAAAGGACAGGGGGGTAGGGAGGAAGGGAGCGTCATTTTCTAGCCACTCACCTGGACTTCAAGCTTTGAACTACACAGAAAGTCAGAGTTTTTGTTTGCAAGAGGCTCCAGGAGAGGGTCACAATGGCAAATATTACATGGGAGGCTCCAGGGACATGGAACTCCTTTCCAGCCTCATGGAGCCCCTGTCTCACCTGCTTAAACTTGAACTAGAAGGGTCAAAACTCTTTTTTGAGGAGAGCAGTTTTGAGCAACAGACTAGAAGCTGTAGTCTTCAAAATTCCCTCCCCAAACATCCATTTCTTTATGACAGTAGACAATTTCATCTGGGCAGCCAGCCTTGGGAAAACAGATACAACCCCCATTTCACTAAACATAGCTTCCCATTTGAGGACTTGTGACACATTTATGTTAATTGTCTTTCTGCAAGGAGAAGGCAGGGGAGCCAGAGATGTGGTTAACGGTGGCCTTGCCCTCCCAGACCCGGACACTTGTCCAGAATCTCCAGAGCCTTTCCTATCATCCCAGCTAGCCCTCCCTCACCCTTTGTGTTTCCCCATTTCAGAAGATCAGATGTCATGAGCTTGGCAGAGCATGAGAATCCATCCAACATTTTGACACCTTCCCTTCCTTCAGAACTCACCTCCAGCAGCAGCCTGTAGCCTCCCCAAGACAGACGGTGCTGAACAAGTGGGACAGGGAAGGAGGGGATGACAGCTCCTGGTCCAGCGGAAAACATGCCAAAGGGGAAAGAGAAAGTCAAACCAGAATCAAAATGAACCACAAAAAACAGCAAGTGTATATATTTGGGGAATATAGTAAAACTCTGCTATCATGTATCATGTGAGTCCATAATTTAAATATGAGTTTCCATCATTTTTTTTACTGTGTCCCGTAGCAAGAAATAAATTTCATATTATGATTTGGTTTTACAGAACAACGTTCATGCTTACTTTATGGAATGCATACTGGCATTTTTTCCTACCCTATTCCTACTGCATTATTTTTCTACCTTAGCCTACCTGAGTCTACTCAAGTATCTTCTGTTCTATTTCACTTTAAGAAAAAAAAAGGGAGGGAATGGTGGCTATCTACTAAATTATTTTCATGATCCACTAATAAATCATAACTGCAGTTTAAAAAATAGCAGTTTGTTAAACTTCATGGATGTACAGAGTTCTGGATGCACAGACTTTTGGAACAACTGTAGGCCATCCATTTCTACTGTGACCTCATTTTCCAAGTGAAGACACTGAGCCCTAAAGAAATGATTCATCCTGGGTCACACAGCTAGCGAATGGTAGGAACTATGTTTTTTACAGGTTCACGTGGCAGTGTAAGAGGGAGTGGGGCGCAGAGAGTGGCACTGGAATTCATAGACCTGTTCTGTTCAGAACTCTGTGACCTTGAGCAAATCACTTAAATAATTTTATTTCAGTTTCTTATAAGATGGGCTCTTGTGAAGACCAATTAGGAAAGGCTTCGCAAGTGATGGAGTCCAAAGATAAAAAGTGACTGTTTTCTCTGCCTTTCTGCATTAGCCTGTTTGGCAGGGGCAGGTGTCTGTGGTATTTCTAGACCCCCTGGCTTTGGGACAGAAAGGAGAAAGCTGTGCAGTAATTGGGTTCTTTCTCCAAATGCCCCTACTTTAACTTCTCCTCTCTCCTGTTTTTTCTTTATGATTTGTTTTTTCTTCTTGATTTTATCTTATTATTTATTCACTTTTCATAATGAAGATATTTGTTGGTGTGTTTTGTTTTTTGAGTCATTTAAAATTATTCAGTGTCATTGAATGGTCAGAAATAAACAGTCCATACAGGGATGATAAACATATTCAAAAGTGTCTGTTTAGGTCTGTAGCAGCCAACTGGCCTGCATCTCTCCCAGTGTGGGCTAAAAAAGGGTCAGCCTAGCCATCTGGAAAGTCATCTGTTCCAACTGTGTCTTAAGAAAATGATGACATTCCACAGACAGAATTTAGTAGGAATGAGTAAAGACATGAGAATCCTGCCGTTAGTTGGTTCCAGGGAGAACCATTTTGCCCCTGGGGCTTTCAGAACAGGAGCTTTTCTCCAATCTGAAAGTAAGCAACTGTGAATAGTGCAAACCAGGAGAAGCCACTCTCACAGGACAGCTTTAGGTGGTGACTGGAGGGGCAGAGTCGTGTTCACAGGTGGCCCAGAAGGAGGTTCAGTTGACATCAACCGCCTGCCTGTCGAGGGGCTCTGCTTTGATGTTGCGGTTCCTCAGGGATGAGTAACTCAGGAGAACTGAGGAGGAGGAGGAGCGTATTGTGGGCTCTCCTGGCAGCTTCACATGCCTGCTTTATCCTGACTAAGTGCTTTCAGGAGAAGAGTTGAGCTCCATCTGGCCTCCTGATCACCCCGGGGCCATTTCTCTGCTCAGACTGAAAGGGGTTCAAGGGACTAGAGTTCACTTCTTTAAGGACCTTGATATGTCTTAGAACCACAGGAAAAGTATACCTGGAAACATTGAAATAAATTCATCTGCTTATCCCTCCTGTTTCATATCAAAAAGATATAGCAACAGTAAGGCTCATTTTGTTTTTTCTTCCATCAACATAAATTCTGCTCAAAATATCTGGTTCAGTTTCTTTAGTAGTTTATGCAGTTTCAGCTCAGTGATTTTCTGCAGAACCAGCCTTTTATAAGAAACTAGAATTTTCCCGGGGAGAAAATTGCCTTCTCTGTCACTGCGGTCTATATTTAGTGCATAACCACCTGTGTGACATGACCTGAGTTTCCACATATAAAATGAAGATGCCGTATGAGACCACACATCTTTTTGTGGTAATAAATAGCACCCATTTGGGAGCCAGGCTGCCTTGGGTTTGATCCCTACTTTTCCACTTACTAGTGGTATGACCTTGGGAAAACTACTTAACCCATCTGTGTTTCAATCTTTTGATCTACAAATTGATGGTGGTAATAATAGTACCTACGTCATAAAACTGATATGAGTTAATGCAGTGCCCGGTTATAGTAACTGCTATATCAGACTTAGTGTTTTTCCCACTTGGGGGATGAATGTCCCCCACAATTTTAAAAGGGGGCAATAAGATGATAATAATGCCATTTTACATTGGAATAGCTGTTTATTGCTCATTAGACTTACTTCCATATATTATCCTCTAGATGAGGAAATTGAAACTGAAAAGTTAAGGGACTTGTTTGAAGACATCCATTTTTAAGGGGAGCAACTGAGTCTAGAGCTGAACCTTCTGACTCCCAGTTTCTGGCACTGTCCTCACATGATAACACCATTTGGCTGGGTATTAATATTTCCCTCTTAAATGGTCCTCCTCTTGGTACCCCTCATTATGTTAAGACAATGCCACCATTCTCCAAAGTACTGGATGTCACCAGGATCCCTGAAGCATCTGTGACTTTTCCTAGCTTCTCTCCACTTTTCCATGTCTCTTACATGCCATATCCAGACTAGTCATCCTGTACTACTCTTTCAAAATGTCATTTGCACTGGCTCCATTCCTCAACAACGCCACAAACAGTGATGGGGCTCCTACCAACATGGTGATAGGCACTGAAACATGTGAAGACCTAATGCCTGGTCCCTGCATTGTGCTTACGATGAGTGATAGACCAGGGCAGGGAGCAAGAAACGAGTACCAGCAATTGCTATATATGTGTACAGAGGAGGGAGATATTAATTTCTCAGAATGGAAAAATAATTCTAGTTAAGAATTATTAGGAAAAGTAAAGCACAAGATTTAGGAGGGGGTACTGAGATTGTACTTAGTTTCTGAAACTGGCCTCAAATCTCTGTGCCTAGGTGAGTTGCATTTCTGGGAGCCGAGAGAGGTGTGATTGAAAACTGTCAGGTAACTGGGTAACATTTAGGGCGTGGTCATGATTCAGAAAAATCTTGAGAGATTTAAGATGGATAGATGTCTGAATTTTTTATAAAAGATACAGAGGTCTATGTTCTGTCATCTAGTGATCTTGATATCGATATTTAGACATGTTATAGAATTTATTAATAAGTAGATGGGATGAACCTAGTTCACTATGAACAAACCATCTAAGATCGGTCTTGCATTCTCTCTTTTAGTAGGATCATTGGAATTAAAGACCAATGGGAGATAAAGATTCAGTTTATATGAATTTCAGCTAGAATTCTCATCAGTTTGAATGTAATTCTTATGGAGAAGTTAGAGCATTGTAGCCTGGGTGATTGTATGCTTTGGTAGATTAAAGTTGTTAAGTGAATTACTATAAGCTTGGAAGAAGGTTTATAAAAATGTATTCCAGGACCTTGCATGGCTCCCCACCCCCCTTAAAAAATAATGATTTTGATGGAAGACTTCATGCTCAAGTTTATGGTTGATATGAATTTGGGTGCTAAGTTAATATCTTTAAAGTACTGAATTCTTAAAATTCTCTGGGTAGTTTTCTAAACTTGAGGTTGGAATTAAAAGAGACAAATGAGATATTGTCTTATGATAATTTTCATCTGAATATGTTTATCCCCTTTGGAAAAGATAGAAGCCAAGGAATTTCTAATTATGTTTTGGCTCAGAAGTGATCCGTAATAAAAGCTAGCTTTGTACCAGTCAGCACAACTCAGCCAGAAGGATGCTCTTGCTTATTAAATGTAGAAAAGAAGTGGTCGGATAGAAGTTAAACCCTGAGTCCTCTGCCTGAGTTTCAGGAGGTAGTAAGTCAATGAGTGATATCTTCCTCCACACCTCCTCAATCCATGCCCTGCTCCCTATGTCTGAAGTAATGGCCTCAGTAAAAAGGACCTGTAAGAAGCTCATTGTGCTCTGATGAACAGAAGTTTGAAGATTCTGCATGAACATCTGAGCCCTGATTACTATCTGGAAGCATTGGGAGATGTCTGAAAGCCCAAGCCTACTCCATTGGCTACTCTGGAATGAAAATCAAGGGGCCTGCTAATCTAAACCATGGAGTGATTAGAATAGTGACACTGTAAGCTAACTCCATCAAGAGGAGAAGAAACCTGGAACATCTCCTACTCTCGGGCCAGGGGTGAAGGAATATTGGGTGGCTCTATCCTCTATAAAATGGGCTACTTTTCTTTTATAAATGCCCAGTGCTAAAGAGTGTTTAATTTAGTTGAGTCATGCCAGAGACTGTGTTCTGAGTCAGCAAGGACCCATATCTGGAAATGTTGAAACAGAAGCTACATGGTCCCTCGCTAGTGATGTTGCTGAGGAAGTTTCTAAGCAAGGCACAAGGCAGGGAGGTTTTAGGAGGACGGGCATTTGAACAACTCTTTGGGTACCAAAACTATGCAAGCTCCTAACTTGCCATTTATTGCCTCCCCTGTCTGGGTAAGAGCTTGGACTTTAGCTTCAGAAATATCTGGGGTTTAGTCTCAGCTCTGCTGCTTAATTTTGAAACATTGGAAAAGTTAGTTCACCTTTCTGTGCCTCAGTTTCCTTGTCTGTAAAATGAGAATGGGTATAATGTTACATTGTCAATAGTTGATTCCTCAAATACAACTTTAAAAGTCTATTAATCAAGCACAGATTTATTAGACTTAATCAAGTTTATTAGACTCACTGCAGTAAGGGAGAGATCACCCCTTGGCAAAGACTATCGTATCTCAGAAAAGGGAAGTCAAGAGAGGGTGTTTACAGGGTTTTTAGGGCTGCATGACTTTAAGTTGGGTCTTGAAAGGAGGGAGAGGTTGGGATTGAGCAGTTTATGACAATGGCTTTGGATCGGCGGGCACTGAAGCAAAGGTCTTGAAGTGAGTTACTTCCTCTGTTTCAGTCTTACCTTCCAGAAGTAGCTATTTTTAGCAACAAGAGGCTCAACTGTTTTTCCCCGGTCCTAGTATTGTTTCCAGGAATAGGAAAATATGCTGGTTTCAGTTAACGCTTACTTCATAAGGCTGTTATGAAGATTAAATAAAATAGCAGACACACGTGCACGAAGCGCCCAGCAGGTATGCAACAAATGTTTCTCAGTAATAGCAATTATTGTCCACCCCTTGACATTCCCTGTTTTACCTGTGGCCAAAGGAAACCCCACCTTTAAATGTCAATATCTTTGGAGTTTCTTCTCCTAACTTATGCTTTTCTAGAGAAATACAAAACTCCAAAACTGCTCAATGTCCTTTTCTCCAGCCTGTCTTCCTAGACCTTTCTTAGTAGGGAGAGATTTTGTCTTCTGAACTGCATGTCTTAGTTTGGAGTTCTCTTTTATGACACTCAGTGCGTCCTACTTTCTACCTACGATAGTGATGTGCATACAGATACTGTTTCTCCTGTGGGACCCTAAGATCATGCTTTTTCTGCCAGGTGGGCTCCCTGAGTGCTCACCCCACAGTCTGGTCCGGGGAGTGGTTCTCTAAATGCTTGCTGATTCAATAAACATACTTCATTACTGACCAAACATAAAATTGAAGACCTAAGATAAGAAAGGATGCTTAAGGCAAAGCCTGGGTCTTCTTACGCATTTTGCACACAATAAGTGTGTGCCTAGAGCTGTCTGCAAAGGTCACTAATGATGCAAGGCTGATAATACGGAAGAGGGATATGTGTGGAAATAGCCAGTAGGCAGAGAATGTCATGCAGAAAGTGGTGGTAAGAGAATCCAATAAGCCAGTAGTTAAGGTCAGAAATATGGGCAAAAAGACCATTTCAAACATGAATGATTGTCTAGAACTCACGGCTGCAGATCTAACAGAAAAGAGCAACCAATAAACTTATCAAATAATCCTGTCTCCCTTAGGTCGTGGTCATTGCTTATTAGGGTTGCCACCTTAATGGGCCTCTCCCTTCTTGAGATCCATCTGCCAGATTTTACAGCATTTTTGAAGGTAACCTTGGAAATAGAGGCCTAATTTTTTAAGTTAGAAACTGATTATGTTAATTTAATATTTATTAAAGCTCTATACATAATTTATTAAATATTTTAATGAAAAAAACTGTCACATTGTTTTATAGTAATGGCTACCACTTCATAAATGGGGTGCTTTATTATACATGAACTCTTGTAATCCTCACAATAACCCTATTGGGTTCAGTATTTTTACCCGTTTTTTTTACCTGGGGGAAACCAAGGTTCGGGGCATTAAGTTATTTGCCCAGTTTCTCTGAGCTGCTACATGGGAGAGCCAAAATTTGAACTTCAGGTGGCTTGGCTCCAAAGTCATATTTTTAACCACAAAAGTAATTGAACAAGGCTTTCATGTAAAAGTGAGGATTTTTTTCTTTTTTACAGCGTGAAACTGATTGTGAGGGATTAGGGGAGACGTTGTGGAAGAGAAAGCATATGAATATTATAAGAAAAAGTTATAGAAGTTTTTCTAAAAAACTTGCATGATTTAATTATATATTCATAGATTCATGTATACATATATATACTCAACTAATTATAAATCTGAATAAAGATTCATATTTCTCTCAGATTTGCTAACAGGCCTTAGCCACGTCAGGTCACACACTCTCGCATGTACGCTATGGTTATAAGAGATACGTGTTTGTTAATAATGAAGGGGGAACAGACTGAGTAGTCGAGGGATACCAAAGTGTTCCGGTAAAAGTTAAATCATTTACATAAACTAACCGGTATAAAGTGAACATGGGGCTCCTAGACCCTTGAGTGGGCTCTGGAGTTTATATGTAGTTTTTGAAAAAGTGATTTTACTTTTCCTACCAAAAAGTCAAGCATAGCCAATATGTTCATATAGAAGCACACGAAAGTGTCAAGGGTGCAGAAACTAAGCACTGACTTTGCATTCCAAGTTAAAACAGGTTACATTTATCTTTTCAAATGGTTCTCCTAACTCTGGAAACACTGAGTGTCTTTCCTCAGTCACCTGTGGTTCTCTCTTCCTCACAAATTATCTGGGACGCTCACCAAATTAACATCGTTTCGACTGATGACATTCCTGAAGTTTTTTCCAACTTTCTCTTCTTCCTTTTTTAACAGGAATGTCCGACAGGCACTGCTGCCACTCCGACGCACTTTTCACAGCTGCGTCCCGCAGTCTGGTCTTCTGCAAACCAGCCAAGCGACTCCGGTAAGCTCCTCTCGAGCAACACGCCTGCACATCCGCTCCCCGAAGGTCCCGGCGGCGAGCTAGCTGTTACCGAGTGGTTCTCTCACCGCTGTCCCTGCTTGTTCATCGTATACACTTTTGCAATAGAAAGAGGGCTTAGAGCTTAACCTGGTTTCCTTTTCCATTTTATTGATTTGGAGACTGAGGCCCATGTAAGCCTAGTGAGTCCTAAAACGTGGTCCTGGGACCAGCAGCGTCTACCTTCTCTGGAAACATTTTGGAAATGCAAATAACCAGGCCTCCCCCCACACCTATGGAATTTGAAACTCTGAGGCTGGGGCCCAGCAATCTGCATTTTAGCTAACCCTCCGGAGGACTGATTTATGCTGTAGTTCAAGAAACACTGGCTAAGTCCTGGCCTTTTTGATTCAGCTGGTTGGGCGGCCGCCCGCAAACCAAAAGGTCGCAGGTTCCGTTCTGGGTCATGGCGCATGCGCAGGTTGCTGGTCCGGTCCCCAGTCCCCAGTGCACGGGGTATGTACAAAGGGCAACCAATGTTTCTCTCGCATCAATGTTTCTGTCCCTCTCTTCCTCTCCCTCTTCCCCTCTCGCTCTTAAAAAATAAAAGTAAAGGAAGAAAAAGAAACACTGGCTAACAGCCATGAGAATGTAGAATACAGCACAGGGAATGTAGTCAATAATATCATAATAATTGTGTACAATGCAAGGGGGTATTAGACTTACCCAGATGATCACTTCATAAGTTATATAAATGTCTAATCGCTATGTCGTACCTCTGAAACTAATATAATATTGTATGTCAACTGTAATTAAAGAAGACAACAACACTGGTTTCAGACATTTTGCTAAGCCCCAATTTCCTGACACCCAGTTTAGAGTTTAGAAGTCTTTCCGCTCCGTTGCCCTGCTTCTGCCCCTTTCGAAGCTTATACTCGTGGCATTTTCTTTTTCTTGGAGTTCTTTTGCAAGCTGGCATATATTCATTTAGTTTTAATGAGGTCCAGTCGAGCTGTCTCCTGCCACCCCTACACTCAGCTTGCCGAAAGATCTAAAAGTTCAGGAGCTATTACCTAATTATATTAATTTCATATTGGGGGATTGTAACATCAGCTTCTTCAAACTGAAGTTTTAATTTGACCAGGAATTCTTGCCCTGAGCAAAGATATGGTTAGTTCTCCTGGCTCACGGATTTTTCTTTGCTTTTTAAGCAGAGTTCAGCAGCTGAGCAGATGCATTTTCTTTCGCTCCTCTGTGTAGATGAGAAAGGCTCACGCCCTTTCATGGGCAATTTTCTTTTTCTAGTGACAGTTTTTATCCTATTCTGACAAAACCACACATCAAGATAATCCCTTTCAACTTCATTCTCAAAGAGCCAGCTTCTGTGTCTCTCCCTGACCCCCTCCCTATGTTAAAAGAACAAGGCCTTGTAAAGTTCTGAGGCTCCCCCTCTGCCTCAGCAGACCCCAGGCGGGACAGACACCCTTGTCTGACCCTCCGCACTGTTCTTCAGGGATATCCTCTCTGTGGCTGAGCTTCCACGGGCATCCACTTTGTTTAATCTCCCTTCTCTCCACTGTGTTTCATCTGGGTTTCCATCCTTGGGCTAGAAGCCTGTTGTGGTTACCAGGCCCCAGCAGGAAACTCTGTGTTTTATGGCTTTTTTTTTCATGAAAACATTTTGCATCAGAGCTGAAAGACACTTATGAACTCGACTAGCCTGCTGCCAGGTTCCCGGTTTATTCTGGGCCCAGGAAACTCTGAGAACTTGGGAGTGTTTTCTTACCCTTCTCTTCGTCCTCCTTTCCAGGAGAGCTTTCAGTCTGGACCTTCTCCAGGTAGTTAACCCAGGCCACACCAAATCTGGGTTCTAGGGAGAAGTCTGGAATGAGGTATATTCTAAGGGGCGGGGGGGCTGGCCACCCAAGGGCCCCTCACTAGGAGGTCACTGGGAACTGACCAGAACCTGGGGAACCACAGGGAGAGGGAGGTGAAGGTCGCAGAAAATTTCTCCTGGGTGTTTGGATGCATGACATTTGTCTACTTGAGGTTAGATTTTCTGTACTGAAAACTAAATATTAATATTTATTTGGTGCCTTTGGACTTGGGTTTGAATGAGTACATCTTTGCGTGGTTATTCTGTTTACATAAGAAGCTGTTGTGGAGTCCCCTTGATATATAAAAAACTATCCTTATGGAGTATTTGCGGTGGGTTCCCACAGAAGGCATTTTACAGACATCGCCACTGATTCTTCTAGCCACCTGGCAAGGTGAGGACTATTAGTTTCATTGAGGCAACAGAGATGGAGTTTAAGCAGTGCTCAGAGTAAAACTCTTACTAAGTGAGGAAATTTAGTGATAGGTTTCTTTTTTCTGTGAGGGTTTAGTATAGTGGTTAAGTACATCGACTCTGAAGTCAAACTGCCAAGTTTGAATCCTAGCTCTGCCACTTGGTATTCTAAGACCTGGCTATATAGTCTATCCCCCTGTACCTCAGTTTCCGCACCTGCAAGGTGGGCATAATAATGTCATCTACTTCATAAGACTGATGCAAGATTCAAAGAATTAGAGTACAGTAAGTATTTTAAAAGTGCCTGGCACAAAGTAATCACTGTATTGTATGTTGGCTATTAAGAAATTGCAAGTCTAAAAAAAGCACTGTTTCACGTTATTTGCCAAATGATTTAATCCTTTAAAGTAGGTTGTCCATGTGTTTAATGCTCATTTTTCTGTCTCTTTTCAGGATTTGGTAATACAATAATTCAGTGCTTAGTATGCTAGTCTAGAAGGGGATATAAAATTTTCACTTAGAACAAATAAAGCATTTACCACTCCTTTGGCTGCTCCCCCCCCCCACCACCTTTGGAGTGCTCTCTATGCACCCTGCACCTTTGTAACTCCCCCGGCTGCAAATGACAAAGCCGCCAGTGCTGAGTCCCATTTGCAGTACAAAGAGACTGCCAGGAAGGAAGGAATGGGCTTAATTAGTAAGAGATAGTCAAGGTAAAACTTCACAAAAGAGCTGACTGTGCTGTGTTAAAGAGAAATAGGATGAAAGCCACCACTACTGGAGCCAGAATGATGCATATATTTCTTTAGCCTTTGCCTGCCATATCACATCCGCTTCTGTGCCGGCCAAGGCTGAGGTTTCTAACCAGGAAACCTGGGCACAACAGAACAGTGCGGGAGCCTGGAGCATATGCTGTCAGAACAACCCTGGCCAATGAACAACTTTGGCCAACTTTGGGAAAATATAAGTGAAGAAGACAGGGATCCATTTCCAAAAGATGTTATGTGAGAAACAGACATCGAAGTATTCAATCCCAAACACAATTAGAGATTTCTAAAGCTAAGCCTGGAGATAGAGCACTAGGAGGACACAACCTTAACTGAGAGGGGAATTTGGATGGTGACATAGACACAGCTAAACAGAGGCAGCCACAGCTCAGCAAGGCTGGGGCTTGACCAGGTTACTAGGTAGAATGGAAGGATAGAGTGAGCAATAGAATCAGAAATCTCCCTGCTAATGTTGGCATTGCCATTCGCCAGCTTTGTGGTAGTGGGTGACTCTCTACAGCTGTGGGCTGTAGGTTTTTAAGGTCTTACATGTTTTCCTTATTACCCTCCACATATACATTAAGTTCCATCCAAGGGCTTTAAGGAAGAGACAGAGAATCATCTCTAATAAATGTTAAAGGCTCCTTCCAGAGACTGGTTGGAGATGACTTAATTGAAATTTCTGCTTTCATTTAATTCACATGTCCTACCCAGCAATGGGTAAGAAATCTTATGCTGGTTTTATTTATGATCATTAGTAAGACTTCCATCCTGTTTCTAGGATTAATTATCTGGAAGTTTTGGAAAAATTCTTTGACCAAACTCAATGTGTAGACTCTATTCGAGCATTCCGCATGTCATTACAATTCTTGAGAGTGAGTGAAATTTGTTGAGGTTCTTGAGGGTGCATGACATTTGAAATAATATGTAAACTGAGAAAATTTGGTTATTCATTCATTCAAATATTTAATGAGGCCTGATTGTGTTCCAGGCACTACACTAGGTGCTCGGGAGGTGGCAGTGGCCAAGGCAAACCCTGTCATGACAGTGAAAAATCTATACGTGTGACCACCAGTTTCACAGGCATTTGCAAAAGGATGGGTAAGTTTCGTGGTAGAAGAAGTGTGGGAAGCATGGCAGAGGCTGAGTGTCTCTCATCTCATTGATCTGCTTTTCTACATATCTCAGTCCCTTATAATTGGTATGTGCATGTCATTAATTTTGATCAAAGGCACGCGAGTAGAAGTGATGTGTCACTTTTATCCAAGGCATACTTTCTCCATGCTCACTCTTGCCTTGTCTGGATGACTTTGGAGGCCACGTATTCTGGAGAACAGAGCTGTAAGATGGAGGAGGGTGGCCCAGTCTGCTTCAGACTGTGATGTGAATGAGACATAAACTTTTAAAAAAGGCTTTATTATTTATTTTTAAAGAGGGGGAGGGAGGGAAAAGAGAGGGGGAGAAACACTGATGTGTGGTTGCCTCTTGAGCACCCCTAACTGGAGACCTGGCCCACAACTCAGGCATGTGCCCTGACTGAGAATCGAACTGGCGACCCTTTGGTTTGCAGTCTGGTGCTCAAACCATTGAGCCACACCAGCCAGGGCAGAAATAAACTTTTAATGTCAATGTCAAGAAAGACAAAGAAAAACTGTGGCAATATTTCAGATTAAAAGGAGGCAACTAAATGCAACATCTGCCCCTAGAATGGATGATGTACTGGAAGCAGACAAATGCTACAAAGGACATAGATTAACTAACAAAATTAGGATATGAATATTAAATTCAATTTTTAAAAGTCTTATATTAATGTAAATATGTGAAGATGACAATTGTACTATGGTTATATGAGAGACCTCTCTCTTCTAAGGAAATGCCCAATGAAGTATTTTGGGGTAAAGGGCCATTATTTGTGTAACTTACCCTCAAATACTAATGCAAGTGGGAATAAAATGTGAACAGTAGGTCAATCTGAGTAAAAGGTATGTAGATGTTCCTGGTATGATTTTTAGTTTTATAACTTTTCTTAAGCTTGGAATTATTTCCAAATTAAGTGGTAAGAAATGACGTGAGTAAGTCCCGAAGTGTTGGGAGTTCACTGTTGCCGCAGCATAGCCCATACTGTCTTGATGGGACTGGGAATTTGTGCAGGCTAACAAGTTAATTTAGCACAGGAGGAAAGAATTCCTAGAGGAAGATGGTTTGAGAAAGAACTAGGAATTAGCCAAGTGAAGAGGGATGAGTATTCCAAGCAGAGGAGCTACCTATATGAAAGCCGGTAGTGAGAGAGATGCATTAATGGAACAGAAAGAGTTCAGCATGGCTGGGCCATAGGGTCTGGGGAGGGAAGAGGCGAGACACGAAGCTGGAGATGTGTACAGGGCCAGGTTCCCAAGGGCCATGTAAGTATGCTAAGGCATTTGGGCTTCATACAAAGGGCAACAGAAAGCCATGAAGGGTTTGAAGCATTTTTAAAATGGGTTGATAGGAGGCCCTGGCTGGCGTAGCTCAGTGGATTGAGCGCGGGCTTGGAACCAAAGTGTCCCAGGTTCGATTCCCAGCCAGGGTACATTCCTGGGTTGCAGGCCATAACCCCCAGCAACCGCACATTGATGTTTCTCTCTCTCTCTCTCCCTCTCCCTCCCTCCCTCCCTTCCCTCTCTAAAAATAAATAAATAAAATCTTTAAAAAAAAAATGGGTTGATAGGGAAGAAAGTTATGAGAGGTGTGAAGATTTGAGATCTGAGATCTAGTAGGAGATGAAGTCTATTGTTCCGCGTTATCAATGAGTGACAAATGAGGGGAGGAGTAATTCCCCAATTCTGGCTGGGGGAATCTTGTAGATGTGGCCACCACTCCCCAAACTAAGAAACCCAGGGGACGGGTCAGGTTTGTTGAGGGAAAATAATTTTGATTCAGCCATTCCGGTTGGGAGCTCCAGTGGAGAAATGGCCAGAAGGCAGTTAGGTGCATGGGCAGGGAGCTCATAAAAGAGGTCAAGGCTACAGACAGAGGTGTGGGGGCACCTGTGTGGGAATGGTGACTTCACCAGGAAGAGGGCACCATGGAGAAGAGGGCCCCAGGCAGAAACTGCAGGGACAGTAGGAATATGGATGGGTAAAAGATTTGAAAATAAGCTGAGCTCCACAGTGCCAGTAAAGGATTTGAAAATAAGCTGAGCTCCACAGTGCCAGTACTCTTATGACTCAATTTCTCCTTTGAAAATTGGTTCTACCTCTTTGGGACAGTTAAACTCTGTTCATCAATACTTAGGCAATGGCTTAGATTCAAGCTTCAAAATAGCATGTATTTTTATGTATAAGGGAGTTCTGCATGTTTCGTGATTAAAGTATTTTCTACAGTTAGTGAATGGTCTGTTGACATTGTATTTTATAGGAAGGGGTCATAGGATTCGAGAAATTCTAAATGCTTTATTTCCTGCTTCTCAGGGATTTGGCTGACGAGAATGAAATGGGATGCCAAGATATTGGCTTTTAGACTTAGTGTAATTCCAAATTAATCATTCAGAGGTCAGGACATGTTACATATGCCTTTTTAATATTCTTTTCTGGGTTGTAATCCTCTGGTTCAATTAGTCAATGCTCTCCTTTTCAATGATGTGCCTTTTGGATGGTACATGGAAAGACAAATTTTCAGTCAATTGACTGATCACCATCTTTCAACTCCTGACTCCTACTCAGCTGCATGACCAGGTCTGTGCTGCACAACTCCTGGAAGCCTTACTCAGTCTTCCTCCCGAGGCTGGGCTGAGAGCCTGGGCTGTGTGTCCGGGCAAACTGCCTGCATGCTACTGCCAGGGGCAGTTTCCTATGGCTCTCTCCCACTAGCCCCTGAGCACCTTGGGGGTCAGGAGTGGGTCTGACTTGTTCATCTTTCAATCTTGGCTCATAGAAGATGCTCACTCTTAGGATTTTCTCAGCATAGCAGAAATAGTTGAAATAGGCACTCCTTACTGAATGGGCTAAGGTATTAATTGCTTAGAACAACCATCTCCAAAGTGGAGTGCACACGTCTCAGAAGTTTTATAAGATGATCCATGGAGGATAAAAGAAATATTACAGTTTGTATGTAAGAATATAACTATTCTTTATCCCTTCACTTAATCTATTTTTGAATATGTTTTATAATATAATAATATAATACAATATATATATGTGTGTATGTTTAATTGTGTTTGCATTTGTATATGTTATGCATTATGTTCAAAATTTTAATTTTGAATATAGGCATAGGTTGTGGGAGTGATTCCTTTGTGGGTCTCTTATTGACTAATTCAAGGCTACAAAGTGCTTCAGCAAGCCCACTTCTGGGTATATATCCAAAGGAAATGAAATCATTATCCTGAATACATATCTGCACCCCGATGCTCACTGCAGCATTATTTACAAGAGCCAAGACATGGAAATAACTTATGAGACCACTGATGGATGAATGGATGAAGAAAATGTGACATACACACACTGGAGTAATGTTCTGTCATAAAACAGAATGAAATCCTGCCACTTGCAACAACATGGATGAAACTTGAGGGCATTATGCTAAGTGAAATAAGTCAGATAGAGAAGACATACTGTATGATCTCACTTAAATGCAGAATATTTTTAAAAGGCAGTAGGGGAAGGCGGTCAAGTGTTGGGAACTGCCCTGCCTGGTTTCAGAAGCTGTAATCCCCCTTGGCTAAGGCTGAGTAGAGGACCTTGGGACCATACGCCACTTAGGAGACAAAGCTTATCTTCCTTGCAGGGGCACCACCTCTGCCTCCTTTCTCTTCATCCTGCTTGGCCCTGGGCGAATGACTGGTTAGCCAATGACGGGTAAGATTCCTCAAAAGAGGGACAACCCAAGACAGGCATGGTCATGAAGGAGCCCCAGGGAAGGACTTGGGGGGGCTACAGAAAAAAGAGGTGATGGACCCTCACCCCTGGTCTTTGACATAGCCTGAGTCCTCATTTTGTCTGCAAGAAGTCTCCTCTCTTGGCTACCTTACTTTCCCTGCCTGACTTAAGCCTGAAACAATACCTTAAGCCTGAAACAATGCTGAAGGTGGGTGCAGCCCTGTGCTGGAAAGGGTGCTTTCCCTAGGGTGATCAGGCCTAAGAAAGAATGCATAAAGTCCTATGAAACCTACTTTGCTAATACCCTCAATTTAAATGCTAAGGGTCCAAGCAGGAAGTGAGTTTGTTCCCCAAAGTTTTATGGCCCTTTGACTATCTGACCCTGACTCAGAATATGCCCTCAGAGTTCTTTGAATGTTATCTGTTGTTTAATCATTTCTGCCTGACAATGATTGATGACCTTTATGTGTATAATCTGTATTCCTGTGCAAATTGAACCCAATAAAAGCTTGTCAAGGCAAGAGTCGAGGCGCTCTCCTCTTGAGAGAGAAGCCACACTGTCCGTTTTCCTCCATAGGACTCAGTAGTTTGTGTGAATTTGTCTCATCTCATCCGTAAATGCCTCGGACCCCAGGAGCCGGGATCCACCTCAGCCAAGTGTATAAACTTCCTTATAAGATGAATAAATTCTGGGGATCTGATATACAGCAAGGTAAACATAGTTCTGTGTTGTATACTGGGAAGATGCTAAGAGAGTAGATCTGAAAAGTTTGCACCACAAAAAAAAAGTTAACTATGTGAGGTGATGGATGTGTTTACCAACCTTATTGTAATCATTTCACAATATGTACATATATCAAATCATCAGGTTGTACACATTGCATACTTATACAATGTTATATGTCAATTATACCTCCATAAGGCTAGAGAAAAAGAAGCCCACAGGCTTATTCCCTTAATCAGCCTCCTTTCAGCAACTGGTGGCTTTCAGAGTTGGCCATTCAATCCAAATCCCTCTTCTCTTTCAGTTTCTCCTTTCTACACCCACACCACCCTGTATAGTATTTGGCTTTTGGCACAGAGTAATTTGGCCTTGTTAGCAATATATTGGTTTTATCTTATTGGACACAGGGGGCTAGCCATCATTTATAGAACTAGCACACAGAAGGCACCTACTTAATGGTGATGGTGGTAGCAATATAGTGATGATGGACATAGACACCTTCTGTTCACACTGTATCCTGCAGGGACTGCTGTCTTTCTTTGTCTGGGTCAACGCCTTTGAGCTAGTACTTGAAAGATGATTATGTATATTGTGGAGATGAATGTCCAGGTAAGCCAGCAAACTTAATGAGCTGTTATTGATAGGATGGCTGAAAATTAACTTTTCATGAGAAGGTAAAAGAGAAAGACAAAGACAAAGAGAAAGGAGGGGAAGAAGGTAGGAAATGAGAAATTTGGAAGGTGTAGGTCCAGGAATACTGATCACTACTTTTTACTTTACAGATCATTTAAATCTCAGAACTTCATCCCTGCCTCCCCGCCCACAAGTATTGTCTTCATACTACAGATGAGCTAACTGGGGCCCAGAGAGGTTAAGTAACTTGCCCAACATCACATACTTAGTGACAGAGCTAGGATTCAAACCCAGGTCTGAGTGACTACTGAAACCCATCTTCTGAACCCACAATCCTACCCTGCAAGATTTGGCAATTTCAAATAATTGGCTTAATCACATAGTCAGGAAGCCTTAGAGAGATAGCTGCAGGCCTTTTTAGCCGCGTGAAATCAGAAAAACTAGAACACGGTGCCCACTTGTGACCACCCTGTGACCACTGGGGAGTTAGAGGCAAATGTTAGGATTCGCCGAGAGCAGGCAAAGCCTTCAGTAATTACTTCCCAGCTGTTAATGCGGTAGCTGCAGCCTGGCACTCCTTCCTCTGTCTCCTTTCAGAATGCTCTTTCTTGCTCAGAAATATGTAGTGTGGCTGTGTTTGGATTGTTGAAGTTACAGCATCTGGTATTTTGTGTGCATTTTCTCTGAAACCTATATATCTATCTATCTAATCTAATTGTTCTCTCTGCAGCAAGATCTCTGTTTCTGTCTGTGCCCACCCCCCCCCCTTTAAATTTTAAAGGATTTCTTTGGCACAGTCTCCTCTCTTTAGACTCTGTCAGCACTGGGGAAATTCAGGTTTCAAAACTGTGCTCTGGTTCCAACAGGATTTTGAGGACTTTTAAATTTGTCAGCTAGTCCCTTTAAGCAATGTGCTAGCTACCCTTTCAATAATTAAAGGAAAAAACCCAAAGCTACTAACAGCCTGCCCTTCCTCTTTTATTTTTTTTCCTCACTGGTTCCAGCATTTTCGGTTAACACTACTGCTGGATAAATTAGAAAACAAAATCTCTGTGGGTGATCAGGCAAAACTTATTAATCACATAACCCTGGCTGACAGCATGGCCTTAATACAAACATTTGTGCTTCCATCACTGGCACTCGTCTGATCACTGCCAAATAGTGACAGATTTTAAAGGCAATCCCATTAAGTATTAATCAGGCTTGAAAGATGCAGCCACGCAGAGGCATACTAACCAGTAGGCATTTCCAGCCTGCTTTCTGCACCAACAGCACCTTATGCCAGTGTATTATTGAAAATGTCTTTTTCTTCATAAAATATCACTTTCAGCATGGCTGAAACTCTCAAATGGCCATCAGTGGGTGGGTGACCCTAAGTGACACAGCTCCTACTGGATTAAACCCTGGGCTCCAGGCTTCCCTGACCGTGTTCTCTTGTCTTATTCTAGCTTCTCTCTTGCTGCTGGGGTGTGAGCAAGTGCTAGACTTTTGGTCTGGCGAGTAATGAGGACTTTGGGGTGTGGGAGAAGCGAAGCAGTCCATAAAGAAGGCCTCCTGGCGTGAGGGGCACGTGGGCTGGGCCTGGGGGAAGGGGATGAGCACTGCCGGTGAGGGCCTGAGCGCGGTGGGAATGGGGTCAGCCACGTCTGTCTGGCTGGGGAGAGAATAGCAAGAAATAACATTTGCCAAGTCAGATGGGTTGGCAAAGACAAGAAATTAAGAAAGAGATTCTTACTGTTTTAATGAAAACTTCTATTGGCCTGAGGAGGCTCCTTGATTAGAGAAAGTATCTGGGAGGGCAGGAGAGGCCACTCTGTCCACCCTCGGAAGGCGGTCCCAGGGAGAAGGGAATGGGGTGGGCACTTAGGCTACTCGGAGGAGCAATTCAGGATGACCATCCAGTATTGCTCAGAGGGTGCAGACAGGAGGACTCAGAGCTCCAGTCCCAACATGGCCCTGCCTGAGGTTGCTCAGATCTGACCCACAGCAGAGGGGCCCCAGAAGCTCTGGAGCTGTTCAGAGTTCCTGGTTCTTAATGTTAAAGAAAGAATGGACAAAGTTTCTGGAAAGAGAGGTGAGCTGGCAGCTCAGTCACGGCCTCATGGACCTTGTCTGGCTGGGGGTCAGCTTTTCAGCTTTGTGGTTTCAGGAACATGAGTTTGTCTGTTTGTCGTGAGAAGGCCAGGCCAAAGGATCTGACTTATACTCACCAAATTCGTGTGAGCCTGATGTATAAGTGGAAAACCCCTGTTACTTTTGTATAATGAGGATATATAATTATTGGAATGGGGTAGGGATAAGTGTGTATTTGTGTCTGTGTAAATATTGAATTGGCTGGCAGCATCCTTCTCTCTTTATAGGCAAACCCATGTTATAATTTTAAAAGTTGTTAAGTACAAGCACATATAAAGGACCCATTATCTCTGGACATCGCTGAAAGCAAACCAGCAAATTCTATTGTTTGGCCTCTCTCTGCCTAGACTCCTTGAAGACCACTTCCTCTTCTATTTTTACGTACCTTTCTGTACACTTAGTTAGGTTCCAACTAATCTCTTGGCAATTAAAACTTCTCCAGTTAGTGATTTCTTAGTGGGTGGGGCAAGACTCAGGGGTCTGCAGGTGAGATACTGGCGGGGAGGAAATCCAGAAGATAATTATCCCTTCATAACTCCTTGCCAAGCAACCACTCAAAGCTCCCGACGTCCCCCTCTACCTTTGTTCCAGGGAAAAGTCACAGAATCATAGAATTTTCAGAGCCGGAAGAAGCTTTTAAAATAATCCAGCTTCTTGGGTTGGAATAAAAAGCTGCTGTTTGGGCCACTTGAACTGACTTTTCACCCATAAATCTTCATCTTTCCCTTATTCTTTTGTCTGAGGGATAGATGTTCCTTTATCAAGACCATCCACTCTCCCTGCCACGTGCTTGATCCCATTTCTTTTGTTATGACCATGTAATTTATTGTCTAAACTAGGACACTACTGAGAGTGAAAGGGGCAATTATTAATAATGAAGTCAGGACAATGGACAGTGCAAGGGCTGCCCTGCAAAGACTTGCACGTGAGTTCATCACCATTGCCGCTCCTCCTCCACACTGTTAAACCTTGATCCTTCAAATAGCTTTTGTTTCTGCTGCTTTTTCCATTTCTCCTTTTCATCTGCTTAGAAACCAAATCCCTCACCCACATTTAGTGTGAGCCGTCTTTGTGATAATCTTTAGGGGTTTGGGATATGGTTTGCCCCTTAGATAAGACTTATCTTCTGCCTTGGGGAAGAGTGAGTGGGGAGGGAATGAAGGCAGAACCTCTTTCCTCCAGTGCTCCCCAAATGCAGATCAAAATGCTGAATAAGAAGTTCAAGGTAAGAATGCTGAGACACAGAGAAAAATAGTTTCACTCTAGCAATCTTTGCTGTTTCTTCTGCTTCCTCGCCACCCACTCACTCTTGCCCCTTGGCTTCTACTCCTACTTGAAATCCCTCTGCCTTCCTTCATCCTCCCTCTCTCTCTGCCTCAGACCTTGTCCCTCACAGCCACCCCTCCTTCTTGAAATGCTGGCCTTTGCCTCCAGCGCCAGGACACTAGCCCTGGAGGCCCTGCGTGGTGCACCGTTCCCTCGTGTGTGACTGCAGGGCCACCATGCTCGTCTCTGCTTGCCCCCAGCATGTAGCAGGCAGCCCAGTCTACAGGGACAGCTCAATAACCATCCATTCATTGGAATGAAAATCTGGGTCTGTAAGTGGAGCTTTGCGGTTCTGTTTCAGCCCGCTCCTTATTCTTCCCCAGGAAGACTAAATATGTGGGGCATTGTCATCCCTTTTTACCTGGAAGAAGAAACTATAAACATGCTTGGAGAGCCTTTTATTCACATGGTAGGAGTCAGATTTTCATCAGTTGACTAAATCCCAAAATGTAGTGCCTCATGGGAGATAAAGTACCAGGATCCGGGGGGTATTGGGGCATCCTGATTTCAGGGATGGATGCAATGGAAAGTTACATCTCAGCTTCTCTCAGTTTTCAAGTTTTGGCCCCTCCTATCTCTGAAAGGTTAAAAGCACCCCACACAGCCACTGACAATATAATGAGACAGCCACTAGGGGCTGCCTGATGACTTCTTTGTAGATGTTGGCCGAAGCTGGTTCCACCTGAGGAATGTGATTAGAGACATCTTCACAGAGGAATTGTTAAATCTGTGTCAGGAGTCAACTCTGGGAACTTGTCTATTAACAAGGCTGGAAACATTTCCTGACCCCTTTCCATCTTCTGCCAAAAATCTCCAAAGGTTCAAGAAGAATTCAGTTCATTTCCTCTGAATTGCTTCTTGTTCATTGTTTTAATGTCAACCTCATCTCGATTTCTTACTCACAGGCTGACTAGCAATGAGGAAGAAAATATTGATTATGTTTCCTAAGAAGCTGCTTCAAGACTCTCTCCAGAGCATTGAACACAGAGCTTTTGGGCAGAGCCAATAGTTCAGAAAACCCTTCAGGCTTGTGCATATTTAGTTGCATAGAATCTTCTGCCTTGTGACCTGAAGTAGAAGATGCGCTTCTTGCCCACTGACAGCTTCAGACCCAGCCCCTGCTGTGTTCCAGGCCCGGGTTCATGCCTAACTGAGTTTTACTGTAACTGTACACTTGCCTCACAGCTTCGGTGCCTTTGTGCTTCCAGCAGCCCGCTCCTGCTTCCCTTCTCTGAAGACTGCCTCTGCCCCCACACACAGAGTTGTCAGGGCCTGAAGTTTGAGGTCCCTGGGGTGACCCTTATCCGATGACTAGCAGGTGTGGAGCAGGAAAGACCAGCTCCCTGGCCTTAGGTTGGGACGAACTCAGGCCTGATTTCTGTTCCAGAGTTCTCCTGAGGGTCAGGAGGAAGGAACTCCCCATGGGGCTTTGCCTACAACTGCACCCTGGCTTGGTTTCTTCCTCTTCCAGCCCTGCTTTCCCCACTCACTGCCTTACCTGTTGCTCCCAGGAGCATTTCCTGCGGAATCACTTGCCTGTGAATCCTCATCTCAGGCTCCGCTTCTGGGAAACCTCACCCAAAGCAATGTTATCGCATTAAATTCTCACGGACGCTCTATGAGAATTAAATTTTTCTAACATTTACTTTCCTAATTCTCATTCATAAACAAAAACTGAGATTCCTAGAATTTAAACAATTTCCTCAGAACGATACCACTAATAAATAAGGTAGAGAGTTGGGATTTAAATCCAGAACTTCTGACTCCGAATCTTGGATCTGGCTAATTTATTTACAAGTACCTTGGTTTGGAAGAAGACAGGTTTGCAGGAAAAAGCAAACAAACTCTTTTCTGCCTGAACTGCAACATCATGCATCTGAATGAAATTAAGTTTAAGTCTGTATTTTCTATCCAGATAAGTTTAATGCTGCAAGCTTCGTGTGGCTGGGAGCTACGTTTGGGTAGCTTGCTCTCACTGGCTGTCAATGACATGTAACAAAATCTGTCTGCACACAGCTCACTGCCCCCTTCCACATGCCCCAAAACCTTGGCAAGCCTCCTTGGTGCCCGTCAGCAGCCCCTAGTAATGTAAAGGGCAATGGCAGCTATGGCTTCCCATTGCAGAGTCCCTCATTAAAATCTGTGCTTGGCAGAGCAGCTGGTCCCCTGCTCACAGATTCCGGTGCACGGCGGGGAGCTCTGTGCATGGGAACAGCGAATGCACACAGCTTGTTAATGGCACTGTCAGAAGGTATGGCTCCCTTCCAGGTGTTTCGAGAGAACTTTGGGCTATTTATTACACACTCAGACATTTACTCACTCATATGAAGCTCTCGTATTCTTTGTTTGTGGGAGTATTTTTGTTGTTGTTGTTGTTGTTTGGGAGGGAGTGTTATTAATAAGCAGACTTTGAAAAGTTTTTTCTAATTGGTCACTATAAAGAGTGAGATGCTAGTTTAAGTGGTAGGGGAGATTCCAAGAATTGTAAGACCATCTCTTGCTCTTCAGAGAATCCCCGTGATTTAATTATTATCAGAGGGCACTAACAGTGGTGATGATGATTGTAATATTCATCCATGAACTGTTGTTTTACAGTTGGTAGAGTATTTTCACCTTTATTAACTCATTCTTCACGTGGTATTTTCCTGGGAGTGGAACCTCAGCAGGTTTTCTCATACTAATTTGTCATCAATAAACAGAAAAGCTAGTCTACGGCCACATCACCCTGAATGTGCCCGACCTTGTCTTGTCTGGGAAGCCAAGCAGGGCTGGGCCTGGCAGTACCTGGATGGGAAACAGAGAAGCTTGTTCCACGGTTACTGATCTAATCAAAGTTGCCAGGACTGCCACCTGTGAATGTGGCAAGCCTCCAATTAAAAAACAAACCAACAACTACATAAATATCTACCTATCTGTCTTTCCTTATATCTACTTTTATCTCATACATGATGTTGGAATCAGTAAAAGCCAAAACACCTTCTATGGATACCAGTTTTCTCAACATCTGCTTAGATGGACTGCTGGTGGAATCATGCTTCTAACTCCAGAAATGTGCACCCATACCTGGAACCTCAAAAATCAGGAAGAGAAGATTTTGCTTTGTAGATACTTGGTAGTGTAAGATTATCATTTTTAAAAAATGTTGTGGCCTCACTACATTACAATGATAAGAATGATAATGGTGAAGGTTTACTGAGTTCCTATTATGTACCGTAAACTTCACTAAGCACTGTGGACCCAAGAAGTATAGGGTGAGGTCCACATCCTCAAGTAGTTTATACTCAAGTTGGGAAGACCCACTCAGGCTGAGTGGTGGATGCTTGGTACGGAGAAAAAGGTAAGTTGATGGGGAAATTGCTCTGACCTGGTACAGTCAGAAATGACTTAGAGAGGAGATAGGATGATTTAAAGACCTCAAATGAAGGATGGTATTTAAATAAAGGAAGGCGTATAGGAAGAATGCTTCAGGGATGGGTAGCAGAAGAGCCCAGTATTTAGAGCTGGGGCTGCATGAATCACATTTAGGAGACAACCAGCAGAAGAGTATGGCTGGCGTGAAGTGTTGCTATCAGAGAGGGCAGATTCGTAAGCCTAGGAATCCAGGTGAAGCTTAAATGTCAAACCAGGTAGTTCGATCACTGATGACAGCAATTATATACTGTACGATAACCAATATGGTAAATACAATAGTAATGATGACTGGTGCCAATATTAAATGTCTAATATTTATCTGGTCCTACAGTAGATGTTTAATGTGTTATCTCACTTAATTGCTCTTTAAATCAGTAAGTATTCCTTTTCCTCTATAATCCTCAAAGCAACCCAATAATGTACCGCCATTTTAAAGATGAAAAAACTGAGGCTTGATAGGGCCTAATAAGTTATGCAAAGTCACACAGCTAATTAACAGCAGAACCAAGATCTGGCCCAAAGCTGACTGACAAAGCCTGTGTTTCTTAGCACGATGCTGCACTGCAGGTCTGTGAGTCTTTTTAAAGGCAGGAATAATGGGAGTTGTGTGGGGAGGTGGGGAGGTCAGAGCAGAGAGTCTGGAGGTGGGGTTACTGTTACAACAGGCCAGACAGTGAAGTGGTGACTGGTGTCAGGAGGAAAATGAGAAAGGGGTTTGTGGTGAAATTGAGGTGAATGGAAAGGTGAAGATGAATTCCAAAACAGTGGAGGGGTAAGAATGTTCGGGACTCTGTGTTGGAGTAGAGACAGAGAGGGAGGACTCAGAGGTGTTTCCAGAGATTCCAGCCTGGGACTTGAATGTGTGTCTCGCTTCCCATCAGAATGGATTATAGAGCCTGCAAAAACTGGGATAGTGGTCCTGCTTATTTGTGCACGAAAAGTAGCTTCATTTTTAAGTACAAAGGTAGAAATTAGTACATATGACCAGGAAGGGAATGCTGAGTGGGGGCGGGGGAAAAGGAGGCATTGGGAATCAGGAGCGGAGACATGAGGTGATGGTGACTTTCCTTTTGCTCTATTCCACTCCTGGTGCCATCTCTGCCACCAGGATGGCTCCCTGTGGGGAGGTATGGAGAGAAGGCGGCTCTTCCCAGCCATTACAGGGAAGTTTTAAACAATTCATCCATCCAGGCATACTTAGGACCTCATTTCATCTTTACGTATTTGGCAACTAGCTGGGAAAGACCAGAACTGAAGCTTTCACACCTATTTAGCACCTGGTTAAGCATCACTTGGCACCTGCCAAATGGGTTTCTACCATTTAGGGGGAATTTGCACTGATTACTGTACTAATTAAGCAGAAGTCATTGCTACTCACAATCATTAGGCTAAATCGGTTTCTGGGGAAAAGTCTTGATAAGCAGCTGCCCAAATGAAATGGATTCAGAGGCACCCCACGCACACAGACTCGTGCACTGGCAGTTGCTCACGCACCATCAGCCAGCACCAGCTGGATTCTTCTGAGCAGGTTCTGGATGGTAACTGAACCCAGGGACAGTTGGCGGTCTCAAAACTAGGTGACATGGGTGGTGGAGCTTTAAAAGGTGAGATGCTCATACTTAATTGAGGTTTATACTAAGTACCAAATGTAAGGGCAAGTCCTGAATTAAGTAGACATATCACACGTGCTTTGGCTTATAATTCTCTTTTCTTTTATTTCTTTTGTGTAAATGTTTTGGGAGTAGGCAATCCTCTGCCCCAATGACTTTCGACCTTGCCCTGTAGGTTACTTAGAGCATTTTACAGACTCATTTTGTGATTGAAGTGTAGCAGGTTGTCTGAACTATGAGTCTTAGGGTTTATAGGAACTTGGCATTTGCTGGGCAATAATTTTGAGAGGCGGAGGTGCATACTAGAGAGGGTATGTAGTGAGAGCTTTGATATTCAGCACATCGGGAATGCTTGTGAGCAACTGAGGACCTGTCCTGTGGGCAACAGACTCTCAGAAGAGACGGAAGACTCCTCAGATAACAACGTCAGACAGCGGTCTGATACCATAAGTGCTTTCAGTCAAGGCATAGACTGCACCTGGAGACGTGCCATTCTACCTTTTTTTAGAAAAAATAATATGGCTACTGCTTTTTACAGAATGCTGTTCTAGAGGTCAGTGGAATGTTGAACCTGGTAGATATTATGAAAAATATAATTCGGGGAAGGAACTGACCTGTATATATTTGGGGACAAAATTTACTACTTTGAGATAGGCTTGAGGCATTGTATTGGCTACTTCTGAGGTTATCATGATGTCTGTACATTTTCCTGATATTACACAAGCCAGTACATGTCTGTCCTCAGATTTTCCTGGAACCCTAAGCCTGGTTGTTTTTTTGGTCGGGGGGTGGGGTGTTGAATAGCTCCATGTCATTTAAAATTGTGCTGATGATTTGAGCAATTGCATCTCCCTTTCTGGAAGGTCAGAGAAAAGAATTCCATTTGAAGCCAATGGAAAATTTCAAACACGGGAGCAATGTCATTGCTGTGAAAATCTGTCCATCCCAGTGCTTCCCAACAGCCGATTTGTGTCAGGCAGTTTTTAGTGAGGGAAAAATTTGGCTTACATAAAAATATGGATAATCCCTTGGAGTTTGTTCTAATGGGAAGCTGTTGCCAAAAGTCCAGAGGGAGCAGGGCTAGGGACACTGGCTTGGAGAGAAGCATCTGCAGGAAGCTCTCAAAGGAGGCTGTTGGAAAGTTCAGTGGGGAGGGGAAGCCTGACAGAGAGATGAGTATGAGGGCACAAGCCCTTTCAGAAACATGTAGAAACCCTGGGGTTTAATGAAGTGAGGGAGGGACTCTCAACCCATTTAATCTTTCAAAATAAAGGGAAGGGTGGCCTGGGAATGCTTGGTAATTTGGGACACGCGGGTAGCAGACATTTGGGTGACATTTACATTCTGTTCTGCTAGGGACTCCCATCATTTAGTGCAGTACTTGGTACCTGCTATGAGTATATTAAAAAGCTATTATGCATATCAAATAAGAACAGACACAAAGCTGTCCTGTAGATACTAAAGTTCTTCACAAACGTTAGCTATCAGCTGATTATAAGATTTTAATGACTTACCGAGTTCATTTCCTGGGAGGAGGAGGGAAGGGATGCAGATGGGAGATGACGGAAACAGGGAAAGAGCATGGAGATGGGGAGAGAGGCGAGCTGAAGCCTTCACTCCCCAGTTGCATCGGAGAGGGACTGCACCCTTTGAGTTTGAAAGAGAAGAACATTTCATCTCTTGAGTCCCCCTGTGTTTTAGGCCTGGTCTCGAACCCCTGTGTTCAGTTGAAGGAATGGTGCATCCTGTCAGCCTTTCCCTTCTCTGTTCGAAGAGACAAGTATGGATGTCCCAGGAGCTGGCTATTGCCCCACCCTCCACCGCCACCCATCCTGGCAACTTCACGGAGTGCTGGCTGAGCAGGCTCAACAGATCAACCGCCCCGGGCTTCAAAGGCTGGTCCCTAACAAAGCTGCCAGGGAGCACAAAGTCCCCAGCAAGCTTCCTTCCTCCTGTTCTATAGTCACAAAGCTGTTCCCTGCCTTAATGCAGGAGGTTGCACCCAGGGATCTCAACTGCTGATGACTCATTTGGATAACCCGAAAAAATCCACAAGGAGGACTGGATAGAGCAGCCATAGCCTTTATTACTCACATTACAGGGAGCACCGACTGCAGCAGATCAATGAAGCAGGACGGCACCCCCGAGTCCAAGCCTTGTTTTAAGGGGTCTCAGACAAAGAGGGCACGTGTCTTGCTTGCAACTCTAAACTACATTACCTCAGTGTGTACATGCAGAGGGAAAAAAGGTCAAGGAGCAGTCACACGGGACAAGGAGCTGCTCCCAAAAGGAGATAAGGAAGGAATTACAATTCATTTCCAAAGCAGTACACATTCCTTCTGGCCAGCAGCCTTCTGGCCAGCCTTTCATCACGGGGTTTGGTAGAGCCGTGTCTGGCACAATCCCACACTGCCCCTGTATGTGTGCAGAGCACCCTGGGGACGGATCCCTTGGATGGGAACTTTGGGTGGTGCGTGTGGACCATCTACACTTGGCCTGAGCCATGGGATGGTGAGAAGTCCAGGTGTTACAGCTGCTCAGCTGCTTCTCTACTTGTAGATTTCCCCCAATAAACCCTATTTGTATCTACATGGCATGATCCCTTCTGCTCCTTGGGAACCAGAGTCCTTTTCAAAATGAGGTTAAGTCTCTCTAGGTACCTGGAATAGCAGAGGGACAATCCCCTACTGCGAGAGATTAACAACCAAGAGAACTTTTTCCTGGGAGCAGATGAAAAGGAGAGAGGCAAGAAAGGTACATCAATTTTTCTTGATGCTGAAGAGAAGCCAATTTCCAGAATTTTTTTTTTGAAAGGGACATCGATTAATGCTTCTCTTACTACTTCCAGAAGCTATCTAGAGCTGCTGGCTGCTTGGGGGCTAGCTGATTTTTTTTTTTTGCTCGTTTTCAGGGAAAATAGTTACAGGGTTGCTGAGGGTGGGGGGGTTCTCTCTGACTCCTGAGTGAGGACAGAAGGACAGATGTCTCCGAGGGTGAAGTGTGGACCAGTGAAGTGATTTGTTGACCAGCACGTGAAGCGCATGACAGTACTGTGTGCACAATGGCCGGGGTGGGCACAACTCCTACCTGGAGGGATCATTCATCCTTCCACAGCCTCCAGTTCAGTTGTCTATTTCTTCCAGAAGGCACCCTGGAGAGCCCGCCTGAGGCCCCTGGGTGGGTACCCTCCCTGCTGGGTGCACAGCCCCTGTGTCTGGGCAGGGGGTACTGCCTTGTCATCCCGGAAGCTGGCTGAAGCACCTACAGAAGGGATTGATTCCTTTTACTGCTGAAAAACAGCCTTTCTGCAGATGGAAGGTGGCAGACCCTGATCCAAGCATATTGATTTGCTGCAGTTGGTCTGCTCAAGTGGTAGAAAAACTCTGCACAATTGGCTGGCTAAGGAGGCAGGAAGGAGGCTCAGCCCCGCCAACTCAAATTGGGACTGGCCAGATGTGGGCGGAGCCTGCGGCCTTGCAACAGTTCTGGTGAGGGGCTACTTCTCCTCTGACCTAGCCTCTGTCCTCAGAGCACTGGCTCCAGCTTCAGCATGAGAGTCAGACAGTCCTGGCTTCCAATTTCCCTTCCCTCAGGTACTAGTTAGTGGACTAGATCAGGTACTTAACCCCTTCTCATTCACTTTTACAGTCACAAGATTTTTACTGAGCTCCTACTGCACATGCTAGACACTCTGCTAGGGCCTGGTGATAAGGGGTGAGTGCAGCCACGAATCCCAGCGAGCACTAGCACCACTGTCTAGGGCTGCTGCTCAGTGAATGCCAGCCTCAGGTCCTTGGCAATCTCTGCACCTTCACACACCTGTGAGGCAGCTTTGGCTTCCTTTGTATTCTGGATTTGCGCAAACTGCCAAAGGTGCAGATGGGAGGGAGGCCGCCTGGCTTCCATTTCTAGCAGTTTAATTGGGAAAGAAACTTGAACCCAAGGCGGCCCCTCATGTTCTGTGAAAAACGCTATTTTGTTTCCTTAAAAAGAGTCTGGAAGCATCCAGAAGCTCTGTCTAGGAGAAGAGACAGGCAGCTGTCACCGGAGAGAGGCCCTGGCATAAATCACATGGACGCCAGAAAAGGAGGGCAGATCCAACTAGAACATTAGGACATTTGTGGCTTTTATCCATTGATGACCTGCCAGGGAACAGGACTGTGCTCCTTTTTTTCTTTTCCTGCAAATCAACACTTTAGAACTAAAAGCCCTAGCCCCTGCTGCTGTCCTCTTCAGACAGAGTGAAGGGCAGTTCCGGACACCCAAAGGTGGCTCCTGAAACATTTCTCTTCCCGTGACTGCTTTTCCAGGGCAACCAACGCCTATCTGGCCAGCACTCTTGCGGCGTTCTCTCCTGGCCTGCCTGATACCATGATTATCTGATGCTAGGTGCTGAGCATACTCCAAAATCATAGTTCCTTCCAATTAAACATGGCAGTTTAACCCTCTGTAGTCAGCTCTCCTTCCTCCTGCACCCTCACTATTATTCTATTCTTTGGTGACTGCCAGAGAATAAAATGCTCTGAAGCAGAGGATAGAGGAAATGTGGGGAACTATGAAAGATGTCCATGCGTTCTCAGAGGACAGAGAGCAGATGAAGACCTGGATGGTGACTGACTGACTCACCAGGGAGGGGAAAACGTGGGCTGCAGTGACCACGGAGGGCACTGTGGAGAGGCAGGCCAGTGTGCCACGGGGGCCGCATGGGCTGAGCCAAGGGCTTGATTGAAAATCTGTGTGGATTCAGCTAAAGCCCCAGGTCCTTCCCCAGTTGTGTCAGAGAGGTGATAAACAACCCCCTCCCCTCCAACACCCCCAAATTCTCCCTTTAGAATCTGAGGCTGGGGAGGCTCAGGCCGCGAGGACATCGTGCTCCGCAGACGGTGGGGGTAACACACAGGCTGACTTGGGGATCCGTTACAGGTCCACACTCAGAATGAGGGGCCCCCGGCTCCCTTTTCGGGCGCAGCCCTCCATGTGCTTACAGCCAGGGCCTCACCCTCCTCCAAAGGGGTGGTTTCTCCTCTGAGGAACCTGAACAGGAAATGCTTACTGATGTTTGAGGACCTCCTTAAACCTCAGAAGTTGGTGAGTCTGGCTTAGGCATTCAGAGCTTCCCAGTGCTTTTATTTTTATTTGTTTCTTTTTATTTATTTACTTATAAAATAAGTCCAAACTCAAACTGAAAACTCCTCCTGTGTGGTGGGCGGCCTCTGAAATCTAAGTTTCATATCTTAGCCCGAGCCGACTGGCGTAAAGCCTGCCAGCACACTGTGGCTTGGGAGGCAGCCAGGGCCAGGCTGGGAGTTTATATGCAGAATTTGGGCTTCCCCTTGCCTGGATCTCTCCTTCCCAGACTGCTCCTCCCTTTGCTGAGGACTCTGGTATTGCCCAGGACTCTGGTTATTCAAGCCAGCAAGCCTGAGGGTGTCCATTAAAATGTTTACCCTCTGCTTGGTGCAGAACGATACTTACTCTCAGGCTACAAGCCATAGCAGAATGAGAAATGACCCTTTCCTTCGAAATGTCAACTGTTCTCCAATATCTGGAGACTTTTGATCGCTCTCCAGGGCCTTCATGTATTTGTTCATTATGTTTTGTTCAGAGTTTACAAGCCTCCCTTTCTTGGGGAGGGTTGGTTTGATAAGAGCTAATAGGAACTGCGTTTTGGTAGTTATTACCATATGCTGCTGTGTGTAATGAACACCCACATTTTTAGCCTAAACTTTCAGGAAAATAATCTTTAGTTTTAATTTTTAATTCAATTTTTTATTCATTTACATTTAGATACTTGTTTTGTATTATAAAGCAATTTTAGCATTTATTTTTGAACATATTATGGTACAAGAAATTTTATGTAACAAATAATTACAAAACACAAGAATAAATACAAGGTATTTCAGGTACTACCCATGTGTAATGTGCACCCTTATTTTTCCCTCAAAAATGTGGGCAAAAAAGTGCACATTATACGTGGCAAAAAATGGTATTTTTTGGTAACATTTGTTCTATCACTTTTCTCCACCTGACTTTTAAATATGAACAAACAGCTAAGGATCAGTGGACATTTGAGGAGAGCATCTAGCATAAGGACAGAGAAGAAAATGAAGCAAACAAAAATGGGGGGAAATGGGGGAACAGAAGGGAGGTGTTCGGAGGAAACAGATATTGCCCAGAGTAGAACAAAACCTAAAGATAAACCCTGCACAATAACATTCTCAGAAAGACAAAAATATTTAATCTGCAAAATAAAAGCTGGCTACTTTTTGGAGAAAAAAATCAGAGAACAAGAAAGTCTTAGAAATTAAATAATAGAATTATACAGATATTGAGTAGTGGGAGAAATTCCATAAAGCCCATAATTCCATGAAACAAAAAGACTGATATAGACACTAAGATTAGAGGATCAACCTAAGAAGGCCAACACCTGACCAATAGGAGATCTAGAAAGGGAGAAGAGAGAAGATGAGGAGGAGGATCTTATCAAATAAATAACACAAGAAAATGTCCCTGAACTGAGGACCACGAATATCTAGAGTCTAGATCAGGGTTTAACAAATAATGGCACATGGGCCAAGTTCACCCTGCTACCTGCTTTGCAAATAAAGTTTTGCTGGAACACAGCCATGCCCATTGTTCGCCTGTCACCCACGGCTGCTTTGCTCGAAGGACAGAGTTGAGAGTTGTGACAGAGACTGTGTGGTCCACAAAGCCTGAAGTATTTACTATTGTGTCCTTTCCAAAACACGTTGGCTGACTCCTCATCTGGATGAAAAGATCCTGGCATTGGCCAACACAATGAAAAGAAAAAAAAAAGACTCACACCAAGGACAAACTCCAAGGATAAAGAGAAAATCCTAAGAGATTCCAGAGGGAAAAGAATGTCACATGCGAAGGATCAGAAATCAGAATGGGACTGAGCCGCTCAAAAGCAACGTTGGAGGGTACAAGAAAATGGAGTGATGCCTTCAAAATGCTAGAGGACAAACAGCTTTCAATCTGGAATCCAGTCAAGGGTAAGGAAGGATGGGATAAAGGTGTTTTCAGGCAAGCATGACTCAAACATTGTAATATTGTACTTTTAGTTTCCTTTTTTATTTTTCTTTTTAAAAGATTTTATGTATTTTTTTAGAGAGAGGGGAAAGGAGGGAGAAACAGAAGGAAAGAAACATCGATCAATGAGAGAACGTGGATTGGTTACCTCTCGCACGCCCCCCAACTGGGGACCTGACCAGGAATCGAAACGGTGACCTTTCATTGACAGGCCAGTGCAAAATACACTGAGCCACACCAGCCAGAAAAACTTTTATTTTTCTGTGGAGAATATGCTTCATCACAATAAAGGAGTAAGCCAAGAAAGGGAATGCTATGGAGGCCTCCGCGCAGGACAGTGATGGGAGATCCTGGGGGGACAGCTGTGTTCCAAGCCCAGACAGCAACCGGTGTGGGCAGGGGCAGGTGTGGCGGGGAGAGTCTCGTGGGAAAGCACGTGGAACCGATGGCTTGTCTGTGGAGGGGAGGAAGACTTCTCCTGCCCTCTCAGATTCCGTGACTGGCCTAAGAATGAAACTAACATAAGATAAATGAACAAGAGAAAAATATACAAATTCATTTAGTATGTACACACTGTAGTCTTCAAAATAAAAATGAAGTTCAACAAACCTTATTATACAAAGAATAATAAATCGTGGGGATGTGACAAGACAATGGGGCTTGGGCTCCGGGCAGTGAGTTGTGGGCCTGGGACTAGGAAATACTTGGTGGGAACTGATGGAAGATAAGGGTTGAGTGAGTTTGTACAGGTTCATTTTGGCTTAGACTCCCAGACTGTGGCGATAGGATTGTTTTTCTCTTCCTGTTAGAGGAAGGGTACCTTTCTCATGGGGAATTTTATGACCTGCTTTTAGGTAGAAACAGGGCGTGGAGAGAGCCCTTCCTGTAGCTACTGTTTCTCAAATGCCTTTGGCTCAAAATCACCAACGTGCCCCAGCAGCACATTTTGGGGTGGCGTGTCCTGAAACTCTTCATCTCCGTGTTGGATTGAGTGGAGGCAAGCACTAAAGAGGTTTCAGAGGCTGGTGAGCCTTGGGCAACACTTAGCACTGGTTTTGTAGTAAATCACCCCAGAATGCAATTATTTCAGGGAAAACCACAAAAGTTGTTTGAGAAGGAAAATGTAGTCACAGTGTAGTCGACTCAACAGTGGCTAGTATTTCCATGCTCCGCCACCTGGCCCCAGTGGTTTCCCCTCCTGTGGGGGGCGTCTGAGGAACATGTCCTTCCCCTTGTCCCCCAGCCCTGGGCACGGCAGCAACGGGAGCTACTGATCACCATTTGCTCTTTCAGCAATGCTAACACTTTCTAACCCACTCGCTAGACTAAATTTTCCTCAGTTGGATTGTCTGGCATAAGTTTATGGAGTCTGACCGGTATAGAAGTCAGTTAATAATGTCTGAAATGGATAAATCAGGAAATAGGAGGGTAACCATCAGGTTAATAATATGGAAGCAAGTGTCAGAAGAAAAAGACAGTGAAAGAGTTGAACATGCTGGCCTTTGAACTTGGAAATGGGGTTGAGGGAAGAAAGGTATATTAGGGGAGATAAAGTAGAAAGGATGAATATTTTAGGAAATAGGTCCATGGCCTTTTTGGTTCTGAAAGACAAGATTTTGGTACAGTTTGAAAAAGAACAATTAAGACAGAAGGGGTCTACCCACTGTGCCTGAGCAGAACTATTGGGCTACTCCCTCCCTGGCCACCTCTGCCACCCCCAACCCGTCAGCATGGGAGCCAACATGGGGAGTCTCCCTGGGGAGAAAGGAGACGGGGGAACCAGTCCCAAGCACCTGACACAGAAGCACCCGGGAGAGAGCAGGTCTAGCAGGTGTCTGTGGCGGTGGGAATGGTCCAGAGGCTCCAGGACAGTGATGTCCTGCCTACGAGGGGAGAGTTTTCCTGAACAGTGCACTAATCCTTGTCCGCTGTTGAGAAAAGGTCCGCTTCACACGGCAGCCTGGCATGAGATGTTAGTGGGACTGGAAGAGAAAGTGGCCAGGGTCCATGTGTCCATCCTTGGTGAACAAGACTCAAAGGCCCGTGACGGGTGGGAGCTCAGAGAGAGGGAGGGACAAGCACCGGGAACGTGCAAGCACTGTCTCCCCTGGAGTGCTCAGCAGGACCGAGAAGGAAGCTGAGCCTCCTGCTCTTCGGTCTTGCATGGATTCAACAAATAGCGGCTGAATGACTTCTCTGTGCCAGGCCCTGTCTGGGCACTGGAGACACAGGCTGAATAAGTCTTTGCCTCCTTTTGTTGCTGTCAAATTGATCCCAGTGCCTTTTGTTTTACCAGTCTTTCTTTAAAAGGTTATCTCTCACTAGTGAATCTCATTGGCTAAGCCCAGGCCATCAGCCCTCAAAGGGGATGTCATACAAGCCAGCTACACTTTGCTGTCCCCGTCAGCGATGACCATTTACTGGTGCTGTGTGCCAGGCGTCCTGTCAAGCTCCCTATGTATCTAATGTAATGTGACAACAACCAGCGTCTGTCTGACTCCAAAGCTATGTCCTGGACCATTTAACATCATTCAAATACTAACATCTTAAAACCCTAATTTACTTTCCAAGAAAAGTACTTCAGACCCAGCCAGTAGAAGGTTATTTCAGAATCCACATCTTTGGGGGAGGACAGTTTTCAAGCATTCTTTCTCCCAGGAGAGGTTTCTGATTGTCTTTTAGATCAAATATGCTTAGGCTTAAATAGTGTGATCGTTAAAATATTCTCTTTCAAATGTTAAAAAGCTCCCTTTCAATCTCTGGTCCCTTGTCCACCTGTCCTAGAAAGTGCTGAGTAGACTCCCACCACCATTTAACGTGTTAGCACACAAGAGAGTGCACCTTCACACACAGACAATAAAATTCAGCTCCTGAAGGTCAGATCACGATGGGCGTCAGGTGGAATATGACATGGTCTAATAGTCCCACACAAAATGTCCCCACGCTTATTAGAATATAACTGAGGTTACCACCAGGGACGGTTGCAACAACATGCCTCAGAGGAAGAAAAATGCTAATTTTTTATTTCAATTACCAGTGTGCTCTTTAATCCAAATTAAATGCCCCTCGAGTGCTGGATGTTTTATGAGATTCATCCCGAAGACCATGCTCCCAGCCCTCAAGGGATTTCTGTCAAGGAAAGGTATGATACGTTCTGGGGCCAGGGAGGGCTAGACAAATAATGCAGAGGACAAGGGGAAGGGTGCTTGAGCTTGTTTTCTTATGTGAGAGGCCAAAGAGACTAACCCTAACTAACGCTTCTTCTCCGTTTTGGAGTCTTGCTGTGGGTAGAGAAAGAGAGTGGATGGTCAGGAGCGACGCTTCCTTCCTTAAGTGTGCACAAGCTCACCTCGAAGTCAAACCCTCAATCGTCAGCACCAGCAATAAAAAAAAAAGCCACGCAGGCTCTTCCAGACTTTATCAGACCTATTTTCTCTCCTGCCAAATTATCTCAGGAGTTTGTAAGGAAAGTAAACTCTTTTCAAGCAACTTCCCATGCTCATTCTCTGCTGTGAGGGATGATGAACAGGGAATGGCTGTGCATGGTAAGTCCAGGGGACCCTGGTTTGATCAGAATCTGCTAGAATGAGTGGTTTCTCCCCACTATACTTTTCTGTGGTGGAGGTGGCTTCAGTTCTTACCTGGGTACCAGTTTACGTGGATATGGTCATGCTAGGTGTATGCATCAGTTAAGATTAGTAAGGCTGCAAGTAATAGCCCAAATATAGAATGAAAACATACCAACTATTTTATTTAACTTGTTAACTAAAGAAGGAAGCAGTAAGATATTAAAACCTATTCAAAGGAGCCCTGGCTGGTGTAGCTCAGTGGATTGAGCGCAGGCTGCGAACCAAAGTGTCGCAGTTTCAATTCCTAGTCAGGGTACATGCCTGGGTTGCAGGCCATGACCCCCAGCAACCACACATTGATGTTTCTCTCTCTCTCTTTCTCCCTCCCTTCCCTCTCTAAAAATAAATAAATAAAATCTTAAAAAAAAACCTATTCAAAAGAAAAGTCCAAGACCAGAGGCGTATATAGGCAAGGAGGAATACTAAAATGAATTTGCTTAGTAGAGTAAAACTGTGGGAGATCAGCTGCACTTCTGCCAACAAAATCCAATTGTATATTTACAGGCAAGAGTCATTTGCATTGCTGGCAGTTCCATATAATTTACAGAGCCGTAAAATGGCTCAACAACACCGAAGCATGCAGACTCCACAGAATCAGATAAGCGGGGAGAGTGCACTGCCGGTAGACAAAGACTAAGTTCCCTTTGAAGACAACTGGTCCATGTTAACATCCCTCATTTTTTCCCCTTGACCCTGCAGTGGCTTAAACCAGTGAGGTGTTTACTTTTCTCATGTACCAAGAAGCCTGGAGATAAGCAGTCCTAGGCTGGTGCATGGTTTATAGGGGCATTAGGTCCAGTCTCCTTCTATCTCCTGCTTTCCATCCTTAGGTTCATCCTCAGGTTCATCCTCATGGTTTCAAGGTGGCTGCTATGCCTCCAGGCATTTCTTTCTGAATTCCAGGTGGGAAGAAAGGGAGAAATCCTAACCCTTCTCTTTTTGAGATTTTCTCTTCGTATCTGGGAGGGGGAAACCTACTCAGGAATTGTATGGATGCCCCTAGTGGTGAGGGAAACTGGAAGGTGAGTATTCTGGCTTTGTGTCCTCTATAGCAGAGGAAAACCAGGGGCAAAGGGTGCACACAGCATTTTTGGGGAAGTTGGTCTATATCTGCCATTGTATATGGAATTCCTCATTAATAGTTTCAAATGGGCATCCTACAAAGTATCTTTATTCAACACTATACATAAACCTGTACTTAAGGTTCTAAAGATGTTTACACTAGGTATATGCAGCAAATTACAATTATAACAGTAAGATTAAAAAATATTGTGCTTAAATATAAAAACCCAGCCTGCTACTGGGAGGGTCATGACCCTAAGCTCCAAGTTCAGAAACTCCCCCGGGGCATACAGAGTTGTCTGGAAAAAGCTTCCAAGGAGTTGAGTTGATACGTGGAAGGAACTTTTTTTTACCTTCATTATTTTTAGGAGCAATAATTGAATCCAAAAATCTTACAGCTAGAGGCTTTTGTGTTGTACGTAGTAGGTAGAATTTGTAGCAATGGAACGTTTGAAGTGGTGTGTTTGATCCAGGAGGGTTATTCTTTTGTGCTTTTTCTCTTAGATTTTCTATTCCTTTTGATAGGGAAACAGCCCCAGATGTGTGAGCTGCACGCTTCTAGGTAGTGATGTGGAAAGCCTTACCCTCTATTTAGCGTACTTGGCTTTCCACTTTGGGAACACAAGAACTCAGCCCTATTGATGTGCGTTGCTTTGTGGGTTAGGAAGAAAGTTTCCTCTCCCCATCAAGGTTTTCTCAGCTGACCTAATAATTAAATCTACACAAGACACATTAGCAGCAAAAGTAACCAAGTTTTATTATATACGTCGTCCATATGAGAATCCACATGCATGAGAGTCAGAGATCCCACATGCACAAGAGGTTTAGGGAAAGTTAAAATGAGGCATTTATGACATTCTGAGCTAAGAATGAGGTAAGGTACCTTGCGGCTTCACAGGGGAGGAAGGTCATTGCAGGATGATTCTGTAATTAGTAGTTTGCTCTGCCATCTAGATAAGTCAAAAAGTATATCCCTGATAATCTCTTATTATGAGCAAGGCCCCTAGTTTGAATTCTATGTAGCACCAGACAAGAGAGTGGGGGGGCCGTGGGCCACAGAAGTTTCTGTCGAGCCTGCAGGGTCTCAGTTGCTTTTAGCTCAAAATAATTCACATATCACAAAGGCACACCTTAGGGTGACTCATTCTGAACCCCTACAACTGCAACTTTCTACATTCAGAAGGTTGCAGAAGTTTCTATTCTGCAGTCCTTGCCTCTGCTTTTTGTGAGTGGGTCAGAGGTACAGATAACTCCTCCTTGGGCACTGGTTTCAGTCGCATTCCTCTGGTGCCATTTGTGGGCTGATAAGGGTATAGAATGGTCTCTGGTGCTTAACTTCTGTCTAGGGTGGTAGACAGGGGAGGGGAGTCACCTTTACAAGCTCATGTCCTGCTTTTGGATAAATAGGGGGAGGGCAGAGAGCTTTTCTTATATCTGCTTCTTCTCAATTGCCTTCACTCAAGATAATCCTTACGTTGTTCTTCCAGAAAGCAGCCTGAGGTGACCTCTGACAATGGTTCCCTATTCACTTGACCTAGAAAACTGCACAAAATCATGCAGCTTGAGAGGTTCAAATCTTTGCATTCACTTGAAGAACGCCTGTGGGGCTGCCCAGGCCATCAAGGGTGAGCATATCCGATAAGCCACCAAGGATCTGAAGGATGTCACTTTACAGAAGCAACCCCTGTGTACCATTCCGTCGTTACAGTGGTGGAGTCGGTAGGTAAGCCCAGGAGGAACAGTGGGGCTGGACCCAGGGTCAGTGGACCCCAAAGTGCTGAATTTTTATTGCATGTGCTTAAAAATGCAGAGAGTAATGCTGAGCTTAAGGGTTTAGGTGTAGATTCCCTGGTCACGGAGCACGTCCGTGAACAAGGCTCCCAAGATGCAGCGCGGATCTTACAGAGCTGGTGGCTGCACTAACCCCTTCGCTAGCTCTCGCTGCCTCACCGAGAGGATCCTCACTGAAAAAGGGCAGATTGTTCCCAAACCAGAAGACAGGGTTGCACAGAAGGAAAAGATATCCAGAAAAAGGCGAAGAAACAAAACCTTATGGCCCGGCAGTAAATTCAGCATAAAATAAAAACTAATAGAAGTAAAGACAAAAAATAATCGTTTTGCCAAAGTGATGTAGTTAGAGTGGCGTACGCTGTACCGTCGCGCTCTTCTGGGGAGCGGCTGCCGGCTTGAACTCCGTGCTCTTTCTGCGGTGAGCCTCTCCAGCTCCCAGTTCTACTTTTCAGCTTTCTCATTTCCTCCTCTTTTTATATGGCTGTTTTCTTCTTCTCCTGTCTCTGTGACTTTCTGTGTATCAATTTCTCAGTATTGTTTAAGCCCCTCTCTCTATTTTGGCTTCCCTCTCCGTGCACTCAGTGAGAGGGCCTCCTGGCTTCCTCCCGGAGGCAATCAGGAGGACCGTCTCCCCAGGACACAGACCCCTCGTTGCTGGGAATCCCTGCTTTTTTAGACACAAAGCCAGGAAGCTTTCTTTCATTCAGAACATCTACAGTTGCAGCTGGTGGCCGAGGCCTGCAGGGATACAAACGGCTGCCGTTCAAAGGCTGACTGCTGATGGGCACCCTGAAGAGACCAGGTAAAATATACCTTGGGGCTTTTAACCTTCCTTGTGGGGGTCACAGGACACATTGTCCATTTCCATTTCGATGAATAATGTGGGGCTGGGGAACTGCTGGCTTGCTGGAAAATGCCAGTGCCAATGTAACAGTGGATAAACGGGAGCTGCTGACTGGAGAAGTCGCTGGGCCGCTCTTATGAGCACAGAGCTCCTTGAGGGCTGCCTTCGAGCCACCCAAGAGCAGACTGGGACTAAATGAGTGTTCCGTGAGAGTGGACAATCTTGACCAGGTCTCTATCTTGAGTGTGGGTAGTGGGGAGAGTCCCAAACCTCAAATGAGGAGATTTGGTTCTAATCTTGGCTTTGCCTCTAGGTGGACAGATTTTGCTTTTCGTGACCTCGCTGGGTCTTGCTTTTAAAAATAACTAAGTCTTCAGTCTCCGGGACCATTTCTAGCTCCAATACATGTTTCTTAAGACTTTTCTATTTTCAGTGAACTATACCAACAGAACCCCGCTGAAGGGCAAGTCAAGACTCTTGCTCAGGAGGTGTGTTAACGGGGCAGGCACTAACAATGCAGGGCAGGCATTACCTTAAGGGGTAGCAGAGCTTCGTAGATGGTCTCAGAAAAGTTCTTTGTTGTTAATTAGAACACCCCATACTGTTGCCCTTGTGTCCTTGGAGTGATGGATTCAAAGAGCTTAAATGACTTCAGAAAAGAAGCTTAAATTTTTGACCAAGCAAACCTTTACTTTTGACAAACCACATTGGAAAAGATGTTCACACAGGTGGATGCCATAGAGACCAACCTTGGGCACCCAAGTATCAGGAGCTTTATTTTTCACCTTTTATTTCCAAAAAATAAAAAATAAAAAAGCAGAAACTCACCTCTCAGCAGACCCATGGTGGAAACAAAGGTCATGGACCATCAGGGCAGATACCTCCATTTAGATCTTTGCTTTCATTCATCAGTGTGATGTCATTTCCACCAAAAGCATCCTGTATGTATTTTTTTTGATTTATACATGCTTTTTTTTTCAGAGTGATTGTAAATTTTCATGTCTATATGTTCATTGCTAGTATATAGAAATAAAATTGATTTTTGTATGTTTTTTGAAAAAAGAGTAGATGCCTCCATGTTGTAGGCCAGTTTAGGGAAAGGCCAGTGAACAAAAGGAGAGTAAGGGAGTCTTTGACATTATGTATGAAACGTGTTGAAGAAGAGAATGGATGAAAATATGGCTTTACCCTTCAAGGTGAGCAAACAGTTACTCCCCTTTGAGTCAAACAGTGATGCAGTTCCTGATAACATGAGCAATAATAATTAAAATTACTAGTCAAGATTTACTGAGCACTGATGGCTATAGTGACTAAAGGGCTTTCCAATTTGACCTTCACTACTGCCCTATCAGGTAGGTAATACTATTATAAATGAAGAAACCAAAGCGCCGAGAAATTATGTGCTCTTGTTCTCAAAGTAAGTCAAGGGTGCCAGGATTTGCATCTGTACCTCCAGGTGGAATTTGTAGCGATGGCATATGTGAAGTGTTGAGTGTGATCCAGGAGGGTTATTCTTTTGTGTTTTACCTGACCAGAGAGGTCATGCTCTCAACCGCTTTCTGTTGTCTTTAGTTCTTGTCAGGATGCGGTGGCCTCACTCAGCACAGCTGCTGCCATTGGCTGCTCTAACTGCCAGTGCGGCATTTTCCAAACCTTTCTTCTGAAACCGAGGTTCCAGAAGAAATGTGCTGGGCTTGTGAGGGGCACTTTGCAAGGGGAGGTAGCCCCTAGGTGCCTCGTGAAGTCACTGTTTTCTCCCAACACCCATTTTAAGTTTGTACATTGTTTATTTTTTCCTCTTGAGTTCAAATCTTTTTTCCTTTCCTTCTCCAAATTCCATCCCCATTTTCATTTCTAATGCAATTACAGTCTGTTCCAGGAAGCTAAATCTGTAAGTGTTTCTGGCTAAAGCAGGAAATTCAGTATATTTGTTTCATTGTAACCCCACATAAGAAAAAACACGAGGATGAACTTTTTATTACAATTCCCGTCCAACCCACATCTCTTGCCCTCCCATGGTGCTATCCCCGCCCCTTGCCACTGTGTGGCTGTGCAGAGTTCCCTAAGGAGGGGCTGGACAGTGCAGGAGGGAGGGTCTGAAATGATTGCCTAGGCAGGCCTTCTGCTTTGCAAAGGGTCGTTTTTAGCAAATGAAGAAATAAGAAAAAAGGATCTTCATAAATGTGTATCCAATATTTAAAATTCCTGTTTAGAATACCCTGAGTACCTATTTCTGGGCAAAGACCTATTATTTGGGGGGTTGGATCTCTCATTCTGTTTGTCCTTGGGGTCCATCTCCCCTATCGTTTTGAATTGGATCCACTGAACGGATGGTACAAATGCAAGCCTCTGTGTTTAATTTCCTTAATCTATGCGAAACTCCTATATTCGTGTTGAACAAATAAACCATTGAATGTTAAGGAATCATCTGTTCATTTTGTTTTTCTCCTAAAAAAACCGAGAGTTCTAAGGGAGGGAGGGGGACTGTGAAGCTGGGAGAATTCCCAGCGCAGCTCTGCTTGGGGAAGCAGGTTTTCTGCCTTATGTTTCCTCCTTACCCTGGTGTGCTGGTTAAGCATTTGGAAGCGGAGCTCTCCTTGAGCCCTGAAGGGCTTATTGCTGGTGCATTGCTCCTTGAGGTGTCTTTAAAAGGAAGGGAGAGGGAAAAGGTGGATTTCTGGGGATTTACCTGCTTGGTGCTCAGGTTTCTGAGAGGAAACTAGCCAGCGGGAAGGCAGCTCAGCCCAGTGGATTCAAGACGCCTGAGAGCCCCTGTGGGACTTGTTGTGATCACTCCCCACGGCTCGTGTTGCCTGAGTAGTCCTGCCCATTGCCAATCAGCAGGGTGGCAGCTTGGACAAGCACAAAGTTTGAAACCTACCAAAGACGCCCTGAGGGCCTTGCTTTTGCTGCACCTGTAGCTAAACGGGGTCATCCCAGCCTGAATCTTGAGTGGAGAGACATTCCTTCCAGCAGTTCATGAATGTTTCCTTTCTACCATAATAATAACAACCTTGAAGACTGGCTGAGGGCTCTGTAGTTCAGCAAGCCTTTCGTGTCATTTAAACCTCTTTCTAGGCAGACACTTTCTAGGCAGACACCCCACCGCCGACATACACGCACACACATTGAGGCTGTTCCCGACTGCCTGTCATCCCACCTGGACCCTCCTTTGGACCATATCTGGTCTGTTTCTGCATTCTCCCGGTGTCCGGCAAACACGATCTCAAGCATTTGTTTTGACGGTTGTGAATTGAGTCCAGGCTCATAGCTCTCTCCCAGATGTCTGTCTAATTAGTTTAAGCATTAGAGGTAAGGCAGCCATGAGTGAAAACAAGTTGATTTGTTGCTCATGTCAGGGCTGCTGGTCTTCTTGCATTTTATTTTTAGTAATGATCTCAAACAATAGTCTTTTTTAAAAGCATGTTTCTTTAATGGTGGAGTTTGAGACTTTGTGTCTTGTTGCCTGGGGAATTTTTTGTATGTATGCTGTACCACCGAAGTCCATCCCTCATGTAAGCATGGCTTGCCCCTCTACCCTCCACCAGACGTTTACTGAAGGCCTGCTACAGCTCAACCACTGTGCCAGGCCCTTGGAAGTTAAGATAAAGATAAGGATAGCCAGTGCTAAGCCTGGGGGTGGGGGAGGGTCTAAGGAAGAGACCAAAGGAGAACCACCCACGGTAAGTGATAGCAGGGAAACCAGAGAGGAGAAAGTCACAAAAAAGAGAGATAGTAGGTAAATGTGTAGGAATCAGACCCTTCCAATGCCCAGAAATATATAATTATGTGGTAGAATGCTTTGGGAAAAATAATAAAGCTACTGCCAGTTCTATGTCAATAGGGAGCAACATGGAAAGAACTTGCTTCCCCCAGCTCGATTGCAATATAATGGTAAAACAAGCTCATCTGAGTTTAAGGTGTACAATGTAATGATAGAATATATGTACATATTTTCAAATGATTACCACAATAAGGTTAGTTACTATATCCATCACCTCACAGTTGCTGTTATGTTTTTGTGTATGGGTGTAGTGAGAGCTTTTCTGATTGACTTTTCTAGCAACCTTCTAGTGCATTATACAGTATTGTTAACTACAGTCATCATGCTCTGCATTAGGTCCCCAGAACTTATTTGTTCGACTTATAACTGGAAGTTTGTACCTTTTGGCTACCTTTACCTGTATGACCACCAATCTACCTTTTCTATGAGTTTGGTTATTATTATTACTTTTTGCCTTTCTCTTTCTGACTTATTTCACTTATTATAATGTCCTCAAGTTTTCTCCATGTTGTATAAATGGCAGGATTTCCTTCTTTTTTGTGGCTGAATAATGGTTTATTACATGTAATTTAATTAATTTTATTTTATTTTATTTCTTTAGAGAGAGAGGAAGGGAGAAAGAAATAGATACATTACATTGTTGTTTCGTTTATTCATTCATTCATTGATTCCTGCATGCACTCTAATCAGGGATTAAACCCGCAGCTTTGGTGCATGAGGACAACACTCCAACCAACTGAGCTACCTGGCCAGGGCTCTCTCGTCTTTAGATAAAAACCATTCTAACAGGTGAAAGATGATATCTCACTGTGGCTTATTTTGTATTTTCCTGATGATTAGTGATGTTGAACACCTTTTCATGTGCCTGTTGTATGTTTGAATATCATCTTTGTAAAAGTGTCTGTTGAGGTTCTTTGCTCATTTTTAAATTGAATTATTTTTTTATGTTATTGAATTGTATAAGTTTTGTTTTTAAAATTTTAGACATTAACTCCTTATCAGATATATGGTTTGAAAATATTTCCTCCCATTCTGTAGGTTATCTTTTCATTTCTTTGATTATTTCTGTTGCTGTGCAGAAGTTTTTGAGCTTAATGTAGTCTTACTTGTTGGTTTTTGCTTTCATTACTTGTGCTTTGTGTCATTTCAAAAAAATCATTGCTAAGACTGATGTTAAGGACCTTTACCAATGTTTTCTTCTAGGAGTTTTACATTTAAGCCTTTAATCCATTTCAAGTTAATTTTTGCTAGTGGCAAAAAGTAGAGGTCCAGTTTCATTGTTTTGCATATGAAAATTCAGCTTTGCCAACACTGTTTATTGAAGAGACTATATTTTCTCCATTGAGAATTGTTGGCTCCCTTGTCAAATATTAGTTGACTGCATATGCATTGGTTTATTTCTGGGCTTTTGATTCTATTTCATTGGTCAATGTGTCTTTTTTTTTTTAATGCCAGTATATACTGTTTTGATTACTATAGCTTTGTAGTATAGTCTGAAATCAGGAAGTATGATGCCTCCACCTTTGTTCTTCTTTCTAAAAATTGTTGTGGCTATTTGGGGTCTTTTGTGATTCCATATATATTTTAGAACTGTTTGTTAATTTATGTAAAAAATCAAAATAGAATATTGATAAGAATTGCATTGATCAATAGATGGCTTTGAGTTGTATGAACATTTTCACAATAATAATTATTCTGATACATGAAGATGGGGTATCTTTCCATTTGTTTGTATCCTCTTCAATTTCTTTCATCAATGTCTTATTGTGTTCAGTGTATAAATGCTTTCAAAGTATTTTATTATTTCTGATCCTCTTGTAAATAAGATTGTTTTCTTTATTTATTTTTCAGCTATTCATGGTCAGTGCACAGAAACACCACTGATATTTGTATGTTAATTTTGTATCGGTAAGTTTATTGAATTTGTTTATTAGTTGTAACAGTTTTGGCTGAGTTTTTAGGGCTTTCTTTCTATATAATATCATGTACTTTGCACACTTCTTCCTTTCCAACTTGGGTATGCTTTATTTCTTTTTACTTCCTATTGCTCTGGATGGGAGCTCCAGTACTATGTTAAATAGTAATGATGAGAGTAGACACCCTTATCTTATTCTTGATCTTAGAGAAAAAGCTTTTAGTTTTTAGCCACTGAGCATGATGTTAGTTGACAGCTTCCTCCTGCAGTAGAGGCTCCTTGTTTTCAGGATGTGTCAATATAAATGCATCAGGAAAGAACTGCTTTCGTTTCAGAATGATTTGGGCCTGATCGAAAAATATGCCGTTTTTGCTGACCAAAGGATATCCAAAGAAGATTTTTCACTTTTACAAAAGAAATGTTCTTGTACTAATGTAGGTCTTTAGTAAAATTAAAACAGCTTAACACAGACTTTCAGAAAGCAAGAGATAGTCTTTGCTTTCAACAGTTTGGCTTACTAAAGGTTTCATAGGAATACTATATTTTCAAACAATGGGGGACACCTGTATATATTTATATTAATTTCTCATAGAACATGTATAAAAAGTGATTCAAAGTAATTAAGTCCTTACAAATTTTAAAGGTTTGATATTTTTCAGATCATATTCAATGCTTATAATGCTAACAAATTAGAAATTAAAAAGGTAAGAAGACACACATTTGTAAACTTTAATGGTTACTTCTAAATAATCCCTATGTCAGAAACCATGGGTATTAAAAAGTGTATTAAAGCAAAAAGCACTAGCTGAGCTGAGCACCAGTCAAGCTGTTGTTAAAGACTTGTACACACCAGCAGATGTGTAGACGTGTACACGAGATATAGTCAGGAAAATGATTTCCCAAGGATACACGGGAAAGAATTTTTATTCAAGAAGACAGAAAGATGGGTTGTTTACCAAATTACAGGACTGGCAACTTCATAGGGAATGAACGCTACGTGGTCTTAGCCTATTTGGTCAGTCTTTGTATTCAGTTTGTAAAGACAGAGTTTATGCTCAAGTCAGTACCTATTCATAATACTATTAGGGCTAATTGGTTTAGGAATTAGCTTCTTGTTTGGGAATTATTGGAACATGCAGATCAGGTATAGACTGTGACAGATTGCGGTGGTTGTAAATGTAAATAATGCACAGATTGTAGGTATTATAGGATGCTTTTGCACTTAGAGATAAACAACAAAGAAATACTATGTATCATAATGTGTGATAGTGTATTCAGAGGGGAATTTATAGTCTTAAATATATGTGGTACTTAGAGGGAAATTTATAGCCTATTAGGTTCATATTAGAAAAGAAGCCTGAAAATAAATAAGCTCAGCATCCAAATTACGAAGTTAATAAGAATATAAACTTCCAAACACCTAGAAGAAAGAAAGTAATCAACAAAAGACAGAAATGAATGATCTAGGAAAAAGAAGTTACAGTAAAGGGATCAACAAAAATAAAAGTTTCGTTCAAAAAGCTTTAAGAAATTTACAAATCTTTGGCAGAATTAAGAAAAGAATGGCAGAAACCACAAAGAAATAATATCAAGAATGAGGCAGAGAACAAAACTGCTTATGCAAACAAGTTTAAGAATATTATAAAAGAATGTTAGGAATACCTCAATGTTAATGAGCCCTAAAGTATGAGAAATGTTCAAATTTGTAGGAGGTATAAGTTATTATAGAGTGTGGTAAAGTAGAGCTAAAGCAGCCAGAATCCCACTCCCCTTCCTTATCTGTCTTGTCTACTGCATCATCCCTCGTTCGTGTCATTAAACAGGGTCTTGATAAATATTTTTTTGAATTACTAATTAAATTCACATAAAGCAATTGTTACCTTTCAGTGTATTTATTTTTATATGTATTTTAAAACATAGTTCATTTGTATATTGTTTTTTAAGCACCAATAACACAGATACCTCCATAGATATTAGATTAAAAATGAAGCGTAAAGGACAGACAGCAACTGGCTTCTTATTCTTCATCACTTAAAAAAATCTGTGAGTCTTAAAGCAGGTAATCTTATCTCAGTTCCTTTGGCAATGAAAGGGATAATATGCTCTTCCTACAGCCATTCTTTTGTGAAGAAAAAAAAAGAGATTTTTCTACCAGTTCTCCTGGGACAAGCATCCTCTCCACATGGAGTTTGATTGTTATTAGCAAGGACTGGAACAGCATTACTATTATTTTATAATGTTATTAGACAAAATTAGCAAGCACTGGGGACCAACGTATATGGCTCAGAACCCAGTTTCCTGGCACTAGTTGGTGTGGAAACAAAAAGGGAAAAATAACATGAAATATTGTAAAGAAATCTGTTCCTCTGACAACAGACCTCATCTGAAAACATAAATACAACCCTGGCATCTAAACTGTGTGGAGATTAGCTATGAGCCCTTTATGATCACCAGTTTTATCTTCCCTTCGATGAAATGACTTTTCTAAAGTGTTTTTCAAGAATACATGGGTGGAGTATTTTTTAGTGCTTGCATATCTGGGAATGTTGTTGTGGTCTTTCCACGTGAAGGACAACCTATCCAAGGTGAAAATTCTGGTGGACCTTACCCTGTTATTCTTCCAAACTAGTGTTAAGTGTTTTTCTGGGTACATGTGTATATAGGTAAGGGTACAGAGAAAATTCTGAAAGGATATATACCAAATTTTCAACAGTAGTTACTCTTGTTAAGTAAGGAATAGATTGTGTGTGTGTGTGTGTGTGTGTGTGTGTGTAGTATAGTGTTGGGAGTGGGTAGTAGTCAGAGACCCTGCTAATGTCAGCTGTAGGATTTTAATTTTTTTTTTTTTTTTTTTTTAGAGAGGGAAGGGAGGGGGAGAGAGAGAGAGAGAGAGAGAGAGAGAGAGAGAGAGAGAGAGAGAGAGAGACAGACATCAATGTGCGGTTGCTGGGGGTTATGGCCTGCAACCCAGGCATGTACCCTGGCTGGGAATCGAACCTGGGACACTTTGGTTCCCAGCCCGCGCACAATCCACTGAGCTACGCCAGCCAGGGCTTGAATTTTAATTTTTTAAAGCAAGGAGGGTGTGACACATTCCAAGTAAAATTAAAACCTAAAGCAATCTCTTGGGCCATGACATTTTTTCCTTCAAGAATCTGTAGACATTGTTTTACTGCCTCTGGCACTTAACAAATTTCTCTAACAATTTTTGAATGCCAACTATGCATCATTGTAAAGGGGGTACCTTAATGAGGAAAAATGGGCTTCGTGCAGCTTACAGCAAACTGGGAGGCAGAGACGCTCATCAAGCAGTCATAGAAGAAAGACTGTGGTGAGTGAGGGCTTTGAAAGGGAGGTACCTGATGCGATTTTCCCGTTGTCCTGGTCCGGAGGCCAACAAGGAGCCCCTGAAGAAGGGACTGTGACACAGAAGGAGGAGAGCACTCAGGGAGAGGGAGCTGTCAGTGTAAAGTTTCTGCAATAGGACATGTGTTTGGCCCCTCTGAGGAACTGAGGAACAGTCCATGTGTCTGGAGAACAGCAAGTAGAGCTGGAGTGGTAAGTAGCAGCAGCCAGTCTACGGAAAGCCTTATAAGCTAAGCTAAGGATGTGGCATTTGTCCTAAGAGCCATGGGAAGCAACTGAATGGTAGAGATATAGGAGTGATATATGAGATTTGCACTATGAAGAGCTCGCTCTGTATCCTGTGTAGAGAATTAAATGCAGAGGAGCAAAAGTGAAAGTATGAAGGCAAAAGAGGAGTCGATAGCAGCATGCCGGGAGAGAGATGCATGTTGCCTGGACTAGAAAGAGTATTTGTAGAAACAGAGGGGTGGGATACATTTGAGAGACATTTGGGAGATAGCACATATAGGACTCCATGGGCAATTGAATATGGGGGTGGGTGATGGAGTGGAATCCATCAAAGACAACTCCTAGTTTCTGGCTCAGGTGACTGGGGTGATGGTGGGGTCATCCATGGAGGTGTCATGGGAAGAGACCCATAGGTTTGGAAAGACCATCACAAATTTCATTTTGGACGGGTGGAATTCAATAATCATTTTAAATATTTAAATGGAGATGCTGAGTAGCGGTGGTTCTGCAGATCCAGACCCAAGGAAGAGTCCAAACCGGAAATTTGATTCTGTGACTCAGGCTATAGATTTCAGTGGAGAGCAAACACCAGTCTTCTGAGAGCACAAGGCTCTGTGCTTGGACTAGACTGCAGACAGCCAGCAGGAACCAGAAATCAGAAAAGCCTCCTAGATTTAGTGTTTCCACCCTGTGATTTCTACCAAGAACGCTTCTCTGTCTGCTTTTGATGTGCCCTCAGCTAAGAAACCTTTCTTCACCTTCTGTTAGGGAAACACAAGAGCCAACCTCTTGTGGGCCAGTTAACTTCACTCTGTTCCTTTGCTGACATCATTTTGGAAATGCTTTGCTTTTGTTTACAGAATGGTCTGGCCAAGAGAACAGGGAGGATCACTCGAGTTACGCAGTCTGGGAGCCCTGGCAAGGTGACTGGAGCGAGAGGATGGTTGCTTTACGAGACCAGGCTGACCAGAGAGCAGCTAAGGGCTGCCCCACATCCTTCACTTCACGTGGACTCGGACTCTGTCAGCCCCGAAGTCCTCAGGGAGCACACCCCTAATTCCCTGGGGAGCATGGGAAATGTGAGTTCAGGACATCATCTGTTAAAGACTCAGGACAAGGAGATAGCTGGTTTGGAATGTGACTCTGGGCAGGCCGCCTCTGTGTCCTGTGGGCCAGGGCAAGCTTCTCTGATTAACTACGAACTGGGTCTGTGGATGGCGGAGTGAAGGGGCTCGTTACCATCTCTGTCTCCAGGGCCATGTTGATTAGCACCAAGAAGCACTCTTTTCTCGGGGGCTAGAGAGTCCGTGCTGAGCGAACCACTACAAACATAAGGCGTGGGTCCTGGACTTTGATGAATGCTGACATGAGTCCACATGTGTATTTCTCTCAATTAGATCCCCTCTCTTCTTTGGAATCCAGCTGCCCAGCTGCTGACGGCGTTGTCATTAGCTGAAGGCTGACAGCACCCCTGGAAATGAGCTTATAAAGAATAAATGAACCTTGGGTTCAAGCCCCTTCGGGGTTTGGCTCTCCGAAGCTAGGCAAAAACGAAAACTCAGCTGCCTAGACTTTGCGTTATTACATTTTCTAGGTTATATTGGTCTCCGGGGAATGTGCTGGAGGCATTTCTAAGTTGTTTGTTTTGATTTTTAACTGAGGAGATCAGATTTTAAATAACCCTCAATTTTCAGAGATGCCTCCTTTAAAATAAGAGTTACGGGCAGCAAGGTGACTGTTTTAAAATGCCCCATTCTCAGTTAGTGTGCCAGAGCCCCCAGCCACGGTCCTGGCTGCTGACTTAGGTGTGCAGCCGCAACTTTTTGCTCCAGTTAGCATTTGTTGGGTCCAACACAGCTATAGGCTCAGAAATAGTTTCTAGTTTTCCTGCTGCCTCATCAGCAAAATTGACAGTTAAGTTCCCACTGCTGAGGCTTTATTACTTTTAAAGATGGGAGAGGCAGAGTAGAGCGCAGCTGGGTCCCTCACCCCAGGTGGAGTTTGCAGGGCTGGCAGAGAGGGGAGTCAGCTTTTGACTGTGAACTGAGGACAATTTAACCTATAGGTGATGGTGAGGAATTCTAGTACGAAACCCCCAGATGCTGGTGTCTGAATAACTGTCCTTTCGGGAGTTATACATCAGGGTTCGACACTTCCTGGAATAAGTGTCATCTTAAAGGCCAAAGGGAAATAAGTTTTAAGAAGCTCAGCTGCTGGGGTGAGGCAGCTGCAATGGGTTCTGAGGTTGGACAATTCATCCACCAGTGTATTTGCCTGTCTCTCGCTGTCTTGGAAACGCCTCTTCCAAGAGGCATTAGAGCTCAGTCTGACAAAGGGGGGCTTAGGGATAGAAGCACCATGGTGATTTCTTTCTCTCTTTCTATCTATCTATCATCTATCTATCTATCTATCTATCAATCACCTATCTATCTATCTATCTATCTATTTACTTATTTATTATTTCAATTGTTGTTCCAGTATAGTTTTCTGCCTTTTGTGATTTCTTGTTACATAATTGTGTGGGCAGAGGAGGCCTTCAAGCTTTCTGGGCTGGGATCTTAGTTGAATCCATGGGTAATTGTGTGTGGCCACATGTTCACATGTTTCTATTTCCTAAAATGAATGTTTACTCAGGAAAAGACCCCTAGTGCAGAATAACAGCACTTTCCCCGGAAGCGGATGCGCAACAGCCCGTTTCTTCCCATGCGGGCCCTTGCTCAAGATGGTGACTTACCAAAAGTGAGCAATCATGCAGTTGAAAAGTCTTTAAATTGGATTGTCTGGGACATGTCGTGGAGTGTCTCACTGCAGCCCAGGTGTGAGTGTAAAGTAATGAGACTGAGGTTTAAATTTGTACGTAGCATATAAAACAAAAGCAATGATTCTGAACTTTGACTTCCCTCTTCCTCAGCTTACCATAGAGTAATAAAGGCAGAACCCTGGATACTTTGTAGAGCATCGCTCTAGTTTATGTGGCAAACTTTCGTCAAGGGCCCCTGTTGCTTCCTCTGTACTTGTTAACCATCTCCAAGAAGGACAGGCCTCTCCTGATCTGGGGTTTGTTGGGGGAGAGGAGAGTTTTCCTCTTGGAGCCTCACTAGGCATGTGATTGCTCAGAATCCTCTCATATCCTGAACTGAAAGGTTAGTTGGGTGCATAGTCAACTTTTTGCAGTCTTTTGTCCTTACTTTTTCCTATTTTTCAAGAAAAGGATGGACCAGGTTAGCAACTTTCTACTATTAACAATTCCTTATCCCATCTTGTGGCTGGTTTCTGAATAAAGAGCTAATACGAGCCTCCGAATCACCTAAATTTCTTAGCAGAATCTCAAAGCACCAGAAATTAAGATGGGCATTAAGCAACGCAGGCATTTCTGACACGGGAGTTTTACAAATTGGAACGCATACATTTCAGATGGCTGTGATTTCTCTTCACACTAGTCATCTTAGGAATCCATGAACTTATTCCAACAATGATGCCATTGCTCAAAACGTCCATACATCTCTACGCCTGGAGTTGTCCCCCAAGCTGGTTGGCAAGTCATATGGCCTGTCTCAAAATGATTCACTGTCTCATTTTTTAAAATCATAACCAGTATTTTTTCCAGTAATGCATAGCTGGATCACTTCCACTCACCTTTATCTATTAAGATGGGCTCCAAACAACTTCACTTTCTCAGAATCAAATTTATCCCCAAAGGATGAATACTTATCAGCCACTATTAATGGGATTTTAGAGAAAATGCCACAGGCTATGAAAGCAATTCCTAAAATGAAGCTCCATGAATTTTTTAAATGGCAGTAGTGTTTGACTAGTGGAGATTTCTTTGGAGCAAATAATACTTGTTTAGATGTGTAAGTTCTGATAAGTTGGTTAAAAAGAGGTCTCATTTGGTTGGGAGAATGAGATAAGATGGTTTAAAAGCTTATTTCATTTGAGAAAAATGGTCCCCAGCCTTGCCAGTGAACATGGGCAAAGTATTAAGCATCTCTAGATTTCTGATTCTTTACTTTTAAAGTGAAGAGTTTAGATTAGAAAATCTCTAAGGACTCTTAGCTTCAACACACCACAATTCATTCATCAAACATTTATTGGGCAACTACTCTTAAGGATCAGATGCTGTTCTAGAAAAAGTGTTACAAAATTCTTGTCCTACAAGATCTCAAAATCTATCCAGGAATGTGGATGATACACAATTAAAAATCATCAGCATTGTCAGATGATATCCTATTATATATTATTTTATACAACATACTATAATATTTATTGCTGTGTGAACTGGCTACTTGTTCACCAAGTATTTTTCTTTTCTTCTCAGTGGCTCTTTTTCCAGACTCCTTTGTAATTAATTAGGTGAAACCCAGTGACAAGAGCCTGGCTAACTGATGTCAGCAGAAGTGACACTTGAGAACGGGTCCAAGAAACCCTCCCCTGTAATAGAGAGAGACCTCCACAAAGCCAGAGAAGTGCAGAGCCTGGAAAATGAAGGAGGCTGGGGCCCTGAATGCCTGTGTGAAACTAGGGTTCACCCATACATCCTGACAACCTGCACTGGACTGTAATATGAGGGGGAAATAGCGTTTACTGGGTTAGTCCACTCCAATCTGGGGATAGGTGGTTATGATTGTTAGGTTTCCCTGCTCAACACATTTGTCTTACGAAGGAAGACAGTGGTGAGGGCAGATAGCTGTTATTGTAGTGCCTCAGCTAAAGTGAGTCCTGGGGGCAGGGGGCTCAGGTATGAAAGGTAGAAGATCAGCACAGAAAGGGGGTGGAGGGATAGAGCAGCGAGGAACAGACAATAGCATAATTATTAGAGTAGCTGATTGCCTAACCCCAGGATGTCTGTCCACAAAAGAAATTACTTGGGGGGAAAAGTGTGCTATCCAGCAGTAGTAGAGGTAATGACCACTTTGGAAATTAATCAGTTACTCGTGAGAATTCTGTAGACAGTTCACCAAGTCACAACTGTCTGACCTAGACAATTGACAGGATTGTCTCCTAATGTCTTCTACCCTGGCCTCTGTCTCTGCTACTTTGTGACACATGACTCTTGTGAAAGCCATTCTCCTAGGCACAACTTTCCTCCCCAGGTGACCATCACTGATGTTTTCTCTCTGGCCCTGGGGGAGAGGAAATACTGCTTTCCTCTTGTCTAAACATCCCCCCAAAAACAAGTGTTCTGATTCAAGGCTTCTGATTCAAGATGTAAAAACTGCTCACTCATGGGCACCCCTTCTACCCTGAGACCTGGTTGAAATTTTAGGACTTAGAGAAAATGGAAAAAGGAATAAGCTTATAATGGCAAAGAGTATGGGAAGAGATATCATTGGTGAATAGATTATTTTAAGGAATTCACAGAAAGGGATATTGGAATGTGTTGATTGGTGAGCAAAGCAGAAGAAGCCACAGTGGGGCTTGCAGAAGAGGTAGAAGCTGGACCTTTTCTGTGAAACCCATAAGAGGTCCTGCACTCTGCATCAACAGTTACAGAGGGTAATAGTGAGAGGCAGCTGAAAAGAGAAGTGTTGGTTGGAGAACTCCCGAAGTCAGCCGTTCTCCCCTTCCCCTTGGCCTCCTGTCATGGAATGATCAGTGGATTGCATTTACTCCAAGACTAAAAAACAAATAAAAACCAAAAACAAAAAGCCAGACAAACCAGAACTGAAAAAGATTTTCTTTCTCTAAATAAAGAGAACAAACAATCTATAGAGACCAAAGACATTGGATGGATATTGCTGCCCCAGAATTTAGTGTTTTTTCTTCTGGAGTTTGGACAAGTTGTCCTTCACAGAGCACCTTGAAGCAAAGCCTGCCCTTAACTATATCCCATCCAGGTACACACAGGCATCAGTTGGCCTTACAGTTCAAGGCAGGGTTCTGTCAGGGGAAGTAATCATAGAGACCTATAAAGCAGCAGATGGAAACTGTACCAGCTACCTAGAATGACCAGCCTTGTCCCCTACTCTTGATTGTGAGTGAACAATACATGAGGAAGAAGAGCAGTATGTAAAAGAAGGACTAAAACAAATACAACTAACCCGAGAGAAGCTACTTCAGGAAATAGAAGATACTGTTTAAAAACCTGATCATGTCTTTACAGAGAATTCAGGAGGCTCGTGCTCAAGACAAGAATAGAGTGACATAATAATTGTTAAAGAATTAACTTTTGCAATAAAAATTATGTTAAAAATCTTTAAAAATCAATAACAACTGTTGATAAAGAAGTGAAAGCAGCATTCCAAACCATAGAGCAGAAAGATAGACAGAAATCATGAGATAAAAACTTATGTTGAGACAGATCAATCCAAGGTCCAATATATGACTAATGGTAGTTCCGGAACTAGACTCTATAATATAGAGTAAAAAAAAAATTTATTGTGAGGAAACTTTCCAAGAGTTGGAAAAAAAAAAACCACACAAGTCTTTAATTCGATAGGGCTCATCAAGTACTCAGCAATATGAAAGGGAAAAGATTCTTAAGAAGAATTTCATCTAACTCAGAAAGGTCAGAAAAAGAGAAGATCCTAAAATTTTTCAGTGTGAAACAATTAGCAAATCAAATATCCTGTGTTGTAGCAACAATCAGCTGGTATCAGCAACATGGGTTGCTAGGAGTTAACGGAGCAATGCCATCAAGTTCAAAGGGAAAATTAATTTGATCTGGATTTTATTTAACCTAAAATTCTGGTTTCCTGCCATGCTGCCAATCAAGTGAGAAATTAAAATACATTTTTAGACATACAAGGCATCAGAATATTTCCTTGGCAAAATAAGGGAGTGATTTCTAGCAAAACATGGGGGACAAGAAAGCCATGACTAAGGAAAGAGTGGTTCTAGCCCAACAGTGTAGCGAAGGGAAGTCCAGCACGGCAGCTGTGCGTCAGGCCTGGAGGACAATCAGAACTTCTCAGGGAGAGAAGGTGTTGGAGGTTGTCTCTGAGAAACTGGAGTTTCCGTGCAACACTATCATTGAGAAAAAGAAAAAAATTGAGGATACTTTAACAGCCCATTAATTTTCTTTTAACAGTAAAAAGAAAAAACAGAAATCTCAGGGAAACCCAAATAGGTTTATAACAAAATCATAGGTCACGTAGGAGTTTTGTTATATTGTGACATGATTGGAGCATTGGTTGAGTGTCTGGACAGGTAATGTATTCGACCTTGACACTCACAATGTTCCTCTCCAAATGTTTCAGAGGTTGTGGCATTTTATCTGTAGAGAAGAAAAAATAATTATATGATACCATTTGACACTGTAGTGAATAATATTTACACAGTAATTACAGCAAAGAAGGTATTTATTGGCTTGTTAAGTTTTAGACTCCCCCTATAAACAAAGTGTGGAAGACTTAATTACGGTTATGGAATAGCATTTAAATGTTATTATCATCAACCATGCATAAGAAAATATACAAAAGAAGTATGGATAAAAAAAGTAGAGAAGTACGGACAGTGAATTAGGGGCAGTAAGATAGTAAGTGGCAGGTGATGGTCAAAATTACTTTCAGAAGTTGATGAAAAAATAGGTGTTTGTGTACAGTATTTAAAAGGGTACTGGTTGCTAATAGATACTGTGAATAGTCAGTTGAGTGCCTCTATTTATTCCTGATAGAAAACAGAAGGTGGTAGGAGAAAGACTGTTGTCATATTCTCAGCTCATCACTAAGCAGTAAATAATTGTGTTAATTGCTAAGAATGTTGACTGGGGAATATTTTCAAATTAATGAGTACAAAAATACAGTGCCTTTTAATTATGAAAACTTTTTCTCTAAAGGGGAGGGGCCCTCTAGGGCACTGACTTCCTGTTTTCAGTGCTTGAGGCCCAAACAGAGTAAAGGGTACAAATATTCCAGGTTTCCAACTGTCCTGATTGTCCTTGATAATCATAAAACTGTTGGAGCAATATGGTGTTAAAAGCCAAAGAAGGCCAATTTCCAGATGTACCACTGAGCACGAGTGTGCTCATTTTGCCAGCCTGTTTGATTGCAGTTCAAGGGGCACTTTCTGGGGACGTGGGGTTGGAGCAGCCGTCCCATCTACAGACCCCAGGAGTCCACAGAGGCAACCTATGGGCCTCCTGTGACCAAGACAACCCTCCTGCTGAGCCACCCCCTTAGATTCAGATGCCAGAGGATGCATGCTTGGGGCCCATGTCTTGTATTAAGCTCATGGCAGCTTCAGCGCCATGTCAGTGCCCTGCTTGCTGACTGATGAGGCAGTGGAACTAAGTGGGGAGGACAGTCCTTCTTGGGCAAGTTGCCTTCTGAACTGTCTAGAAACATGAGCTTCTCATTATGAGGAAAGAGATGCTTCCTCATTTAGGGAGAATTGCCTGCTGACATCGGTAAACCCGCTAAGCCTGACACTGTCAGTAGGAGGTCCCTCCGACTGGGCCTTTAGTCTGGTGTCTAAACTCACTTTTTTGTGCAGTGATATCTTCCACTTTAAAGTGGAACTTGGGTCAAATATTTCTTAAAATGGAGAGGGTGAGCTTCCATAAAATACAGTTTTCAAAAATAATACTGATTTAATACAATCCAAGAGATAGGCAGAAGTATATTTAGCTAATTGACAATGGATCTCTGACATCCTGATATTCCAAATGAGCTAAGCCTTGTGAAGTCTGTCCTGACCGCAGCCTCATATTAAGGAATTCCCATGAACTGCCTTCTAATGATGGAAGCAGCGGCTATGTTTTACAAAGTGGAACCTCACTGCCACAGCTTAAACTGATTAGACCAGCAAAAGGTGTATAGATTAGGATATGTATAGATTAGGAAATCCGTAGGCTGACCAGTGGCAACCTATGATGTCCCTTGAAAGCTCTGCTAAATAGGGACATCATGTCTTCCTTAGGAGTCTGGGCTACAATTAGGGCCAGGGGGTTAATGAGTTTCCAGGAGGGGCAGAAATGGGACAGCACAGTGAGTGAAGGTAGGACACGGTATCATGGCGTAGAAGCATCCAGGAGCACACAATAAGCATGAGCGTACAAGTTATGAGGTAGAGAAGGTCACCAGAGTAGAGGCTGACTTGGTTTGTGGGGACAGCAGTGGCAGGGGCAGAGATGGGGATGTGTCAGTGTTGACGGTGGAGAGCAGAGTAGGGATTAATGAAATGCTTCCATTGAGAGAATATCTGAGTTAGGCTCCTGTATTTCTTTGAGGCCTATTATGTGTCTATTTCTGGGGTTCATGGCACCCTCTTGCTTTCATGCATGTCCTTGTGATAGACTTCCACAGTGTGAACTAAGCTGAATGGGTCTCTCTTTTTTACAGCCCAGAGATCCTGGCTGAACTTGCCTCCCCATTCATCCTGCCTCTCTAGTTGGACAAACTCCTGTGAGATTGCCTTTTTGAGGTGAGGGAGGGGTAGTGGTGAACTAACTGAGACAATGAAAAGATGGTCTGAAGCAAAGCAAGTCAGCATTGCCCTCGAAGGCCTGAGGGCAGTACACCAAGGTGGTCTTCCCTGGGGGCAGCAGGGGAGGGCGGTGAGAAGAAGGTGCTGTGTGCTTGGGGATTATGGCAGAAACTCAGTGTCTAATGTCTTCACCACCGAGGACTCCTACCTCCTGCACCCCCTCTCCACAACCACTTTGATTTTCTCCGTGGACACTGTTTATCTCCATGGACAGCAAAGCAATGGTATTCATTTAGGTAATAAATTACTTCCCCATTGAAATAGATATGAATTCTATCCATAAACTCAGAGTCCATAAATCTTACTTTTATAATCTTTAATTTGACTCTAATTCCTCATTTCACTGAGTTGGAAGGAAATCTAACCCCGGCCATTCTTCAAGTCCTATGTCCCAAGGAGAGTGGAGTGGAGGGGATGACACTGGTCAATTATGTATATGAGCTGTCAGTTCTGAGATCTCCACGGTCCTTTCAAGCCCATCTGCCACCATCCCATACCATGTTTAGGGCATTAGAACCTTCACTGTGGTCGGAAACCCAGGACTGTGGACCTTTCTGAGTATGGTGTGCTGTCGTCCCCTCTGAGGGTTGCCCCTTCTCTGGGAACATTATCTTGAAAAAGATCAGCGGTCCAAGCTCATTCTCTTTCTCTCCTGAGCCAGCTGGGAGATCTTTATTTTTTCGTTGGGAAGAGCCTTCCCCTGTAACATGCACCTGGGTGATAGATTGAACAGGAAGCTCAGTACCGGTGGGAAATCTATAACTAGAACTTGAACATTCAGACACAGACAAGTGTGAGTGTGTGTGCCTGTGTGTGCTCACGTGGGTTAACATTGTCTCTCAAATAGTGGTTTCTCTTTCAGAATGCAATAGTAAATATGTCGATTGTGTGAACGCTGTGTCTGAGGTAACATGGGAAGTATTATATATAAGCCATGGGATTCTGGAGTTTCCCTTGGTTGAGCCTCAAAGGGAAGAGGAGCCATGTGGGTTAAAGACACTTGTAAAATAAATTCTGCGAATCAAGTCAATGAACTATCAGCTCAGTCTCATTAACTTTAGGGAGACCCCAGATGAAGCTTTATTTCTAACATAATCTGGTTGCAGGAAAAGTAAAAATGCGCAAGTGTCTCCTTAATACCTCTTATTGCCACTAAATTGCTGCCCACTTATTTCTGACTCTGGGTCTCTGCAGAGTGAATTGAGTGACCCTGGGCTTGGGGACAGGTTTCCTTCCAGGGCTCCTGAGATTCTGTTCTCAGTGCCTTCCTATTGATCTTCCAGAGTGCATGGAAGTGGCTTCCTCCTTCAGTGTTTCTTGTCTGCTAACAGCTTTGACATTGTAGACCTGACTCCTGAGGTCGGAAGGTGCTGGCTCATCGATTCCCAAGTTTTCTAAAAAATGCCTTTTGTGCCCTGTGACGGGAGGGAGGGAAAGGCCGAGTTCAAGTAACTTTCCTTTGCCCAGTGCTCCAAGTTGAGTGTATGCAGGACTTCGTTTACGTTATTTCATCTGATGTCACACAGCGTTGCAGAGTAACGGCATTCTTTATTTACAAGTGTGAAAATAGGGCTCCGAGAGGTGGAGAGATTTGATCAAGGTCACAGAGCAGAGCAGAAACTGGAAGCCAGCTCCCTGGTTTCCCACTCCTGTGCTCTTGGCCTGCTTTTCAATGACAGCTAGTCAGGCGAGTATGATGAGCTTTAAATGTAGAATGAGCACCCTTCAAGCCCTGTGTGAGTAACCAGAACACTGTCAGACACATTCCTTGACCACAAGTTGTGTACAGTTTAGTTGAGTGCTTGTGTCTGTCTGTGCGTGGCACCCAACTAGGTCAAGCAGAAACACGTGCCTTGCCCTTAGAATCTTTCGGCCTGAAAGGAAGTCAGACTCAGCACTCTGCTCTCCTGGTGGGTGCAGGAATGCAGTCTGAACCTGTTTTTCTTTGCTCACTAGATCTAAGTAAACAGAGCCCTGGAAACCTGAACCCCTCAGAGAGCCTAAGGAGGATGGTGAGATGTTCTCCATCAGCCGCCACCTTTTCCCTTTTCTTCTTTGTTCTCTCACCATGATCAGGGACCTGTGGCCAGTCTGCCCTTTGTTCATCAGGCAGCGGATGGAAGAAGCAGGTTGGCCTGACCTGGGGTACAGACAATGTCAGCACAGGGAACACCTCCCTGTGGGAGCAGGAGCCTGAAAAGAGCAAGTAAGACACCAGGGATTCTGAAGCTGACAGACTGTTCTGAGGGCATCCTTTGTATCCCATAGTAAAATGGTGACAGTCATCAAGTTTGGCATGGGTGGAGGCCTTGGAAACATTGTGATATGGTCCAGGTGACACTTGGGGTACAAGTACCAAGAGGCTTTGTTATAAGGGGTAAGCTCTCGGGATATAAGTAGAAAATGGTCAGGTATAAAATTTTGTCCCTTTCAAATTTTATACCTTTTTCCTTCCTCATTTTATATATTGTTTTCCACATGTGTTTCACCTAGTTAATATATGTTGTCTCTTACCTCTTCTGTTCAGAAAGCAGTAAGATCTTTTTGTTCCTAATTTTTCTGAGCTGTCTCCACCATGCAGGCCTGGCTTATTCCAGGTAGTCTCCAGTTGTTTGAAGTAGGAATCATCCCCTGGACTGAGGAAATCAACCCATCAAAACCTCCATGAATTGTTCTCTCTCTCCTATGAGGCACGGACAGCAGAGATGCTATTTAAGGCCGTGGACTGGAGATTTCCTGGTGAGTGAATGTCATTAGAAAAGAAGGCTGCGCTCTGAGGCAGGTGCTGTTTGGGAATCTGGGAGAGGCCGAGCGAGAAGTAGGTCTCTGAGGTTGGTTCCAAGACCTGTCCTCTGACTCTGACCCTACGTGTGGGTGACCAGAGGCAAGTTACTTAATCTCCTGGAGGCACAATTGTCTTTGCATGTGACATAAGGCCCATGTCACTGAGACTCCAAGGAGGCAATGAAGGGGCATCTCTTTTTCAAGTGTCCAGTGCTGTGTGTGTTACCTGTAGTTGCTGTGATTTCCACAGGACACATCCACACCTTCCTGCCACGTGTTCCAATCTACTGACCTCTGCACTTATCCGCCCTGCCTCCTGTCCTGGATTCTGGATCCTCATTCTCTTTGCTAGTCATTCCCATCAACATCAAACCTGTGCTGCAATAGCCCCCAGCTTAGAAGAAAGTTACCCTCTCCCGACCCTGCATTTCTCTGCTGCTTCAGCTCATTTCTCTGCTTCCCTTCACAGTAAAATAATTTTTGAAAAAATGTGTCTATACTCACTGTCTTCACTTCATTTCTTCTTGAGATCACCCAAACAGGCACTTCTCTTCACTAGTCCACAAAATCAGTCTTGTTAAGGTCACCAGTGACCTCCCTGCTGCAAATCCAGTCTTTCACTCTCAGTCCTTCCGTCCTCAACCTCCAGAAGTGTGTGGCCCCCTTTACTCCCTGCCTCTCGCAGCCTATGTCTTCTGGAACACCACCTTCTGGTTTTCCTTGTACCTCATTTACTTGCTCCACCTCTTCCAGATCTCTAACTGTTGTCTGCAGGAGAGCAAAGTCCTCTTTTCTAATTACATTCACTCCCCTAGGAAGTCTCCTCCAGTCTTATGGCTTGAAATAGCCTCTCTATGCTGTCAGTTCCTTGCACAAGTCTCCAGACTTGTGCATCCAGCTCCATCCTCAACGTCTCCACATCTCGCCCTCTCTGGCTGCGTATCCACTTCATCAGCAAACCCTGTTGGCTGCGTCTTCAACGTATACTCAGTATTCATCTTCTTCTCACCTCCCAGCCCTAGTGATCTCTCTCCTTGACTATGACAGGAGACTCCTTGCTGCTCTTGTGTCTACACTTACCTTCCCATAGTGAATTACTATGTGACAGCAAGAGTTATCCTTTTAAAATTCTTCGAAAATGCAATTCTTATTTTTATCATTCCCCTGCTCAAAACTCTCCAATAGCTTCCTGTAATAGTTGAAAGTCTTCAAGGATCAACCACAAACTGTAGCTTTGACCTCATTTCCTACCAACCTCCCCCTCTGTCCCTCTGTTCCAACCCCACTGGCTCACTGGCTGCTCTTAGAATATGCCAGGGTGCTGCCTGACCAGGGCTGCTGCCCTGTTCGCTAAGCTGGATGACCTTTTCCCAGAGAGTGGGTGGCCATTGTAATAACCCTCTATTGTGGCAGGAGTAACAAATCATCACAAACTTAGCAGCTTTAAACAATCCCATTCATTATCTCATAGTTCTATAGGTCAGCAGTCTGACACAGTGGGGCTGGGTCCTCTGCTTGGGGTCTCCCAAAGCTGAAGTCAAGGTGTTGGCTGCCAGGCTCTTACCAGGAGGCTCTGGGAAAGAATCTGCTTCCATGATCATTCAGGTTGGTGGCAAAATTCAGTTGCTTGTGCTTGTGGGACTGAGGTCCTCATTTCTCTGTCTAGCAGTTTTTAGAGGCAGCGCACAGTCCTCACAGGGCCCCTCCATCTTCAAGTCAGCAAGGGTGTGTGTTGAGTCCGCACACTTTGTATCTTGCTGCTTTCCTCTTCTGCTCCCACTTTCTGCTTTGAAGGACTCACCTGATGACACTGGGTCCACCCCATATTTCTGGATAATCTCCCTATTTTAAGGTCAAACTGATTAGCAACCTTAAGTCATCTCCTTTGCCATGTAATACAACATAGCCACATAATTACAAGAGTGGCAACAGAGGATGGAGATCATGGGAACTACAATTCTGCCTACCATGCCCGTTCTCCCACTTTAGCTATTTGGTTAATGCCACTTAAGTCTCTGGCTCCCTAATCTAAATAGTGCCCACCCCATCCTGCCTTCACTCTCTAATTTCTCTCCCTGCTTGCTTTTTCTCATAGCACTTATCAATGCCTGTACTTGGTTAGTTTATTATGCTTCTCTTCACTAGATTGTCAGCTATATGATGGCTGGAACTTTATTTTCCAGCACCTAGAGGTGTGCCTAGAACATAGTAGATGCTTAGTAAACACATTTTGAATAAATGTAAAGAAAAGAAAACCACTTTGTCTCTTCAATAATCCAGATGAGCTATCTTCAACAATTAAGTGGTTTTCTGTTTCTTAAAATACCTCTCTAGCACTTTATTAGATATCCATCAACAGATGTTTGAACACTTTCTACAAAGTCCACTCTTTTCTGGGAATCCACCAGGCTATGCTCCATCTTGGATTTAAGGAACTTTTGGTCTTTGGTGGACCCTTGAACCATTTTAGGAGCAAAATAAGGGGTGTAACTTTTATCCCACAATTCTGATGAAAGAAATGTCACTTTCCTTTATTTTTCCTGATTCACTTGAATCTGTTTTGAGCCCCTAGTGCTGTGGACTGGTAGGAAATATCAATCCTCCTTCATTATTCATGAATGATTAAAAAAGGAAATACATACTTTGCTCAGGGAATTTATTGTTTAGTAAAATTGATTAGATGTATTAATTACACATCATTTTTATATTCTTCAGTGTACAAATGTGTTAACTGATGAGAGATACCAAAAACGAGCTTTGGGAGTACATGGGGAGGAGAGATAACGGGCAGAGAAATTAATTCTGAAGACTGGGCCCTGGGATTGCATGTACGCTAGGCCGGGTGTATGGGTAGAGCCTGGACAGCTGGTGATGGAAAAGGCAGGCAAAGTTGGGGAGAAGGATGTGAAGACACGTGTGAAAAATGAAGAAGAGGCTGTATGTAGAGAATATGGGGAGTGGCAGGAAAGAGGATAATGCGGAAAAAAAGAAAGGAAAAGAAACAGTCCTATCACACATACTACTCCAAAGTCAATTCTAGATCATAGACTATAGATCTAAATGTCAGTAGCCAAAAATAAAACTGTTGTAAAAAATACAGGGCCTCTATATAGGGAAAAGGTTTTTAGACAGGACAGTAAAAATGTAGCCATAAAGGAAAAATAGAAAATGGGACTTCATTGCAATTTAAAGCCACTGTCCATCAACAGATATTATTAAGAGAATTAAACGGCAAGCAACACAATGGGAGGAGATATTCAGAACATAAATAACCACAGACTGGCATCATGAATATATAATACTTTCTATAAACCCATAAAAAATAACAGACAACTCAATGGAAAAATGGGTAAGATATTTGAATAGGCATGGGCACTTCATAAAAGAGAATATTCAAAAAGCAATAAACATATAAAAATTTAATTAGTCTTGGGGAATGCAAATTAAAATCACAATAAAATAACACCACATTTTCACTAGAATAGGCTAAATCCTAAGACTGACAATACCAAGTTTTGGAAAAATATGGAACAGTCTGCATTCTCATACTTTGCTGCTGGGAATGGAAATTGGCACACACGCTTTAAAAATAATTAGATATTATCTACTAATATTAAAAACACAGATACCTTGTGATCTAATAATACCACTCCTAGGTAAATGTCCAACGGAAATACTTACACATGAGTACTGAGAAATGTGTATAAGAGCAACATTATCCTTAATAACCTCAAATTGGAAAGAACCTTGACCAATATCTCAACAGGAGAATGGAGGAATGAATGCTGTGTGTTCATGTGATGGAATGCTGGGCAATCAAGAAAATAAACAAAATAGAGCCACACAGAGTAACCTGGATAAAGCCAAACAATATAATGTTGACTAAAATAAGCCAAACATTTAAATTACATGATTCTGTTTAAGTCAGTTAAAAAAATTGTGACTATGATATTCAGGGATAATGTTCATGTGAAAAAACAATGAAGAAACAAAAGGATTGATTCCAAAAACAGTCAAGATGGTAGTTTCCTTTGTGGAGGGGGGAGGGGCAGGGATTGGGAGAGGGTTCTGAATGTTGTCTTCTTTTTTTTTAAATCTTTACCCGAAGACATTATTTTTCATAGCTTATAGAGGGCGAGGGATGCGGTGTGGAAGGTGTGGTGTGGAAGATTGACTTGAGAAACATTGGTCGCCTTCTCATATACTCTCAATCAGGGGATCAAACCCATTACCTGGGTATGTGCCCTGACCGAGAATTGAACCCGTGGCCTTTCGGTCTATGGGATGACACTCCAACCAACTGAGCCATACCGGCCAAGGCCTGAATGTTGTCTTCTCGATCCGGGTGGTGGTCACATAGGGCTGCACTTTGTGGGACGTCACTGACCTACACAGTTTAGATTTCTGTGCTTTTTTAATGTACATATTATATGTAGTTCACCACCAAAAAAGAGTAAGAAATATAGCCTTAGAAGAGACTGTTCAGCATCTGAACTGCTAAACTGGATTTGGATTTTATTCTGTAGAATAGGGAGCCATTGGAGCACTCGTTTGCCGGGCGGGAAGGTGATCTTTTACTTGCACTACAACACTAAAGAAATCTAAATAAAAGAAAAAATTTCTGTACCACCATTTTCACTTTGGAGCATTTTTAACACCTTTGCTTCATAAATGGATAAAACAAGATATAGTTTTAATTTTCAATGCTGTTTGAAAAGAAATAGGTCCTAAGAACATTCCATGTCACACTAACTAGTCTTCATAATAATTTTTATTGACTTTATAATATTCATTTGAGTGGATTTATCTTAATTTGCTTAACCATTCTCTTGTTACTGCTTTAAATTCAACTGACATTTTATTATAGGCAATACTTCATAAACATCATTTCCCCAATGAATGATTGCCTTAGAATATATTCTCAGACATATTATTTTAAGGTCAAAGAGTATGAATATTTTAATGAATATTGATATTTGCAAATTACTTTCCAGAAGAATTTTTACTAGTTCATATTGCCACCCACTATGTATGAACAGGATGATTCGTTTAGTCATTTGGCAAATATTTATTGAGCACCTAGTATATGCCGGCACTCTCTCTGCCATCAGAGTTTAATGTCAGATTGGGAAGACACAAAAACTCTCTACAACTGGGGGCCCAGGGAAGGTGCCCTGGAAGACCAGATTCCCACAGCCAGCTGGCTGTGAAATAGGTTGTTTTACTGGTGGTTTTTAAGCAGTGAGCGATATGAATAGAGTGGGGTTTGAGAAAGATTGGTTTGGCCTTCTGTTGTAGAAGAGATGTTGGGGGGTGTCTCATGCCAGAGAAAGTGGTGTGAAGCTTTGGGGTGAAAGGCAGGGAGGGTTTGCCCTAGGAAAGAACTGGGGAGGGAGACCAGACATGTGACTGTAACGCTAAGTTAGGGGATGCCGCATGAGCTATGTGAAGTGCTATAGCACAAACACAAAGAGTAGCAAGACCATTACATCTGACAGTTCCACACTGCAGATGGCTGATTGACTTTAGGGTCTAATTGAGACACTTGTCTGCCCTGCTCAATGCCAAACACAATTTTATGGCTCAATAATCATGTGGCTCAATTAGTGTGGCTGTGGGGAACCTTAATGTCTATATTCCTAATTTTCTGGGTATTTAAAAATATGCCCTCAGTGATACTTGACAGTAGTAGATTTTTGCATCCCTTATATATTGTGATTTTCCCAGGATGCTGCTGGACTTATACTATAATAGACTCTGACTGCCTGCTACACTCGATCCTACAACACCATTTCAATGTATTGCTGAAAATGAACACAAGTGGCATCAAAATACTCTTAACAACTTTTACCAGCTCTCTTCATACAGCAAGGAGGCCATGAATCAGGCAGACATTAAACACCTGAGTCAAAGCTTCATCTCTAGGTCTGAGCCCAGAGTCTCCGGGCTGGCACTGATATGTGACAGCACTAACCAATAACCCCAGAGTCGGGATCCTGAAACCCCACAAAAGTAATGAACAGTAACGTTTTTTACAGAGATGGGGGAATGGAAGAAGGGTAACAGGAAAATGGCTTGGACTAGCAATCCTTCATCTACTGTCTCGTTGCTTCTCTGCATGGGTAGTGGGCGTTGAGGGCGACCTACGGGCCAGCACCGGCCCAGCACTTGTGTGTCTCTGTGGGGACGGCGCGTCAGTGCTACAAGCTTCCAAACCAAGACAACAAGATGCTGAATGTTTGGGAAACTTTGGCTCAACTTTGATAATTTAACATCTTGTAAAACCAGGAGAAGTCCTAAAAGAACTGAAATCTACATGAGAGAAACTTAGCTGTCCATATTTTTCTCTATTTCTGTCGGCTGCTTTTGAATTTGTCTGATGTCTTCTTCACCTATCCTCACGTAATTTATGATTCCCTGCATTTTCCTCAGTATTTTTATTCTAATGTAGAAGGCCAACACTTATTTTCTCTCTTGTGGGTCTCTTGGAAAATTGCTGACCCAGTCAGAAATCTTCTAGGACAATACACCTGTCACTTGTTGAGAACTTACTATATTCCAGGCATTCTGCGGGTTCTTCGCGTGTATCATTTCTATAAGCTTACCTCCATGCTTTACCTAAGACAGTGAAAGGAAGCTCAGGCTGCTTAAATAGAATCCAAGGTCATGAATCAGTAATGCCTTTCCTAGTATCAGACTCTATATCTGACTGAGTCTAAAACTTAATTTTCTTTCCATGCTGATGTACTACCACCCATCAAAAACTTAAAATAATCTGAACCCAATTTTACCCCCTCAAGAATTTGGAAAGTTTGATGCTTCATCAGATTTATTCATACACCTGCTATTCTCATCTCTGAGCCCCAGGAGTGGTTAATGCCTTGCTGAGCTTCAAGCTTCAGCTCTCCTGGATCAGAGGTGTGGCTGAGGTTTTTAAAGAGGGAGGAAAGTCCCACCTTCTCTGAGCTGCAGACACTGAGGAGCATTGCTGCTGAGTCTGGGGCCTGCCCTGGAGCTGAAAAACATCACTAACTGTGTCCCCATCTGGCAGATAAATCTTACTGTCATCATGCCTGTCACCGACCACATCTCATGTGCAGGGCTATCCCCTGAAGAAGGATTTGCCTCTCCAGGTGACTGTTTGGGTTTGAATCACTGCTGCATACATCACCTAAGCAAATCAGCTCAAGCCAAGAGCAAATTCATGCACATGTCAAAGAGCGATTTCACCGGATGAAATACATAATGTGTCACAGTTGACCTAGCGCTCATCAAAACGACCTGGTCTGGTAGCTCATAAGGAAAAGAAAGGCTTGGGAGAGGAGCAGGAAACCACTGTGCAGTTACTGTTGAGTCCATGGTAAGGAGAGAGCCTAAAACAATGTTTGCGTTGAAAAAAGTTTTCACCTTTTTATAAGAACTTTAAACACACTCAAAAGTAGAGAAAATAGTCAAATGAAGCTTCATATGCCCATAAATCAGATTAAACAATCATTAGGCTATTGCACCATGAAAAACTTACAACAATGCTCAAAACTTCAGGGATCAAACTTAAAAATGAAGACAACCATCAGGCTGGTAAGTCTTATACTATGGACTGTGCCTGACTGAAATTTCACATTCACATTTGAATTTCCTTCCTCTCATTGAAATGTTAAAAGTAACTCACCAATCATCTGTTCATTGCTCAAGAAATGTTCACATAAAAAACAAACATATATATATATATATATATATATATATATTAAAAGATTGTGTAACATTTATTTCATTTACTCCTAAAAACTCACTTTTGGGAGGTCAGAAGTAGCGTATTGGCCTATAGGCCTTGCATGTCCCAGAGAAGAAGAGTAACAAGAGTAAAACCCAAACTCCTTGTTGCTTTTTCTCAACAAATAGAACCAATCTATTTGTTTAAAAAATGTTTACTGAGTGCCTGCTGCATGCTAGACCCTGCCAGGCACACCAGTAAACATGACAAAAAGGAAAAGGCAGCCAGGGTGCTGGAGGGAGTATCGGCTCTACCACATTCTAGGTGTTCAACAAACGGCCCTGAACAACATTCCCAACAACAAAACTGTTATTGTTATTATACTATCAGGATAAGGTCCTGATTATTAATATATACTATCAGGATAAGGTCCTGCCCTTGAAACCTTTCAACCTCATTAGTTGAGTCAGATACTCAAAATAACAGGTGCAGCAAAGTTCTAAACAAATACTGTGACAGAATCGTCCATGAGGGGCAGGGGGGCACGTGCAGTAGGGAAAATACGAGGGAATTAATTGTGTCTACGATGGGCGATAATTGAACTGATGCAGTACAGACTCTGTAGACGCCCTCCAGCTGGGAGTGTGGGGTGCAGGTGCTGGCGATGGAACGGCAGGCAATCCAGCGGAGAGCAGGGCCTGAGTAAAGGCACAGAGGTGTGTAGTTCATGGAGGGCATGTGGCACTCCAGACAGGCACCCTGACAGAGCTGGTGGTGAGGCAGGAGGCCACATCAGAAACAACTTTTATGCCTTTGAACTATATCCTGTAAACAGCATGGAGCCAGGCAAGGATTTCAGACAAAGGAGTCACGGGATTCAGTCTGGGAGCTGTGGGCGATGTGGTTATCCACAGCACCTAGAATAGCTGAACCTCGTAGTTGTTGGGAAAGACAATGGTTAAATATCATATCTCTATAAAGTTCCAGAGTTACTGTAAAAGCTGAAATGTGGTGGTAATGAGAAACATGAGGACATTGTCACCGTGTGTGATGCAGTGCTGTCTGGTCAATCCTGCCTATAACCTGAGTCCAGCATGGAACCTGCCGTGACCTTCTACTCTGGGTACCACAGCTGGGCCCCTAGAGTCAGCTTTGACTTCTCCCTCTTACTCAGAGTACCTCAGGCCCACTGCCCCATCAAAGATGCAGAAAATCATTCAGCCCTCTTGATTTTGTTGCCTGAATGTTCCTCATATCTAATCCCCGTCTTTGTACTCACCTGCTACTGTCTTAGCACAAGCCCTTATCAACTAGCTTCCCTGACTCCGGTTTTGTAAGCTTCTCACGGCCCGCCTTCCCAGATAGAATCCAGTGACTCCGTTGTTTGAAATTCTTCACTGGCTCCCTGCTGTTTACCGGATACAGTTCAAAGGCATAAAAGGTTGTTTTTGATGTGGCCTGCTACACCAGTTCAACCAGGGTGCCTATCTGGAGTGCCAAGAACTCTTCACACATTTACACCTTTATGTGGGCATTAATGTGGGTGCTAATGTAATGCCATTAAAGCAAGGGCCCCATGATCCAGTCTCAAGACATGATCATGGTCAAAAAAACATACTCTATCAACAAAAAAAGAAATGTGCAAATGACTGTGTTTTTTCATTGCTATTCTTGGACATTGGGAAACATTTCTCTGTTTACAAGTCTTTCCTCTTCCATCCATTTTCTTGCAGACTGCAGACACTGCCCACCTCTCTTCAGAACCACCCCAGCTTGGCTCGCCCCAGCTCTGATCACTCTTGTCTGTCTATTCCTCCTCCTCCTCTCGAGTCTGTGCTACATATGGACCAGAGGGCCAGAGCAGGCAGCAATTGATCAAACAGACAAAGCCAGATATCTCTTTAGTGAGCAGAGAGAGACAACGGGCTGGAAATATACACAATTACAATTTGGATTTCATTACACAAAGATGAATCAGCCATCTGTGATGATGGACACCTTGCTCCCCAGCGATGTATACATCATAATCATTTTATGTTTATTTTTGTTGTAGGCAACTTTCATCTTGTACATGACATTGCCAACATTATAATGAGCCAGGAAAGCTTGCTTACTGGAAGAGGGGTTGAGGGCAGCTTGTGTTAGGGGAACCGCCTCTGCCAGGAAGCTGAGACTGTCTGTTTTCCTTCTTTGAATTCACACTTCAGACTGCTTTAGGCTGGCATCTCCTGTGGCGCTTTAGGGAGGTGTTCTAGGATTGGCTTTCATAAGGGTAAAGAGCTCTAAGGCAGCCAGGGCTGAGCCAGCAGGCTGCTTTGGCTTTGGGGGGGTCTTCTTGCTGGTGGTCAGTTGTCTCTGTTGCCTTGGCCTGTGGCCATGCATGCGTAACCCTTTTAGCTTTCCCCGTTGCTGACTTCCCCTGGCTCCTTGCTTAACCACGTGCTCCAGGAGCTCCGGGGTGTTCCAGCATTTGTGTCTTCTTCTTCACCTCAGGTGCCGTTTGCTTCTCTGGACTTCAACCCCGCTGCTGCTTTTATCCCTGCATTCTAAAGGGCCCTGCTTCCCTGGGACGTGCTTCTGCCCCAACTGCCTAGGACCTGAGAGAATTTAGCAGCAGGAGCTGATGCGCCATTTAAGCACACAACAAGAGAAGGGATTAAATTGACAAAGTTGGGCTGAAGAGAAGGTAACTTAGGAGAAATTGTCTGGTGTGTTTTTGACCTCGGTGGCTCTCAGGTGTTACCTAGAGTGTTTTTCTTTTTAAAAAAATGCTTGGGCCCCAAACCAGTTAAATGGAAAGCTTGCGAATGGGGCCTGTGGAGGGCAGCCTCCAGGATAGTCCCCAGTGATACTTCCCCTGGGTATTCATGCCCTTTTATAATCCCCTCCCATTCAGTGTGGGCAGGGCTTTGTGACTTGCTTCTCATGAGTAGAATAAGGTGGAAGTGAAGGTATGTGACTTGGAGACTAGGTCTTAAAAGGCACATGGCTCTGCTTTCTGGCCCTCTCATATCCCTTGCTTTGGGGACAGCCAAATGCCATGTCATGAGCAGCCCCACAGAAAGGCCTGTGTGGTGAGGCACTGTGGCCAACAGCCCTATGAGTGAGCTTGCACGTATAATCTCCCACCCCAGTCAAGTGTCAAGTCTCAGGTGATGGCAGCCCCAGCTGGCACCTTGATTGAAACTCTAAATCAGAGCTCCCTGGCTAAGCTGCTTTGATTCGTGACCCACAGAAACTGTGAGATAATAAATGTATATTTTTTAAGCCACTGAACTGTGGGGTGATTTGTTACACAACAATAGATAACGAATACAGGGATCAAGCAGCTGTGTTTTTTGCAAGTTTCCTAGGTGATTCGAAAGCGTAGCTGCTGGGATCAAGGATTAATGCAGAGGAGGCGTCTCGGAGCCATGGAAGAGAATGGATACCACGTGTCAGGAACTGTGCTATATGCTTACAGTATACCTGGTGTCTCGCTAAGTTCACAGTCCCCTCCATGAGTTACATCCTATCATCTCTACTTTACAGATGAGAAAACTGAGGTTTAGCAAAACAAACTCACCCAAAATAAGACTTACCAGCAGGTCTAGTCTTATTCAGAAGCCTGTGTTCCTGCTGCTCTTTCTGGTGCAGCACCCCCCAATCCCCGGAGGGAGAGCTTGGACCAAGGAGAGAGGTCTGGCTCCTGCTAAGCCTGGAGCTGTAATTTACCTGCCTGTCAGTCATTTGTACCTGGGCTTGCCTTCTGCTCCAATAGCTGCTAAGTGCCTGCCAGAGGGAGTGCTGATTGTGTGCTCACCAGGGAGGCATGTGCACCAGCATCCAGCACTCAGCAAATGTTTGCTAGGGAAGCCGGAGGCAACAGTGGTTTTGGAGAAAGAGGCCAGACCAGGCTGTGTATCCCTTCTTGCCAGCATGGATCAAATGGGGATGTCTCTTCATTCCTTGGAGATTCGTGATCCTGGGATCCTGAGCTGTTCTCTCTGACCATTAATGTCACCATTTAACCATGAGCACTAAACCTGAAGCCCCTTCCAATTCCACCTACCGTGGACTAAAATGGTCCCCATGGTGCCAGGTGTGCCTGGGCTCCCAGTCACTAAACACACTGCCTAATCTGTCCAACTCTAACCCTGGGAAGAAAATTTGCCATGAATTAAAGATGGTTCTGGAACAACTAGCCATAGAAAAAGTGAGAAAGCATGTCTCCTCCATTTGCAACTTGTGTGAGAGTGTGTTGAAATCATTGTTGTCGTCCTGACCTATGTGGCTTAGTTGGTTGAGTGTTGTCCTGCAAAGTGACATGTCGCTGGTTCAATTCCCAGTCAGAGCACATGCTGAGGTTGCGGGTTCGATCCCCAGTTGGGATGCATATGAGACGCAACCGACTGATGTTTCTCTCCCACATTGGTCTTTCTCCTTCCCTTCCCCTTTCTCTAAAAATAAATAAAATTTAAAAAACCCTTGTCATCCAAACTTCTTAGTGTTCATCAGACTTCAGCTACAGAGACCATTCCTAATAGAAACACATTATCATAATTAAATAATCTTTGATTACTGATTCCAAATGAAGAACAGAAAGGAAGAAAAGACCCAAACCCAGCTCTCAGTTTGTTTAGTGAGGATTACATCAGGTTAATATCTTGTGGAAATAGCTCAGTAATTTTAATTACTCAGCAACAGCGTCCTATAAATCTGGAAGTAAGTAGCTAAGTCAATGAGCTGTCCCCGTGTCTTTAGTGACCTGAAGCTGTCCTGCCGCAGCACTCAATCACACAGAGACACGCTCCTAGGGCTGTGAAAGGTAGTGAGAGCCATAGGGAGATGTCATGTTCCTCCAGTGACCATCCATCACCGTGAGTCAGAGAGGGCAACGAGGAAAAGTGCCGCCAGCCAGCCTGGGGCTGGGGCCCGAGAGAAGTGGGGATCGGTGAGGTGTGAACAACACGCCCACGAGGTCAAGGCAACGCTTTACCTCCTGCTCCCGCTTTGTCTCTGCCTGGGAAGTCCGGATACCACTTAAAAATGTGTATTGGCAATGAGGGTAATAAGACATTTACAAAGTAAAAAAAATAATAATATGGAAAAATGTGAAGGAAAAATAAAAATCACCTGTAATTCCACTACCAGCCGATACCTACTTTTGAAGTTTTGGAAACTTTCTAGTCTTTTTTAACAGATACACATATTTTTAAAATGTGCATATTTTGCTCTCTTGGTTTTTAATTTAGAATCATGTCGTTGAAAAGTCATTCAGTAGATGGTCAGTATTCTATTAGAGGTGGAGTCAGGAGCTAGCTCACCAGTTCCCATTGTTGGACATGCAGGTTGTTTTCAGTCTTTCACGATAGAAATACTACTTCTACAGGCTTTAGTTTACATATATTTGTCCATATATTTGGTAATTTTCAGGGTTTTTTTCTAGTCTTACTACTACTTTATTTTTTCCTTTTTATTGAATGTATTGGGGTGACAGTGGTTCACAAAATTATACAGGTTTCAGGTGAACGATTTGCTCGTATCGTCTGTCTGTTGCATTGTGTGTTCACCACCCGTAATTCCCTTAGTACACCTTGCAAAAAAGTGGGCTTTCTGGGCCAGATAATCACACATTTTTCAGTCCTGGTTGCACTGAACAGCGCACAGAGCTCTGAGATGAGAGGATGAGCCAGGGAGGAAATCAGACTGCCTGTCCCGTGCCCACCTTGCACCCTGCAAGTGGGACACCACATAGAGGGAAAGGAGTGCTTTTCGCCATGCTCCAGAGGGCCACCTGATTGCCATGCCATTCACCTGCAGGGGCTCTCTGCTCAGAGCGGCTTGTTTCACCTCGTCTGTCTGCACAGGTGTCTTTTTGTAAATCCCACATAGGCACTGTATGGGCTAGCTAGAGGCTGGCTTAACAGCATGATCTTTACAAATTGACATGGAAAAATTGGTGTCTCATTCGAATTCACATTGGGTGTCTCTTTCGATGGTTTGGATGGCCAGAAGCCTCTCTTTAAACCATTTTCACTATTGTCTTGCATCTTATCAAACTGCCTTCAAATTGTTCTCTGGATCACAAAGTTCTCCAAATTAGGCTTTTAGTCTTATCTCAGGCACTGTGATTCAACAGTAATGGGGTCTGTGTTTCTTATCAACCTCCTCTCTGGGTCTGATACACACTTGGGCAGAGATGGATTCACTGAGAAGCTAATGTAGATGAAGTTTCTGGGGCCCTAGTACCTAGTTTAGTATTAGCACTTTTTTTATGGACAGTCACCCAAATTGTATAACCTGCAAAATGTGGACTCACCCCTTCCTAGGAGCTACCTCTTTTAATGATTTCAAGTCAGAAATTCCATCTGAGTGTCCATTAGTACTAAGTAGGGTCTTTGGAAGCCATGGATGTAGCAAACTGCTATTTTTAAATATTTGCTAGTCAGACTTTTTTAGTATTTACTCTGTATTTTCTCCAGTTATTGACTTTGGATTGTAGTCATCTCTTCTGCCCAGATACAGTGTTTTAAAAAATATATCATTTGAAACATATATATCTATAAATACACACACACACACACACACACACACACATTAAAATAACTTGTGGCTTGTCTGTCCTTCGGCTGCCAGTTCAAGACCAGCAACCCTCAGCCTCACCTGCCCACCATGTTTCTTCCACTTTTTTCCTAGGACCACCGGACCATCTCCACTTAACCAAGTCGTCAGTGCCTCCTGAATACATTCATGCTGACTGACTTCGAGCCTCTTGGCAACCACAGATAGCCCCAGGGTCTACTTACGTACATTCCATTACCAGACTAATTTTTTTGTGAGACACATGTTCTCATTTCAGGGGTGCTGTGTGGTCTAACTTTGTTTAGTAAGCACAACCAGGGATGTTGAATCTAAAGGTAGCTTAAGCACACTGCCTGATGTTACATCTTGTCCTTGCCCTTCCCCAGCTTAGGTAAATTTTTGAATCAGTTTTCACATCTGTACAGTGGGGATACTAATACCTACCTCACCAAGTTTTCTGAGAAAGAATGAGATAATGCATATAAAATATTAAGCACAGAACGTATATCTTATGTAGCTTTATAATAATTATCATCATTGTTTTTAAAGCAATGATAGTTGGAATAAATTAAGGTCAGGACTGTTTTGCTTATTGCTCTATCCCTAATGCTTAGAATAATGCCTGGTACCTAATTAGTGATCCATAAACATTAATGCCTAATGACATTTATGGATCTGGAACTTACTGTGTCTTAGGTGAAGTGCCCCCAAGAAACTAAATTCTGGTTCGAGAGACTGAAGTGTCAGATGGATGATCATAACCACTATTTGTGATTTAATCAAGGATTCTTAAAACCTTCAAGTAATTAAGAAACGATTTGCTTAAAGAAAGTTGGCTGTTTCCTCTGGACCCAGAAAACAACTCCTGAGTGGTCCATGGTGCCAGTCCAACTGGAAAGCAAACTTGAGCTGAAACCAAGTCAGTGGGGGACAGTGGGAAGGAGTCGGGGTGGGGACATTCATCCAGAGGCATTAGGGCCAGAGCACCTGCCTAGAGACAGGGCCTTTGAACCTCAGATCCCTAGATTCTGGGTGGGAGTGAGTGTTGTCTCTGAACCCCCTTAAATTACATGCAGGGTCTGGGAGATAATCTGAGTATGTGCATGTAGGTATTCTTCTGGGCATCTGAGTACACTTAGCAATTTTCAAATAGTCCCAAGTCCCGAGGGCTAAGCATCATTTCAGTTTCTGCTTAAAATCAAGAAGACGGGGGGAGAAGGAGGGTTCAGGGTGGCGTCTGTCATGAATATGGAAAAGGAAGCAGCAGCATTCTGTGTGACACCTTCCATCTCCTCTGCCCCTCAGGTAGGACAAAAAGGCTGTTTTTTCAGATCAAACTGTGGCGTTTCTCCAGCTTGGCACCTTTGGGTGCTCCCCAAACATTAGCAAGTTTTTCTGCTCTTTCTGAGTCATCAACCTGCTCCTTGGCTTCTGAATGAGACCAGGAACATCCATCCCCTGAGGGTGCCTGGCTGGAAGACCAAGGAGAATGTCCAGAGCAAACATCTGGGGCTGCAGAAAAAGAGTGGATATGTGTTCGTGTTTATCCTGTGTCACAGGGGGAGATGGCTGCGTTCTTCTCTCCTTTCATTGTCTCATCATAGGAGATCCGGGAGGAAAAGCTTCATGCAAAGACACTGAATTTCAGGAAGGGGGCTTCACAATGGACAGCTGCTGACTTTCATGTGAAAGTTACAAAACTCTCCCCTGGTCATCAGGCTGGATTTTGATCATGATGAAGCCATCCCTTCAGGACTGATAGATATCCTTCAGCTTCAAATTTTCGCCATAAATAAAAAATGTTCCTTGCAGAGTAAGCTCTTTTAGGTTGAGTCTAACTATAGGTCCCTTTACATTCTCCAGGCCCATCCCTTTGGTGTAGTCTTACATCTATGATTTGTTGATGTGGCAGTTAGACGGGAACCCAGCAGGTGCCCAGGGCTGTTCAGCTACCCCATGACCTGCCCCCTATGTCCCTATCTATTTGAGGTCACCACCGCACGCCCTGAAGTGCAGGGACCTGAGTGCTTACTTTGAGATCGAAAGCAAACAAGCACTCATCTGATTTCGAGAGCTTTGGAATACTCCTTGAAATGACTGCTATTTTCTTTTCTTGAATACTTCTTTGTAATTATTCTTTTATTTATTTTTATTTTTGACACTATTACAGATGTCCCCATTTCCCCTCCCCCGTTGCCCACCTCCACTCAGCCCCTGCTCGCCTTCCCTCTGGCCATCACCATCCTTGTCTATTACTCTGTGTCCATTAATACTCTTTAAAAGTTTTTTTTTAAAGAGAAAAATAAGACTATCAGACATGAATGAGCAGAGATGTATTGAGGATGAGTGTCCTACATGTCAGGGGGTCGGTCATGCTAATTCCCATCTTGTTGGTTCTAATTAAATACCACCCCACCGCCCGAGTGTACACGTTACTAAGGGCAGGTACTTTAGAGTGTGCGACCTTTTTGCTGCTATCTGGCTCCACATACCAGACCTTGTCTCTCAATTGAAAAATTATAAAAGATTCACATTACCCTTGGTGGTGTTGATTTATTTTAACAACAATGAGTTATACTGTGAAGATAAAGATGTGGGAAGAAGGGACAGTCAAACCTGGCTCTATTTTTAATACTGAATACACATAACTTATGATGTAATAAAAGTTCAAGCTTATTATTATTGGTTTTGGGTTCCCACTGTCTCTCTAAATTCATCCCCTGACCTCAGAAAGAAAGTTGGCAAGAACTCTATGGTTCTAAAGTCACTTTAAGTCCTAACACACAATCCCAATTCAGTCAGTAGAATAAACCTGTCCATGATGTGAATGAGTGTCTCAGTCTTCTTCATCTAGGGGTGAGGGGTCTCCCCATCTTCTCTGAGCTAAGGCTGGTGGTTGGCAGCTGCCTGCCTTTAAGGGGCTGTGCTTGGTTTCTGCTCTTTCTCCCACACACCTTATCACAGACTCCCAAATTGTTATTTTATATTCTACAAGGGCTGAAGGGACAGAGGATGAAACAGTTGTAAGAGGAAAGGAGAGTTCTGACCTGGCCGGATGACTTATGCTCTCAGTCTGGAACGTAAACTCATTCTTTCTCCTGAGATCTACAGACACACTCATCACTGGGGACCTTGTACCCCTCAAAGTCTTACACTGTGGAGAGTGACCTCCTTTTCCAAGGCAAGTTTCTTCCCAGTGGCCCACCCAGTGCTGTGCTGGAGCTGGCTTACACTGCTTCACAAAAGCTGGTATAGGTGCACATCCATTCCTGACTGTAGGTTCAGGGACTTCAGGCTGGTAGGTGGAAATTGGCCATGGTGGGAATATTCACACTCAGGAAATTGAGGGGAAATGCACAAAATCCAACCTTGTTGGTTTCTTTCCAGAGAGTTGATTCTGAAACATTCATCAGCACACCCCTGGGTCTGCCCTGCCCAGATGAGGTTGTAGCATGCTCTCCCAGGCAGTCTTATTGCATGGCATTTAACTAGCACTAGCCCAGTTCTCTTCCACCCATGTCTGTAGATAATCCTTATCATGTTTTGTCCTACCGAACTCTGGAAGCATTTCAGCAGATCATAAGGTGTCATTAGCAGCCACTTTCTCCAAAGAGTCTCTTCATCACACCCTCTCCCCTCTTCATAATTTGATTCCTTTTTATATAGCCTTTTTCCTTACTGAATGGGTCCGAGAATCATGGAACCAGTTCAACTAGTCATTTCTTGTGTAAACTCTGCATCTGGGAGGCTGTCCCAGGTTCACTCTGGTATTTGATGTGTCTGAGTCCTGTTTAAATTCCTCTCCTTTACCCATGTCATTCTGCACCAGGTTATCATCCTAGGGCTTCCTAAATGCTGTGGATACAAACACCATCCATGTTGTGAGCCCTTAGAATTTGTGCTGTCTAGTCCAGTAGCCACTATGTTCATGTGGCTAAATATAAATTAATTAAAAATAAACAAAATTTAGTTCCTCAGCTGCACTAGCCACATTTCAAATGCTCCACAGCCACCTGTGACTTGTAGTTTCTCTATTAAAGGAAACATTTTGTCATTGCAAAAGTTGTATTGTGCAGTGGAGATTTGGATGGATATTGCCATGAGGAGTTTCAATTGGCGGGGATCTGATATGAAAGTGAAGGAGAGCCCTAATTCAAGTTTAGTTTTTACAGACTACATAGCACTCCACAATTAAGATGTCATCATCAAGCCCTAGAGAAGGACAAGAGATGAGGTCATACTATCTTGTAGCCTTTGGCTACAGTTTCACAGAAAATGGGCAGATTTCTTGGCAAATGTCATGTACATTTGTGAATTTTAATATATGTGCTCACAACTTTGTCATTTGTTTTTAAATCATTGCTGTGTTTTTGACACTGTCATTCATTGACCTTTGTTAATCTGCCTAGGGGTGGAAGCTGGGAGATCCCAGGAGACAGCCTATATGCCAAAGGCCTTTGAAATTTGGTAGGTTCAACACAGCTCACATTTTTATGGGCTCTGGGAAAACTGTCTTCCCCACTAGGTTCCAGAAATGTTTCTGGTTATATGGGAATTGGGGGGTGTTTTTAGACTTGGTTGGGGGATCTTGACTTTATACCATCCTGTTCAGTTCATTCATAAACCTAGAAAGTGGCTTTTTACACTGTAGGCTATGGAATTTACCCAATCACAAATAGAGGGAAATTTATATTTATGTTTCAGTGTATGTGTATGAATGTGCATGTTTTGAAGTATGCTAAACTAGATCTAAGCACGAGTTTTGAGATCTCAGCAAAGGGCCCTGCCTGGCTAATACCCAAGAGCTATCACCATCAGCATTACTGTGCAGCATTTTAGGGCTCTGTGGGCAGAGTCCTAGAGTGAAAAATGTCTTTGGTCTTAGAAGTGGCCTTCTGAGCACAACCCATCCAGTCCAATGCTTGAGGGGCTTATGTGTGCTGTGACAGATCTTTATAACCTGGAGCCGAGACAGCAGTGAGGCAGTTTTGCTGATGTATGTTGGTTTAATGGTCTTGATATTGTCGTCCTGAGTTATGAGGCTTTTCCAAGGCTGATGGGGGTGTAATGCCTGATGGCAGAAGAGGACGCCAACATGAGAACTGTGAGGAGCTCCCATGGTAAATCAGGGGGACCACCCCAAAATTGGAGAATTGGGCTTGGCTTGGGAGGGCATGTCTTCCCTTGGCAACACAGAATTCTTTCAAGAAAAATCATTAAAATACTGCAAGCAAAAAAAAGGGGGGGGGAATTAATTGGATGTTGATGGGTGAATGGAAGATGGTTGGTTTTTTTCCTGGGATAGAAATGTGGGATGATCAAGTTGATGGGATTTCTAAGACGCCACCCAACAGCAGCAACGCCTTCCTTCTGTCTATGTTTTGGAAGCTCAGTACTTTTCTCTGCCTCTTTTAGGAATGGTTGTTTTTGAAGAAAGTCAAAACTAAATCAGATTATATGCCTTGAGGTATTTTTTTTTAATTTTTTTCTTGTTTAGTTTGTAAGAGAAAATGTGTGTCAGTATCTGCCTAGAGGGACCTTTGAGAACACACCGCCGTCAGGTGTCTCCAGATTCCTGCCTCACCTGGGGCTCAGAGGGGATTGATGCCTGTCTTTCCGGCTGCCACACACAGACCTGGAGCCTGTGTCGGAAGCCCTGATTCTGTTACAGAGTCCTTCTTCCCACTGGTTCCTGATTCTCACACCTATTGTCCAGATTCTTTGGGGGATCATTCACCTTCTCTCTTATAATTCCCAGTGGAAAATGGAAAGATTTCTATTCTGTAGTTCTATTTTTGCTGTTTTTGTTCTTGCCACATTAGCTTTATTCCTGGATTCACAATATCTGGACATCTAGGTCCAGATCCTCAACTGGAGTTAATGCCCCACTGGTCATCTGCTTCCAGACCTACTAGAAAAGGGGCACTGAGTCGCTAGGAACACCAACTCAGGCTCGATCTCCTTAGGCTAGTGTTTTGGAAACACCAAAAAGAAGGAAATCAAATGTTACTCTAGTCCTTAGTTACAAATATTCCATGACCTGGTTGTGAGCATCAACCTATGAAGAATATGAAAAGGCTCAACTTCTTCCTTAAATAACTTAATTTTAGTTAGATTTAAAAACTGGAGCATATGAAACATTAAATGATACATTTAATTTAATCCTAAATTAAATGATTTAGGATTTTCTTTAAATACATTTTATTTTATTTTTTATTGAATTTATTGGAGTGACAGTGGTTAATAAAATTATACAGTCTTCAGGCATACAGTTCTATAATACAGCATCTGTATATTGCATTGTCTGTTCATCACTCCAGGTCAAGTCAGTGATACAAGTATTAATAGCTTCAATGTATTAAATGCCTACTGTGTGTCTGATGATTTACATATACTATTTTAATCTTAAAAATTACCTTACAAAGTATGATTATCTGCATTAACAGATGAGGACCCTGAGGCTTAGAGAGAAAGTAAGGAACTCTCCACAGGTCACTCAGTGAGCAAGTAGTGGTGCCAGGGCCCCTCTCCAAAGCCAGAGCTCTTTCCTCCGCCATATGTGACCCTTGTATCTGTTCATTGTAACAAGGGCAGGGATTATTGCCATGTCCAATGCTGAGGTCAGTAAAAGGAATCATAAGGAATTCTGAAGAAGAAAAGTAGCCTGGTGTGGTTAGAGAAGACTTTAGGTAGAGGTGGACTGATTGGGTCTAAGATCTCAAGAATGAGGAAGATGAGTTAGGAAGAGGAAAGAGGGACCAGCCTATGAGCAGGAGGATGGGCTTGCACCTCGGCTTCCTGGAGTGGACTTGAGGGGTACACAGGCAGGTGTAGCTTAGTCTCCTCAAGTCCAGCTGAGAAGCTTCTCAGGGCTGGAGAAGTACTGGGCAGAGGATGGAGTCACAGCTGCCATCCCCGCAGTTGGTTGCCACTCTATGCCCAGATTGCTCCTGGAAAGGTCTTCCTAGTTCATTGTCCTCTGTGGCCATATCCTAGATGAGCATTAGGAGAACAAAGTTTTTGGATGTCAAGCATGTTGGCAGCCCCCTTCCTGCTGGTGCAAGTTCTGGGGCTGAGACTTGCCTTAGGGTTGAGTAATTACTAGGTTTCGTTTCTTTGGCTTTATAGTTACCTTAAAAGCATTTCAGATTTTTAGTCTATGCATATGCTTCTGATCCAGAGCCAAAGGTGTGAACTACACAGAGGTATTAAGCATAGGGATCGCTGTCTCACAGTCAATAGACAGCTCTCATGTCTCCCAGGTGGTCAGCTTAATAGTTTCAGGACACTATCTATAACTGTCTCCCATAATCCAATCCTGTCCACTTTCATCTTTACAACTACCTCAAGAAGCAGGTAGAATTATTGTCCCAATTTCACAGATGGTGAAACTGATTCCTACAGAAGTTATGCCACCAAATAGAAAGTAACCAAGGTCACAAGGATTCTCCTTCCTCCCCAGGTTGGACGAGAACCTGGCACACGAGTTCTCTAGGCTTCCCCAGGCACAGTCCATATGGTCCCTGTCATTCTTTCTCTGCACATCTTCTGCCTGTGAAGTTCCCCTTAGGGCATCCCCCTGCCTTTGATGGGAGGAAACACAGACCCCCAGCAAGGGAGCGTCAGGCTGCCCCACTCACGGACCCCCCTTTCTGGAAGTGGACAGTTGCGTGTGAACCTTACAGAGTATACTTGGGCCCTGTGCCTGTCAGACCACAAGGAATAAATCCCCTCTCAGCCCGGCAGTAATCAGCACATGTCTTGAAGCATGAAATTTGATTAGCACGCTTTTTATCTCAGCGGCATCACTTGGACTATTATTACAGGTCATAAAATTTACTGAGTCCCTCCCCTCTGACTGTGTGACCCTGATGTAGGACTCAGCGACCTCCCTGGGAGAGGAGCAGGGCTGACTGCTTTTTAAGTGAGGAGCTTTGTTCTTGTTCTTTTCTATGAACTTGCATACACAGACCAAGACAATGCTGCTGGAAAAAGGAGCTCTCCCCTAGGGAAACCTATGGTTACTGAGGTTGTTTTGAATGTCAACCAAGTTTTATTTGCAGTATTTATTTAATCCTCATGGCATCCCAAAGGGTTATATGAAATTATTATGCACATTGTAAAATGAGGAATCCAAGAAGTAGAGTGTATGCGCCATATGCTCAGAGTAATACTTAAAGTAAATGGTTCTAGGATTCAAGTCTATCTAAATAAAAGATTTTATTCTTATTCCCATTTTACAGCCAAGTAAACTTAAACACAGTAAGTTCATATAACTTGTTGAAGGTCAAATAACTTCTCAGCGTTAAAGGCCAAGTTCAAGCCTAAGAGGGCTGGTGCTGTGGCAGCGAGAGGAACTTAAACACCACACACGCAAACTCTGACACTTTTACAGGACTCACAGCCAAAGATCCTTCATTCTCTGCTCTGAAGAGACATTCCTCTTAGTTATGCTGAGTCCCCAGAGTAGGGCTGTTGCGCACCCTTTCTCACAAGGCACGCACAAGACAGATCCCTGCCAGTGGCTGCTCATCACCAGGAACCACTAACCACAGCAGGCCCCAGCACGGGTTTGGCTCACTGCAGGTCAGGTCTTCTTCCCCTATGGTGAGTTAGCTTTCAATACCCCTATCATGGCCTCCTTTAAGCTGGCTTTTACCAGTTTCCCCTGCTCCCTACCAAATGGCAAAGAAGTGGCAAGAGGCAAAGGAAGACCTGTATCTCCAGGCACAGGCTCCATGGGCACCAGAAACTCAGAAACTTATGAACTACAAACCAGGGCTGTGGCAGCAGAGTACAGGGAGGGAGGTGCAAGCACGTGGCATTGTCTCTGGGCATTTTTCTTTTTATGCCACAGGGAGAGAGGCTTTATTTATTCATTTGAATAAATTTGACATGTAATGCGTCAGTTTAAGGTATACATTATGTTACTTTGATACATGTGTACATTATATTATAATATGATTACCATTGTAGTGACGTTATAATTATAGTACAATACTGTCATACTCAAGGAATATTGCATTCATTATATGCTGTATTAGAAATCTATGGCTTATTTATTACTCATTGCAAGTTTGTACTCTTAAAAAAGATGAATCATATCCCCCCATTCTGTTTTTTGCAAGTTTGACATTTTTTAGATTCCATATATAGGTCATATCATATAGTACTTGTCTTTCTCTGACTTGTCTTACTTGGCATAATGTGCCCAAGACCCACCCATGCTGTCCCAGAAGTTCGGATAGCCTCCTTTCTCGTGGCCGAGTACCATTCCACTGTGTATGTCCACCACATCTTTTTTTATCCATTCATGCTATTACTGGACATTTAGGTTGTTTCCACATTTTTGGTTAATGTGAATAATGTTGTAATGAATATGTGGGTGCAAATATCTCTTTGAAATCCTGTTTTCATTTCTTTTGGGTATGTGCCCAGAAATGGAATTGCTGAATCATACAGCAGATCCACTCCGAAATGTAACTTACTCCAACCATTGTGGAAAACAACCAGAGGGTGTCCCTGTGCATCTTACACCCTCTCTGTGCCGCTCTACCAAACCCCATGGTCAGCTAAGTTCACCAGCTGTGTTGTTGTATAAGGGAACCCCAAGATTTGAGACTTTACCCCAGTGATTTCTCAGCTCTTCTCTAACTCATGGAATACAAATGGATATATGGGGGGTGGGGGTCATACAACCTAACTCCCCCAGCTTCAACTCAGTATATATGGGAGATCAGAACGAAGAATATTTGCTTAAATGTGTAATGGTGTGAGGCTTAGATGGCTATAATGATCTTCTGCCAAAGGCACATGGACCATTTAAGCTTCCTTCTTTCCAGGACATTGCTTTTGTGGACACAGCCAGTGGTTGCCTTTATGGCTTTTTTCCTAAGTGTCATGGTTGGAAGGCCCACACTTGGATAGGCATATATTTCCTTTACTCATGTTCATTAAGTTAAAGGGGTGATGGCAAAGTTTTGCTGGCCAAGGTGCCAAAATTTTGAAAAGGATATAACTTCATGAACTTTAAAACTTTTTTATTAATAACCCAAATAGAAGTGTTTTTTTGTTAGAATTGATGAGTTTTGATACAAATCACCAGGGGAGAGGACTCTGTGCCTTGACACCCTGTGTATGTCTTCTGGATGATTCATGAGTCTCTCCGTGGAATCCGATTGATTTGCTCTAAATGAAGTTATCAATCTGCCTTTCACTGGCCCCCAAGCATATTCATATATCATAATGGAAATTACAGGGTTGCAAAATCATAACACTGTTGTTACTTGTCAAAGATGACCTTGAGCATTGTTCCTATGGATCTGACCCGTTGGCAACCTGTCTTCCGCTCCCTGCCTCTATGTGTTGGCTCTGCTGGTTTGTTAAAGTGTTCTCACCCACTTGACTTCTGGAAAGGCCAGCTTCAGAGAGATGCTCTATTCTGTAGCGATAAAGGGAAAACAGGGCTCCAAGAAGTCACAGACTGCAATGCCCATTGTTACTGCTTCTTTGGTCAGGAGTCCCCATCCTTTGTACTCTATGTCAGAGTCTGCTCGCTCAGCTTAGATGACATCTCTTCAACAGTGGGCTTGCTGGTCACTGTGATGGCCATTTCCGGGGCATTCCCCAAATGAGGGATTCACACAGAATAGCAAAGTGTCTTTCTTTGAAACTCACATCCCTGGGATTTATGATCTAAACAGTGCATTCAACTTGCTATCCACATCACTTCCAAATGTACCTCCATTTGCATGGTGTGGCAAGAAAAGGCTTTAGACCAAAACCGATGTGGATTCAAATCCCAGTTTTGTCACTTTCCCTGGGACATTGGGAAAATTACTTTATTCTTTATGAGCTTCAGTGGCCTCCTATGTAAAAACAGGACAGTGATACCTTACTCATGGTCCTGAATGAACCTGAGCAGAAGCTGGCATCCAGTGTAGGCTCAATAAATGTTGATTTCCTGTCCTCTGAGAGATTTAGAGGCAAAGTTTGCAACTCAATTTTTACTTTTCTTGGATGTTGTGAACATCAAAGGCCAATTTGCCCAGGCTTGGGTGGTGCCAGAGCAAAGAGCACACCAGCTAACCATAGCACCTTGAGGCAGGGGCTGCCCCTGACCCATCCCTGTGTCTCTGGAGGGCGCAGCTTTGTGCCCAGCATGGAGGGGGTCCTTGGTGAATATTTATAAACTAAGTTCAGAATCATCTCAGTTTTAAATCTTAGACTCTAATGGGACAATGTTTCTACTCAAATTTACTTGTCCACACAGAGGTATAATCACAGTGGAGCAATTGTCCTCTGGGTGTTTTAAATGATACTTCTTTACATGGGAATGGTAGTTCATAGTTCAAGTGGGCTTACAAACACAACTCAGTCATCTCCACCACAATCCTGAGAGGCTATGAACAATAACCTGATTCCACAAGGAAAAGTAGGCTGGGCGAGGAAAAGAGATAGGACCAAGGTCTCCTGGCTATAGTAGGAATGGTGGCTTGTCCCAGGTTTTATGGAGAGAAGCCCAGAATTCTTTAATTCTTTCCTTGTGTCTCAGTGAGCTCCCATCTGGTGTTAGTCCCAAAATTCTAATAGACTGGTGGGTCTCAACTTAGTGATTTTGCCCTTTGGAGGACATTTGGCAATACCCAGAGATATTCATAGTTGTCACACTGCAGGGTGAAGTGCTCCTGCCATCTAATGCATAGAGGTCAGGGATGGCTGTAAGCATCTGCAATGCACAGGCAGCCCCCCACAACAAAGAATGGTCAATGTGTCAGAAGCCAACAGTGCCAATGTTGAGAAACACTGCAGCAGACCCAAAGATCACCTTGTCAAAGATGAATGAGACATGCCTCCCAAGTTTCCTAGTTTCCCATGCAGATAGTTGTATTCTGAGCGAGGGCGAAGATTCTGAGAAGACCAGAATGTTCCTCTTGGCAGAAGGGTCATTTGCTTCTATAGCCTTGGGAAACTTCTTGTTTATGTATTTTATCTTCTTTTTTGCTCATGAACTCTTATGGGAACTAAAATTAGGACTTAGTTTATTTCTGTATCCCCCCACAACACTGTACATGCACACAACGCATGGCTCTTACTCCATAGGGACTCAGTACTTATTACTATTAATGATAAACATAAGAGCAACAATTTATTGAGCACATATTACACATCAGATGATTTTCTAATACTATTATATTGTTCTAATTTGTCAACTCTCCTGTGAGATATGAGCTATGACTACCTCCATTTTACAGATTTGGGAACTAAAGCACCAGGAATCTCAAAAGCTTGCACACAGTTAGAATTAGTAAGTGGTGGCATTGAAATCTGTAGCCAGGTGGCTAAGCTCTGGGGTCTGGGCATGCAACTGTTTAGTCACAGGGTTTTATATGCTTGGACAGCCTCCCAGACTGTAGTCAGTTCAAAAACCCTGTAGAGTAGTGAAAGGAGCAAGCCGCTCATTTCTTGTGTGCTTTAGGGTTTTCGGCAGAGCAAGAGTGAAGCATACAGGCCTAAAGGGTGTAAAACGCCTATGAAAAGAATCTTAAGTAAAACCAGCAAACCCAAGAATTTTTTGGAAGGAAGAAAGAACCTGGGAAATAAGATGGCAACATGTAAACTTTTCCCGGGATGCCCCTCTTCTCCATTCTTCTCTAGGGTAAAAAAAAAAAAAGGCAAAGGAGAAAACAACAAAACCCCAGGCCAAGAGCCCAGACCATGAGCCTTTCAGCTCAGCCTGCTTGTCTTTCAGTTCAGTCCACTCTGTCACTGGAAGGGGAGGCTGCTGGTGTCTACAGCCCATGTGGTCGGTCTCCTGTACACTTGAGCTGCCATGGCCATGACAGATTCAGCAGAACTCTCCATGGCTATACAGGCAGTGCTTGATTAATGATTTTTATCTCTTGCTATTCATTAAAGGCTGTTCACACTGAATTTACTGTCAGGTTTTGCAGGATCCCCCGGCTTGAAGGACACATTGATATTGAAGAAAGAACAGACTGGAAACTTGAGAGGCACTAATTAGAAATGCCTACAAGAGGTACTGTGGACACTTGTCATATTCATTTATTCATTCACTCACTCATTCACACATTCCTGTACCAAACGCGCAATGAGTTCTTGCATGGACCCGTGTGGTCCCTGAGAAAACAAAGATACAGAAGGCATTAACGGGAAACATAAACATGCCAGGGAATGATTGGTTACCACATAAGAATGTGATTGCTCTAACGAAAGCTATAGAGTGGAGTGATTTTTGAGCAAAGACTACAGGCTTCAAATCTCAACATTGTCACTAACTAGCTATGTGACCTTGGGCAAAATTATTTATTTAATTTCTGTGTACCTCAGTATCTTCATTATAAAAGAGGAATAATAATAATAGTACTGATAGAGTTGTGATGATCTAAATTGTAAAAGTGCTTAAATGCTGCCTAGCACATTGTAGGTGCTCAACAGAGGTTAGCTATCATTGACTGATTATTGAATGTTTATTGAATAAATGGTAGTTATCATCTATCATCTTCAGTACAGTGAAAACATGGGTAGAAAAAAAACCTAAGGGGTCAGAAATGTTTCAGAGAAGGTAGCTTGTGGACTGAGACTTGCAGAGTGAAAACTAGCAGGGTGAGGGCATTCCAGGCAGAAAAGACAGTATAGGCGAGAGCAAAGAGTCCTGAGGAACTGGCATGTTTGGGGAACTATTGGTAGGTTGGATGACTTGATCACAGAGGATGGTGGGAGAGTGGTCATAGCGGGGACAGAGCAGACAACCAGGGATTAATTCCTATGCTCTGATGGAGGTTTAGGGTGTGTACTCTATGATATTTAAAGTCATTGAATGATTCTGATGAGGGGTGAGTCATGATGCCATTTGCAAATCACCCGGGCAGCAGTGAGAAGATCGATGGGAAGGATAGAAATGATAGCAGAGAGACCAGCCAGAAGACCACAAGGCACTGGCAGGAAATGGTAGGTGTACTAACACACTGGCAAAGGGAAGGAGAGGGTCAGCCTATCTGAGGGACTCGGAGAGGCAGAGCTAGTGAGAACTAGTGCCTGATCAGAGGTGAGGGCTGAGAGAAGAGGGATCTTGGACTCCCAACAACAGGGTAGTTGGGGCTGGTGTTCTTTCTGAGATAGGGACATTCACGGAGGAGTAGGATTTGAGTGTAAAGATGAGCAACGTGGATGTTAAGGTGAAGATGTCCAGTGGGGAGTTGAGTCCACTGGCATTCAAGATTTCTCAGGAGAACATAGAGGAAAGAGATGCAAAGATGGAGCCCCAGGAGACTCATGTCAAGGCAAGAAGTGGCCCCAAGTGTCAATACTACAGAGAAGTCAAGTAATATAGGGCCCCCAAATTTCTCATTAGGTTTGTCAGCAGGTGGAATTTATAAATTTGGTGAGAGATATTGAGGAAATGAGACCAGCAGCCAGACGGCAGTGGGTGACTAGGTGAAGACAAGGCAAGAATACTTTTTAGAAGTCTGATCGTATGGAGAAATTACTTTTTTTGAAATATATTTTTAAACAATATCTATAAATCTAAGGTGCCCAACAGGGAAATCTCTGGAACAGCTTGCTGGGATAAAGAACAGAATACAAATAAGTAGGAAGCGGGTAAAGACATTTTCAAAAATGAACCTATATTAAGTTAGGGCAATTTGTTGAAGGAAAAGAATATTTTAGAAGTTGTTTACATGTTTCATAAGCTGTAACCACTGGTGTGCTGTACTATAACACTTACAGTTTCTAGGAACTTATTTGTACATTGGGTTCCATAACAGTACAGCTTATTCTTTTGTAAGCTACACTTCTAACAGATGTGTTTTTCAGAGGGCACTATAGTTTATAGATGACTGGTAGCAAAATATCCAAATTTCAAATGAGTAATCCTTGTAATACCAGATCTTCACACATTTCACATATTTTTTTTTAGATTCGTAATTCATATAAATTTGCTTCCCTCAGCTCATGAGACTGAGGCTCATATTTTGCACGGCATAGTCACAGTTCTCAGTTATCCTAAATTCTTGTGAAAATCCAAAAAAACAATACTTTCTTTAGACCCAGGGCATGTATCAACTTTTTCTGGCTCAAGTTGGGTGAAACTGCTTTCTAAAAGTGGTGACAGAATATCAGAGAGGCACAGAGAAAAATCTCACACTTAAAACTATTTAAATTAGCTTGATTCCAACACCAAATTCTAACACCAATGATGGCAATCATTTCCCACTGAGGGGGTCTTGGGAGTCTCCATGAAGGTTTTTTCTGAGGTAACATTTGAAGGATGGCTGGAATTCTGATGGGAGAAAGAACCACTCAAGTGGTGGGAATAGTGCAAGCAAAAGCCCAGAAGCTGAGACGCAAAAAACTTATTAAAGGATAGTAATTTAAAGTACAGTGTGTTTTGAAGGGAGAATTTGTCAAGAAAAGTAGAAGAGATAAAATCAGAAAGGATGACTAAGATCAATGTTTTCAAAACAAGAATTAGGACTTTGGGAGTTTGTGGAGCCAGAGTCATGTAATTACTTTACTGGGATGGGAATAATTTTCCTTAAAACTATTTTTGCAAGCCTTGGCCAAATTATGCTCCCACAAACCCTCTTGCACTGTCAATAGGAATGCAAATTGGTGCAAGCAGTGTGAAGGTTTCTCAAAAAATTAAAAATGGAACTGCCTTATGACCCAGCAATTCCAATTCTGGGAATATATCCAAAGAAACCCAAAACACTAATTTGAAAGAATATATGTACCCCTATGTTCTTTACAGTGCTATTTATAGTAGCAATGCTATGAAATCAACCCAAGTGCCCATCAATGGACAAATGGATAAAAAAGCTGTGGTACATATACAATTGAATATTACTCAGCCATAAAGAACAAAATTTTACCATTTGTGACAGTATGGACGAACCTAGAAGGTATTATGCTAAGCAAAATAAGTCAGACAGAGAAAGACAAATACCTTATAATTTCACTAATATATGGAATCTAAAAAGCAAAATAAATTAACAAACAATATAGAAACAGACTCATAGATACAGAGATCAGACTGATGGTTGCCAGAGGGGAGAGGGGCTGAATGAAAAAGATGAGGGATTAGGAAGTACAAATTAATGATGGAGGCATAGGTAAACACAGCTTGCTTCCTCGCACAACCATAGCAAAAATTACAACTAAACTACAACACTACTGTCACCCAGAATCATCAGAAAATTGAGCTGTATGGAAGTCCAACAACCAAGGAATTAAAGAAGCCACATTCATCCAGATGGGTAGGAGGACCAGAGATGGGGAGATGCAGAATGAGCAGTCCCACACCCATATGTGGTGGATAAAAATCAAGAGGGATACCTCAGGAATGAGCTATCCCAGCCCCGCATCAGACTGTGCAGCCCAGGGTTCTAGTGCCAGGAAGATAAGTTCCATAATTTCTGGCTGTAAAAACCAGTGGGTGTTGGGGCAGCAGAAGAAACTGTGGGATTCTCAGGTGTCTCCTTGTAAAGGGCCCACAGTGGACTTTGGACATACACAGACTCACTCCCTCTGGGCTCCAGCATGGCGGCAGCAGCTAGAAGGGCACCAGTGACATATGGGAAGAAACGGAAGTGTCTGGCTTCAGGGCAAGAGCTGGGGGACAGCTTCCTCCCAGAGAAAACTCTAGAGACAAGGCAGTGGCATTGTCTTCTTTCTGAGCCCTCCCCCACAGAGAGACACAGAGCAATGACACTATATCAGAGACTCCATCAACCTGGTTTACACGGGTTGCCCTGCCGTGGTGATTACCTGAGTCTCTACCCCATCCAACTTACCAGTGTACTTTTCTACAATAGGCCACACTACTAAGACGGAGTCAAAGCAGCTCTACCTAATACATAGAAACAAATACAGGGGGCTGCCAAAATGAGGAGACAAAGAAATATGGCCCAAATGAAAGGACAGAACAAAACTCTAGAAAAAGAACTAAACAAAATGGAGATAAGCAATCTATCAGATGCAGAGTTCAAAACACTGGTTATTAGGATGCTCAAGGAACTCATTAGGTATTTCAACAACATAAACAAGACCCAGGCAGAAATCAAGATTACACTAAGAGAAATTTTAAAAAATTACAGGGAATCAACAGTGGAATGGATGAAGCCAAGAATCAAATCAATGATTTGTAATATAAGGAAGAAAAAAAAGCATTCAATCAGAAGAGCAAGAAGAAAAAGAATTTTTTTTAAAATGAGGATAAAGTAAGGAGCCTCTGGAACAACTTCAAACATACAAGCATTCAAATCATAGGGGTGCTGGAAGGAGAAGAAAAAGAGCAAGAAATTGAAAACTTATTTGAAAGAATAATGAAAGAAAACTTCCCTAACTTGGTGAAGGAAATACACATACAAGTTCAGGAAGCACAGAGTCCTAAACAAGATGAACACAAAGAGGAACACACCAAACACATCATAATTAAAATGCCAAAGGTTAAAGATAAAGAGAGAATCTTAAAGCAGCAAGAGAAAAGTAGACAGTTACAAAGGAGTTCCCATAAGACTGTCAGTGATTTCTCAAAAGAAACTTTGCAGGCTAGAGGGGACTGACAGGATGTATTCAAAGTGATGAAAAGCAAGGACCTACAACCTAGATTATTCTATTCAGCAAAGCTATCATCTAAAACAGAAGGGCAGATAAAATGCTTCTCAGACAAGGTAAAACTAAAGGAGTTCATCATCACCAAGCTATTATTACATGAAATGTTAAAGGGACTTACTTAAGAAAAAGAAGATCAAAACACTGAACATTAAGTGGCAATAAATTCACAACTATCAACAATTGAATCTAAAAAACAAACTAAGCAAAACAAGCAGAACAGAAACAGAATCCTAGATATGGAGATAGTTGGAGGATAATCAGTTGGGAGGGGGAATGGGGGAGTGGGGAAAAGGGGCAGGGATTAAGAAGTACAAATTGGTAGGTACAGACTAGGCAGGGGGATGTTAAGAATAGTATGGGAAATGGAGAAGCCAAAGAACTTATATGCATGACCCATAGATGTGAACCAAGCAGGGGGCATTGCTGGAGGGAGTAGGAGGACTGGATGAAGGGGGCCAAAGGGGGGAAAATTGGGACAACTGTAATAGCAAAATCAGTAAAATATATTTTTTAAAAAAGAAGTACAAATTAGTAGTCACAAAATAGTAGTCACAGCATAGGGAAGATAGTTAATAATATTATAACTATGTATGGTGCCAGGTAGGTGCTGGAAGTACCAGAAGTACCCTTTGTAAAGTATATGATTGTCTGACTACTATGCTGTATACCTGAAACTACTACTTGAATAATACTAAACAAAAAATCTAATGTAATAATAATACTCAAATAATACTGAATGTAAACTGTAATTGAAAAGTAAAATTAAAAAAAAAAAATCTAAACTCCCATAGCCTGGTAAAGGAAAAGCAAAAGTCATAATCCAAAAGGGTAGTTAAATCTGCATTAGCAGGGGATGGGGAGAAGATGGGACAATGGAGCTACAGTCTGTGCTGGCCTCCATATGCTCAGTGGAGATGGGGAGACCATCTAGGCAGATGTAGTCGTGCTGGGCTGCATGAGTCAGGTGTTTGCAGTGAGGCAGTACCAGCAGCTCTCTCCCCCGAGCCCTGCCTGACTCCACTGTGGTGTTGCAGTATTTACCAGCCTTTCCTTCACTTTCCCTGAATGTCCCTGGAGGAAGTGAGCTTTCCTGCTCACATTCATCACCCTGACTTGAACTTGGCTCTTTCTCTAGAAGCAGAGATTTCTTCATGTGATAATGCAGACTGGTAATTTTTGAAGCATGTTCTGGGTCTTTCTTCATCCTTCTGTCTGTGCATATATATGAATACAGGTAAACCCTCTTTTCTGCTTCTACATGACCAGGAGATACTGTTAAGAGGTTAACTATAAGTTGAAGAAAACCGGTGCAATGAATTTTGAGATAGGTATGTATTGTTTTGTCTACCCAGTTTCCCTGCTGCCCTTCTTCTGGTACTCCCTTACCTTAGAAAAATGTCCATTTTTCTGTATTATGTAGTTTGAGTGGGACTGTTATTTATGATGCTCTGTGCCATTAAGCCACATCTGTGGGCATATGACCAGAGTCTGCTGATCACAGTGCCCATCCTTCTGGCCACAATGATTGGACATGTGTGAACATGTGACTGGCAGGACCAATTACAGTCTTTCTCTGGAATTTCCTGGATGTTCTAAGATGATGATTAGAATTTTCTGCAACCAAAATCTTTCTTCAGCCAGAGGGAGTGAGGATACCACACAGAGAGAAGCACAGTTGAGAGGAAGAGACATCTGATCATTTCCTTTCGAGTCCTGGATTTGGGCATGAGGACACTTGCTCCTCCATTCTCCATTCACCCCATTGTGTTTTGCTTGAGTTATTTTGAGCTGTGTTTTGGTCACTTCAACTGAAAAATGAGTCCTGACTGATATGACATGAAAATTGTTTTCTGGTCATTTGCTTTCTTATTAGCTTTGCCTTTGTAGCTTTTTTGGTCCCAGACAACCAGCCAAAGCCTTCTGAGATGAGGACTCCTCACCCACGATGTTAACTTAAGGTTAGCCTGGAAGATATCCTCACAGATATGACAGCTTTTTGGCACCTTGCACATCTGTATGCTCAGCTCTGTGGAACGATGTGCCTCTCAAGAAATCTCAGAAATACTTGTTAACAGCGTAGGCAGGGATCCCTGCTCTTTGGGTTTAGTTTCACAGCAAGGAAAATAGATTTTGCAGAGTATTGCTGAAAAACAGGTGAAAACTGTGATGATAATATATATTATTAAAAAGAAAAGTGGTTCAGAGAAAAAACATATTTCTAAGAGTATCATTATGGTGTTTCATAATATAGTAAACAAGATGCAGTTTCACACCCTGTCAACTTTCATTTATGATGTGGTGTGTGAGTGTGTTTGTGTGTAACTTCGCTACAGAAAATGAAGTAGTTTAAAACCATGACAAAACCTTGGGCCTTTATATTAAGAAAATGTTTTGCTTGTGTATATCTATATTTGTGTCTACAACTATATCTTGTATTATGTGTGTGATGCAATCTTACAACTGGTCCCAAGGCCTCCAAAAAATTCATCATCTACTTCCGCACCACACTTTCTATGGTCCCTCGCCCCAGCAAGTGTTTTGGTGAGTCAAGGCTGCTAGCCTGGTGAAATGGCCCAGACTTCCCTCTGCAAGCACTTTCCAGGCTATGGTTGTACAGAAGCCCATTTTATAGTCATCACTGGGCACAGCAAACCCCAAAAGACACCCCAGGGGATCTTCTGGGTTCCAGACACAGCCCTTCCTGCCTCCCACTGTCGAGCAGCAGCCCGGTGCCTCGTGGTCATCAGGACCAGCTACCCCCTCCAGCATCAGAGCTCCTTTCCTTGTCTGCTCACCCACTGACATGAGAAGCCTGAAATGAACACATGGCAGCCATGGCTTCCAGTGGAACTCCCACTATGTCCCCTTCTTGGGACCTGGGTCATGAAACAGGAACACAAAACCCACAGGGGACCACTGAGAGTGATGGTGGGGAGGGAACCACTCCTACTTTCCTCCAGGTTACACCTTTGCACAGCTGAACGCCAAGGCATTGTAAGATAGAACAAAAGGTGTTGGAGACCCTCGAACTCCCTCTCTCTTCCTTCTCTGTGTCTGTCTTTGTCTTTCTCCCTGCTCTCTGCCTCTCTCCATTCCCTGAAACTCTGGTCTCCCTGTCAGAGGACAGATCCTGTGGCTGCTGAAGTCACCTCTGTGCCCCCACGGTCTCCTCAGCTCTCCCCCACCTGGGCTGCTACTTCCTTAGAGTGCTGGGGGACTCTGGAAAGTGAGGGGCAGGGGGATGCCTGCGGGCAGGAGCTGCTTATCAAGGCAGTGCTCAGAGGAGGGAAAAATCTAGAAGAGAAGGATCCACCCAGAAACTTGCCAAGGACTAGCACTGTTTGAATTTAACTGGAAGAATGTCCTATCCCCAGACAAATACCACGTTCACCTTCTTTGTGCCTCCCCCCACCTCCGCGGGGAGGTAGCAGGAACACATGCCGTGGGAATCAATGGGAGCAGATGGGAGCAGATGGGAGATGCTCGCCCTCTGTTCCTGGACCATGGCTCCTGGGCCCAGTCAAGGACCGCTTCCTCCCTGCAGCAGGAGCCCCATAGCTGATGTGGACAGCCTCCACCCCAGCAGGCTCAGTGCCAGCAGAGCCTGGCAGAGGAGGCCTGCACTCCGGCAGCCTCCCCCTCTCAGTTCTCTCACACTCCAGCCTCTCACCAACAAGTAGCTTCTGCATATCCTCACTTCTGTGTCATTGTGCTGCTGGTCTCTCCTCTAGGATGGCATTTCCAAACCTTTGTAATTCTCCTTAAACCCTTTCTCAGTTTTCTGAAGGCACAGCCCAACTAATACATTCTTTGTAAATGTTCTGATGGAATTATTCTCAGGCACCCTATGCTCCTTTGAGGATATCTCTACAGTAGCATGTAAGTGCTTTATACATAATAACTCAGTTCATTCTCATCATAGCCTTTGAGGTAGAGTCTATTACTCTACCCATTTTACAGATGAGAAAACTGAGTCATAGGGAGGTTACATGACTTTCCCAAGATCACAAAATGGTTAATGTCACTTCCAGGACTTTGTCTTGCCTTCACACTGGCAACACGTGTCACATAGCAGGCCACTTATGAGTGAATGACGGATATGGTGCTTGCTCAGGAGAGCCGAATCAAAACAGATTTAAGCGTAAAGCAAGTGTGATTGACACTTTATAACCGTGAAGCAGGTTCTCTTCTTTTTGGTCTCTCTGGGCCTTTTAATCCTCTCTCCACTTCTTCTCTTTCTGGTCATCTTTCCAGTTTATTTCTTTCTCTTCTGGATGGAGAACCTAAGATGAAATTACTAAATGTTTCTTGGGGGAGAGGGCTGAGGTCTTAGTAGGTTAAGTGTCTGGTGAATTTGTTGGCTTCATTGCTCTTCATCTGGGTTGAATAAAGGAGAACTGGCTTTAGGCAGGGGTGGAAGAAGGAATCTATCAAAGTGCCTGCTGAGAAACTGAATTCAAAGAGAGGGAATGAAGTGGAATACACCCCTTTCAGTCCCATTGATCTTTCCTTCCATCAAAGCATCTCCTGCAGGCTTCAGTTAAAGATATAGAATTATAGGAATTAGATATGTTACACTACCTATAATGATGTCGGGATCACTTGTCAGTGGAAAAAAATCAATTCTAGGGTTTCTGGAACACTCTTTATGCCTGACTTGTTTCTGAGATCTTTTTAATTGAATTTGAATCTTTGGTTTTGTTTCTCTGGACAATGTCATTAACCCCTGTTCCACTGGGTGCAAAGAAGAAATGAAAGGTGGTTTTGAATGTCAGGAAACCCCGAGTCAAATGGAAGAGTCGGAATCCAGGCCTGACTTACATGGTGTGAGTGCCACACCTGCTCCTCCCTCATGAGCCTCAGCACTGCTGGGGGAGGGGGTGACGTGGTCCACTATGACCCCCATTCTGCTGGAGGGGGTCAGGAAAACAAGACATCAAAATCCAGGGCTCAGCCATGGGAGTTGGGAATGTGCTGATCTGGTGACAAACGCACAAAGTAGAGGGAAAAGGTCTGCTTTCTGGTTCTGACTCTGTGACTGAATCAGGGGTTGGGAGAAGTTAGTGCATTAGTATTGAAAATGTTTTTGTTTATGAAGGGGAGGGACTACACAAAAAGTGCCCAGGTCTCAGGACTGAGTTGCAGCGTAGAATGTGTGGGGTCTGCAGCCCAGTGCAGGCGCACATTTCCTCACTCCTCATTCCTCTTTAAGGTCTCCTTTAGTTTTTAATCCATTCCTCTATAATCCTATTCAGTCATGTCCTCAGAATATGGAATAAGACAACCATGATCAAAATGATCATGATGATCTATTATGAACCTATTATATAATTAATTGCATAAATATTACACATCTATTAATAATGTAATTAATTAGTTCAGTCTGATTGAAGAGTATGAGCACTGAGTATGTACTAGCCATTCAATAATATTATTTCATTTAATGCTCAAAATAATCTTTTTTTTAATATATTTTATTGATTATGCTATTACAGTTGTCCCATTTCCCCCCTTCTCTCCCCTCCACCCTGTACCCCCCTCCCACCCACATTTCCCCCTTTAGCTCATGTCCATGTATCATACTTATGAGTTCTTTAGTTTCTACATTTCCCGTACTATTCTTGCCCTCCCCCTATCTATTTTCAACCTACATTCTATGCTACTTATCCTCTATACCTTTTCCCCCTCTCTCCTCCTCCCACCCCCCTGCTGCTAACCCTCCACGTGCCCTCCATTTCTGTGGTTCTGTTCCTGTTCTAATTGTTTACTTAGTTTCTTTTGGTTTTGCTTTAGGTGTGGTTGTTGATATTTGTGAGTTTGCTGTCCTTTTACTATACATGTCTTTTCTTTATCTTCTTTTCTTAGATAAGTCCCTTTAACATTTCATAAAATAAGGGCTTGGTGATGATGAACTCCTTTAACTTGACCTTATCTGAGAAGCACTTTATCTGCCCTTCCATTCTAAATGAGAGCTTTGCTGGATAGAGCAATCTGGGATGTAGGTCCTTGTCTTTTATGACTTGGAATACTTCTTTCCAGCCCCTTCTTGCCTGTAAGGTCTCTTTGGAGAAATCAGCTGACAGTCTGATGGGAACTCCTTTGTAGGTGACTGTCCCCTTACCTCTTGCTGCTTCTAGGATTCTCTCCTTCGTTTTTACCTTGGCTAATGTAATTATGATGTGTCTTGGTGTGTTTCTTCTTGGGTCCAACTTCTTTGGGGCTCTCTGATCTTCTTGGATTTCTTGGAAGACTGTTCCCTTTGCCAGATTGGGGAAGTTCTCCTTTATTATTTGTTCAAATACGTGCTCAATCTGTTGCTTTTCCCCTTCCGATTCTGGTACCCCTATAATTCGGATATTGGAACGTTTAAAGGTGTCTTGGATGCTCTTAATCTTTTCCTCAATTTTTTGAATTCTTATGTCATCATGCTTTCCTGCTTGGTTGATTCTATCTTCCTTCTGGTCTACTGTATTGTTTTGAGACTCATATTCCTTCCTTTCACTATTGGCTCTCCTCTGCGTGTCTTCCTGCATCTGTTTTATGGTAATCTGCATTCTTTCATCTAAATTTCATCCAAAATCCACCAGTTCCGTGAGCTTTCTGATAACCAGTGTTTTGAACTGCGCATCTGATAGATTGGCTAATTCTTGGTTGCTCAAAAGGATGAGTCCTGGGGGACTGATCTGCTCTGTTGAAAACATGGTTTTTTTTTTCCCCCTGTCTCTCCTTCCCCCCCCCCCCCAGTCTGGTTGCTCTTGTTACGGTGGGGGGCGGAGCCTTAGGTGCTCACCGGGGCTGGGCACCCCAGTCGCTAGATTGTGACGTTATATGTGGGGGCGGGGCGGGAGCAGGAGCGGGGCGGGAGAAAACTGTGGCGGTGGTTCCGTTCCCCTGGACTCAGACCCTTGTCTAGGCTTCTGGGCTGCGAGTTCTGCCCTGGTCCACAATTGCTACCCCTCTGGGTCCGCCAGCCGTAGCTTGCGTACTCAGGGATCACCGCTGCCTTCTTGCGCCCCCGGATGGCTTTTGCACCGATTTCGCGCCAAACCTTCCCCCAACCTCCGCGCGCCGCCGACCCGAGCCAGCCCCGCGCCCGCCCAGCTCGTCTTCTCCTACCAGTCCGGATGAACGCGTCTACTTCAACTTCTTGGCTGCCCAACTTCCATTCAGATAAATCCTCTGCCGGATCTGGGTGTTATTCTGATAGTAAATTATTGTTGTAAATTATTGGTTTTCTAATCTTGGTTGTGCGAGGAAGTACGGTACGTCCACCTATACCTCCATCTTGCCGGAAGTTAATGCTCAAAATAATCTTAAGAAACAAATGCAATTATCCCTATTTTAGAGATGTGGAAACTGAGGCCCACAGAGGGAAAGTGACTTGTGCAGGGCCACAGCAAGCAATAACTGAGTCGCTAAGGGCTCCCAGAATGTTTTTTAACATAAAGCCCATGCTCTTCACCAGGAGGAGAAAGGTCATTAGCAATAGTCCCCAGATGCAGAATCCAGTGGACTTTTCCCCCGTAATCCATGGCCTCTCAGTGCTCATGTTTGGACACCATTGGTTGTGTTAAAACCATATCCTTGGTCTCCTTAAAGTTTTGTCCTCATCTTCTGTGTTCAATTAATTGTATATGTCCACCTGGCTGGGCCACAGTGCCCAGTGCCCAGATACTTGGTCAAACATTACTCTGGATGTTTCTATACGGGTGTTTTTTGAATTAGCTTAACATTTAAATTAGTAAATTTTGAGTAAAGGAAATTGCTGTCCCCAATGGGGGTGGGCCTCATCCAATCAGCTGAGGCCTTACTGGAACAAAGACTGAGGTTCCAGAGCAAGAAGAAATTCTGTCAGCAGAAGGCCTTTGAACTTGAACTACAACAGTGGCTCTTCCCTTGGTCTTAAATTGGTCTTGCCCTACCAGCTTACCCTCCAGATTTTGGACTTGCCAGCCTCCATAATCATGTAAGCCAATTCCTTAATATAAATTTCTCTCTGCTTATACAGAACACACCCATTCTCACAAATTCACAATGGGTATGAGTTACTCCGAAACCTGCGTTCCCAGCCCTGACTGCTGTCTCTCCCCCAGGTCTGCCGCTGACTGGGTCTTTACCGGAGGATGTCATCAAACTCAGTGACTTATCATTCAACTTCCACATCACTGGGCCTCCTCCTAGTCACACCTGCTTTAGCCACCCACACGTAAACCCTCAGAGGTTCTCGTCTCTTCCCTCTCCCCTGCCCCCTAGCCACAAGACCAGCCAGTGTTTCAAACTGTTCCTCCTTGGGACAATATTTAATTTTGCTATGGTCTAAATGTTTGGGCCCCCACACAATGCATATGTTGACATTCTAACCTCCAAAGATGGTGGTATTACTAGGTGGGGCCGTTGGGGTGGTTAGGTCACAAGGGCCGCGTCCTTATCAGTGGGATTAGGCCGCACAGAGCTCCCGGTGCCCTTTTGCCATGTGAGGACACAACAAGAAGTCTGTGGCCTGGGAGAGGGCCTCACTAGAACCCGGCCAGGGCTGCGTGATCAGGGCTGGCAGCCTGGTCGAAGACCTTCAGCCTCCAGAACGGTGAGCAGTAAATGTTTGTTATTTACCAGCCCCCCAGTCTGCAACCTGAATGGGCCAAGACACATCTATTCTTTCCTTTTCGTTTCACTGTTGGCGGCACCTGGTTTAGGCCCATTTGCCTCCCTTCTGGGCCACCTCCCTGTCTTCACATGCACTCCCTTCCAGGCTACCTCTCACAGAAGCAGCAGATTGGCTTTTCTCAAGCACCATTTCTCCATCTCTTTTCTTCTGAGTTTGGCAGGACAGGAGAGCCAGCCCTGTCTGGAACTAAGGCTAAAGCTGGATCTGAAGTTGATCCTTTGTTTGCAAAGAAGGCCCAACTCGGCTCCTCACCACATGCTCCCAAATCCCTGTAAGCCAAAGCCACAAAGAGCCCCGCACTCAGAAGTCCCTTTGTGGCCAACTGTCTCTTTTCTAGAGCTGCAAATGTCCAGCAGCCGGGAGGGGAGCTTAGATGGGATGGGACTTGGCAGGCTAGGGAGGGATACACCAAATCCAGGACTAACCCCCCCTGCGATTCTTCCTGCATCTGACGGCTGTTTCCTGCCATCAAGCACTTGGCCAGGTCAGACTAGGCTTGTTTCCCTACAGGCTGAACTCAGATGGAGATGTCAGAGAGGGGACAGAATTGGAGCAGCAGGTCCAAAGAAAGGAAAAAAAATTTCTTAATTTCTGAATGTCACTGATACCTCAATAGAGTCCTTGGGCTTAGAAAGACCAATAACTGCTGGGGCAGTGGTTCATAGAAATATCTTGCCTACAAGTATCCATAATGGAAGGCAAGTGGTTGTTTTAGTGTGGAGATAATGTGACCTTTTAAACTGCTTTTTAAGGATGATACGAGTACTCTTACCGTATTTTGAGATGAAGATTTACCAAACCGGCCCAAAGTTCTGTAGTAACAATAACAGCTGCTGTTATTTGTGGAGTACTCAATGGTGCCACATACTCTGCTAAGCATTTTGCACATTTTAGCTCCTTTATTCTTCAAAACAACCTCATGAGTTATAAAGCATTATTATTCCCATTTTATAGATGTGGAAACTGAGAAACAGAGAGGTTTACCCCAGGTGACAGCTAATAAATAGCAGAGTCAGGATCCAAACAGGCAGTCCGGCTCCATAGCTCACAGACAGAAGGGAGGAAGGAGACCCAATTGATTCCTGGATTTTGTAGGTGAGAATTCATTTTAATTTGTGCCTGATTAGACACTGGCCCCATTGGAAGAGTTTTATTCTAACTAAGGAAGGGGTAATTTCCCTATAATGGGAATCTAATTTTAAGACTTCTATAGGTAACTCAGAATTTCCTAAGGGTACCAAGACTCTCAAATTTAGAATGGAATTAGGTCAAGACAAAATAATCCCCAGTGGCTGATGGGATGGGTCGGGGCATTGGTCTCTGCTCCCAGTGAGGCCACAGAGCAAGAGTGAGGACAGTAAGAATCACGGAGGATGAACAGAGATTTTAAAAGCCCACTCAGGTTTCTCTTCCTTGTAAGGATGCTGATTGCATGAGAGCAGGCAGGAAGGGCAGAGGCTTCACGGGTGCTGAGTCCAAATTCTCTTGGTGTACAGATAATCTCGATGGATATTCTTCTGCATCACACTGATGAGGAGAAGACCCTGGAAATGTCCAAAGGGAGTGACACATTGTTGACAAATCTTACGCATTTTCCATGGCCATGGGGACCTTCTGGGGCTATGACTCAAAGAACTTCCATCTGGATGGGGAAGATGTAGCTGGAGCCTTCTACATTGTACCGCATGCTTCCCCAGGTCACGCTAACCTTGAGAAGGCCACTCAAAGAGTATAACAGGTGGAATGATAACAAACCATGTTTGACAAAGAGGTCTCAGACAGTGGAGCCGCTGGGACCCCAAGCTTCTTTCTTCCCTGGCACAGTCCCTGGTGGCTTCTGGGTTCTATTTGGCACCATCTAAGTTCCCCTGCAGCTCCCAGTGCACAGCTCCCCTCTCGATGGCTACAGAGTCACATTCCCTCCTCTAGGGAAGACCAAGTCTCCACTGGTAACCCCAAATCCTGACTTTGTCTGGGTTGAGGACCCTGATTTGGCTTAAACAGAGGGTGGGATCTGGGGAAGGAGAAGAAGTTAAAAATTCTTGTTGCCTAGGAGAGTACCCTTCTTTTGTGACCTTTTCCTTAGTCACACCTTTGGGTCCCCTTCTTTTTGCTGTCATCTTCCTCCTCTACATTGCATACATTTAATAAAAAGTCCATATGGCTTGCTTACCAGAAGCTGTGCTAAGATTGGGCCTGGGGAATCTTCTTGCTTGGAAAGAGGCCCCCTGGCTTCCGGGAGGGAGGTAGAGCAGAAGACAGGAAGACAGTGGATCAGAAGACGAGAGGAAAGCGTGAAGGGACAGGTTTGGATCAGCTGTTGAAGGTCTGACACAGGAATGCTCTCTTTTCCTGTGGGTGTCTTTCTGTGGTTCTTCTCACCAACAGGGCAGCCAGAACTCAAGTCTCCAATCTGGATGTAAGTCTTGGGGAAGTCAGCAGGACCAGGTGACCTGCTTGCAGCCCAGCTCATCAGGGGAAGACAGATTTAGGCCAAATGCCCAGGGCTACCACCTTTGTGGGGCATTTTGTGCATCCAGGACACAAAGGTACTGGGTTAAGGGAGCACAAAGTAGGGTCTGGAATCCAGTATATTGCGTTAGACTGACTCTGCCCGGAGGGAGCGGCACACCAACACCATGAGCCTGCAGTTATCTGCCCAGAGGAGCCCACTTTCTCTAATGGGCACAGAGGTGCCACGCAGGCTGCCCTGCAAAGTCCTTCCTAGGGACAGGGGTGAGATCCTTTTGGAGCTGCCCACTGTCCTTCATCTCCCACAGCAGTTGGTGTTGGAGACTTGGCATTCAGAATGAGAACTCTCTCTCTCTCTCCTTTTCTTCCAGACTCTAGTCTTAATATACAACTACTGCTTTTGGCACGGGGCTGACCTTGGCCTAACCATAGAGGAACAAGTGACTTTGTTGGGAAGTTTGACACTTTTTGATTCTCTTCCTTTATGTGGACAACAGAGACTCTTGCTGGCTTCCTTTAGCTGGGAATGTATGGATTTGGAGAACTGATTCTAGGAGACTATGGGACAACAAGGCTTATGTTGCTTTATTTCCAGGAGAAAACCTATGTTTGGAGATAGAACCAAACTGGGGTGCAGGGAGCACTTTATTCTTTATGTCGTGTATTATGTCATGAGAACTGTTGCATGATTGATGCACTGCAGAATCCTTATTTTAAAAAAAGCAAAAACAAACAAACAAACAAAAACCGTCATCTGCCTCTTGGAGTCCCACATTACATGGAAGAAGTTGTAATTGGGTGGCATCTTTGTCAGGTATCTTTGGGAGTAAATAAAAAAGGCAGTTCACCTCCAGAAGGGAAGCAGTGAGCAGCTGGTGTCCACGCGCTTTCTCCTCGGACTTTCTGCTGCACAAGGACTTGCCTTATCCTTGTCCTCTTTCAATCCACCGTCCCTGCACACAAGGCAGATGGGACTGACATCACTGCTCTGACCTTTGACAACGACCAAAAAGCAATCTCATTAAAGAAAAAGGTCTGAAAACCTAGTTTGAGTGTTTTATGATTATGACTTAACATTATCTTGAGTAGAAAATGGCAAGATTTTGTTGAAAAATAAAAGCCCTTTTGGACTGATGTGTGTGTCTTCTAGTTCTGAACATTTCAATCATTGTCTTATAGAAAGAATTGTATTGATCTAAGGCTTGGCACAGAGAAATGATCTACTCTTCAGTTAAATGTTGCCTTACAAAGAGTATGTGACCTGTTTGCATTTTCTTTCTCCGCAGAGGATTTCTGTATCTTCTCTTTTCACCAACACTCTAAAATTTCATGCTGATATGCCTTGGTCTTTTTCATCGATTGTGGTGAGTGCTAATTGGGTCCATTAACCTGAGAAATTGTGTCCAATGAGGAAAATGAGACATTTTTGTTTATCCCACTTCTTTGATGATTTTGTCTGCTTGTCTTTCTGGAGCTCATAGTATTCAGATGTTGGATTTCCTGGACTAAACCCCTAACTTTAAAGAAAAATTCATTTCTCTCATGATTTCTCTTTCTTGATTAATTAACTACTAAAAATTTAAAGCAAATTCAAACATATAGAAAAGTTGCAGATAGAGTCAAAAGAACTTCTCTTCCTCAACGATTTGAAGGCAAACCGTGGACACGACAGTGCTGCCGTGTCGGGTGCTCCGTGGTGTGTCTCCTCCACACAAGGACCTTCTCTCACGGAGCCACAGTGCGCCCACCGAAATCAGAACACGAACACTGACCCACCACTCACATCTCATTCTCAGACCCCAGACAAGTTTCTCCAGCTCCCTTTATAAGCTCCTTTAGAGCAAAAAGATCCATTTCAGAATCGTGTGCTCCATTTAGTTACTTCTGTTTAGTCTCCTCCAGTCTAGTACAATTTCTCAGTCTTTCCTTTGTGACCTTGACACTTTTGAAGAGTGCAGATCAGTTATAGACTTTCCCTCAATTTCTCTGAAGTTTCCTCTTGATTAGATTCGGATCATACATCTTTGGTAGAAATATCACAAAGGCATGCTGTGTGCTTCTCACATCCCATCAGGTGGTGTGAGATTTGACCTGTCCTAGTGGTGGTGATGTTCTCTTGGATCACTGGACTTCAGAGGTTTCTGCTAGGCCTCTCCTTTGCAAAGTTTTACTTTTTACCTTTATAATTAATAAGTATTTTATGGGAAGGAATTTTGAACCTATGTAAATATTTTATAAACTATATAAATAGTATGCATACAAACTATGAAGAAAGGTAACAACCAGGAAGAAACCCTTTACAGCTTGCTCAAGTTACTAATCTATTTCTGTATATTTGTCCTATGTGAAGGTTTATAAAAGAATGCTTATAGCTTCATGGAATTGAGAATGTCAATTCTCAATTGACATTGTGGTACAGCATTGTTGGTATTGGGCGTCTCCATTTCTTCCTCTCATCAGCAGCTTTTAGTAAATGCCGTGACCCTCTCTTTGCTTCTAAAACAGCTACATGATGTAGACATTCGTGTTTGTATAGGTGTGCGTGTTCATACACTGACTTTCTGGCTATGTCTCTCAAGAGTCTCTAAAAGAAATGTACCTCAGTCACAACAAGCATGCCTAGTGTGAATCCTGGTTTTAAACATCATTTTCTAGCAAAAGCAAAGAGTGCACTTCAGAGAAATGGCTCATTTCGGGCTAGGTCAGAAAAAGCACAGGATTAGCCTAAAATACTCTATGGGGCCAGAAAATTTAAAGAACAATGGGGACATGTCAAAAAGACAGAGGAGCTAACTTGCAAAAGCATTCACTGGCCAAATCTGAGACAATTTGAGGAAGAAAATAAAAATGAAACTAGAATAAGATAAATAACCATGAGACAATACTGATATATGTAAATACTTTAACAAATAAGTTAATTCTAAGAGAGCTATAAAGCTCTAATTATAGAATTTCAATTTAAAATGTAGAAGGGATGAAGAAATTTAAAAAAAAAAATGACCATTTGGCAAACACTGCAGTAATAATAATTGCAAACAAACATCAATGGATGCTAAAGTTAGTGGGTCAAAGTGTGTTGGCAAGCAGAATATTTTGTTCCTCACAATACAGTTATTAATTATAATAGTAAGAGAGTGGAGAGGACTGGCACACCATGTTAACCAAGCGACCAAGTCAGCATTTCCAGTAATGTGACGTGTCAACATCATGTGCTCGCGATAGGATGCCCTGAGAAGGAACATTCTACAAGGTAGCCGGCCAGTACTCTCTGAAAGTATCAAAGTCACTCAAGATGAAGAAATGATGAGCATCTGTCCTACATTGTAGTGGTCTAAGGAAACAGGACTACTGAATGCATCATGTGGCCCTGGCTGAGGTCCCAGACCAGTGGAGAAAATTGGTGATATTTGAGTAGGACTTATACACTAATTAACAGTGTGATATTGAAGTCAGTCTTCTGATTTTGTACTATAGTTATATAAAATGTTAAATTTTGGAAAAAGTGGGTGGTAAGTCAAATTATTTCAAAATGAAAAGCTTAAATTTTTTTTTAATAAAATAAGTCAGTGGCTGTGCCTTTCTGTTAAACAGCCCTGAAATGTCATCACAGGTCTTTCCCTGCTGGTGTTCACTTTTTCCTGAAGAACCCATCAACCTTCCAGAAGTGGGCCAAGAGAGGGCTTAGAGTCTCACTATTTAGTATGTACACCTCATGCTACTACCCCACCTTCATTTAGTAATTTACCCTTTGTGGAACCCTGCATATCCAGGCCTGAAAACTTGCTGGCTCAGTTTCCCCAGGGAACGTGCCTCTCCCTCCCACAGTGGGCAAAGAAAGGTTGGCCAGCTGATAGCATGGACTAAGGGGAAGGACCGCACTGAGGAGTAAATGCTTCTCAGGAAGACTTTGCTCATCAAGTTGCTTCCAACCTTACTCCTCATCCCTCTAGAGGTACCTGGTGCCCTCAAACACATGGGCTCAGGGGCTTAATGGCACAAATCAATTTGCTTCTCATCAGTCTTCTCTCTGAAGACAATTGGGTTCCAACTCCTTCTGGTCTGCAGTTATCACTCTTCCATTCACTTTCCATCATCTTGCTTTCTGTCATCTCCACTTCCATTCTCTTGCCCATATACTTTATTCCTGTACATTTCTGTACTGTCATTTTAGAGGCATTTCTGTGGGGAGCAAAGATAAATTTATGCTCTCAATTTTCAGGCTTTACTGGAAGTCATCAGTGTGTTTCTCTACCATTTCTCTGAGCAGGTTCCTCTGATTCTCACGCAAAATGGGTTTGTTACCCATTTGGGGTTAGCTCCATTTGGTACAAATGGAGCTGACACTGTAACTTTCCAAATTCCTGAGATATACATGAAGATTAGGTACCTCTTTAGGACCCTTGCAACCCTGAGATGCTGTATTTTAAAGGCTCTCTCTGGTTATGTGATATACACAAAAGTAGGTTTCTATTCCAGCAAATGGTGTCTAAAACATTCAGGTGATAGACCTCAAGGTATGTTGCAGAGGTCACGTTCCCAGAGGGTTTGGCATACACCAGGTTGTTTGACTGACACCTGACCTGAAAACACCATGGAAAGGAGTAGGAAGTGGAGCAGGAAGACAACGTAAGGAGAAGCATGTGCTTTGGAGCCAGGCAATCTGGGTTCCAATCCCCTTCAGTCACTCACTGGCTGTATATTCCTGAGTATGTTATTTATACTTCATATTTATCCCTTAGTATCTTTAAGTTGTTACTGTATAAAATAGATATAATAATACTCACTTTATTGGTTCATTGTGAGGATTTGATATTATAATGTTAATGGTACCTAATATTATTACTATAGTCTATTGAAATGGTTTAGCTCCTGGGCTCCCAAGGATGACAGAAGCAAGTGACAGGAAAAAAAAATTGTGCTCATTCAAGAGGTAGACTATGGTCACCTGGCCACTTTGAACTGGACTGGAAAGCATGGGCCTGATGCTGCAGTCCCCCAAATGATCTGATTTCCGTTTTGGTGACTGGGCACTTGAAGCTGTAGGAGTCATCTTCTCCCTGTGTGTTCTCACCTGTGGGTGATGCTGCTGTCTGCTTAGCAAACCACAGACCTGTCAGGTCAGGCTTCTTGACAAAAAGTTCTCTTGTTGTTCTCCTTTGAGTCTGTTCAGCAAAGAGGATCCCTGCCCCATTCCCTTGGAAGTTAAAAGCCGTGTGTATCTTTGGTACAAAGTGCTGACGCCTGCCCTCAGGCCTGCCTAATACTCCAGATGGGAAGTCGTGCCTGGAGGAGGCACAGCAGCATGTCTGGCCTAGGCAGCTGCCTCTGAATGGGGTCATTAGATACGTGGGAGTGTATGTGGGGTCTTGGAGAGGCCTCTTTCTCTTTCCCACTTCATCCCCACATGGCTAGATGATGGCTAGCAGGGGTAAGACTGGATCATGCAGAGATCAAGGATTGGTGAGAATCAGCCCTTGAACATTAGTAGTTTCCCTCCAGGGAAGTTCTAAGAGCCCATCTCAGTACTACCAGGCGAGTTGCTCTTGCTACAATAAGAAAGAGCAGCTGTTGCCTCCAGGACTGTTGTTTCAGAAACTCGTAACAGCATGAGCCTTGATTTTAATATTCTTCTGTTGAGGAGCTTGGAGAACACATTTTATGACTGGCAAATGCCTTTAATCATAAGAGGGTGTGTGTTCACCAAGGAGCCCCACCGAAAGCAAGGGGAGCGCTGAGTGTGCCTGGAAGCCTTGCAATTTCTTTGTGACAAAAAAACGTTGACAGGGAGGACAGGGCAATGTGGGGAAAGAGGGGTGATGATTTTTATCTTAGGAGGCAGAAGAGAGTCCAAGTAACTTTTTTAAAGTATACATCGGGAAATATGTTGGTTTTTACTTGCATACACACAAATATTGGGTTGGCAAAAAGTTCATTTGGATTTTTCCATAAGATGGCTCTAGTAGTGCTTAGTTGTCTTTAACTTCATTCAAAAAAAAATTTGTTCAATTGTAATGTCACAGCTGTCATACCAGTGTGCATTTTAAAAAAATATATTAAAATTGGTAAATTTTTGTAGAGCCACTTTAATATTGAAGATGAAAGAAAATATGCAACATTTTTTGCACATTATGCTTTACTATTTCAAGAAAGGTAAAAATGCAACTCGAGCAACTAAAATGCAAAAAAATGATTTTTGCATTGTATGGAGAAGGTGCTGTGACTGGTCAAACGTGTCAAAAATGGTTTTCAAAGTTTCTTGCTGGAGATTTCTCTCTGGATCATACTCCCCGGTTGAGTAGGCCAGTTGAAGTTGGTAGCCATCAAACCAAGACATTAATTGAGAACAATTAACGTTATACCAGGTGGGACATAGCTGACATACTCAAAATATCCAAATAAATAGTTTTTTAAAAATGTGTCTTTTATTTTAGGGAAAGAAATGTGTGGATTTTTTGGCCAACCCATATATCAAAGCACACGTTCTCCTTCCTCGCCCATGGATGATGCGTCTTGAGGGATCATATGGGCGATAGACCATGGGACCTACTGCCCGCACGTGAGTTGACCAGCACAAATTCACCTCTTGTGAGTGTTGCTTTTTTAAATTATAACTGAACAATTTTGGAATCCATTAAATAGTACTGTTTTCAGGCCATAGAATGTAATTTTGATTCAAATGGATGGCAGTTTGTGTGTGCAGTATGAGCAAAGGATTTGAGCTCAGCCTTTGGACTTTGGGTCCAAATGTGTTACTGTTCCCTCTTTGATACCCAGCCACTGGGTGTGGGCCACCAAGTGGATGACTTTGAAAACAAACAAACAAACAAACAAACAAACACCGTTAGAGAAAGATCTGGGTAAGTCAGAAGAATCCATCTTCCCTGACTATAACATTAGCCAGTCCCAGAAGGAGATGACTCTAAGAAGCATCTTAACTAAATAGACAGTCTTGTAGAAGTTAAGATGCAGGATATTATTTTTAAAACCAAGATACAGTATTATTGCGAGGAAGCATTAAAGAGGTGAGTGGGCAGCGCAAGCAGACGCCCTGGAGTAGCCCTCAGCAGGGACAACTTCATCCATCAGCTGAGGCCCCGGCCTCGGGGGCCAGAAACCCACCTGCGTTAGTACATGGAAGTGCGCTGTAGCTCTGGAGTACGGAGGGATGTTTCCCAAACTCATAACACGCTGACTTATTAACACATTAATGTAGGACTTCTAGTAACCAGATACACCCACTTGTCTGGATCGTATCCTTCCCAGCGCCTTCCCGGAAGGTCCTAAGTTTCCTTAGAGAACTAACTGACGTTCAGAGAAAGAGTTGCCTAGTCTCACGGGATCAGCTCTGCTAGAACCTGAAGAGTCATCCCAGAAAAAGGCACTTTTTCGAGCATAAATTGGTCCGACTCTTGGTTAGACCTGTTTTTAAAACCCTGACCAGGACTTTTCTACTTACCTCTTGTCTCTAGAGTCCAGGTAGAGCTTTCCATTGCATTTATCATTAGCATGTCACAATTTTCAAAACTATAGCTTATCTCCGTGAAGTCCATTTGAGATTAGTGGTGTCTCGTGGAAATACAGAAGGACTCGGGACCCTCAATGGTGTTCACAAAACAGTCCAGTCTCACCTGTAATGTGCTTGTCAAACTCTCTGAGCGGGGATGGCCCTGCAGGGGATGAGCAACTGTGGGGGAGTAATCCTATTCGTTGCACATTGATTTTTGTCATTTTCAGTTTTCAAAGATGTTATTTTCTGACCTTGTTTCTAAATCCTAGTGCTGGTTTTAAGGACTTCTCTGACTATTCAGAAGAATTATTTTTGTAGCGTATTTTCTGAGTTGTCAGGAACACAACTTGTTGTAAGTCTACTTAGTCGAGTTGCATACATATAGAATCAATAAGAAGAAATAAGACAAGTCCATGGCCTGACCCCTTCAGCTTGAGTCATTAAAATGATTCTTTCTGAATTAAGGTGAGGGTCAGGGGAATCCGAGGGATGTCTCATAAACCAGTCTATCATCCAGATGTCCTCATGGCAAAGTGGTCAGATCACCCCAGTGAATCAGAGGCCTGAGGGGATATGACCCCTGGTATTTGGTCCCCAGCTGTGCACTTGCATCTGGAGATCCCAGACTCTCTAAAAAGGTCTGTCCCCTGGGTCTCTCCATGGGCAGACAGTGGTCAACTACTGAGATGGACGACTAGGGCCTGATGAAAATGTTGCGAGTGCACCTGAAAACAGTTGGCTTTGCCATCTTACAGAGGGTATGCTGAGATGCACACACTTAGCCTGGGGGTTGCATAATGAGAACATCAAGAGCCCAGGAGAGGAAGCCTCGCCCTTCTTCAGTCCCTCCCCTCAGTCAGGGCTGTGCCTGCCTCTGATATATTTGAGGAAAATTTTCAGTTTCCTAGAAAAAGTCCAAGAATGTTAACCTTAAATCCCAATTAAGAACATAATCCTGGATATTGGAAAACCCTTAAAAGAAAAGCTTTATTTTCAAACTTTTACTGCTTTTCTGTATTATGAAAGGTTGAGATCAAAATTCACTTTGATTTACTTTTTATTGTTGTTCTATTACAGTTGTCCCAGTATTTCCTCCATTGCTCTTTCCTACCCCACCTGCCCCACACACGGCGCTGCCACAGTCAGTCCCCACCCTGTTGTCCATGTCCACGGGTCATTTATACTTGTTCTTTAAGTAGACCCTTCCCCTTCTCTCCCCCTTATCCTCCTTCCCCTTCCCTTCTGGTTGCTGTCAGTCTGTTTCTTGTTTCTATGTCTCTGGTTCTATTTTGTACATTATTTTGTTGATTAGGTTCCACTTATAGGTGAGATCATATAGTATTTGTCTTTCGCTGTCTGGCTTATTTCACTTAGCATAATACTCTCCAGTTCCAACCATGCTGTCACAAAACGTAGAAGTTCCTTTCTTCTATGTAGTATTCCATTGAGTAAATGTACCACAGTTTTCTGATTCACCCATTTACTGATGGGCACTTAGGCTGTTTCCAGTGTTTGGCTATTGTAAATAATGCTGCTATGAACATTGGGGTTCATAGGTTCTTTGAATTGGTGTTTCAGGATTCTTGGGATATAATCCCATCAGTGGGCTCACTGAATCAAAAGTCAGTTCCATTTTTAGTTTTTTGAGGAAATTTCATACTATTTTCTACAGTAAATGCACCAGTCTGCATTCCCACCAACAGTGCACTAGGGTTCCCTTTTCTCTACATCATTGCCAGCACTTAATGTCTGTCGATTTGTTAATAATGGCCATACTGACAGGTGTGAGGTGGTATCTCATTGTGGTTTTAATTTGCATCTCTCTGATGGCTAGTGATGCTGAGCATCTTCTCATATGTCTTCAGACTCTCTGTATGTCCTCCTTAGAGAAGTGTCTGTTCAGGTCCTTCGCCCATTTTTTAATTGGATTTTTTGTCTTCCTGGGGTTGAGTTGTGTGAATTCTTTATATATTTTGGAGATCGAATGCTTGACTGAGGTATCATTGGCAAATATGTTTTCCCTACAATTGGTTCCCTTTTTATTTTGCTGATGTTTTTGTTAGCTGTGCTGAAGTTTTTAATCTGATGTAGTCCTATTTGTTCATTCTCTCCTTTATATCCATTGCCTAAGGGGATATATCTGTGAAAATATTGCTGTGTGGGATATGGGAAATATTCCTGCCTATGTCCTCTCCTAGGACTTTTATTGTATCATGACTTAAATTTAGGTCTTTTATCCATCTTGAGTTTACTCCTGTGTATGGTGTAAGTTGGTGGTCTAGTTTCATTTTTTTTGCATGTACCTGTCCAGGTCTCCCAACACCATTTAGTGAAGAGGCTATTATGACTCCATTTAATGCTCCTGCCCCCTTTGTCAAATATTAATTGACCGTAGAGACTTGGGTTTATGTCTGGGTTCTTTATTCTGTTCCATTGATCTATTGGTCTGTTCTTATGCCAGTACCAGACTGTTTTGATTACAGTGGCCTTGTAATATAGTTTGATATCAGATATTCCTCCTACTTTGTTCTTCTTCCTCAGAATTGCTGAAGCTATTTGTGGTCATTTATGGTTCCATATAAATTTTTCAAATATTTGCTCTATGTGAAATATGTCGTTGGTATTTTAATAGGAATTGCATTGAATCTGTAGATTACTTTGGGTAGTATGGACATTTTAATGATGTTAATTCTTCTAATCCATGAACATGGTATATGCTTTCATTTATTTGTGTCTTCCTTTATTTCTTTCTTGAGTGTTTTGTAGTTTTCTGAGCACAAGTGTTTTACTTCCTTCATTAAGTTTATTCCTAGATATTTATTTTTTTGTTGTTGCTATAGTAAGTAGGATTTTTCCCTAGTTTCTGTCTGATATTTCATTATTGGTGTACCAAAATGCCTTTGATTTCTGGATATGGACTTTGTATCCTGCTGTTTTGTTAAATTCACTTATTAGGTTGAATGGTTTTTTGGTGGAGTCTGTAAAGTTTTCTATGTACACTATCATGTCATCTGCAAACAATAACAGTTTTACTTCCTCCTTTCTGATTTGAATGCCTTTCATTTTTTTTCTTGTGTGATCACTGTTGCTAGAACTTCAATACTATCTTGAATAAAAGTGGTGAAAGCAGACACCCTTGTCTTATTACTGATCTTAGTGGAAAAGCTTTTACTTTTTGCCCATTGAGGGTAATTTTGGCTGTAGGTTTCTCGTATATGGCCTTTATTATGTTGAGGAATGCTCCCTCTATTCTCATTTTGCTGAATGTTTTTATCAGAAATGGGTGTTGTACTTTATCAAATGCTTTTTCAGCATTTATTGATATGATCATGTGATATTTGTCTTTTATTTTGTTTATGGTATGTATAACATTTATTGATTTGCAAATATTGTACCATCCTTGCATCCCTGGGATGAATCTCACTTGATCATGGTGTATGATCTTTTTTTTTTAAAGATTTTATTTATTTATTTTTAGAGAGGGAAGAGGAGAGAGAGAGAGAGAGAGAGAGAGAAAGAGAGAGAGAGAAACATCAATGTGCGGTTGCTGGGGGTTATGGCCTGCAACCGAGGCATGTACCCTGGCTGGGAATCGAACCTGGGACACTTTGGTTCCCAGCCCGCGCTCAATCCACTGAGCTATGCCAGCCAGGGCTGATCTTTTTAATATATTGCTGAATCCAGTTTGCCATTATTTTGTTGAGGATTTTAGCATCTATGTGCATCAGCCATATTGGCCTGTGGTTTTCTTTCTTCATTGTGTCTTTATCTGGTTTTGCAATTAGGATAATACTGGCCTCATAAAAGAGTTTTGGAGTCTTCCCTCTTTTTGAATTTTTTGGAATAGTTTGAGATGGAAAGGAGTTAGCTCTTCCTTAAATGTTTGGCAGAATTCACCTGTGAAGCCATCTGGTCCGGGCTTTTGTGTCCCAAGAGTTTTTTGATTACTGCTTCAATTTCACTTGCTGTTATCAGCCTATTCAGGCTTTCTGCTTCTTCTTGATTCAGTTTTGGAAGATTATATGTTCCTAGAAATTTATCCATTTCACTCTGGTTTTCAAATTTCTTGGCATATAGTTGTTCATAGTAATTTCTTACAATCCTTTGTATTTCTGTGGTATTGGTTATAACTTCTCTTTCATTTCTGATTTTATTTATTTGTATCCTCTCTCCTTTTTTCTTGATGAGTCTCATTAAAATCTCATTGATTTTGTTTATCTTTTCAAAGAAACAGCTCCTGGATTTATTGATCCTTTGAATTGTTCTTTTAGTCTCTATGTCATTTAATTCTGTTCTGATCTGGATTATTTACCTCCTTCTACTTGCTCTGGACTTTTTTGTTGTTCCTCTAGTTCTTATAGATGTAGGGTTAGGTTGTTTATTTGAAATTTTTTATTCTATTGTCCAGGAAAAAACTGTCCTGTGGGAAATTTCTCTAAAAAAATCTTTATTTTTTTGTGAACAATTTTAGATTTATCTGTCTCCTTAGGCTCCTCTTGGCTATGACAGTTAGTCAATCTCTCCTTGTTTTTGATGATTTGGGTCTTTTTGAGGAGTGCTGGACAGGCATTTAGAGGATGCCCCTCCACTGAAATTTGTCTGATGTTTTTCTCATGATGAGACTGGGGCTGTGAATTTTGAGGAGTAAGATCATAGAGACAAAGTGTCATTTTTATCATATCATATCAGGGTTTCATACTATCAACATGATTTGTGACTATTGATGTTGACTTTGACCCTTGGACTGAGATGAGTTTGTCAGACTTCTCCACTATAAAGCTACTCTTTTCTTCCCTCTTTTTCCATACTGTCCTCTTTGCAAGAAAGTCACTATGCACAGCCACACTTAAGGACTGGGGAGTTATGCTCCCCTCTTTGAGGGTAAAGTACATAAATTATTTGGAATTGTTTTGCATAAGAAAGTCATCTTGTCTCCTCCCCCATTTATTAAGTTATTCAATCATTTATTTATAGTAACATGGATTCATAGATATTTATTTTATATGTGGATCATAATTCAATACTATTTTATTTATTTTGTTGTTCAAATTGTTCCAGGTTTGGCCATTGGGAATTCTGTGCACCTTTGATATACCCATCAATGTGGGTTATTTTTTTAAATTTTTTTTAGTACTTTCTTATTTTACAGTATTAGAAGATGCTCTAGGCTTATCTTATATATTTCTTGCCCTGGTCCTAGGCTCAGTCATTTCTTTAAGGCTCCTGGTTCCTGTCATTGGGGAGTAGTATTTGAAATAAAGATCTGGACACCAGGTTTGTTCCCTGCTGCTGGAGTGTCATTTCTTCTAGGTCCTCTCAGCTAACAGAACAGAGAAATACACATGTGTATTAAATTCTGTGTACACCCGTACCTGTAAATATTCTATATGTAACCACCTGTAGCTATATTAAGCTAAGTGTGAGTTCACACTGATGCCTCAAACTCCAACCATTAGCATATGGATAATTCTAGCCCCTTCCCCTTGCTTATCTGTAATAAATTCCGACTTCAACAGTGAGACTCTTGGCTCTGCAGGAGCTTTTTTATGGAGACAAACCAGTGCTAACATGTTGATGAAATTTTTAAAAAACATCTCTGTCTTTGTTTCTGTTCATGTTCTTGCCTTTCTGCTAATATTTTTCTAAATATATTCACAAATATACGTATATAGATATCCGAATGTATATGTATGTATATATTTAATATTTTTCACATAAGTGCTACATACCTTACATGCTGCTTCATAATGTACTTTTTCTTACTTAACTACTATGTCGGCAATATCTTTTCAGGTTAGTAAACTCTGATGTACACCTTTGTTTTCAGAAATATGTACTCCATAAATTACCTAGCTTCTTATACATGAATGCTCTGGTTGTTCCCAATTTTGTCACTATTATAAACAATGCCACAATGCAAAATCCTTCTGCACATTATTTCTGTAGAAAATATTCCCAGAAGTGGGATTTATCCTATGGAGGTAGCAGTTCTTAAATTTTTCAAAGCACTTCCAGGTATATACAATTACGTGGTGCTTGGTGAGCACAGAGTGCTGTGAGGGCGAGGACTGGTGAAGAGGGTGGGCATAGGTCTCTTTTAACCTTCCAGCAGAATCAGCGCCTTCTCTGCCCGAGCCTGACCCTACCCAGGGCCCCCCTGCTGGAGTCTCCTGTGAGCTGCAGTCTGGCTTCACCCCCACGCTGCTCCACCCCAGCATTTCTGTTGATTCCACCCTGTCCCAACTGTCCACTGGAAGCTCCAAGTGCATCAGCATCTGCTTTATCACCATTAACGCCATTAACAGATTTCTTTAAGTACCTGGGATGGCAGGCCGCTTTGCAGATTGAGCAGGAAAGAACAGAAATTGGATTAACTCTTCAATCAAAACTGGGAACTGAACCCAGGGCAAAACCTATGAGAAAGGTGCTGGGGAAAGGCTTTCTCTGACATGTGGGTGTGCTTGCTGATGCTACTAATCTCTGCCCTGGTGTCAACTGTTGCACTGCTTGCTGAAGAAGGTGTGGGCATATTTTCTTAATGATGTATTTTTGTTAAAGAAATTCTTAAAGATTAGGCATCTTCAATGAAGTGGCAAACTGACAGGCAGTGGAGCCTGGACCCCTCCTGAACTTTCTTATTTCCCTCAGATATTTGTTGTGAGGATTAGGGAAGATAACGTAGAGCATCTGGCATACGGTAGAGATTCAGTAAACGACAACAGTCAAAAACAGCTAATATGTACTGAGGGTTAACGCTGCACCAGACACTGTTGTAAGTACTTCACATGCGCTACCTGATTTCATCCCCATGGCAATCTGTGAACTGAGTGTCATTGTTCGCCATGTTTTACAGATGAAGAAAATGAGGCACAAAAAGAAAAAGCAATTGACCCAAAGTCACGCAGATAGTGAGGGGAAGGGCCAGGGTTCAAGGGCCATTCATCTTCAGGGCTTGTATTTTCATCCCAACCTGATGACCCCCCAGAAAGCAGTGTTCCCCAGTGCAATGAAGGTGGCCTTTGGAATCCATGGCAGACACTGATAATGCCTCCTCAATATCCATTCTCCTCTCTTCCTAACTGGACCCCAATATTTTTATAGGATGGGAATATGCCCAGTTAAAAACAAACATCTCCCCAGACTCCCTTGCAGGCAGGGTGGACACGTGTCCCCGTCCTGGACAATGAGATGTAAGCCGAAGAGACAGACTCCACTGGCACTCTGCACTCACCTTCCCATCTTTCCTCTCCCCCCTTTTACTGCCTGATTGTGGTCGGGAGGTCTGGAAGTTCAGGAGCCTTCCTGTGAACAAAAGAATGAAAGCCACACCCCACAGATGGAGGGCCAGAGAGAGAGAGGGAGCCTGGGATGTTGACAACATTGTAAAGCCACCTAGCAGGCCTGGAAGGCTCACATCTGACCCTCTTGGGAAAGAGAAAAATTATCCCTTTTTTAGCAAAGGCACTCTCAGTCTGCTTTCTGTTGTCTGTAGCCAAAGCAATCAGAACTGATGCAAAATCCCAGCGCTACCAGTGGGTCCCTTGAGTGAGAGCTTTGTATATGCTTGTCTGAGTTCTACTGCTTTGAGCTCAGAGCCTCAGTTCACTTATTTACTCTTATTTCCCCTGTTACACCCCACAGTATCTCAAAGGGCAGGTAGGAAGAAAAGAGACAGAGGAAGAAAGAGAGCAAGGAAAGGAGGAAAGGAAGGAATGAAGAAAGGAAGGAAGGAAAGAAGGAAGGAGGGAGGAAGAGAGGAAGGAAGGAGAGAGGGAGGGAGGAGGAAGACAGGAAATGAATTACTACCTGCTGGTCCGGAACATCCACAATGCAGAGAATGGTACAAAATAGGAGCAATCTCTATGTCCCCGGGGCCACACAAAGTCAGCCTTGATGGGAGTTTTGTGTTCCCCTGGCCTTGTTTCTGCTCCCTTTTCTCAAGTGTTTTCCCCTCTCCCAGTCTCTGTTTGATTTCACTGGTGCTTCCTTTGGTCTAGCCCTGAGCCCCTAGCCCGGTTCTGTCACCGACTCTGGTTACTCCCTGTTCAGCTCCCCAGGAGCAGACTTATAACAAAGTCACCTTTCGTCCCCTAGGCCCTGGGCACCTGTGTGCTACAGCTGCCCTGGCACTGGTCACCCCCTAGCGGGGGAAGAGACAGTAAGAGAACCAGGGCAGTAAGAGAAGGGCCACCACAGCACAATGACTCAGGGCCGAGGGTGTAGAGGAGGGAGCCCCCAGGCCCTCCGAGAGCATCAGGGGGAGGTTTCATAGCAGGGAGTGCTTGAGCTGAGACCTGAAGAATAAGTGGTTTTCTGGAGATGGGGCAGGTGTGTAAATTTTCAGGGAGCTGGAAACAATAGGTGCAAGTGACATTAATAATGAGGGGTGAGATGAGAGGGCATCCTGTGTTCACGGACCTAGAGATAAGTGTTGTTTTTATTGCTGGGGTGTCATTTTAGGAGGAACAGTGAACCAGGGGGTAGGACCCACAGGTTGAGCATGAAGGCCTCTGGGGCCTGCCAGGACCCCGCTTTGTTCTCACCTGTCACCTGGTCCCATTCCTTGGATTCATGCCTTGGGGCTGTACTGTGATTGGTGCTTTCAGACCTCCCACCTGCCTAGACTTGTGCGTATCACCTAACCCCAGACTGGACCAGAGCTGCTCTTTGCCTGCCTGGCAGCCGGCCATCCTGCACCCTGCTGCTGGTCCACCTGTCTGACCCCGGAGGGTTCCCCAGTCTTGTGGCTGGAAAACGACTCCTACTTTCCGATGGACAAAGTGGTTCCCTGAAATGGGTCTCTCCTTCCTACTTGCCAAATGAGCTCTAGCCTCACTTCTTTTCCTCATCTGATTTGTAACTGGGGGCCAGTGGAGATTACACTCACGGGCACTCTCACCTAACAGAGCCAGGAGACGAGGCGTGTGCTGTCCTTTTGATTCCAAACTGCACACTGTGGGAGGTGCGTGACTCTTGACTGAGGACTGATGGACCAATGATGCCATCGGCCCAGATTCAGCCTGAGGCTGTTCCCCCATTTCTGGTTTTAGATTCTGACTCTGTGGCTATCCAACTGGCTGTATTTTTGCACGGTCTGCAGGAAAAGCCCCAATATGGGGACTCAGCATCTAAGATCCTTGAAAATGGAGTGAATTGGAACCCTTACATGTTGCTGGTGGGAATGTGAAATGGTACAGCTGTTGAGGAAGGCATATTGGCAGTTCCTCAAAAATTGTTAAACATTTGATGAAGCAATTCCACTTCTGTCTATATATCCAAGAAAAGTGAAAACATATGTTCAAAGACTCATACACAAATGTTCACAGCGGCTAAATATTCATAATAACCAAAAAAAAAATGGAAACAACCTAAATGTCCTTCAGCTGATGAATGGATGAACAAATGTGGGAAAACCCATACAATGGAATATTTTTTGCCATGTAAAGGAGGGAAGTACTGATGCGTGCTGAAACGTGGATGGACCTTGAAAAGATTGTGCTGAGTGAATGAAGCTGACACAAAAGACCACAGAGTATGTGATCCATTTATGTGAAGTAGAATAGGCAAATCTAGAGGCAGGAAGTAGATCAGCGGGGCCAGGGGCCGGGAGGAGGGGCGAATGCGGAGTGACTGCTGAGGACTACGGGGTTTCCCGTGGGGTGACGAGCCCGTGCTGGCCTTGGAGGTGATGGTGGCACCACACCGTGAATGTACTGAAAGCCACTAAATTGCATACTTTTAAAATGGTGAATTTTGCATTTTGTGAATTTTACTTCAATAAAAAAACAGTGAGTAAATGCAGCTTCAGGCTTCCTGTGCACTTAGAGCTCTTTGGTGAAGCAGTGATTTTTTTAAAATTGATATATAACTGACATACAAAATTATATTAGTTTCAGGTGCAGAACATAATGATTCAGTATCTGTGTATACTGTGAAGCGATCAATCACCACAATAAGTCTAGTTAACATCTGTCACCATACATTGTTACAAAAAAATGCTTCTTGTACAATGATGCTTCTGACGTCCTTATGTCCTGGCTCCCGGGGACCCTGAAGCCGGCTGGGCCTGAGTCCCGTCGAGGAGGTGCCTCTAGGAGAGAACAAAATGGGGACTGGCCTCTCTCATCTCAGGAACAAGCAGGAATATCTCACTCATGACATCATCAGGCCAGACATTTATAATTTGTACATGTCGTCTGTGATTCTGATGGATTTCGGTGTCTGTGCTTGATGTGTCCCTGTGACCCGGAGGCCTGGGACTTGTCCTGGCAGGATTCCAGGTCCCCGAGGAGTGGGGCGCCATCCTCTTTTGCTCCACCACGCCCCCAAGGTGCCCACAGTGTCTCTCCACAGCCTCTCCCCACCCAGGAGGGAACCATTCATGGGCTCATACTTTCCATGGACATTTGTCTTGACTTTTGCATCAGGCACTTTCCCGGGCCCCGAGGATCCAAACACAGCTAAGACAGAGTCCCTGTTCTCAAGGATCTGGGGGCCGGGGGGAGGGAGGAAGAAATGTGACTGAGCCAGTGCAAGACTAGTGTGACAGAGAAAACACATGGGGCAGCAAGCGGGAGGGCTGGAGGGGAACATGAATGGGGTCTGGAGGGACAAGTGAGAAGAGTTCATTGGACAGACAAGGCAAGAAGAATTTCCAAAGCCACAAGTGTGTGGAACAGCCTGGAACAGCGAGGGTTTGGACTGCCTTGTCCTCCAGCCTGAGTTTGGACTTTACCCTGACAACAGAGGGAAACTTCTCAAGGATTGTAAAAGAGAAGTTCCATCATCGGATTTGAATTTTTATAGGGTAGGAGGGGGGATATACTGGGAGCAAAACAGTGACTGGATCAAAAGGTTGGAGTGGAGGTTGTCCAGGAGGCTACTGCAGCAGTCCATGCAAGGGATGATGGAGCCAGACGGAGGCTACTGGCCGTGGAGATGCGGGAGGCAGGGATGGAACTGCCGGGGCTAAGATGCTGGGGGGCTGTGGCCGGTGCAATAGTGGAGTGACACGAGGGAGTAAGAGCAGTCCCAGGAGACTCTCAGATTGCTGGCTTGGGCAGGAGTCATTGTGTAAGAAGGGACGCAGGAGTGGAGCAGGTTTGGGAGACATGACCAGTTGAGTTTGGGGCAGGGGGAGCCTGAGAGCCTGAGGCATGTCCAAGTGGAAGGGTTGAGCAGGCCACCATGGAGAAGGCAAGGTGACTTCTACCTGTGTGTCCCTGCTTGCCAGTCGCATTTCTCCCCAGGGTTTCAGCTTTGGGAGCCGTGACCCGGAAGATGCAGGTGCCTGCTGCTGTCAAAGTTATTCTGGTTCAAACTCTTTCTTCTTGTTGGCATGTGATTTCATGCTTTTCACTTCTTCCTGTAGGTAAAAATGCAGAAAATGATCTTCACCTTCCAGTGGGGATTGAGATTTTTTTCTTTCTCAGCTCTGACACCTGCTACAGTTTCACTGGCTATTGAAGGGCTGTGTGCCCGGGAGGTGCTAAATGGGTGTGTGGGAAGGCAGGGAGAGATGTCGTCAGGAGAGAGAGGTTAGAACATGACTCACAGCCAGGGGGAGCAAAGACCTGCAGGCGGGGGTGGGGAAGCGTGAGTGGGGGTTTCTGGGTAGGGACTGTGGTGTATGCCCCAGTATAAGAGTGTCACCCTGTCTCTAGCATGTCAGGCTCTGCAACTCTCTCCAAGTCTCCTTCCTACCGCTCACCTACTCCAGTCCACAACTGGAGATGTCTTTTGCTGCCTTGTCTGAGTCCACATAGTCCATACACAGTGGAGCCAGGCAGAGCCTGTACTCTCTCTCTCTCTCCACCGTAAGGACTGGTCCCAACAGGGTGAAGGTAAAGGACAACTACTCACCCAACCCAACCTGGCTCCAACAACAAGACTCAAGCGGGTGTTCCATCTGTTAGGGCAGCCATCCGGAAAGAGGTATCGGGGTGGCGGGTGTTCTGTGCAGCTCCTGTCCTGCCTCCCCTGGGAGCCCACCACCGCCTTGGGTTTCTCCTCTCCAGTCCTGCTCAGGCTGCAGAGTGAGGCGGGAGCCGCCTTCTAGTCCCGGCTTGTTTGCCAATTCATTTTCTTGCAAACAAATCCTGCCTCGTAATATTGTTGCTGTAATGGGAAAGGGGTTCATCTATTTCCAATTCTGCAATGTGGGCAGACTTTTAAGGGATCTGTCTATTTTCAGTCACATATTAATACGCTGCCTGCCACAGCTCCAAATGCAATACCTTCTGCTCCAAATTTCAGGCCATTTTACTTAAGGGCGTGGGATGGGTGGAGGAGCCATATTTCACTTGTTACATTTTCAAATAACAAAAAAGGACTTGTCTATTCTCAAGACAATGCCTAAAGGGATTTGGACAAGATAAAAATCCAAATCTTTTATTCGTGAAAATTCTTTGCTCAACAGAGCTGGTAAAAAGTGTGTGTTTGTGTGTGTGGTGTGTGCATGCACATGTACCCATGCAGGCATTTACATTACAGTTGCTGAGGTCTCAAACTACCCCTCCCTGGGAGAGCAACATTTCCTAACTGGAGAGATGAGTGGTCTCAGTGATATGCATGGCTTCTTTTTTATCCGGGGTCTCCAAAGGACTTCAAAGGACCAAATGAAGTGGTAGGACATTCTTGCCCACGCTCTTGAGGCCGGCTAGTAGCACATTTATCAATACCTTCTTCCTGTGTCCCCCAAAGAGGTGTAGGCTAAGACCCTGTTGTTTAGAAATTCTGTATTGCTGATAGTCTTAAATGGGAACTCCTTTGTAAATAACTGTTTCCTTTTCTCTTGCTGCTTTTAAGATTCTCTCCTTAAAAGAAAGATAAGGGATTCTCTCCTTATCTTTCATCTTGGGTAATGTAATTATGATGTGCCTTGGTGTGTGCTTCCTTGGGTCCAGCTTCTTTGGAACTCTCTGAGTTTCCTGGACTTCCTGGAAGTCTATTTCCTTTGCCAGATTAGGGAAGTTCTCCTTCATTAAGTTTCAGATAAGTTTTCAAATTCTTGTTCTTCCTCTTCTCCTTTCTTATTATATGAAATGTTAAAGGGACTTATCTAAGAAAAAGAAGAAGATCAAACATTCAAACAGTAAAATGACAACAAACCACAACTATCAACAGCCAAACCTAAAAAAACAAAACAAAACCAAAACCCAACCTGAACTAAGCAAACAACTAGAACAGGAACAGATTCACAGAAATAGAGATCACATGGAAGGTTGTCAGCGGAGAGCAGGAGGGGGAAGAATGGGGGAAAAGGTTACAGGGAATAAGAAGCATAAACGGTAGGTACAAAATAGACAGGGGGAGGTTAAGGATAGTATAGGAGATGGAGAAGCCAAAGAACTTATATGTATGACCCATGGACATGAACTAAGCTAAGGAAATGATGGTGGGAGGGGAATCAAGGGGAGGAAAAATGGGACAACTGTAATAGCATAATCAATAAAATACATTTTTAAAAAAGAAATCCTACATCACAAGGCTTTTGCTGACATTTAATCTTCCTAATCCACATGATGCTGTGATAGTATCCCACGTTCAGCAGACAGAAAAACACACCTTGCCTTTGGCGGGCAGAACAGCGGCGGTAAGCTGCTGGGAGGCCAGGAGCGAATCCCGGAGCAGAACGCACCCAGGAGCAGCTCTGGCAACCTGCCCCGCCCCACGTCTGCAGTGCTACCTCGTTCCTCCCCGTCGGTCCTGGTGGGCGCAAGGGTTTGGAGTTGCAGCCCAGGAAGCAAAATTTAAATGCCCTTAATTATCTGCCTTGAAACTTCAGGTTCATTAAAACCCTAATGCTTCAATCTTTTTTTTTAGATTGTATTTCTTGATTCCTCTCCCCTTCCTGGAGTGGGAACCTATGACTTTCAATTACCATCATCTGAGAGGAGACATGTTTGCGTACATAGCTAGGGGCCTCGATGTGCTTAGTATGTGCAGAGCATTTTTTGTGTTTTCCCAGGTTTCCTTGCATATGTGATGCTACTTAAAATCTACCGTGTAATCTCAACACTCTGGGTCTCATTTGCTCCCAGACTTCTGGGCCTTTAAAGATCCATGTGCGGCCTGTCTGTCTATGTATTATTCATCAACACCCCTGTTTTCAAGTGGGAAACCAAACAGAGATTAATTCATTTTTTTAATTGAAAGAAAGGAATCAGAGCTCTGATCTGTAAACCTGCTGCCCTCTCCACTCATACGTTATTCTGGAAACATCCCTGGGAAGCTTTTTTCTCCTCAGCAACAGAAAAGGACCCGGGGAGCCCCGCTGGCTGGGCCTCTGCCCTGGACAGGGCTCCGCAATCCCCGGTGTCGCTCAGCCGTGTTCCGTTCCCTTCGCCGGGCAGGAGAGGTCGAGCAGCGAGAACAGCTTCGAATTGGGACACGTCGTATGCTGGCAGGAGAAACGGCCAGAACTTGGAAGAGGGGGCACATTGTATCCTCACATTGTGAGGATTTTGCAGGGCTTCTATTATTGTCAGATTTTAAGCTTTGCTATTACTGATTCGTTGTGTTTTTTTTCCTAAAATTGACTTCAAAAATATTTGAAGTTGCCTTCTGGTTGAGGATTATTTCCAACCTCCTAGTTGTTCTTTTAGTGTGTATTTGTCTTGGTTGCACTGGCTTAAAAAACACCTCATCCTACGGTAGAGCTTTCTCCCAGAATGACTCAGGGGTTGTTTGGGTTCAGAGAAATGTAGCAAATGGGAGTGGCCTGAGTGGCGGAGACACTCGGGAAACCTCTGGCAGGACACTGATGTTTTGAGGTTAACGAAACTTACAAAGATATTTATGATGGTGTAACATGGTTTAAATCATTGAGATTATGACTGCAAGTTAGGACAAACTCTCCCACATAGTGGTCCACTGACCTCGGACAGGTTATTTATATCTCTACAGCTGAGTAACCTCATCTGGAGAAAGAGACACAGACAGAGTGACAGAGAGAAAAAGAGACAGAGAGAGGGGGGCAGAGAAAGACACACAGAGAAAGGGAGAGAATAAAGGATTAAGTAAGATAACTATATTTTAATGTTGAACACCCTCAGTAAGTGTTAGGCGTATGATGACTATGGAGTTTGTGAACCAACGTTTGAAAGTGTGACACTGAATGTGAGATGGTCTGACGTGTCGATCGATGCACGGGATGGTGTGGGTTTCAGGCAGCCGTCTCCATGACAACCACACTGGCCTCTACTTAGCAGGTCCCCTGACAAACCACCTGAGGCACCATTTTGCTTATAGCTCCATGATTCTCTAGTCTTCCCAGGTGCTTATGAACAAAGACTAGGGAAGGCCTTCTTCCTTTTAAATAAGAATAATTTTTGCTCATTTTAATTATACAAGTAATACATGAATGCATTCTCTTTATTTAAAAAAATGGAAACATCACAGGTGAGGCTGAAGGCGCCTTTGTGCACCATCTCCAATCATTGCCTCCAGCCCGGAGGGGACTCTTACCATCGAGCTGATGCGTCCTCTTCTCTACGTTCTACCATGTGTCCACAGACCCATAGAAAAAATGTAATACTGTTTAATGTGCAGGGGTGTTCTTACACACATTATCATATTTTGTGTTATTCTGCAGCTTGATTTTTGCTCACTCAGAAAACGGTTTTGAAGCTAATTGAATGACCAGTGTACTAGTAAAGTTTGGCAGAAGTTGCTGTGTCCTCACAAAATAAAGATTTTTTTCTGTGTAAAAAAAAGTTTTGAAGATCTTTCTACATCAGTACATATAGTATGTTTTAAAACATCTGTGTGCGTAGGTGGGTAATGGATGAATCAATCTGTCGCTCTGGTGAAGCTGCCACTGACATCCTTGAGCCTGCCTTCTGGACACACGGGTAAGTTTCTTTGGGCCAGAAATGGAGATGTGGAATCACTGTTTATACATAGTGTATAAGCACTTTACCCTTTAATTGATACTGACAAATTACTCTGCAAGGGGATCATACCAATTCACAGCCATATCTATAGCATGTGGAAATATCTTTTCTCCTATACCCTTTTAATGTCTTTCTAATTTAATATATTAAAACAAAAATAAGACTCCATCATGTTTGAATATCCATATTTCTAATTATTGAGCACTTTGTCATGCATTTTAGGGCCAGTTTTATATTTATATTTTATACATTTTTCATAAAATTTTATATTTTTGTGGATTAGTGTCTTATACCTTTATAACATTTTTTCCATTGAATTGTTGCTCATTTTCTTTTTGATCTGTAGAAGTTCTTTATATACTCTAGATACTGATCCCTTGTTGCAAGTATTTTCTTTTTGTCCTTTAACTTTGTGTGGGGTGTCTTCTGCCATACAGAAGTTGTTGTTTTTCATGTAGTTAGGGTTGTCGTTCTTTTATGTGTTTTGTTTTTTGTGTCCTGTTTAGAAATTCTTTTTGATACCTAGCCATAAAACACCTTTCTGCATCATATTCTAATGTTTCTTTACATCCATGTTGTTAATGAGAGAGATTTTCTCAGTAATGCCTTAACCACATTGCAGGTATATCTACAGCCCAAGTAGGAGGATGAGCCGCGGACAGCTCAGAAGTGTCACACAGCCCTTGCTGAAGACTTGAGCAGTCCCAACAGTTTCCAGCAGAGGGCAGTGTCTGAGCGGGTAGGCCTCCCTCTCTGTTGGGGCGCTCAGGGGTTCCTTGACTCACTGTAGGGAACATTTTAACTGCTCTAAAATTAGCAAATTCCTGTGAGGAGAGAATATGTCCACTCAAGGAAAAGTCCAGGAGCAAAGTCTGTTGCTGAATGTGCTTCGCTGTGGGTAATAAAAGCCAAAGGAAAAGTGTCCTGGTGGACTCGGGTTCCGAGGGCACACGGGAAAGAGCAGATCAAAGTTAGCCGGGATCACAGAGGGTTTTCTTCAGGGAAGCTTCGCCGCCTGCTTAAGTCTGGTCCACACACTTAAAACGGAGGCTGAAGTTTTACAGAGAAAATGTTGTTTGCTAGACAAACAACTGGCAGGATAGAGACATGCAGTCCCCCAACTTACCCTTTTGATTTCATCAATAATTTAAGCTGTTTCCTTTTGAAAAAATATATAAAAAGGAAAGAAAAAAAGAAGGAAGAAAAGAAAGAAGAGAAAAGAAGAGAAGGAAGAATAGAAAGGAAGGAAGGAAAGGAGAGAAAAGAAAGAAAGACTCGGCCAGCGGCCAGAGGCACAGCTGGTGTCCTGGCGGGGGTGGAGGTGGGGAACCTGAGGAAACAACCCACAGGCAATACTTGCTGTTCAGTTTCCTCCCCTCCCTGTACCCCAGGCACATCCTGGGCCAGCAGTTCTGTTTTCTGTTGCTGCTTTGTTGAATACTATCAATATGGGATGAACTATATCATTATAAAACCAGAAGAATATTGGCAGTGAAATACATAGATCTGCATAAATATATCGGTCTACATAAATTTGTAAACCTGAATCAGCCTCTCAGTGCCTGTGCTCTCTTGCTTGTCCCTGCTCATCCACTCTTCCCATTTTCCTGCATTGCTTTGTGCCGGGGCGACCTGTGTGTGCTGGGTCAATGGGCTCCCTTGCTCACTGGTTTCTAGTTGGGATGGACCAATGAGAAGCACTTGCAAGAAAAGAGGTTTGGATATTTATTCCCCTGCTGAGCTGTAGTTGGCAGTAGCTTCATTCCTCTGCAGACTGAGGGTAGACCTACAGCTCTAGGAATAATTAACCACCCTCTCTTCTTCCCCTTCCATGCCTTGAGCTGTTAGAGCTTCCCAGATACCGGGGAGCATCACCACCCTGTATTGGCTTCCTCCATCCTTGCTTATACCCTCAGAAACAGTTCCTTCGTTAATTTATCTTTAATCATCTCTTCTGAATGTACTATTTGATTGCTGCCCAAACCCTGACTAATACAGAAACCTAAATCTATCAGGGTTCTTCATCTTTAAATAGGTTGTGTATAAGTAGATTTTTATTGTTGTTTTTCATTCTCTTTTCCACACAAATAACCTCCAAGCCCAGTGGTGGTTGCTGACGACCTTTGCTAGACAAGCAACATGTCATTGCAGACCTGCCTAAAACCCCCGCTGACCAGGTTTATTCTCTGCAATTCTCTCCTGTTTATTTATCAAAGACTTCTTCCCCCAGGCCCACAAAAGCGTCCCATTGCTATAAATACTCTTCAATTCCATTCTAAGCTTTAAAGGCAAACAACCTGGAAGATGAAAGGTTGGCAGGAACCAATCTGGATACTTGATGGTTTGACTAATTCATTAAAAGGTAGTTGTAGAAAGTTGCCAGAGATGTAAATTGCATTTATATGCAGTCCTTCCCTTCAGGGACAGAACTGTTGTCCTATCAGCTGGAGTCACAATAAACCTCCACTCTGAGTAGGTGAGGCCCTGTAGTTCCATTTATTCACCACGTGGGCCTGAGTTACCTGGTCCCCTACCCCTTCTTCCCCTACTCCTTCCACCTGCTGGTAAAGGTGTGAATGAAGGAACAAAGCCCAGAGATTGCAGTAGGAGGAACAGGACCCTAATTAACACACTAGATCACTGTGAATAACTGAGAGCTTCTGCACCTACTTTAATCATTAAGTGAGCCTTATTCGCTGCAGACCACCACTTGTCCTTTCAGGGTGCACCACTTCGGCACTTGTAGCTGACCAGTGCTCCATCATTCTCAGTCCAGCTCTCATCCTATTTTCAGCTCTTGTCTGGTGTCCTCTTCTGGTGACCTAAAAGACACCCTTGATGCCTTTATATCCTCCTACTTCATACCCCATCTACCCAAGGTCTGTGGATTTCATCTGAGTTTCTCTCTCCAGTCTGCATTCTTCTCCCACGTCCACCTCCAGTACTCGGTCAGCATCCCCTGGACCACTCTACTAGCCTCATAGATGGCTTCTCCTCTCCAAGGCACTGAGTGAGCTTTCCAATATGTGAGTCTGTCCCTGCTACTCCTCTGCTTAAAACCCTTCAAAAACTCCCCACTGTTTTTAGGGTAAAGACCCAAAGCTCTATAAACCTGCCCACCATGGTCTCTACCCACCACCACTGTCCCTTCTGTGAGTCCTCTTCCTGATCCTTAACCTGACACCTCCATCTCTGCTCAGATCCTTTGCCTGCAGTGTTCTCACTACCATCAACGTCTGCCTTTGCCTAGCTAGCTCCTGCAGAGCTCAACTCAAACCTCCTCCCCCAGGGAGCTTTCCCTGAGCTGAGACAAGGCCAGCCTCCTTGTTGTGCACTCCCCTGCCATGCTCACAGGCTGTAATTGGTGCCCATTTCTTCCACTAAAACCCATGCTCTGTGAGGTCAGGAGTCGTGTTTGTCTTTGTGTGCCTGGCATTGTGCCTGGCATATAGGAGGATTTCAAAAAAGACTTGCTGAAGGAATTAATGGGTACAATTGTGCTCTTTCCTTTAATATTAGTGAGTGGTGCTGGTTCCTCCCCACACTAAAGAAAGGGAGGTCTGAGGTCTGGAGAGAGATTCGTGTGGTAGCGATGAGAGTTGGGGGGATGGACTAGATTGTTTTATGACAACCTGTGATTGTTTCATGTAAAGACTATTCATATCTTCTTGCCTCTTCTGCCTGTGTAGATACTACTCCCCAACCCTACCCCACAATCTGGCTCTGTCATATGCCAGTGTTGTTGGGTCCATGCCCTGCCCCCCACGCTGTGACCACAAGAGCCCCTCCCTTCCTCCTCGTGGTTCTGTGCCCTGGTTCATTCTTGGGCTGAGAAACCTGGGCCTTCCGTTCCCAGGCATGCTTCTGATTAGTTACAATAAAGCAGTTAAAAGCCAATTGGTCTCCTGGAATATCTTTCCTCCCACTATTATTGGTGATGCAAATGAAGGATGAAATTAGAAGCAGGAGAGGTTTTGTTCAGAAGCTTGAGTTTTCAGAACTATCCCCAGGGTGATAAGATGGGGAAGGGAAAACCTGAGCACACAGGACACTCCTTTTGTTCCTCCAGATGTGGGCCAGGATTGCAGCCTACGTGATGTATAATTGAGCCAGGATTTGGAGAAGTAATTAACTGTCTATACCAAGGGCTCTCAAACTTCAGTGTGCTTCAGGGCCACGTGAGAGGCTTCTTAAACAGGGATGGCTGGCCCCACCCCCAAAGTTTCTGATTCCCTTTGTCTAGAGTGGGGCCCAAGGATTTGCATGTAACACATTTCCAGGTCCTGCAGATACTGCAGCCTCTGGGGACGCACTTTGAAAACCACTGCACCACAGTGCACTTCTTTCCCATGCACTGAGACATTCGTGTGTATTCCAGTCACCCGGGGTCTTGTGGAAACACAGACTCTGAGGAGGGTGGGGTGGATTTTGGTGCCTATGCTGCTGCCGTGAGGGCTGCGTGCTCAGAAGTGAGGCCAGGAAAGCCATCACCCTCGGGAGGCCTGGTCCTCTGTGATCAAGGTCTCTTCCTTCCTTTGTGCCTTCCTGGAACATCAGGGGATGTTTGGGACGACCTTGGAAAGAGGTGGGTGCCAGCACATGTGACTCTAACCTGAGTTTTCCAAGGTCTCATTGGCCTGGCCGACAGGAACCCAATGTCTATAGGCCAGAGGCAGCTTCTATCTTGGCTGCAGAAGGAAACCTGATCTTCCTTTATCCCCCTTTGCTGAAAAGACCCTCATTTGGAACACTGACTGGTGTGCAGAGGAAATTCAGTGGGAGAGAAATGCTGGCAGAATCATGCTGTCGGGTCAGACGGGTGCCAGGTGTCTCTCCCGGGAGTTGGGTCTCACTGAGGCTAGAAAAAGGTGGGGAGTCGATGTGAAGAGTGAAGCATTCTCCTTCATAAAAGAACTGTGTTACAGCATATTGTTTACAAGCTCAAGCTCTGGGCTTAGACATGGGCTCGAAGCTTTAAATAAAATTGCATTTGTAAACTGCTTACCACCGTGATTGGCACTTAGTGAGTGCAGGATGAATGGCAGCTACTGTTATTCTTTTAATAGGGGGAACTAATTATCACAGGATCAGAATGCGTGTCAAGAGGAAAACTGGCAGGTTGATAGTCTACAGAATAAAATGGTAAGACTGTATTCATTGGGATTTCTTATTCTCTGTCTAGCTCAGTGCCTGGCCTGTGGAGATACTTGGTACATATTTGTCAAATGGGAGGAAAACAATAATACAAACCTAGGTGGATTAGTAGATGGAGGGATTTGAACTGATGGAAATTGCCCAATGGAAAGAATAATAGAAACACCTGAATTGCTTTTTTTTATTGTTTTGCTATTACAGTTGTCCCCACTTTTCCCCCTTGCCCACCTCTACCCAGTGCCCTCCCCTCAAGCGATTCCCCCACCATTGTTCATGTCCATAGGTCACACATGGGGGAGGGAATGAAGGGAGTAAACTCATTTCTCTTTTTAGTTTATAAAATTGGTCACTACCTCTACTTTACAGGGTGATTATGAGAAACACTTGACAACGTGAAAGTGCTTGGTTAATTGTAAAGCACAAATCAAGTATTAGCTGCTTTAATAAAATGGATCAATTACCTGAAAGATCCTTTGGGTTGTGTCAACTTCAATGCTGAGGCCAAGAATAAAAGTTAGCAGCCCTCGGGTTTCGGTATATTGTTTGTAAAATGAGATGTGAGGCTCTGTGGAAGGCCTGAGTAGAGGTGGGCATGCAGGTGAAGACACCTGAGAAGGACTCACCTTGGCTATAGGGAGCCCCTGAGCCTGGCCGGCAAGGAGCAGCACTCCAATCTCCTCCCCCTCCTCTCCACAGTCTAATGCATCTCATTTATTGTTAATGCTGTTTCCACTGCCTCCTTTGCAAATAGTCTGAAAAACCATGGCTGTTGGGGGGGGGGGGAGGTGGGCAGTGCTCTCCCTCTTCCATGACTGCCTATGCCACATTCCTTCCCTCCTTCTCGTTCTTCACGTCCCTTCTCCCTTCATCATTGTGATTAACAACCTTTATCTAATTGGCTTGTCACGAAGCAGCCATATTGGACTCCTGAGTTCTTGCAGGGACCAGGAGGAAAATGACTCAGACAGGCCCAGCATTGGTTTTGTTTTTTGTTGTTTTCCTGGGTGGATGGAGGCAAAAAGCAAACACTGAATTTGCAGTCTTAGGAGATCTGGAAATAAAGTAGAAGCTCTGTCCCTCCTGGGGAACTGCTTCAGTTCACAGGATGCCAAAAGTCAGCCAGGAGGTGTGAGGCCGGTGGCTGCTCCTGCAGAGGGTACAGATCCGGCTGCAGAGGCCAGTGTTTGTATAATCCCGATAAAAGGTGCATTAGGAAAAGTGCAGCCAGAAAGGCATGTACTTGGCATGAGTCTCACTCCACACACACAGGTGCACGGGGAATACAGTTCTGCTATTTTCTCTGGTTTAATTTCATTACCAACTACCCTGATTCTTAGAGCAGCCGTTTCCTTGTGTCCTTTTAGCTTTATCACTAAAAAGTATATCTGTAAGACACTATAAGTTAGCCTTGCCAATTTTTAAAAACTTTGTCTTTAAAATCACTTTTAAACTATACATTCCACCTAGAGTCCCTGTTATTTTTATAAATTTCCTGTTGAAGAACCAGAGCCTTTTAACCTGTGAAGTTTCTCACAATCTGAATTTTGCTAATTGCATATTCAAGGAACTGTTTAATATGTTCCTCTGAGCTCTGTATTTCCTGAGAATTGGTAGCTGGATCCAAAGTCCTAATAAAACTTCACCATGATGCCCTGGGCAAGCCCATAGCCAGCTGGTGGCGGGCTTTCGTCAGGAGGCACAGAATGTCCAAGCGGCTCCCTGCTCGGGGTGTCAACAGCTGTTGATGGTCAGCGCCTGAATCTGCCAGCTCGCTGGTGGGTTGCGAAATGGTGACGTTCCACTATTTCTTTTCTATTTAGTAGTTGGAATAGTTTCATGAGGACATGTTTCCTCTCATCTACGATTTGGTTACCCAGCGCTGCCATTCACGAAGGGGAGGCAGGACAAATACTTGATTCTTTATTTTTATCAGTTTTCAAGATATGCCCTTAACCCCACTTTCAAGATAATGAACTAGGGCCTTTCATCCTCCAATAGCAACCGATGAGCTTTTTTCAAATATCATTAGGAACGCATGGATTTAAACATAGTTGATGGATTTAAATACATTTACACAAATATTATCCATACGAAATACATTGTCCAGCCCTGGTTGGAGTAGCTCAGTGGATTGAGCTCGGGCTGCGAACCAAAGTGTTGCAGGTTTGATTCCCAGTCAGGGCACATGCCTGGATTGTAGGCCATGACCCCCAGCAACTGCACATTGATGTTTCTCTCTCTCTCTCTCTCTCTCTCTCTCCCCCTCCCTCCCTTCCCTCTCTAAAACTAAATAAATAAAATCTTTAAAAAAAATACATTGTCCCATCTTTGGCAGCTGGAGCTTCTTCGGCTGGCTCCTGGGTCCTGCTGACTTGGCCCTGGAAATGCAATGCCAGGGATGCTCATTGTTAATTTATTAAAATGTGAGTCATTCTTTGTAGTTCTTTCAGTGGACAGAGATAAGAAGTTAATGGGAGTGTGTGTGGAATCTACACATAGACAGTTTTCCTATAACACTTGTTTTAAAAATGCAAATGTGTTCAACCATGATTGCTATATTAAGGAACAAATGGAGCCCAAATTTAATATTGATAAATTTTGCATTTGTCAATGGGTGATTTTATACCAGAGAGATATTAGGTAAAGCTGAACTAAGCTGTGTAAGAATATGCAAAAGAGCAAAAAAAAATCTGGAATAAGCTTTTCCGCAAAGAGAAAACACAATCTATGTACAAAGACCTTAAATCAAAATAGCCAAATCCTGCAGAAGAGGGACCTTTCACGGCTAGAGGTGGCTGGTGTGGTGGTTTCAAACATCACTTCAGCTTCCAGAGTTCTCAGCGGTACAGGCGGAAAAGCAGCAGAAGAATTTCCAGCAATGACACTGAAGGCAGCTACACAATGGATGACATTTTCGATTGTGAAGAAAGGGGTATCTATTATAAATGCATGCTTCAAAGGCCTCCATCTCAAAGGCAGAAAAAATGACCCAGATTTAAGGCTATAAAAAATCCTATCAATGCTCGATAGAGGACGATGAGCCAGCCACCCACAGCTGGTGTTGCAACTTGCCGCCCAGTTTCAGGTGCAGCCCCTTCTGCAACTTCACACTACCCAACACACCGTGACCCTCCCACTGCCCACCTCCACAAGCAAACTCCAGGCCTTTTTCAAGGCAAATGCCCTCTTTGTTACTGTGTTGATATATTTCTTCACCAATTAACATGTATAGAACTGTGCTGGCATCTTTGCTAAGTTTCTATCCTTTTTAAAAATGTGTCACTGATTAAGTTTTTGAGTGTTATGCCCTTAACCCCACTTTCACCGTAAGCCCCGTGGTTTTTATTGCATGATTTTTCTAGCTGTGGTGATTTTTAAGAACACATAGCTCATATTCTAAACATATACGTGCACACACCTCAGGAACTTATGCTTATACTTTCAATTCAATTGCAGGGTGATACAATTTTTGCTTAATCTCATCTATGGTATTCCTGGATCTCCTTTCTTCCATGCCCCAAATCCTGGTTCTCAAGGATGTAGGAGATGACAGGATATCCCAGAATGACTCACTTGCTTTATCCTATCTCATACACACAACAGAATAACAATACAAAATCTATCACCTCCTATGTCCTCGCCGAGAACTCTCCCAGAGTGGAGCCCTAACTGGTCACTTTCAGGAGCTGGCAGGGTGGAGACCCCTCTGGGGCCTTTTGAGACCTCGTCACAGGCCCCTTGCACTCGCCACCACTGGTTTGGGCAAAACCCCTTTGAGGTTCAGCTGCTCTTCTGAAGAGTTGGCCTGTGTGCTCTGTTGGAGTGCCCCGCCCTTCCCAGCATCCCCTGGTACACAGGCTGACGTCCTGCAGACCTTGAAGCTTTTGGTGGTTTGCCCGGCCTGTATTTGAAAGCTGGGGACACTGCATCGGTTAGCTGCTGCAAATGCCCATCAATGTTAAATTGCTTGGTATCCAGCTGCCGTTTTTATGTGGGGATTTTGAGAGAGGTTTAAAACCAAGTCCCGTCCCTGCTGTCTACCCAGAATCCCTCCCTGAAAACTATCTTTTCATAACTTGTCTTTAAATATGAGCATTGATCTTTTATATATACAAAGATGTTTTAAATGTTTATTCAGTCAAGTGTATTTGACTTTCCCCTATTGTTTTTATATATAACAAGGCCTTTGCCTCTAGATGTTAGATAAAAATCTTTTTACAATTCCTTCTGATATTTTAAGTTTCATTTTGTACATATTCTTCTCTTACCTATCTCACCCATTTGAACATTATTTTGTAAAATGCTATAGGAGGAGTGTCTAAGATCATTTTTTTCCTTAAACACTAAACTTCCCCAAGTCCATTTATTGAATTTGTAATTCTTCCTTTATATAGATCAATTATACACATTAAGGTCTATAAGTTATTTTTTCTTGCTTTGTCTAATGTTGTAGTTGTATCAAAATGCTTATATAGTTTAGTTTAATGGTATATTTTGATGTCTAAGTCATATCCTTTCTCACTATTCTTCTTTTAAAAGTCTGGTTGTCTTCACCTACATTATTTCTTAATGAATCCAGCAGAGTAAAAGCCCGAAGTCAATTTTGTGGGTAGCCCTTTGGTCCTCTATCAATTTTCTTTTTAAAAATGTAACCATGTTGGTTTGTTTGACCTCTTCCAAACATTGTGTGACGTCCCCAGGGGCACTGACTGTGGCTGTATCTCAGCACTAGTTGGCAAGGCTTGCGACAGCTTATTCAGGTCTGGGCAAACGATCTGGGGGGAAGGTGTAGGGCCTCACATTGGACCCGCTCAGTAGGATGACGGGAGGAGCACTGAGCTGGGGACTAGCATCTGAAAGTTGGTATTCACCCAGGCAAATAAGGCTCCTTGTGCCAAGAGATTTAACCTTTCCAGTTGTGAGTTAGGAAGGTGCTCAGTGTTGGTAAGTCCAAGATGGAAGAAGGTCCATCCACAGGGAATACAGAGGGCCCAGAGACATATGAAAGGATGCTCAGCATCACTAGCCATCAGAGAAATGCAAATTAAAACCACAGTGAAATATCACACCACACCAGTGGCCATCATAACCAAATCAACAAACAACAAGTGTTGGCAAGGCTGTGGAGAAAAGGGAACCCTAGTGCACTGTTGGTGGGAATGCAGACTGGTGCAGCCACTGTGGAAAATAGGATGGAATTTCCTCAGAAAAGTAAAAATGGATCTGCCTTTTGACCCAGCAATTGCACTCCTGGAATATACCCTAGGAATCCTGAAACACCAATTCAAAAGAACCTATGCACCCCACTGTTCATAGCAGAACAATTTACAATAGCCAAGTGCTGGAAGCAACCTAAGTGCCCATCAGTATATGAGTGGATCAAAAAACTGTGGTACATTTACACGTTGGAATACTACACAGCAGGAAAAAAAAAAAGGAACTCCTACCCTTTGAGACAGCATGGATAGAACTGGAGAGTATTATGCTAAGTGAAATAAGCCAGTCAGTGAAAGACAAATACCATATAGGCTCACCTATAAGTGGAACCTAATCAACAAAACAAACAAGTGAGCAAAATATACCAGAGACATTGAAATACAGAACAAACTGACAATGACCAGAGGGGAAGGGGTAAGGTAGCAGAGGGGGAAAAGAGAAGGGTCATCAAGTAACATGTATAAAGGACACATGGACCAAGACAAAGAGGGGTAGGATAGAGGGTGGGAGGGAGTGGGGGGGAAATAGAGACAACTGTACTTGAAAAACAAAGCAAACAAATAAATAAATAAATAAGCCATACCAGGTTCCCCAGACTTTACAAGTTTTCAATTGCTCCTGGCTTCTACAAAAGGATCCTGACTTTACAGTAAAAAAGAAATGATACAAATAAAAAAACACCCCAGCACCACGCTTCAGTTCAGAGCACATTCTGCGTACAACCAATAACTCCCTTTTGCAGGACGGCTGGGTGGAGCCAGGACGCTGGTGTGAAGCTGTGGGACAGAACAGAGCTAATGGAATAACAAGGAATGTTAATCCACGGCTTTGATCCCTCCTGGTTGCTGAAAACAACTGACCCGCATAACCACGAGCCAGCAGCAGCAATTCAACACATTTGCATTCTGGAGTTGATTTTTTTTCTGCGTGGAGCTTCAGCTCTGACCTTGGGAGGTGAGGGCTGACATTTATAAATGCCTTCTCTGTCTTCCTGAGATAAAAACAAAAACAAAATTAATATGCCCCAGAAATGGTAGGTAAAGGCTCCCATCTTGTAAATCAACTTGGGAAAATATTCTGGAATATCTCACATAAAACACCAGCCTAGAGCCTCAACTGAAATTCAGTAGATTTTACTTTATGCGCAGCCTATTGTTTAATGGGATAGAAGGAGTCAAACAGTAAAATTCAGCCTTCAGGAAGATGCAGCGATACTAACCAGGAACAGGCAGCTCGTGTCTGCCGGCGGTGAATCCTCTAATGACACCGGCCCATTAATCTTTTCGTGTTTTTTCTCTTTCCAGCAGCCGGAACCTTCAATGCACCTGCAAGAAAGCACATTCACCGATTCCATTAACACATTCAGATTTAGAGCTCTGAGGACTTTTAAGGGTGAGCACTTCCGTCTCCCTCATTTCACTGGGAGGCTGCAGGCCTGGAGAGATAAAGGGACTTGACCATGCCGCGTGTCTGTGCAAAAGCCAGGCCTGCCAGGTCGTCTCGGTGGAGTGGCAGCTGCACTCCCAGATTTCACTCTCTTCATTTTATAAATGGACGAATGGAGCCAGCACCAGGGAGACTGTGAGAACAGAGCCTCAAGAGGTGGTGTGTGAATCCTGCGGGTAAGAAAAGCATCGAGGACTGGAGCATATATGGGGGCGCTTTTGTATACACTGCCCATAATGCGCTCTCGAAAGGTGCAGTTTTCGAAACACCCACAAACAGGACAAATAAACAGTGCATTTTCATTATCTAAAGAAAACAATAAGGAACGATTCTAAGCTTGCAGGCCTGCCATAACACCATAAATAAAGTCAATGCATTGCTAGGAACACGAATTAATTAGTGTTTAAATAATAAAAAGGACTATCAATTATAAAACATTGCCACAGATTACTTGCTGCACAAACAGCTTCTTTCGCTATTATTCATAATTCTAGCTACTGATTTTCTGTAATTGTGGACCACAGTTTTCCTTTGGATGAACAGCTGAGAAGACTTCAAATGCAAAGTCAAGTTCCTATTCACACCAATAAAAGCTGCCTGGTGCCCCTGTCTGCTTCTGCTGACCCTCCAAAGCTAGCTTGCTTCTCAGACCCCATTCTCTGCTGTCAGAGAAACCTAAGAGAAACAGCCGCTCGGTATTTGCTCATTAAGGTTAGAAATAGCTTTTACATGAAAATCAAATATCCAAGAAAGCGCCTGAGGTGACATTTTCTGTTTCTGTGTGCAGCTAGTTCGATGAAATCATTTCAGCTCGTGATACCAGGCCGGCCACGGTGGAGGGCGGAGCTTGCCGGCTAGTAGATGCCACGGAGCACTGAGATTTACTGGGAGACCTGGGCCTGTGGCTCAGGAGGTCAGAGTTCAGACCCCTCCTTTTCAATAATCTCAATGTGGAAGTTGGGAGAAGTTGTTTAACCAATTTGAGATTTCACTCCCCCAGTTAGGAGAGGTGGACTGCTCCTTGCCATGTGTTACTTCACAAGGCAATGAACGAGGATCACAGCTGGCGGGTAAACCCCAAATGAGACCTTTAAAATAAGTTGTCCATTAACTCTCAGGCTGGTTAGGATGGAGTGAACTATCTATCCTGTGTGAACAGGGCCGGAGAAACAAAGGTACAGGCCCTGGATGCTCCCCACCCTCCTGATGCCCTCTGAACTCACTCACCACGCCAGGGCCCGTCCCACTAACAGAGCCACACTTACTGAGACCCCCTGGAAGGCAAGGGCCATCCTCACACTTCATGTGGGTTTTCTCATTCAGTCCTCTCAGCAACCCGACAAGCTACGCCACTTTCGTCCCGTTTTTACAAACGAAGACATGGAGACACCAAAAGGTGAAGGCTACAGAGCTAGCAGACGACAGAGCCAGGATATCCACCTGAAGGGTTCCTCACCACCCTGCTAAACTGCCACACGTGCAAATCTCTGTCTTGGAAGGGGCTTCTGCCCTGCAGTCCTGCCTGCTTTTGTGTTTCAGTGACCTGGGCCTAATGCAGAAGGCAGGTGTCTCACGTCAAAGGGTCCTTCCAAGCAGAAGCCTCTACTTATTCCAGAAAGCTCTCCATAGCACTCTTGTAGCACTCTGGGCCCGCCACACCTGGCTCTCAGCGAAGCGACCCCACATGACTAGGAGCTTCAGGAGGACAGGGACAATTCATTGTTGGGTTTCCAGACTCTTACCAGGGTCAGCCACTAGTAGGTAAAACTTAGTAAACAAGTATGTCTCTCTTTCTCTCTCACAGACCCAACACATACACGCAAGGACTGGTGGCCTTCGGTTGCCAAAAGTTCCAGAATGTCTCTCCAGATCTCCACAATTTATAATCTTTTCTTCTCTCTGACCAATGGCCCTTTCTCTACCTGCCCCCCAAAGATGGCTGCAGGAGTGGAGGAGAGAGAGAATGGCTGCCCACTCCAATTCTGGCTTTGCTTCAAACGTAGTGTGGGGTTTCTTGTGCCTCTTAACTCACCCCCTTTCTCTTCCTCCCCCAGGGCACTTAATATTTTTCCAGACCTTTCCTCGAGGGGACCGGGTAAAATGGCAGTGGATGGAGTCCATGCGAGCAAAATGATGCTTTTCTCTGCTTAGTTACACCCTTACCCGCTGGCTATGAGCCACCCCATCCTGCTAACCACACCACCCCGCTTTGAAAAGTGACTGCGATAAAGCAGGAAATAAAAAGCAGAAAGTCCATATTCTTTGGCTGATCAGTCTTTGTAATAAACGCTACAAGGTGGAACAGAAATAAATTTATGAACTATCTGAACTGCAATTCCTTGATTTCAAAGTAATCCAATTGTGGGGAACTGTCAGTTCCAATTGAAGGGGAAAACAAACTTCAAGTTTCTGGAGTTCCCCAACCTGAGCCATCGCTGAGGACATAAATGTGGAAATTGTTCAGAGCTCCTGCAAGGCCTGTGCTGGGCTCGGTGGCCGTGTGTTTGCCTGCAGACTGAGCAAGCGAGCGGCTCACTCAGTACGCTCAGGTTCTCACCTCCTCCAGCCCTCCTGCCTGCCCACTGTGGAAGGGATGTTGATATTTCAGCCCACAGCAGTCTACAGAACTCTCACTCCAGGAGGCAGGGGGGAAGAGCCCACTGTGCTGAAAGCAGGGGCCACCACGGGTCTCAGCAGCAGAAGCCAGGCTGGTTCTGTCGCTGGCCCTCAGGGCCAGAAAGTTCATCTGGATCGATGGGAAGTGAGTCAGAGGGAGACCCGCCAACCCTGGTGCAGCGCAAAGGATGCTTCGCATAGAACTGTCAGAGTTGCCAAGGCCTCTGGGCAGAGTGGCTCGGGAGGCACGGTACCCTGCTGCAGGGAAGGCAAAGTTCTGCTCCAAGGCACAGCTCACCCAGAGAGACCGGGAAAGGAGAGTGAGTCCGAATGCACCTGGGATCTTGCTTCTGCTCTCTCTCTGAACATCCAGAAAATCTGGGGTTAGGGCTTTATTGACTCATCTACTGTGGAATTGCCTGAAATTTCTTGGGCAAAAATTTCTTTCCTTTGTTTGTAAATTAGCATATTTTGCCATGTATAATGCACACCCACGTTCTTGGCCCAAGCTTTGAGGAAAAAAATGCTTCGTTTTTATTTTTAATTCAATTACTTATTTATATTTAGATACTTGTTTTTGGTATTATAAAGTAACTTTAGCATTTATTTTTGAACATATGGTACAAGAAAGTTTATGTACAAATAATTGAAAAAAACAACAGATACAAGGTATCTCAGGTGCCACCCTTGTATAATGTGCATCCTTATTTTCCCCTCAAAAATTTAGGCAATGAAAGTGCACATTATACGTGGCAAAATAAGGTAGGTAAATTCTTTGTGCTTTCTTGTACATTTCTTATTAACTCTTTGCCTCTTGTCTGATAGTTCTCTGCACAGTTGACCACATCCTCCTTTTTAGAGCCCTCCCCTTCTTTGCTCCCAGACACCACCTTCCCTGGGCCTGTCTCCTTCCCTCTGCTGCTCGGTGACCTTCTTTGAGGGCTCGCGCTCACCTGCCCTTGGCTGCTGGCCTCTCCAGAGTTCTATCCTCCACATTCTTGCTTTCCGCTCTCTCCCTAGGGTTCCTATCCAGGCCCACCTAGGTGCTCATTTATGGTCCAGCTTAGACCTCTCCCAAGTTCTAGACGCACGGGCACTGAAGCCGTCCCCTTGGACAGCTCATAGGCACCTCAGATTCTGCACAACTCAACATGGCATCCTCCCCTTGTGTTCCCCCCTCACTGAATAACTTACCCAAGGAAGAACCCCAGGAGACATTCTTAATTAACTTCTCTCTATAAGCTACTATGTCGTGGCAATTTTATTTTCTAAGTATCTTTTGAATCTCTCTGTTTTTCTCCATCTCTATCTTCATTATCATAAGCTTTCAACTGACAGCTATAATAGTCTCCTAATTCATCACTCTATTTCCAGTGTGTCCCTGCTTAGTTAGCAATGGTCTCAATAACACTGCATACAGAAGACCCTCAGCATCTCATTTTTTAAAAATCCTTTTTTCTCATATGGGTTTGTGAGCCAGCTGGGCAGATGTGCTTCAGGCTACAACAGCAGGGGTGGCTCGGCTCCATTTGTCTCCCCCCCTCCTCCTCCTGGGCCCAGTGGGCTGGCCAGGGCATGTTTTTCCCATGGCAAGACAGAGGCATAAGAGGGCAAGTGGAAATACTCAAGGCCTCTCAAGGCCTAGGCTTGGAAATGTAACACCATCACCTCTACCCAGATGCCATTGGCCAAAACAAGTCACATGGCCTGACCCGTGGTTAAAAGGAAGAGCCGCACACTGGGCTCACTATGAGACCCTGGTAAGGGTGGGGACACCGGGGCCAGTGAGCAACAGGGCCAACAAGGCAATCTACCACTGGCCCTCTCCAACCCAGTCCCTACCTTGCAGCTAGATTTTTAACATGCAAACCTGATTATGTTATTCCCCACTGTTTTTAAAATAGAGCCTAAAGCCATGATGCAAGCACAGCTTATCTCTCTTCTCATGCTGTCAATCTCTTTGCTCTTGCCATATTGAACAATCTTTATTTTCTAAATTTGCCTGAACTCTCTTACCTCCAAGTCTTTGCATACATAGCTAGTCCCTTTGCCTGGAGCACTTCTTCAGCCTCACCTCACCTCACCCCATCACCTCGTCCCCGTTCCTTGCATCTTCTGGTAAACTCTGCTTGCCCTGCAGGTCTCTCTTTCTGTTGTATCCTCCAAAAACTGTCCCTTATCCCATGCCAAGGCTGTCCTTAGGCCCATTTCCTATTATGTGTACTCGTGCCCATAATAACTTAGCCATCCATATTGTAATTACCCAAGGAGTGGGACTATTTTTAGTCTTAGTGCTTAGCCATTGTACCTGGGTCATTGTAAGTACTCCATAAATAACTTTTCATGGGTGATTACCACATGGGAATCTGTCCATGAATATAAAGCTTAATGCTTTTGTTGTTGATGGTTTTATATAACCAAAGGCTGGTTTTATATAACCAAAAGACAACAAATAAATATATAGCAACACATACATGTTACAAAGACGGAGACTAGGATACTAAAAGAGAGTAAAAAAAGGGGAACTAAATTATATCAGAGGGCCAAGGGAGGTGTTTTTTTAGGAAACTTTAAACCGAGACCCGAAAGATGAGTGGGAGTTTTATCAAGGAGGAGCCGAGGGGAGAGAGATCGAGGCCCCAGGATAATCAGGCACAAAGGCCCCAAAGCAAGAAGACAGGCAAGTTGCGGTGGCAGTTGTGTAGGAAACGAAGGGCACAACAGGCTCTGATGCCTTTTAAAAGCCTTCCGTGCTTTCAGGCTATGGTTCTGGTTGTTCTTTGTTAAACTTTCTGCGGCATTCACTCTGGGAGCCCCTTGGCTGAAGAGAAGCCAGCACAGAGCGAGGAGCAGGCTCTCAAGCCCCACAGTCCCCAGCAGCCCGCAGCCTGTCCGCTCTCTGGAAGGCAGAGGATGGAGCGGGGGCGGGGCGGGGGAGTCAGCACCGTTCCTCTCATTTCTGTCCACCTTTCTTCCTGGCCCAGCTTCTTTGCTGTAACTTCTAGAGATTTTCAAAATTAGAGTCATTACCTCTATAAGGAGCCTGCAATGCAAACCAAATGAGAGGCTGTGGCAGGCTAATGAGGGCCAGAGACCTGGAGATCTAATGAAGATGAACAGCCCTGTTAGAGGTAGAGGATGTCATTGCTTCATGTGCTGCTTGGAGCAGGAAGGAGGTAAGTTCAGGATTTTTACAGTGCTTTACAAAGGCAAGTAAAATTGAAGTGTACACCCCTATTTCTATCTGTATCTATTTAATATTTATCTATCTATTCCATGTGGCATGGGGAAAATAATGCTTAGATGACTTGGACAGGTGAAGGACTTTTTCATGTGGCGCAGTTAATCAAGTTTTCACCATTTTCATCCAAGCTTCAGGCGATGAGGTCGTTAAAGGTCAGGTGAGCCTCTCTGAAGGCAATGTGGAGGGAGATGCTTTGGAGCAGCTGAACAAACATCCAAACTGAGGTGGAGGAGTAATACAGACACATAAAGCAAAATAAAAAATATTTTACCCTTCTATGTGCAATTTCTCAATCTTAACTGTTTGAAAAACACAGGTAGTTTCTGAATTAAGCTTCGCTCCAAATTTTGTGACAATTTTAGAAAGTCCTTGTCAATATAACTGGTAGACCATTATCCTCAGAATCTGTTTGAATTGGTTTTCAATTAGGAACTCAGTGAGATACAACACCAGGCTCTTTTTATGCGTCTCTCTGTTAATGCAGTGAGGTTCCAGCGTCTTGGTTTTCCAGAATTTCAGGCATTCAAGGAATGCTAATGAGCAATGAGCGTGGCAATGAGGTGCCCGCATAGCATGGCACAGATTGCAATTAAGGTTGAAGCTCTCAGTGAGCTGACAAAAGGCTGGGAATTTGGGGATCAATTCTCTCCATTAAACAATATCAAGGAAATCTCAGAGGCACCGAGCTAGGAAACTAACTTGAAAGCCACTTACTTGGGGTAGGTCAATGAAGCTTGTATTATTTTGAGCTCATCCAGTTTTGATGGTAGCTTTCGCTGGTTCATTTTCATGGAAATTCAGGCCCTACTTTTATCGTCAATAAGTTAATAGATTTTATTTTTATATCCTTTTATCCCAGCACATAATTCTTTATGTTCTTAGATTAATATTAGGGGAAATTTCTTTGCCAAGTAATGATCCATGTAGTCATAATAAAAAATAAAAATTTCAAAGGTTTTCAGAGCTGGAAAGAATTATTGCGGATACAAGTGGGTCTATAACTGTGTTGTCCAAATGTTCCACCAAATTTATTAGCTATTTTCAGCTCTTTCATGATTGAGAGTGAACCTCTTGGCAGTTGAAGCCAGAAAATAATCTGTTGAATGTTAGAGCTAAAAGTCACCTTAGATTCTACCCCGTCCGATCCAGGCACTTAGAAATGAGGAGACTGAGGCCACGCTGACTGGCAGCTCCTGTCCACTCAGAATCTTTCCGGTCGTGGTCAGGTCATTGATTTCATAAATAACAGACAGGATTCTAGATTTTTTTTTACCAATCTAAATTGCTTTTTAAGAAAGATGGAGGCTAAAAGAAGCTAACTTGCTTCAAATGATGTAGTCCTGGTAGAAATAAGACTAAAACTCAGGTTTCCCTACCATTCAATCTAGAACTAATTTCCATGTAACCAAAAAGCATCTGTAAATTGGGTAATAGTATCTGCTGTAATGTTGTGAGAATTAAACAGGGTGAACTGCGTGAAAGCATTGTATTTACCTAGAATTCATTTTTCAGCAGGTAAATTGCCTAAACAAAAGGTATGGCTGTCTCACCCTGTCCAGGGTGGCTCAGTTGGTTTGGGTATTGTTTCACAAAGGCGAAAGGTCACTGGTTTGATTCCTGAGTTTCCAGGCAGGGCACATGCCTGGGTTGTGGGTTTGGTCCCTGTTGGTACACATATGAGAGGCAACCAATTGATGTTTCTCTCTCTCTTTCTCCCTCCCTTCCCTTCTCTCTAAAAAAAAAATTCCTAGAGGAAAAAAACCCAAACAGTGGGTATCTCAAATCACCTGAGGGTGGGTTTGCACTTGGACTTCAGTAGAAGACCATAATCAGGGCCTGGAACCCATCAGGGCTCGCTCTCTACCTCCCCTTGCAGGCCCTCTTATAGCACCCGTTTGAGTCTTCATTGCCTGCAGACAAATCTCTCCTGCTTTTCTGGTTCACATATTGCATGGTCACCCAATGTGCGTGTGAGAAAGACTGAGTCTTTCTCTCTCTCTCTCAGTTTTCACTGTACATTCTCAGGGAAAGGACTTTACTTGGTCATAGTCTAGTGTAGACCATGTAACTGGGTGTGTTGCGGGTGGTTATGGAGTGGGGACAGTAGTAGGGCTACCGTAAGTTCCGCAAGCGCTAAGGAGTAGATCGTTCTCCTTAGAGAAGAAAATCCCCAGGAGATAAAAGATGCAGCACAAGCTCCTATTGGCTTAGAACTCAACAGTTCCCTTAACCCTTAGAAAGTAGGACTCTGTACTCTGCTGACTTTACATTGTTTTTCTCTCTCCCACCTCTTTATTTCCTGCTTGCTGATGCTGGTAGAGAGTCCAGAATGTGTTGCTTATATCCACCCTGTAGGCCGTCCTGTGTGTGGTTATTAAACACCTGTCTTTAGCTCAGGCTGCTATAACAAAAGCCCACAAATGAGGTGGCTTATAAACAACAGAAACTTATTTCTCACATTCTGGAGGCTGAGGTTTGAGATCAAGGTGCCAACTCCGTTGGGTTCTGCTGAGAGCCCCACCTCCAGGCTGCAGGCTGCTGTCTCCTCACTGTTCTCACAGAATGGAGAGGGGCAAGGAGCTCTCTGGGGTTTCCTTTATAAAAGCACTAGCAGGATTCATGAGAGCTTCACCCTCATGGCCCAGTCGCCATATTCCCCATCCTTGTTCTCAATATATGACCTTGTTTCCAATTTTCTGAGAAAAGTGAATCAATGAAAAGGGAATTTCCACAGATCCCCACCACCACATCCACCTCCACCAGCATCTCACATATGCTCTGCCTCTCTGCACATTAATTAGCTCAGATGACTGTCCACTTCCTTTTGTCTTTCTGAAGACACCCTTCTAACAATCTATCTCTCTTCCACATAGTCAATTTTCTTTCTCTGCTAAGTCATTCTCAAGATTATATAAGTGTGCAGCTGACTCCTCCTCCCTGGCCAACCTGTCATTTCCTAGAATTCCCATCTTCCTTTTTGGTCCTCAGCAATTACAATTCATACTAGATTCATCAAGGGCATCTTCTTGTCCCAGGTAAGAGGCCAGATCCAATTATCACACCTGGGCTACTCTTAGCCACACGAGAAGACAGCAGGCTGCCTTTGCTTCACCGCCTGAGCAACCAGGCAATCTGAAAATATTCACCATAATCCAGGCACTGGGGATGGCAGTCCCCAAGTCTGGGGGTCCCTGCCTTTAGGGACTATGTTATAGAGAGGTGAACCAGGTCAAAGACACGAAAACAAAATAAATGAAAACAAGTGACGTGGGGTGCTGTGAAGGGAGCCAGATGTGGGGAAGGTTTTTCTAAGGTATGACTTTTGAGTTGAACCAGAATGAGAGGTAAGCAACAAACTGACATCTGGAGGAATGGATTTTCAATGGGAAGGAACAGAAGTGCAAAGGCTCTGAAACAGGAATGAGCTGGGCCTGTTTATTCTAAGTCAGAGACATCCTGCGAGGCCATTTCTGCACCGTCTCCACAGCTCTCCTGCCATGGCCTGCGGGAAAATGCCTGTAGGTCTTGCCCCCTTCCAGAGACACCCAGAAGAAGACGGACATACATGCTGTTTACTCCCCCGTTCCCAAATCTATTGGTGTTTATGTTGCTCCACCCTTGGCTTAGTTAAGAATGAACCACCTTGTCAGAAAAAATTGTGAAAGATTTTGGACATAGACAAAATTGATTGCTGGAGGTTCTATTTGGAGTACCCTTCTGATTCATCTTTCACCATCTAAGAGCTACTTTACAACTCCGTCAAGATGTGGAATGCTGCTAGTAATGGAAGTGATTCTCACCCATAGACATGCAAACTGTGTTCCATAGAGAGGCAGTTGATTGTTGTCCTCTAGGTGCTGAACAATTTTATCTCTACCTGTATTTCTTCAACATTGTTAGTGGTCTATGCATGTTTTGTAATCCTCCTTTGAAATGCTAGTTCCCTCATTGATAATGACATATATGTCATTTTATACTTACGTGAGTCAAGATTTTACCTTTTATACATATAGTTGACCCTTGGACAACCAGGGATTGGGGTGATGACTGCCCATAAAGTCAAAAATTTATATAACTTTTGACACCCCAAAACTTAAGTACTAATAGCTTACAGTAACCGACAATAATAAAAAAACTTACCAATAACATAAAAACCTAACACATACTGTGTATGTTATACAAATTATATACTGTATTCTTGCAATAAAGTAAGATAAAGAAAATATTATTAAGAAAGCCATAGGAAGAGAAAATATATTTACAGTGTTTATTGAAAAAAATCTGCACATAAGTGGACCTGTGCAGCTCAAACCCACGCAGTTTGAGGGTCAACCCTAAATATCCTTTGGAAACTTCGACCTCCTCTCTGTTCTTTCTCTCCTGACCTCTTTCTGGTTCTGAGCAATCACATGTCCTGGAGGTAGGTCAGAAGCAGATGGCACGCTCCTGAGCTTGGAGAAGTGGAGACTCGTGCCGCTTGCTCGCTCCTGCTCCACAGCTCCATGGTGGACAGGAGGGTGTACCACTGCTGTGGGTTCTTTAGGAAATGCATCAAAGTATCCTTGGGAATGGGCAGGGGTCTGTTCTCAGGGATGGAACTGTGCAGCCTCCAAAATGAAGACATGTCGCCCCAAATGCCAGGAGCACCCCCAGGGAGAAAGGCTGCTCTTAGACAACATTGATCTATAGAATGTTGCTCGTGGGTGTGAGGGTCTTAATGACTATCCCCTAAGAATCCCGCTGGGACCCAGACAAACATTCCATTCATTTACCAAATCACTAAACCGGAGCTGGTTTTATGGTCATATTTCTCCCCTGGCATGCAAAAAATGTTTATGGCCTTCAGTAAAGACTTCTCTCTGTTGAGAATTGAGTTGGGTATATATTGTTTTAAACTTCAGCATCCTCCAGTAAGATTTATATTCTTGTTTTGCTTAAGATTCACATTTTAATGTGGCAATAAAATCAAGTGAAATTGTCTCATTGCAAAGGATCCTATTTAGTTAATTATCAGGCCTCATGCCACAAATCACTGCATTGTGTTTCTTGTACCCAGAGAAGGCTGCTATTTTCTACCTCTTCTCACATGAGCTGCATGAGCCTGAGTCACACTGATGAGCAGAGCTGGGGCTGGAGGTTATGGGGAGGGGAATGTAGAAAAGAAGTAACTGCCCTATACTGTGCAACCCCCCAAAAGCCCACCACATATGTATCAATTCAGGAAGCAGTGTGGTGAGTGGGCGGTGTCCAGATTCTGGGGTCAGATATTGAATCCCACCTCTACCATCTGCCACCTCTCTGAACTCAGTCACATTGTTTAACATCTCTAAGTCTTTTGTCCCTCCCCCCATATAGGTTATCATGATGCTATATCAACCTCCTGGATTTGTATTAAAAATTAAATGAAGTAATGGATTTAAAGAAGCTGGCACCAAACAAAGCAGACAGTGAATATTGGATCACTCCCTAGTGGAGGCTGAACAACCTTGCATGATGTGCTTGACGCTTGCCAGAGGTTACCAAGCAAGTCTCCAGATCACTGGGAGCAGAAAAGCGAGCATCCAGGGGTTAGGGATTCAGGCAAGAGTCTGAGTTGTAAGGAAAAAATGAGGTCCAAATGAGGTAAAAAAAAAACACACAGAGAAGGGGCAATAGACACACAAGTGAGGAACAACAGTGTGTCTTATTAACCTGGTTAACATAGGGAGGATTTCTGTGCCGAGACCAGGAGGACCAGAGGCTGCAGGTAGAACACAGTGGCTA